>NC_143399.1:87870043-88523043 GCF_052110815.1 Crocodylus siamensis | reverse complement strand
CTATGTGCCAGTGCTATCCATGGCTCTCCACATTGCTGTTTTCTTGGGACAATCTCCGTGCAGGGTTGTGCAGGGGACCCCCATGCTCCTAAATTTGGTGGGGAGGGAGAGGGGTTCATCTCTAGACAGAGATTTATTTGATACATGTAGATTTACAACTCTGTCTATATGTGTGTCTACACACCAGCGGAATCAAAACGTGTGGCAGAGGTGATATCTTTTATTAGACCAACTAGACACTTGCAAAAAAATAGAAGTCTGTATTTGCAAGCTTTAAAAGATATCGCCTCTGCCACAAGTTTTGATTGCTTTTGCCTCTAGACCAATGTGGCTACAACCTGGATACCCTCTACAGTCTACACACCAAAGAATTTCAAATGAGACAAAGCAGCTTAAAATTCACCAGTGTAAGCACACGGGAGGCAAGGATTTCTCGGAGCAATCTCTTTTATGTCCTCTGTCGCTGGGATAGGGCTAGCTGAGGAAGACCCTTTTCCTCAGGTCTCAGCAGCATGTGGACGAACCTACCTACCTGTGTAAACACACACACACACACACACACACTCTCTCACTCTCCCTCTCTCTGCTACTCAATGTGAACACTTGATTGATTTCTCCCTGACACGACCTCTGCCCACTCGCCTCCCCTCTCGCCCTGGATTAGTTACGCCAGGCTCTTCTGCCCTTACGTTAACTCCTCTGTAACTTCACTTCAGCCGGTCATCTTTTCACCCTAAAATCTGGACATGAGCACACCCCCTCCCTGCCCCTGCTCCCCGCAGCCGCCCCTGCCCCCCGGGGCTGGTGACAGGTGGGGGCCTGCAGGCCGACTCCCGAGCAAGCATGGGCGGCGGGGCTGGCACGAGCGGGGCTTACCCGGCGGGCGGGCCGGCGGGCCCCGGGCTCTCCATGGCGCTGCGGCCGCCGCACTCAGCCCGGGCCGGCCATGCGGCGGGAGCGCCCTCCGCGCGCCGCGTCCCCCGAGCGCGCCCGGCAGCCACCGCCACGCCCGCCGGGCAGCCGGGCCGGGGGGAGGCGCTGGGCGGGGGCGGCCCCGGGGGAGGCGCCTCCATGTGAGCGCGCGGGACTCCTGCAAACCGGGCAGCCGAGCCGGGCCAGCGCCGGCCACCGCCGCGGCTGCCCCCACGCGAGGGAGTCACACGAGAGCGTGCAGACAGGCACATTCACTCACATCCGCACGTGCACAGTCACGCACGCACTCCGAGACACAGTCACACTCACTCACACCCGCACGCACTCAGTCGCACTCAGTCACACTCCTGCACACACACAGGCATGCATGCACACACACGCACTCCTAGACACACAGAGGCATGCATGCATACACACTCCTGGACACGGACACACTCCTATACACACACACACACACACACACACACTACTAGACATGCACACACATGCATGCACACACGCACTTCTGGACACACACACACGCTACTAGACACAGACACGCATGCACACACACATTCCTGGACACACACACGTACGCACTCTTAGATACACACAAGAAATGCAAAACTCTAGAACTGGTGTTTCAGAGATGATCCCTTTTATTAGATCAGCTAAGTTGTTAGTTGGGTCTTAGAAAGAAGGTTCTTAGTTGGTCTAATAAAGGATCATCTCTGAACCAAAAGTGCTGGAGTTTTGCATTTCTTTTTTGTCTCAGACCAGCTACCAAATACATTCCTGTAGTCACATACCTACAGGTACAGTCTCACACACACACACACACACACACACACACTCTCTCTCTCCTAGACTCAAGTCACATAGTTATACTCTCATAGACACACTTATATAGTCATACACACTTGCAGTCAGACACACATAGTCAGACACACACTCTCATAGACATGCAGCCACACACACGTTTACAGTCAGACACACACACAGTCACATTCAGTTACACAGTCACACACTCAAATCACACTCACACACACTATTCTTTTAATAAATTGCATATTACTATGCTATACTATTAACATACAGCACATTTCTCTGCATAACATGTATTATACATGCCCTGTATTTTACATACTTGTGTGTGCACAGACACAAAGTTGTTTGTATGTATTTGTGGATAAAATGTATATATTAAGTTTGTATGGAATTTATTTTTTTTAACTCAAAAGATAGGCAGAAGTGTTTTGTCTACATAAATCATGAATAGCACTGGCATTAGCTGTGATTATTAAATATGTGAGCGAACTTAATGTGATTGATTGTATATATTATGTGATGTATATATCTGTATAAAATCATAGACAACTAAAGCTGGAAGGGACCTCCAGAGATCATCTAATCTAGTCCAACCTCCTGCCTGAGGAAGAATTACCCCTATCCAAACCATCCCAAACAGCCATAATCTAAACTCTACATAAGGCTACCATCAACCCTGACACAACACAGACCCCAGCCTGCCACAGGTAAAGTAGGGGAACCATGGCAGTCATATGTGTATATACATGTGTGTGATACATTTATCCCATCTGTTCTTGCCATTTCTACCTCCACAAGAAAAATCACATAGGTGTTTGTGTATACAAACACATACACACTATATAATAAATAACATATCAATATTATACAATATATATATAGCATGTAATGCATATTAGGTATCATACATGTATTACATACATTTCACATTGTGTGTATGAACATATGCATGCATTCACATGTAGACACACAAACACACACTATAATACATATAAGGATTTGTATCAACAGAGGAAAACCCCAAGAAAGTCACTTTGGGAATGTGGTTCTGTCCCGTTGACATTTCTAGGCAACCCTACATGTCTACTGCATTGTGATACCAATCTGTTGTAAGTGGGCCTCCACATACGATGCTTTCTGCGGCATTGCATAATGCCCTAACGTCTGACTATACATTTATATTATTCCCCTCATTCTTATTTCCCCAGCCTCAATGACAATTACAGAGAAGTATCCATTTTCTTTGTGGTGCGCTGAGGCTAATGTCAGAAACGAGGGAGGTTGCTTTCTGTCCCTGCTACCTCGGCTTTCTCTGGTGCTACCTGTCTTTTGGGTGTTCCTGGACAGTAGTTTCTTTGCACCACACCCCTCCACCCACTGTGTTTGCTTCACTTTTCTCTGTTAGTCACCATGGGTGGTAAGGAGAGAGAGACGATGGACAGGTCTACTTGTTGCGACACAGACCAGGTTTCATCTGCCAATGACTAAGACTGGAGCAATAATAAGAGGACAAGTCCCTTTCTTTTTCTCCACCTTCCTTTTTCTGTGCTCCAGGGCCCTTTTGGATGATTAAGTAAACAACTGAATTTCACTGCAGGGTGCTTCATTTGCATCATATATCAGGGAGGATCAAGATTTCCACCCATAGTGTAAATAAAATGTTATTAAAATCAATACAATTCAGGTCTCTTAATCTAGTGTTATACACTTGTGTAATCTTCCTTGACTTCATTTTTGTCTCTTGACAAATTCCAATTTACTCCTCTCCACTTCCTGGTCTATAAGCTCCACATTGTAGAATACTTACTGTTCTCTGCTTTCTCCCTCTCACAAAGCGCATCTACTCATACCATTAATAGGCAACAATAAAGTGCAGAGCTTAATGGTCTGCAGTTTACTGATCCTGGGAAGCTCCCCGGTTCATGGTTTATACCTGTGCCTGCGTCGCAGCAGCCCTAGCTGGCAGAGGTTTGGGGAGGTGGAGGGGGGCAGAGTGTCAGTTTCCCAGGCCGGGGTGTTCCAACAGGGCTCAATGTGTTGTGGAGGGGCTGGCTGGGGCACAAGGGTGCTTCAGCACAGGGCTAGTGGGCAAGCAGTGCCCACACTGAAGCACTCTTGCAGCTGGCTTAGCATCTACACATTTGCTTCTGCACACACAAAAAAATCTGCAGCTGGGTAGGACTTGTAAATAGGACTGCAGAGTTTATTCGTTTTGTGCACCCTAATAGGGGTATGTATGTAGATGCTGAGACATTTACTGCGCAGTTAACTAGGCAACTGCACAGTAAACTTCTCATGTAGACGTGCCCACAAACATACAAAAAGCCTTTCCTTTTTTTGCAGGATTCCCAAACCCATGTTCTTGACTTACCAGTTCATTTCAAGAAACTGCTCCAAATCATATTTTCTTGGTTCATCTTGTGCTTGGTCATATGAATACAACTGCAGTTACAATCAACATGACTGGCCCCTGACAGCAGAATTTAGCCCCTGATTTTAAAGCAGTCAAAGCTGTAGCTCACATTGCATAGTTCTACCCATGTGTCTGGTGCCTCCTATCTCTGTACCCCATCACATAATTTCACCACTGCTGAATCTGTCATATCAGTTCTGCTTCATAAAGTAGACTTCTATATACTTTTTCTATCTTAAAACATGACAGGTTGATACCTCTTGATTTTTTTCATTGGCTTCACTATTTCTCATTTCAAATGATCCAGTATCTAACAGAGTTATACAACAGTTTTCTGCTCTTTATACCACATTATTCTTTCAGTTTTCAGAGGTTCAAATCCAAAATTCCCCAGCGATGCCCTAATCATGAAGAAGAAAGAATACATGGGTCTTGGGGGCAGAGAAAAACAAAATAAAGGACCTTGACTATGTGATGGGGGAGGACGCATCTTGTTTTCTGGACTGCTTATGCATTCTGAATTCTGCTGTTGTTGGGTAGACTATATCGGGGTAGGCAACCCCTGGCACAGGTGCCAGAGGATAGCATGCAAAAGCATTTTGCTTGGCACATGCTCCTTGGGGCTGAAGGCAGGGAAGGGGCTGTGGCTGCACTGCCACAACAAGGATCGGGCTGCAGCTCTCCCACCATCCACCCCAGCACACCAACATCTTACAAGCTGAGTTTGCAGGTTTTTTTGGCACTCTGTCCAAAAACATTGCCGACCCTTGGACTATATGAATAGTTATGTTTATATTTGTAGTTAGTATTATCTGAAGATAGTTTAGCTATTCTGCATGAGCAATGATTTATTAATGATTATTACTCCACATGTGGCACCAAACTGTTTACCTAGAAACATACAGTGTCATAATGCTATCTCCCCCTGCTCTAGAGTGACAGGTGGGAGAGCACACAGTGCTTTTCTCTCCACTATCCCCATATAAACCACACAGGCAGGATGCTATGGGGGTTCCTTGCAAACTAGACAATTGGAAGCAGGGGCTGAAGAACTGCAACCTATGCCTTTGAGTAGCAGAAGCTAATCTGCAGCCAAGCAGGTTGCTTCTGTTCCCTTGAGAGTTCCTACTCAGTGGCTCCACTTGGCCACTGAAGCTTGATTCTACACCTCATGGTGATCCAAAGAAATAGTGCCACTATGTAGAGGAGACTTGTAGCTCAGAGATGACACAAGTCTGATGATGTCCTCCCAGACTGCTGGCTCAGTACGCTCAGTAGGTTAAATAAATGTGGATTTTGATAGCGGTGGAATAGATGGTGTGGAGTGAATGCCTGAATAAAGATATTAGACTCAGCTCCTGAATGAAGAGCATGAAATTTGATGTTGCTGAGCTGGAAAGGGACAACTTTAAAATGTGGTTGTGAACAGACTCTCTGTAGACACAGTCATCAGACTAAAAACAGTTTACTTTAAATGTGGTTATAAGTGGCCATGGCAGACAGTAAGTCAGGCTGACGCTACTATTTCTACATAATGTGCTGATGGAGGCTGATGAATCTAAGTTTGGGGTCTGCAGGCATTTTTTTAGCAAGTTGAATGCTAATGATATGATTACTCACTTGTTCTTTATTTACCCTTATTTATAGGTAGGGAACATTTGACTAATACTTCAATTTTACATTTTGGACTGGGACCTTCCATATCATGTTAGATGGTTTCCTCTTGCCTGCTTATTTTGGGAATCCATTTTGTATAGGCTCCCTTGATTTCTTCTGTGGTAAAATGACTTGCCATTAAGAAGCTTCTGAAATAGATGGTGTATTGACAAGTCTTGCCAATATGCCAAAGCCTGTGTTCTCTGCCGCTTCTGTGTTCGGAATTTCAGGGAAGGCAATGGGGTAAAATTCTCCATGCAGTGAGAATCAGATGGGATAGACAAGTTATAACCACATACTTCTGTATGTCATGTGTTTATCTTAGTGCAGGGACAGCCTAACAGAAAACAGTAATAGGTGTCAGTAAGGGCTATTTCTGTACATTTTAACAAAATAGTTTGACCTGTGCCCTGGTATTAGATAACTGAAAAATACATGAGAACCAGGGCTGCCAATTAATCATAGTTAATGCGCATGATTAACGTGTTACTTCATTCTTATGTTAATTTTTTAATGCATTAATCGCACATGTGGCTTTGGAGCCCATGCCCCGGCTCTGCTCTGTCACCACTTCTGGGCAGACTAGGCACAGGCTCCAGGTGGATGCAGTGGGGGGGAGGGAGGAAAGATAGGCACAGGCACAGATGAGCAGGCACAGCCTGGCGGCATGTAGAGCAGGTCCCTGCAAGTAAGTCAGTGGAGGGAAAGGGTGTGGCGGAGGGAAGAGGCAGGGGGGCAGATTGAGACCCCCATGGTGAGGAAGGGAGTGGGGCAAGGGCAGGGACTGGGGTGAATGGGACCTAGGGCTGCGGTGGGTCATGAGACAGAGCTGTGCATGGCTCATCCAGGGGGGCAGGGGGATGTGGCTCCCTGCCATTGTGCACACCACTGGGGGAGGCATGGGGGTCACCTGCCTCCTGTATCTGTGTGTAGGGCAGAGGC
This sequence comes from Crocodylus siamensis, assembly GCF_052110815.1. Classification (NCBI taxonomy): domain Eukaryota; kingdom Metazoa; phylum Chordata; order Crocodylia; family Crocodylidae; genus Crocodylus; species Crocodylus siamensis. The sequence continues at coordinate 88,516,292 of NC_143399.1, read as the reverse complement.
AGGCTGCCTGCTGCAGGCTTGGGGCTCTGTGTCCTGCTGCCTTTGCCCTGGGAGCCACATGATGCCATGTTGTGCCTCCCATGGCCAGGCAGGCAGGGGACACACACTGTGGCCTATGTGCTGCTCTCGGGGTAAAGGCAACAGGGTGCTGAGCCCCAGCCCACAGTGGGAAGCTCACTTCTGCCCCATGCACAAATCAAGGGGGCACTACTGCCCATGTCTCCCACAGGGGTGCATGCAGCAGCAAGAAGCCTTCCCTCCCTCATACCCCTTCCCTCCACAAACTTACTTGCTGGGCGCTGTGACTGTCCCTCTGCATCTGTGTGTCTGCCCCTTGCTTCCAAGTCACAGCCTTGCCAGCCCTGCTGCTGCCCCTCACTTCTGACCCACAGTGCCCAGCTCACTCCTCCCTCTCACTTCTGACCCATCCTGCCAGTCCATGTGGGGACCCCCCCCAGGCACCAGACCATACCCACACACCCACAGCTCCCCACACCTTCACAAATTCTCCTCCACATACACACCACACCCCCAACCATACAATGTACCTGCATACTTTTGCATAATTTTGAGTTTTTCTGCACATCATTTTGAATTTTTAGCTGTGCAATTAAAATTGTAATGAATTATGCTATGTTTTTAAATTGCACTAATTTTTAATTTTTTAAAACCATTTCACAGCCCTAATTAGAACATTAGACTTAGACTAGAAAAGCATTTTAACTACCAGTATGTATAATTCTCGCCACTATACCCTTCACTGAATGGATTGATGCTGGTCATAGTGTCCTAACTACAGCAACTCATTTGGCAAATGTTATTTGCTCCTCAGATTCTCTTCACTTCTAAGCAGTATTTTAGACATAAGCTCCACATCTTCCCAAATACCTGTCTCCCTAGAGACTGCAGAAATACTGCCTCCTCCTGTCATGGGCATCACACAGGGACTGCTGAGGGTTCCCTTCAGTCTTCTCCTGGAAGAAAATCAATTTTGTGACCATCCAACCAAGAAGAGAGCTGAGCAAAAGGGTCACTCTGAGCTTTGTTTCTAAAGGTATCTTCTCTGTAGTCAAGCTGTGTTGTTTTGTGGAGTCAGCTGATTTTGAGTGGGTATAAAATGATGCTCAGTGAGCCTTGCTACCCTATTCAATTTTTTAATTTTCAGCAGATCCATTTTTCAGATCTAAGTCTAGAGTTGATGCATTAAGAAATAAATAAAGACCATTCGAGTTACTGGCTAGTGTGAGGAAAATACCTAGAGTATTGCTTTAATCAACTATATATACATATGTGGACTTACAAATAGCCACATATATATATTGCTTCACAGCAATGATTTGAGCCAAGTTCAAAAGAGATCCCTACGGCTGCTGATCTGCTGGTCTTGCTAGTGGAGGTACACAGACAGAAATAAAACATATTTTAAAGTCCAGAATTAATTGTTTCAGAATTTTTATCCATGCAAGCTATTACAGTCAAATTAGCCAAATTTGGATTTGTTTGGGTGCAGATGGTATTCAAAATTAGGCTGCAAAATCATCTCACGTTTCCTATTTTCTAGGCAAAATGAAATATCTTGCCTCTGTAAAAACCCATACATTTAATAGAAGCTTGCCAAATAAGTAACAAAGCTACAATAGCAAGGATAGGATAATATGGTTAAAGGCTAACCACTGATAATCATTTCTTCGTCCAGAAGATGTATCAGTTATGAATAGACTTTATTTTTTTAAGTGGAAGAAGAGGACTTGAGGTCTTCTAAAAGTATCAAATTCTGGGGCTCTTCTTTAAAAAGCACAACACTGCAAGGCCATTGGGACAAAAGTGTTTCAGCCCTGCCTGACTCTCTTCTCTGCAGGATCTCTGTGTAGCTGGTTCTCTTTTCTCAACCAGACATAACTAGAGAACTGGGAGAAACTTTTGTGAGTCTGGGTATCATGGTGAACTGAGGGGGATGAGGAAAGATGGAAAGTTGAGAGCAGAGCATTTGTGGACATAGGCAGAAAAGCAGCTCCACATTGCAACTCATAGCACTTCGCAGGAAGCACTGTGAGTTGCAATGACCTCCTATGGACCAAACAGAAGTTCACTGTTGTGTCCAGGAGTTGGGGATTTCAGCAGCTTGCTGTAAGCCTGCAACCCTGTGTCCATAGCAATACCACTCCCCCTCCCAGCCTCTGTTTTCAGAATGGGAGGGGGGAAAGGGAGCAGAGGGAGCTCGTCCTTGGGGTTCCCCAGCTGGCACTGAAAGTTGATGGGGGTTGTTTGGAGCACCCTCCCCCCCACACTTGGAAAAGTCCCAAATCTTCCATTAGACCCGCTCCACCATCCATTGTGGACTAAAAAAACCCAAGACCAAACTCCCTTTACTACATTTTCCCCTGTCCCATTCTGAAAACAGTGACAGGCTGGGAGTGATGTAGAAACAAGTTACAGAACATGCTCCATTTGAACCCTCATGCAGTAAGTGTTCTGATTTTTGCAGTATCAAGCTCTGCTAAAGCAGTCTGCAGCTGTAGACTTCTGTTTGGTCATGCCTGTAGATGGCTTTCTGGGGCTAGATCAGGCAAAAATTATCACTTTTGTCTGTGACCTTAGACTTTCTTCAAAGTCCATTAAACTCAACAGAAGACTTTCCAAAAGGCCCAATCTCACTTTGGCTTGAATGTCACTGTATCCGCTAACTAGGGCAGCAACAACTGTGATTTTGACACAGATACATCTTAGTTCCCTCAGTTCTCATCTTAGAGTCATGGGCTTTTTGAAACTATTCACTTTCTTACAATTTCACACTTTCACCATTAATGCTGATGTGCTCCACAGTATCACGGAAATGCATGTATTTTTCTGGCAAGCTAAAAGGAACCTACTACCATTCAGCATGCTCTAAAAGATAACCCAGGTGAAAAAATAAGTCCCAGAAAGAAAGTACCTAGTACCAATTGATTTCTATTACGTGGATAAGCTGATTGAACTTTCAGTTCTTTTTTTTAATCTTCCCAGTCTTTTGTTCTGCCAGAAATGTTATCTTTATGAAAACATAGTCCTTCTATTCTTTGTGCTACATAAAAGGAGAAGAATAAAAATTAACCAGAAACATGAGACTGTAGGCTGCACTAATCATTTGTATTTATTCAGAGAATGTCCACTATGAAAAACTACCTTATTTTCAGCATATTTATTAATAGCCCACCAGAGCTATTTAAACTCATTTTGAAAAACATATGTGTATTTCTAATTTATAAGTAAAGGAAACTAAATTCTGACTGCTGGAATAACCAGATGAGCTCAGTTTTGACTTTCCGATGAATGCAGAAGTATATTGCTGTGCTGCACCAGAAGCAGACCAGAAGTGCATTTGTGAGGCAGAGATTCACAGTTTCCTTCTCAGTAGGGCAGACAGTCACCTTCTGCTTAGCATGGTGTTCTCTCCCTGGCAGGTGACACAGCTATCCCAGCCAGAGAATAAGAATGGAAGGAAGCCACAACTCCACCCCTTCTTCATCAACTCCTTCTCCCAAGTGTAAGAAATACTGCAGTACAGTCCTGCAGAGACAGCTCTTTTCCCAAAGCCGCAAATTCTATTGCAGGCAAATACACAGGCACAGTGTGGTAAAGGAGCTCTTTGCAGGCCCATACTCACTTGTGCAGGTGTATAGAATGGACCACAATCCGACCCTTTGATGAACAAATGCTTTAAGTGTATGTAGTATAAGTATTTCCTAGCTATTTACTTACTCATCTGTAACCCACCGCCCATTAAAATTTACCAAGAATTATTTCTAAAAAGGCTATAATTTTAGACATTTGACTTGGTTTCTTCTTTTTGTACAGTACAATAAATAGGAGGAAAAATCCTTAAAAGTATAAAGTTAATTCTAGTAACATCAGTGGGGGCACTTTACCTACAAAACCCAGATTGACTCTAATGGTAAACATTGCAAAACCCCATGTAAATCTTTGAAAAAATCAGCCCAAATATTTAATACAACTCTTCCACAAGTGAGCTATACATAGTAAAACAATACACTGCCATCTATCTTTCTTTAAAAACAAACCATCTTTTTAAAAGGCATCCATACATTTGCACGTCTCATTTGCTTGTGCCCAACACTGGAATAGAAATTGAGGTTCTGCATACACACAGACATGTACATATGATCATCTGAAGGGATTAACCAATATCTTTGTGACCCAGGCTTTATTTTAGATAAGGATTCCTCACTGTAAACTTTGCCACAAGGGAACTATTGTTCATATGGTCCAGATGGCCCTTCCCTTGGACAGAGGTGTATTGGGATATGGTAAACAATGGGTGTGCTGTTTTGATTGGCCTAGGCAATTGCCTCCTTGTCCAGTTAAAGAGCTGTTCTGTACAGTACTTGGGGTGGAGCATCAGGAGGAGCCTACCCAGCCTTTGCTATCTATGGAATGTAGAAGAACAGCTTTTCTTGACCATACCTTGTCCCTAGTCCCCTCTCCACTCCTTTTCTGTCTTGTACAGCCTGTAGAGGACCCTCCAAATGCATGGGCTGTGCATTGGTGCACAAGTTGGTTTGGGATCTGGAGAGTGCTTTACTCACCTGCCTTAACAGTTCTTATTTATAATGAATGCTGTTCCAAAAAGCATGTTACTTGCTTGCTCACCAAAACTGCTGCGTGCCAGTTATATTGTTGCACAACCTTGTTCTCATATTTATCCATTTCAGTGAGGGATCAGTGCATTCACAAGAGATTTTCCAAACAGAAAATGCAATTCTCTGAAACAGGAAGCACAGCTTATTGGAGCTAAACCCCTTCTGTACCAAAAGGGGAAACCCCACAAGAATTCATGGGCTTTGAGAGCAAGGCAAGTTTTAGTGGTCACTACTGTCAGCCTCCAGCATTAGCTATCCTGTAGGCATGATCCTTTCACTCCTTGCTAAGGCTTGGTCAAAAAATTTAAGTTACAGCATAGTAGAGTAATTGGACATGCTTCCCTCTGTTTAGGATTTGGGACTTTTCCTGTTTCACTGGAATGTGGATCAGAGTGCCCCTTTCACTCTGTTATCTCTGAATTTCCTTTGCTACAGTGCTTTAAAGCAAGTCATGACTCAGGACATGAAACCAACAAGTAAACATGTGTACATGTTTTGCTCCTTCACTGGTGTTTAAATCACAATGGATTTTGACTAATTTTTGTTACTTTGCCTTTTTATTCAAGTATCAGTATATAAACATTTCAGAGAGATGAAAGTTTTAGGTATTCATCCCTTTAAAAAAATCAAGCCACTTATCTTGGTGTTTAAATGGTAGCTGGGGGCTTAAAAAGAGACCACTCTTCTTCCCCTCCCTGCAGCCCTCCTCCCCCCAGAGTAGCACACTTCACCCTAAGTGCTTTGCTCATAGTCACATAGGAAATTTGAGACAAACCAATACTAGAACCTCACAATTCTAAACCCCAAACCTCTCCTTAAACCCCTGCATCATATTTCCTCAGAAAAAAGGACAAGTTCAAAATGTAGTCCCACAACATTGCATGTAGACATGTTAACATGGAATGCAGTGAATAAAAATGATTTCAAAGTAATGAACATGATTTCCAGAACCATGATGTAACACTAGGGAAGCCAGCAGAATCTTTGTGACATTTCAAATTTTGGTGTGGGTTTCAGAGGAAGAGCCAGGAAAATCAGCAGAGAGGGAAATACTATTACAAAAGTAAACTTGAAAATGTTTGCAGCTATAACATTCTCCAGAGTACAAGCTTCTGTCAGGCATCTCCGGAGCTTGGCACTGCTTCTGCATTTGAAGAAGAGCTAGTTCTTCAGATGCAATCTAACAATTTTTTAACCTTCTTTTCTGAACGGGAGCATGTGCTCATCCTATGCTGTAACAGAGGATAAAGGAAGGGTTCCAAGTTCTGATTTGAATATTTTGTCAAGCCTCAGGTGGCCCAGCTGTGATCTGGTTGAAGTTAACGTGGTTTCTCCTTTTGAATTAATTGGGAGCAGGTCCCAGAATGTTTGTGAATCAGAAGACACAAGCATGAGCAGGTTTCATAAAGGAGGCAGGCAGTGAGAGATCCTGCTAGCACCTCCCTGAAAATAAAGGAGTAGTAGGGCCCTGTGGATAGACATGTTAATAATGTTTTCAGTTTCGGTGAGAGAAAGAGAGAGAGATACAAAGATGAAGTCATAAAAGGAATTTGAATTGCATAGCTATTTTCAGGAGGCAAAAGGTGAAACCAGTAGGTGAAGTCCTCATTCTATTGATGTTCATGATACTTTTATCATTGATTGATATCAGTGGGACTTCACTCGTTATATTAAGATTTTGTACTCTCTCTCTCAGTTACAAGAAAATTAACATTTCAAAGTCAAGTTTTCAAAGTTAGGAAATGTCTATATTAAGGCTGCTTGTGCAACTGTACTTTGGTCTCCTTTTGCATATGCATTATGATAAAGCCTTTAATTACCTGAAGTCATACAACCTGTCCCACAAGACCCTGCCTCAATCCATGTGCAAGATGGACCATGCTCTAGGATATATCAACTTTATGTAATTAAGAATGCCACTGTTTGTAGAACACCTGCTTCATTTATTGCAGAAGTTGGAAGGGGTTTGGTGAACAAGGCAGAGAATTACAGGGAGAAAAAAAAGTGTTCAAGCAGTGAAATGCAACCTTAGAGAACCAGATTCTATTCCTCCTGCTGCTGCTACAGCAGGGGTGGGCAATTATTTTGGCTGGAGGGCTGCTTAATTAATTTTGGTGAGGTGTCAAGAGCCACATGGGTAGCCCTGCCCCTTGACTGTTGTCCTCACCTCCTGGTCACCATATTGGGACCTGAAGTCCCACCCCCTGATCCCTGACCTTTCCCACCAGAAGTTCCTCCCCTTGCCCCACCCCTCCAATACTCCTTTTGTTATCTTAGAACCAGAAAAATAACAAATCATACACTAAAATTCAAACACCTACTATACCAAATTTTAATTTTATTACAAAATATTTTTGTCATGATTTGTGTTTGCATATTCTATACAGCGATGAAGGCATAATAACTAAAAATAAAGTCTTTCTCTTGTATATTGTGTGTGGGGCACGCGCAATGTGTGTGCATATTGTGGGGTGTGTGGGGATGTGTGCGTATGGTGGGGTGTGAGGGTATGTGGGGGTTGTGATAGGGTTTTGCTGTGTGGGGGGGTCATAGGGTATATTGGGGTGTACGTATATCTGTTGGTGGGAGTTGTAGGAGCTGGGTGTGACTGTGTGAGGTTTATGGGGTGTGAGGGAGTCTGGAGGGTGTGGGGACCTCCTCCCACACTCCCCCACATGGTGTGTAGCCCCTGTTGCCGTCAGCAGCAGCAAGCACCCCCACCTGCTGCTGCTGCCGGCAGCGGGGGCTGTGTCCCATGCTGGGAGCAAGTTGGACACCAGGGAAGCCAAGCAATTTCCCATGAAGCTACATGCTGGCAGTGCCAGGACCTTCTGCCCATGAGGGTGGGAGTAAGGTGCAATAGGGTATATTGGTGGGGTGTATGCTTGAGTTCCTGTCTGCTACCTTCACAGGTGGAAGGACTGGGTGGGGTACAATTCACTGGTGGGTGCCATGGGCCAGATGAAAGTGCCTGGAGGGCCGCATTTTGCCTCCCCTGTGCTATAGGGTTAAAGGAGAATAAAACCAGGTACAGAACAGGAGCTCATTAAGTGAGCCGCTTCTACTTTGTGCAATGATTGAGGCAGGAGCAATGTGGCAAAAAGTGTATTAATGTTATCAGCGTCTACCAATGTTAGTAAAGACACAATGTATGCAAAAGAGGTGCTGAAATTAAGGATGCATAGGCAACTATAATTCTGGTGCCTCCTGACCTTTGCATGCTTGAGTTTGCAACCTTGTTTTTTTCACTCTGTGTGTGTGTGCACACATGCGTGCGCACGAGACAGGGGAGGAGGTTGGGAGGGTTGGGGAAGTGGAGAACAGAGTATCTTTCCTGCTGTTTCATTGTCACACGTGGAGAGTTTAGCAATTAAAACCCTCCTTTCTCATTCAAGTACAATAGTCACTCCATCTCATGATCTTTTCCAAGATTTGTCTTCTCCCAAAACATAGGTTCTCTCATCATTGTCTATGGGAGATATTATATTGCTCCTATCAAGCTATATATAAACAGGCTACAATGATACTTTATACTACTTACATGTCTGCTTTTGTAAAAAGTCAGCTGCCACAAAATACAAAATTTTAATAAATATATTATGAGCTTATTTCTTCCTTCACAGACATTTGGGAATAGGTGGCCAATTGTACAGTGGATGCCATATACATTTGGATTTTTAAAACGTTTTTACCCACAACAGCTGGATTCTCTTTCCATTTAGAAAGAAAGCCTTCCTAAACCAGGCAGGAAAGAAAGATACACGGTACACAAATTATAGCTTTGTGTACTCTCAAATACAGTTGCAGTGCTATGCAACATATATAACTAACAGTCACAAAATGGAAGAAGTGGGAGAAACAGAATGCACTGGACATGCAGGGCTGCAGGTGATGCAACAAAGAGTGAACACTGAAAAAGTTAATTGCTCATGAGCTTGACTGCCTGGGACTGGGGGAACAAAAGAGAACAGGGAGAGAGCATCCCAGCTTTGTGCTGTGATGGTATGCAACCTGGACAGAATGTAGTATTCTGAAGTCAGCCCAGAGGTCAGCACAGTATGTGGTTGACATTTGAACTCTGGGCTGCCTTACTAGAAAGGACTAAAAGGGAGGTTGGCAGTGTGGGAACAATGTGCAGAGAGAGGCATATGGGAACATCAGGGAGAAAAGAAATCAAAAACTATAAAGACAAGACTGAACAGGCAGCAGGGAGGAAAAGAAAAAGGAACCCATAGAAAAACCTGGGAACAGAAATAGATACGTGCTTTATGAGAAGAACAAAGGTGTGGATGTGAGTACATGGAGTGCTGGGGTGCTGGGTGGGTAGGTGTGGGGGATTTAAAATGTGCCCACACTCAGTGAAATCCATAAATTCAAGGGTCTATGATGATTTGTCAAACTGCAAAAAATGGAGAAAGTCATTCTGAGAGCCTGATGGATCCTAACATTTTTCCAGTGCTGGGAATTGATTTTTTTTACTTTTTCTCTTTAAATTGTTTTGAAGGTCAAAGAAGTGGGTAAAAACAAATAATAAGGAATTAAAGACATTTGAATAGCTGCTCTGGACCAGGCTGAGAATAATGGTTGGAGCAGTGGTTCTCAACATTTTTTGACTCAAGGCACCCCTCATTAGACTTGAGGCACCCTGCAGAAAATGCTAGCTTTTAGATTTTAGATAGACTGGGTCTGATAATTTTCCTCAGTCTTACAGGAATTAAATGAGGACCACTTTCATCTTGGAGAAAGTGATTTCCAATGCTCATAACACTGTCAGAGGCTGTGAGATAGTACAGGGTATTGACTTGGAAAGTCCAAGCCCACAACAACCACTTGGTAAAATAATTACACTGCAATTTTGACAGGGAGAGTGAAATTAGTATTAGTTACTCTAAGCTGAATTCAATTAATTCTTACTTCATGCAGTCCCTCACACAAAAATATACATAAGTGGTTAAGGATTGCCCATTTCTTGTGAGGTTAAATTGGCAGAGGTGTCTTACTGGGGCTTGTTGTTGTGTTTGAACACAGCAGGGTTCACCTTCCAGTGACTGGTCAATATGCACCAACTGGTTACTGCAAGGATGGAAGAGGGCATGCATACCCACAGAGTGGACAGAAGGGCCTTATCACTAGAGTGAAGAACCAGGAACTGGTTGTGCTGAGCACTATAATGGCAGCCTACTGATATCCAAGTGATAACAGAGGGGCAAAAGGTAACTATTTGTCTCCAAGTTTCCCTCTGTTTAATATTCTAATTTGAAGAGAGATGAATAGGAAAAATTGGGCAAAAATTCAGAAGAAATTTCAGCTTGAAGAAGCAAATCAATATGCAATCTTAAATTAAGTTTCCACAGTCAGTCTTCTCTGTTAAGTTTTTCACTTAGCAACTTTACAGTGGGGAAGAATATAGATTTTCTTGATCCTACAGACAATTGTGGTTTAGTTTTCTCTAAACCACAGGTTAGAGAGGTTAAAACAGGAAATGCTGGGGAAGGGACAGGAGTAATTGGACCAGTTGAATAAGGATGCCAGGACAAAGAGGTAGGAGAGCATCCTGGGCAGGAATCCACAAATTGAATAAGGTAGGAGTACAGTGAGGAAGAAATATGCATATGTGTTCCAGTAGTCTTTAAATTCATGAGAGGCCCCAGTAAAGATTGCATGTTTAGCTTTATTTTGATATGTACTCAACTTTTCAGTCTACCTGTTCTTTTAGCATAGCTGTGCGTGTAGAAGCATTGTCTCCAGCAGTACCTCCTTAGCATCTCAGAAAGCAAGCTGCTGCTTACAAAAGCCTATACGTATCTAATTTAGTTAATCTATAAGATGCTAAATACACCCTGCCTTCTGCTTCTGTTATATATAAACAACTTAATGATATTTCTTTGTTTGATTCCATGTGAATGCCAGTTTTTGCAAGCTCAGTCCAAATCTCTCCTGTGGTTCAGTGTCAATGTTCTCAGTAATAGTAAGCAGAATTATATATGAGAAAGATCAAAGATCATGATCAAAGATTCAGTTCTGTAGCCAGTATCATAATTGCCACTTATTTACATGAGTCCAGTATCGGGCAAAAGTGCTTTAACAACAGATATTGACTCCCTCAACATTTTAGATGGCTAAAATCAGAGTATGAATATGGGGGGGGGGGCAGTTAAGCACAAGTCAAACTATAATATTAAAATCCTTGAAGTAGTCTTTTTAAATTACAAGCTTTCATTTACACTAACCTATCTTCAACCTCTTCTGCTAGTGAGAAGAGGCATTAATCCAATAGAAATAACATTTATACTGCTGTGAGTACACTGCCAAAGCACTAGCTTATACAGATTATATGAAGAATTCAAGGAAATCTACTCAGCAGTGGGACATTATTGTTAAATATTAATTCTCAGGAATGTATAAATCATTAACCTTTTTCACATATCACTTCACCTGTTCTTTATTTTTTAATTTGTAGAGACAAAGACAGGAGTTTAGGACCAAAATGTGTAAAATAGGAATGTTTTCAGGAAAATGAAAGAATGTTTTTGTTTTGATATAAAGGTTCCATACATCCTTAATAAAGTTTAAACACTGCGGTCTTGTGCTAGTGTGTAACAGCCAGGAAGTGAAACAGACTAGAACACAGGTGTCAAACTCATTTGGCCCTGGACTAGGCCTATGGACTTCCTACACTTTCCCCTCCCCTAGCATACTGGATCTCCAGCCACCTGTGCTGCATGTAATGTGGAAGGAGCCACATGCAGCACAGTCTAGGCAGTAGCATGTAGAAAGGATCCCCAACTAGCCAGAGCGAGCACCATGCTACCTAGAGGGCCCAAACTGGCTGAACTGCACCATACACAGCACCTGCTCTGGGAACTGTACCAGATATGCCACCTGCTCCAGCTGGTCTACCTTCATTGCATGTGGTCATCGCAGGTGCCACATGCACTATGGGTTCTGGACTGGCTGGAGCAGACACTGTGCAATGTAGTTCTGGATTTGCCAGAAACCAGTAGTATCCAGATGTGCCTGCAGCTGTTGGGTAACTACCTGTTCAATCACTTTTCCTAGCGACCAAAATGCTGGCTAGTGACCAAAACACTGGCTTAAGCGACCAAAACGCTGGCTTGCATCCATAGATGCTTCTCAAGCAAACCCCGAGATGTCATTCTCTCCTTGTACTCGGCCTTGGTGAGGTCGCAGCTGGAGTACTGCGTCCAGTTTTGGGCTCCACTATTCAAAAAGTATGTGGAGAAGCTTGAGAGAGTCCAGAGAAGAGCCACGCGCATGATCAGAGGTCAGGAAAACAGACCTTAAGACAACAGGCTGAGAGCCATGGGTCTCTTTAGCCTGGAAAAGCGCAGGCTCAGGGGTGATGTGATGGCCACCTATAAATTTATCAGGGGTGACCACCAGGATCTGGGGGAACATTTGTTCAACAGAGCGCCCCAAGGGATGATGAGGTTGAACAGTCATAAACTACTGCGAGACCGTTTCAGGCTGGACATAAAGTAGAATTTCTTTACTGTCTGAGCCCCCAAGACCTGAAACAGTCTGTCATCAGAGGTGGTTCAAGCACCTACTCTAAACACCTTCAAGAGCAAATTGGATGCTTATCTTGCTGGGATCCTGTGACCCCAGCTGACTTCCTGCCCTTTGGGTGGGACGCTGGACTCGATGATCTTCCGAGGTCCCTTCCAGCCCTAATGTCTATGAAATATGAAATCTATGAAAAGTGGGGTGGGGGTGCATGGAATATGAAGAGCACAGCTTTGGGATCGGGGCAAATAGTTGGGCTTTCCCAGTCCCAAGGCTGTACTCCTAGGGTGTGTCCACACATGCAAGCACATGAGCTCGCAGCAGCTGAAAGAAAAGCAGTGCATTTTGAGTTGGGGTTTTTGCCTCAGCGCACATGCCTTGACATGCACTTTGCTGTGGGGCAAATTGTGCCACTTGAAGCAAAATAACCTTGCCTGGCACCTCCTGGATCCACAGCCAGGGGGAGGTAGAGCCTGGGTCCAGCACCTGTGCTGTGCCCGCAGTATAAAAAGCTGCCTGTCCTGGCCTCAGCAGTACAAAAAGCTGCCCTCACAAATAGCTCAAGGCTACTAGGTCTCAGGTGCTCCTGGGGCCCAGCCAATTGGTACCTGGGGACACTGCCCCTTGTACCAGCTGGACTGCTGAAGCAGCCCTGAGAGTTCCTTGTACCCTTTACCCACTGCAGCAGTCTGGCAGTGGGGGCTGCTGCCTGGTTGTGACCTGCCATTGGGCTGTGGCTGCAGGGTTGGTCTTTGTGTGACGCTACTGCCATGTGTATCCCCTGCCTAGTCATTTGAGCAGCTATCATCTGGAAGATGTTCCCAGTGTGGTGGCCTGCTTTGAACTGCCAAACCATGTCCTCCTGGCTGCAATTGGCCAGGAGGTCAGATACCTCCAGTTGGGTTCAAGGTGCCAGCTCTGAGCAGGCTCCTCTACCTGAGTCCTGACACTTTCCTCCCTAGCAGGAATTCTGGTGTTCCCTATTTGAAAACTTAAAAATCCCTGATTAAAAAATCCCAAGGTCACTCTGTAAAATACCCTGAAATCCATGTTGCTCCACAATTAAACCAAAATACCACATATATATATAGAGAGAGAGCGAGACACAGCGATCAGTTGGGCAATATTTTATTGACACATCTACAGTGTTAAAGCAATTTGGAAGCCTATCACTATCTCTATCATTATAATAAAGTGAATTCTAAATACCTATATGTTGTGCTGTCCCCCACAGGGGCCACAGCCCCCCAACCAGGGGCTACAGCCCACCCCACAGACATCAGGGGGGGATGAGACTGGGCAGGGCAGGGGTCGGGGGGGCCTTGGGGGACAGGTGGGGGGGCAGGTGGTTCAGGGATCTGGGGGGCTGGGGGAGTGGGTGGGGCTGGTGGGCGTCCCCCCCAATAGTCCCCTTTCCCCTCCTTTAGCCCCCTCAGCCCTCAACTTACCTGCAGTAGAGCCCAGGTCCAGCTCCCAGTGGCTGGCATGCTGCCTGCCCTGCATGGGCAGGGAGTGTGCTTCAGCACCAGGGTGAGGGCCAACCACAGAGATGCTCTGGCTGCTACCAGAGCGTCTCTGTGGAGGATCCAGCCTTCAATTGCCTCAGGACCGTGCCCTGCCCTGCTTTACTTCCTCCAGGTTTTTTTTGCCCCCTGGATATCCCAGGGTCTAATTTTGCCTCCACGCTGCGAACCTGCAGCAGAAGGAACCTTTTCCCATTCCCACATGTGCCTCTTGCAATGTCTCAAAGAGGTTGGAGATGCTGCAAGAGGCATGTGCGGGCTCATCTGAACGTGCCCCTAATGCATATAGATGTTCAATAGATTGGGTTAGCCCATTCTGGATCTAAGTTAGCTCAACATCCAGTTGGACTGATCTAAATTTAATGACAGTATGTACCCTCTCTCAGCAAAACAAAGAGGTAACATTTAATCAAATAAAACCAGACCCTTGAAATAATTAACTTGGGGAGTAGACCTCAGAGTAAGGTTCCCATACTGTCTTTGATAATTCTGTAACCCAGATTTAACCATAATTACTGTCTCTCACTTAAATGTGTGGCATTCTCTAGGTAGGAAAATACAATGTAGGTTTGAAGTTCAGAAGAAAAATAAAAGGTTTCCTGCACATGATTTGGCAGCAAGAGAAGACAGGTTCAGGAAAAAATTAACAAGTTTCATAAGATTTCAAGTCTCTTAATACAGAGTAAACTGTACAACTAAATGATTATACTTTGCTACCTTCTCCCCCAACCCCCAACCATGTATCTCTAAATCTGTTGGATATTTCTGGAAAAAAAAGAAGTTCAATAGTACAGTAATTAACTACTGAGGGCAAATCCTCTCTTCAGATGTGTGGGACAGATTTCAGATAAACAGCTCAAATGAAGGATTATCTTGTCTGCAATGTGAAAATGTTGATTAGCCTAATGCTTCCATCTCCCCAGTAATAATGCATATGGGCTGCTCATCATTTCCACAGTGAGGCAAATATCTTTTTTAAAAATGCGTGTGTGATTTTGGTCCTGAAAGGGTTTCTGATTTTTCGTTCAATGCATAACACATTTGCTTGTGCTGCTTCTCACATAGGAATGAGATTTGAATATAAGTGATGTACAGCAACCTCATCAGACACAGGCTCATTTGGCAGATGGATGGACATATGATGAATGGGATGGAACATACTGAATATCTGCTAATGCAGTACTCTTGATGCAAACATTAGCACTTAAGAACATTACATGGATTTGTGATACTCTGGAAGGTTTTTAGTTCTGTGAAAATGTTGGCATCTTGTGACTGGAATAACTCTATAGACATACTTTTCATGTCATCTAAAAAGAAAGGGTACCCTTTTTTTTATCTCTACCCAGTAAATTGAAGTGTCAAGCGATTCTCATCATGCACAAACTAAGAAATTCTATAGAAAAACTGGAAATTCATATTGGATGTTTAGATTTGATATTTCTAGTCTGAAAAAATGGGTAGGTTTCTGTTAAATATTCTTTTCAAACATGATCTATATGATAATACCACCAAATAGTGGGTCTGCAAGTACTCCCATAATAATATGATTAACAAGTTAATGAATAGGAAATTTCTAATGCAATATGAAACTGTGGCACTTTTGGCATCTCAGATGTGGAGCAAGCCATATGCTTTTTGGCATGTAGCTTTAGCCAAGAAAGGATATTATCTTCTCCTCCCTTTATTGAGATCACAGAATGTGGCAGTCCTTATTGTCTTCCTTAGTACCCATATCTCATGGTAATAAACCCTTTTATTTTTTTGGTATGTGGTCTGGCACAGGAAATCCAAACATGATTAATGATCTGTGTGTGATAAGGACTGTTTTTGGAAAATACTGAGACTGATATGCCATCTTACAAATTCTTTTGCTCAGTGGTGTTGCAGTGTTTAACCAGGGAATTAAGCAATGATAAATCAGGCCTAACATCTGGGACAAACTTACTATGGAACAATTTTCTGGAATATGTGCTGAGAATCTGTTTTCCCAGAATATCAACATGAATGTAATTCTGATTATGTTCATTCCAATTAGGATGATAAACTATTCACAGTCAAGTTGGAGAATAACTAGGGGCCTTGTTCTCTGCTTGGCAGCCAGACCAGGATGCTTTGACAAATGAGCTGCTTAAAGTGCAGAGTTAGTCAGAACAGTGACTGTGAAAATGGGAGCTTTTTTCCTCCACTGATCTAATCCTTGTGTTTATTGTGACTTGTCTTCTGACTTCAATAAACATTTATACTATGGTTACACTTAGAGGACAGCCATCTTAGGGGCCTGTGCTGCTAGGTGCTATACAACAATTTATATGGTAAATGACATACCTTCCTTTTTCCAAAGAGCTTACGAGCAGCAAAAGCATGCTTATACATTTTTTCCTTCTGTTATCATTCAGAGGTAGCACATGTAAAACCAGGTGCTGGTTTAATCAAGGATTGTCTTCAGAGTTCTTAACTAAGTTCTAGCTCCAAGATTACCGGCATAAATTAATCAAGGACTTTTACTGACAGATTCCCTGTCTAATAAGGGAAGACCCAAAGTTCACTTACAGGATGCAGGGTAAATTTGTACATGGGGAAACTTCCTCCTCCACCCTAATATATTCATTTTCAAAACTTAAAAATTAAGAGACAGTAAGAGATTTAACTGTGCTATTGGTACATATTTTCCAGGGTAAATATAGTTTAAAATTTTATTAATTAATATTAGCTACCCACTTAAATCATGCTAGATATGAAAATTCCATCCAAAGCTGTAAGTGCAAAGAAACAGTTGTCGCGGATAGATGATTTTGATTTCTATTGCCTTATTCATGCAAATAGACTGGAAGTCGGGAGATTGGCTCAGAGACAGATTCCCTGGCTATAATGTCGCCTTTTCTGATGAAAGAAAACGTTAGCTCATTCACATGAAAGAGTATGCTACCATCTCAAGAGTCCAGAAAAATTATTGCTAGAGATCCAGTTTTTAATTTCTAAGAAGGCTCAGAGCATCCTCCAGCTGTGAACATTGGCTCAGCTGGGCACATTGTAAACATTTTTTTTGAAGGACCCACGCTTATTCCTTGTTTCTGCCATGCAGTGCTGAATAGCATGAAACAACCATAGCGTCTCTGCCTTAATAATATTTTTAAAACCATCCCCTTCTTTAGATTACATAGAGATTTTCATGGGAATCATATTAGATACAGACCTCAAGTGATTTATAGGGAGTCTATAAACTCTATCTAAATGTCTGGAAGGAAGATAGGACTCTTACCCCCCAGAGATTCCAATTCTGTGATAGAAGTAATAAGAACAGGTTAAAGATCACATAAAAATATTAGACTAGATAATCTCATGAGGCCCCCATCAGCCTTATGATTCTATGCTCTCGTTTCAGGATAAGAACAATGAAAAAAAGCTTACATATAAAAGTAGTTTTAAAGAAGGAGCTTCAGTAAAATATCTAAGTTTGGGATTGTTAGTATTCCTATGATCCGTTTGGGGGCCAACCACTTGTTAATATGTGACTCCAGGGAGGGTCCTTTTAACTTCTTAGGTTTTATATAGGTGGGTGTTCTGTAAACAAACTTATTTTAAAGAGCTAGTCATGTTAACCTTTCTGCTACTTACTCATATTTCATATTTAGGAAAGTACATCTATTTTCATAGGGCTCTATGTTTAAAGATAGGTATTACGAAAATATAATTATATTTGAGGCATTAACTCAAACGAGATGGAACCAAATTCTGTTACCCTTACGGTGAAAAAAGTATAATTATTTTTCAGTCTGGAATAGAACAATTGAAAGCAGACAGTAAATTACTACAGAATACAAAAGCGAGTAAAGGAGTCCAATCATTAGATTACCATTACGCTATCTGTTATGTGATGTACACTCTGTATGCAGCATCCAGTTAAAATGGAATTATTTGTAATTTTCATTAAGAAAGCCAAATACATAAGGCTTTCATGTTGAACTAAATGACTGTATCTGGAAACCTGGATTTCCAGATACCAACCAAGTTTCAAAACATCCCCCATGAGAAAATAAATTTCTTTCCCCCTTACAATAACAAAGGTGAAGACTGTTAAAAACATGCTTACTTAAACTTAAACTGCTAAATCCAAATTTCAGTATCTACTCTAGTATCCTTTTCTAGGGGAATTAAGTACCCAGCAACTGTGACATTTCCTAGGGTTCTATGCAATCAGTGGTTCTGGAAGTCAGGACTTAAAACAGTGCAACAAAGGAAAACAACTTGCCCATGTCAAGAATGAAAGGACCAGGTTATCCAAATTAATTCATCAGCCTGAGAACTCTTGCTTTGTACAGTTCCCCTCCCCCATACTGAAGTGTTACTTAAAGACATAAGACAGCTGGCTTGAGACAAGACATTATTAACCTTTTGTTTTTGATCATGTCAATATCCTGCTCAGTATTCTGAATGCACGCAGTAGAGGATTAGTTTCATCTGAATAATTAAAAATGCTTCTGGCCTCTTTCTGGTCAGACTTTTAGACAGTGAAATGAACAGAGACAGAATTAGTTTCCTTCCAAAAAGGGTATCATGTGATCACACAAATAGCACATGTTTCATTGGTTGCAAAGCGGCATGCTGCTGTACCATGGAAAAACAGGCATGCTGGAATCTCTGTACTACAAATGCAAGCACTAGTGTTGTCTTAAACAAAGCTCCAAAATGTACAGGTCTCCTGAACACCTGTCTAAATGGGGAATCTTCACAGTGTGTCTTTAAGGTCAACAGATTTGTGGTAAACTCTTAGGGTAAACTGTTGAAGTAATATAGAAGCCTAAATCCCATTGGTATGAAGTGAACCTCAGGCTGTATAGTGCTCAAGTTATTTTTGAAAGTGACTCCTAAGCCTCTTACTTGCTTTTGAAAAAAATCTTACCTTAGGTCTCAAGACCTAGTTGTGCTTGAGAGCAGTCACAGAGGTATGGCCTGGTGCAGCCTAACCAATGCATTTCTGGGTCTGAGTGTGTGAGCAAGAGCACCTGAGCAGAGCATGCTTGGCCAGCTATAACAAACTGCTGCCACAGTGTAGACTTACTCCAAGGGAGCTCCAGCACAAGTGCCTGCAATTGATCTAGTAGAATGGCAGAGAGGGAGAGGCAGCCTTAGCAATCTGTGCCGAGGCTGAAACACACAGCTGAACATGATGCCCAAAGCCTTTTGCACCCACTTCAGTTTCAGAGGTGCCAGCAAGTGTAGCCCCACATCAAAATACAATGGAACAGTCTGAACTTGACTTGATGAAGGCCTTGAATGACAGTAAATGGGGCCCACATCAGGAAGAGATGCTCAATTTCCTGACTCCCTCCATGGAATATATGTTATGATTTCAGCTAGTCTATGGTCATGCAACAGTAACCAGGAGTTGCCCTCAGCTGACCACTGGCAGCAATAAATCATAGTCAGGGTGACTGATACTTAGGGACCTACTTAACAGTGAGATGAAATCATCTTCACAGCTTTATCCTGGCATTATATAGCGGCTACAGCCTTTGACACTGATTGGCAGAGAGGCCCCAGGGGGGAGGATGTTCAGGGGGGTGACTACCATCTTGACTGCTGACTACCCTTTGTCCAGCCTTGCCTCTTAGTGCTGATAGGCAGAGACACCCCAAGGGGGGAGCAGGGTGGAGGGACATCCATATTGTCTGCTGTGACCTTCATGCCAACCCACCAACCAATGCATTCCCCTTCTAGGCAGACCGTGAGGCCTCCTTGGGAGCGGAAGACTTAATATAAACTTATTTTTAATTGTTTTTCTTTTTCATGGATTTTGCAGGCAACTCTGGATTTTGCAGTTTCAGAGAAATCTGCAAAAGTGCAATTTAGATAGGTCCCTATTGATACCATTTCTCTTTTTGCTTGCCTCCCAACAAATTAGTATCCTTTCAGTTTCCTTCTATTGCCTTTCAGCCAGATTACTGTCACCCAGACCAAATCACTGTCACACCTAAGAAAGGAATTCACTGTTGCACAGCCTTCTGAGCTCGACAGAAGGGACAGTGCTTGGGATCTGACAGCAGGTTTAAAGTCCTTAGCTAGTTTTATTGATCCGGGCAGGGGGGAAGTACAGAGTTACGTATGGCTTCTCATTGTGAAATAACTTGGACCTACCACAGAATAAAGCAATCAGTATGTAGTATCAATACTACTTAAGTAGAGTCTTGTTTAATTTGTAAGCAGGTCTATATGATTTATAACATTTATGCATCAAGGGGTTGACCCTCAAGGAACTGAATGCCTTCTGAAAGGTATTGGGTACCCTCTGTGTCTGTTCCCACTGAAAATAATGGAATCAGGCCAAAGAGGTGTGAGTGCTGCCATTTCACAGGATACTTAGCACTCATTTTATTTACATTGTAGTAAGCATTACTGTGCCATATGAAAAGTTAGAATGTGTCCTGAGCAGTCACACAGTAATGTTCACATTGACCTCTAATGTGATCACTTATGCACAGCTTTCTGATTGTCAGTCCCAGCCCTGGCACTGCACCAGAGTTGTTTCAAGACTCCAGTATGGTCTCACCAGCTGACTGTTAGTCCCAGCCCTAGCACCTCATTGGGATCAGTTTAAGACTCTGGTGCAGTGTGGGGACTGACCATTACTGATCTGTCCCAGACTGAGCCCTGCCCACATGCAGCCCAGCTAGAGTGGGTGAGAGCAGTTCTGGAGCCAACCCCCGGCCCCTGGAACAGTGAGGACAGTGCCACAGCAGAGGGGAGAGGTGAAGAAGAGGACAGGAGGAGATGTGCCTCTGCGCATGTAGAGGAAGGTGGGGGGAAATTTTCACCTGCTTTGGGGACTTAAAAAAAGTGCTAGCTGCTGCTCCTGCAGAGTCAGAAGTGGGAGGATGCAACCTCATCACTATACCTCCTTTGGATCCACCCTTATACACATACATGCATGGAATAAAAAAATACATCACATAAATGATACAGCTTGAGTTTGTACAGTGCCTATCAAAACAGAGTTGAACAGTCAGGGTTCTGGTTTAACAGAATTTAAATAGCAATAATTGCCATTCCTTGGAGGCAAGCATCATCTTCATTATGTTTGTACAGTATCTTGCACAAAGTAGTTGGGCTTATGTAATGTAATTCTTCTATTAATATAATACAATTTAATTTATTATTATAAATAATAGCACCTGGGAGCAATAAACTCTGCTGCAATATGTGCTGGAGTTTACCGTTTTACATTAATTGAATGTGTAGATGTGCCCACTATGCAACATATTAGTCCAAAGCCAGAAGGCTCATGATTTACTATATAGTTTACTGGGCTGGGCCCCAGTACAGTCAATATTATTTCAAGCCCAACAGCTCAGCACTTTTCAGTACATATGTGTACTCCAGATATCCCCCATGAAGGGTCTATGTGCTAAATTAGCCATCCACTCATGACTAAGTGTTTTTGTCACAAGTCTTAGGATCCTCTAAAACATTTATACACATTGAGGCACAGGGCCACATTAATCATATATGACAGGCCAAGAGAGGGGGTGACCAAGTGCTTCTGGATGAACTGTTTGGGGCCCTGTTTGGTGATGTTTGCTAGATATTTATGCATGGTGAAGAAACAGGAATAATTGGAAATGAGAAAGAAAAGCATGGCTGAGCTGTAGAAGTGAAGAGAGTCAAAATGCATTCACTGAGGTGACTCATCATGACTTGAAGAAGAATTAGCACTGAGGGGAACACTGTGTGCAATAGGCACTACTACATATCTTATTCAGGTAGGTGTATGAACCTATCCTTGTGGTAAGTTCCCATGTGTATGTTTGCCCAATACATGTTTTAAAGTCATGCTCAGTGTTTGCTGAATTTAACCAACTTTATAGTTGGTTTCCATTACTGAGTGCATGTTGCTTTCAGCAGCAGTTTATGGATAGACAATGTATTTAATGACCCCATGGGCTTGTATACGTCCAGCTTTTTATGGTCCCATAACTGTTCTTTTGCCACTGTTGGCTGCTTTCCTCCTCCCCAAACTGTGCTACCAGGTGCACCAGTCTGGGAATTGACCTTACCTGTGAAGACTGAGGTGAAAAACGCATTAAATACCTTACCCTTTTCTGCATCCTCTTTCACTAGGTTGCGTCCCCCATTTAGTAAATGACCAACATTTTCTCCTCTCCTCTTTTCTCCTCTCCTCTCCTCTTTCACACTTTACTTCTTTAACTCCCAAGCAATTAACTTATAGCTTAGAGGAGCTATCTTCTGTGTTACCTTTGGTTTTATAAGTCATGACCTGAGAACCAAGGCAGAGGTTGCAATATTGTGGGTATTATAATATGACTTCTTATTTCAGCACTAATAGTACTCTATGTAGGTTCTCTTATGACCTCCATCCCCCTATGGCTTGTGAATGTCTCATACAAACAAATTTATTACTACTAATAACACCCCTTTGAAAAAACATTGCATGTTTATTTCCCCCGATATCATGAGGAATTGACATAGACAAAGAGAGATGAAGACCTTGTTTTACTCTGGTGTGACTCCAAAATCAGTCATAGTAGTACAAGCCCCATAATCTTTTGGTGCTGTGCATCTATACCTAGGGTTTGCCCAACTATATCTATACTAGTGGAGACCTGCTTAGTGTGGACAAGTCTGATCCAGTCTGCTCAGGGCTATCAGGCAGTTTGCAGCAGACAACCTCAACAAGCCAGGAATTAAGATGTCTGAGATTCAGTTCACTGTATACTCCTCATCACATTCCTTCCTTCCTCTTTTCACTATGCCTTTGCATTTCACTCTGAAAGTGCCCGTTAAATTATCATTTTCTTATGATTTATTTTATTCCTGTGGGAAGGCCTTAGTGAGCTGTGTGATCAGTGTTTAAACCTTGTTAAACCATAGCTATCAAACAATGCATTTTATGTTGTTGCTAGGTTGCAATCTCTAGCACATAAGTCATGTTTGCAAGTCAAATTCTTCCAAAGCAGTATCCAGTAGGTGAAGGCCACAACACAGTGCAAATCAGGGCAGAATCAGCTGGATGAGCACTACATTAATTCTAGGATTAATGATGGATCTTGTTTAGGTTGCTACAATCTTGGCCACAGATTGACCATAAAAGGGACTTGTCCTTGGAAAACCTTAGACTAGATAATTCATTTTATAAAGTTTAGGTGTTTTGAGTTTCAGCTGCATTGAGTTTCTCAGGGATCATGCCTACGGTTGATGACTGGAATGCCAATGTTTAAGATGGCATTTTTTTCCTGAAGGTTACCAGTAGCTCCAATTTAAAAAAATAGTATTTCGTTTAACAGATGTGTGAAAATGGAGAGAACTTGCTTAGATCAAACTTCTTCCTGGGGGTGAATCTCTGCTATATTTTTTTTACTTGAAATTGCTCTGGATGTCACATATGGTAATTTTTTGTCCAATCATTTTTACAATAGAGACTGAATGGCCATAAGGGATGGATCTCAACCTGCAGAAGTAAAATGTTATTCTATACCACACTGTCACAGGATCAAGGAGATGTCCTGTGACTAATGGGGGGTTAAGGAGCTGCCAATCACCAGAGGCAGCTCAGGTGCCAGTTGCTGTAGCAACCGGATAGGTCAGGTGACCAGAAGGGGGCAGGGCCAGGCCTATATAAACTGCCCAGGCCTGTGCCAGAGAGCAGTTCCCTTCTGATGGCCGCAGGAGCAGGAGCTCTGCGGCAGAGCTGAGCAGCCTGAGTTGGTGGTTGCAGCCTTGCCGTGCTGACTGGCTGCGATGATGCTAGGGAGGAGAACACCC
The DNA here is from genome assembly GCF_052110815.1 of Crocodylus siamensis. Lineage (NCBI taxonomy): Eukaryota > Metazoa > Chordata > Crocodylia > Crocodylidae > Crocodylus > Crocodylus siamensis. The sequence goes on along the minus strand of NC_143399.1, from coordinate 88,492,825 downwards.
TAAAGGGAGGTAGGGTTGCTAGCCCTAGAGGGGCTTGGAGTTTACTTTATGAGCGGGGAGGCTCTGTATTATTTGTATTGTAGCCAGTTGGCTTGGGTTTCGGTTGTAGTTACCCCGGAGGACTGGGTGAGGCTGTAGGGGTGAGAGGAGGCCTCACGGGGACTCCCCAGCAGCTTGGGGGTTCCTGGTGCCCAGTAGGGGCACAGTGCCACAGTGGGCACAGCACAAGGAGTGCCGGAAAGGCGCTCGCTGAGTGGGGGTTGTAGCCCCAGCTGCGAGAGGCACGGCACAGGCCCCAGAGTGGGGCAGCAGGTGCGAGAGGCGCGGCACAGGCCCCAGGGTGGGGCAGGTTCTGATTATTAGGAACCCAGTAACAGGGGGACATTGCCCAGTAGGGTCGGGGAGGCCAGGTTAGGCTCTGGCCGCCTGAGCCCAATCCGGTATCCACCGGTATTCGGACATTACCCAGTAGGGTCGGAGAGGCCAGGTAAGGCTCCGGCCGCCTGAGCCCAATCCGGTATCCACCGGTATTCGGACATTACCCAGTAGGGTCGGAGAGGCCAGGTAAGGCTCCGGCCGCCTAAGCCCAATCCGGTATCCACCAGTATTCGGACATTCGAGTGACTAGCCGAGGTTTAGTAAGACAGCCCAGGCGGCGTGATAGCCTCAGGAAGTTTGGAGACTGGCGTCAGGGCATGGTGAGACCCAGGGGCGCCAGGGAGTGGACAAACCCGGGGTTGCCAGAAAGGGGCACCAGGGTGGGACGAGCCCAAGGGGTGCCAGTGAGGGCCAGTGGGAGGACCAGGAGAGGATAAACGTCCAGGAACAACTGCGAGGCTTGGGGCGTGCTAAAGGGGAGGTAGGAGGCATGCATAGCCCTTAAGGCAAGGGGTACACAGAGGTACCCCATATGGAGTAGGGGCAGGGACATCCACACCATTCACCGGGGGGATAAAGGCAGCCTCCCATCTATACCTATTTACCATCAAAGTCGTGGCAGGCGAGAATCCGAGGGTGCTGAGTCCACCTTATGTGACGGTAGGGGGCGCTAGGGAGTACACGGCCGCTCCTAGGCCCCACTCCCTCACACACACTTAGTTTGAAAAATACCCTTTTAGAGATTAAACTATAACCTTTAACTATATATAAACTTGTTTTGTGTCAACCTAGCAGAGCATGCTACTTTAATCATGTGCAAGTTATACTAATCTAAAGGCAAAACTGCAGTAGTATGCTGTTGAGTTCAGACCTCCCATAGCTGCAGAGTTCCACTCCATCTCTTACAGGCTGTAGGATAGGATGCAGCTCCTCTTCCTTTTCCACCTATATTGAGATACCATTCATTTACCTTTATGACACTAAATTGACAGTAGGTTCTCAGTTGACCCATAAAACATACAGTAGATGTAAAAATAAATATTTGGCAATTCACTGAACACATATTTCCAAAGAGGTTCGCTTTGGTCCCATCCCCTGGTCTGTCACTATGTGCGTATGCATATACACAAACATCTAAAAAATAAACAAGAACAAACTGGCAGCATTGTTCATTGCCAGTCATGTGGGTGAGGGTTGTATGTAAATATTTTCTCTGACCTTTGATTCAAAGAGTGAAATCATCAGCTGGATACATTTCCTTCTATGTTAATTCCACCACACAGTGGAGATTGATCAGCTCCTACTTTCAGATAACGTGGAATGCTCTGACACATGCAGCAATATTTCTACCAGGGGAAGGGAAGAGATGTACTGTCAACTTTCACATAAGTATATAGAAAAAGGACCCATTTTGATTGTTATGACAATCTACTGTAACAATCTATTCAAATGCAGTTTGACTAAGACTTTGACACTATGGCATTTGCGCCTACAGCAAAAAAGACAAACTTCCTCAGGATGGGTTAGTGGTCAAAATACCAATCCCCAGAACTCCTCATTTTCCTTCTGATTCACTTGCTATCAACTTCTGCATGTTGGGAGTGAGAAAGGCAAACAGAATGTGACATGCAGCTGCATAATGCACCCTGCAGGCTGCCGCCAGTTCACAAAAGCCTTTTGTCTGAAAGAGCCATTTGAACAAGACAGATGCAAAGGGCCCAGTAGACTACTGCAATATCACAGCCTGAATTCTGGCATCACATTTTTGATTCTTATAAACAATGCAGATGAACCTTCATGCCAGAAATGAAGTGAACTGTCATGTTCCCAGGCTAGAGCTTCAACTCAGCTAAACTCAAATGGTTCTGCTAACACCAGAGAAGTGTGGCTGATTTACCAGATAAAGATCTGGCCTCTATTTAGTTCTTATTTTCCTGTATGGAACAGGCGTCTATTAACAATCGTGACCAAGATGTCAGGTACCATCTAGAAAGCTTTGTGTTGGGTTTGACAGCTGACAAAAACTTTTGACAGATATAAGAAATATCTGTTTAAATCAGTCTCCTGATTTTTTGTTAGTTCTTCTGCGTGACTAGAAACAGTGGTCTGTATACTCCTGGCTTCCTCCACCCTTCATTATAGTTCTTACATGATATCATAATCCTAAAAGGAGGAAGAATACATGGGCATTTTGAAAAAAGAAAAAGAAAAGCCCTGGGCAGATCTTATCTGCTTCTTTAGCCTCGTTTATTCTCATGAATTTATCTTTATTTAAGTTGCTTCCCATCTTATTAAGTGACTAACATTAATAAATGATGTCTCATTCTTTTACACATTAGATTTCAAATGCAGGAAGGTGGTATCATTATCAAATTAATCATATTAGCATACTTTTAGGATACGGTGGGCACATTTACACCTGTGCTTTAATGTGTATTAGCTTATTTTAATGTGCATTAAAGCATCACTAAAAACATGGGGCATTTGTATACATCCTTGTGCCACATTGCCAGGCGCTTTGAAAAGCACACAGTGCTGTGGCACATGCAGTTGTATAAGCACCGAAATGCATGTCAGTGCTAAGAAAATGGTGGCGGTGCACTTTTGAACTAAAACACATTGGAGGTGTCTTAGTTCAAAAGTGCACTGATACCATTTTTGCATGCTGACACACATTTCGCTGCTTATATAACTGCATGCGACACAGCACAGTGCTCTTCGTCTTGTGTGTGGAGTTGACTCAGTTAAACGAGTCTCCTCTAATGTGCCAGATCTCCAGCAAGTCCTAGCACAAAAATGTATGTGTATAAATGCCCACACTATTTAGCTCATGTGCATTAAGACAGGCTAATGCATATTAAGCATAGCTTAAAACTTGTGGGCCTATATACATGAGAGATGTCTACTCCAATATGTGCTAATTAGTAGAGAAGACTTTATTAATCAAGTCTTCTGGATCATATTAATTAATGCACTCCTGCAGACACTGCATCACCTGTATTCAGCATCCCCACACTTTGAAATGACAGTGGAGGCACTTGAACTATCCCATGCTCCTTATTCATGTGGGCACCGATGACACGGCTCGGAGCACCCCCAGCCAGGTCATGAGGTGCTACAGGGATTTGGGAGTGGGGCTTAGGGGTCTGGGAGCTCAGGTGGTGTTTTCATCGATCCTCCCAGTCTCAGGCTATGGGCTGAGGAGGAGAGGAGGATCCATGTAGTGAACCAAAGACTGCGGAGCTGGTGTCATCGGGAAGGCTTTGACTTCCATGACCACAGCCCACTCTTTGGTGAGAGAGGCAGTGAGCTGCTGGGAAGAGATGGCCTCCACCTCTCCCCACTGGGGAGGAGGCTCTTCTCAGCCAGGCTGGCTGACCTGCTCCACCGGGCTTTAAACTAAGCCCGCTGGGAGATGGAGGGACTACTGCCACTGCTGGCCCGCTGAGCAACCCTTGCAAAGCCAGCAGACCAAGGCACTTAAGGGAGCTCACCCCTGCCCCAGCCCTGGCACAATCTGTGGGCAAGGCAAGAGCCCCCAAGGGGACACTTGCCTGCCTGTACACTAATGCCAGGAGCGTGGGCAACAAGCAGGAGGAGCTCATCCTCCTGCTCAGTGCAAAGAATTATGACGTCACTGGGATAACGGAGACCTGGTGGGACTCCACCCATGACTGGACCACGGGTATAGAGGGCCATACCCTGTACAGGAGGGATTGTGTTGACAAAAGGGGAGGGGGTGTAGCTCTCTATGTGAAGGAAAGCTACATGTCCCTGCAAGCTGATGTTGGCCACCAGCATGGACAGCTAGAGACTCTCTGGGTAAAAATTTGTGGGGAATACGGCACAGGGGACACAACGGTGGGAGTCTACTACAGACCTCCCACTCAAAGTCCTGAGCTTGACCAGGAGTTCGCCTGGGAACTGACTGAGGCCGCTTGCTCCAGGACCTTGGTTGTCACGGGTGACTTCAATTACCCGGACATCTCGTGGGAAGATCACTCAGCAAAATCCGAGCAGTCGCAAAGCTTTCTCTCGTGCGTGGATGACCTCTACCTGACTCAAGAAATCTATGGGCCAATGAGAGGCAAAGCGCTGCTTGACCTGGTACTGGCTATGGGGGATGACCTAATCGGCAACCTAGTGATCGATAGGAAACCGGGTGACAGTGACCATGAGCTGATCACCTTCACCATCCACCGTAAAGCTGGCAAGTCAGTCAGCAACACAGAAGTCCTTAACTTCAGAAAAGCCGACTTCGACAAGCTCAAGAGGCTTGTCGGTCAGGCCCTTAGGGACCATGACCCCAGGGAGATGGGAGTTCAAGAAGAGTGGTTGCTTCTCAAGGAAGCGATCCTCAATGCACAAGCTAAATCTATTCCAACACGGAGGAAAGGCAGCAAGAAGGCACAGCAGCCCTCCTGGCTCTCCAGGGACCTAGTGGACCTCCTGTGGCTAAAAAGGAAAGCCTACAAAGGATGGAGGATGGGATTCACCTCCAAGGAGGATTATTCTGCACTGGTCCAGTCCTGCAGGGAGCAAACCAGGAAAGCCAAGGCTGCAACTGAACTCCAGCTAGCTTCAAGCATCAAGGACAACAAAAAGTTCTTTTTCAGATATGCAGGGAGCCGGAGGAAAAGCAAGGGCAACGTTGGACCCCTGCTAAACCAGATGGGGCAACTGACAACTGATGCCCAGGAAAAAGCCAACCTATTAAACAGGTACTTTGCGTCAGTCTTTCATCAGTCCCATGGGATGCCCATGCCTGCTACAGGACAGGGAGATCCGGGTGATGGGGATCCCCTATCCTCCATAAATGCTGACCTCGTGAAGGAACACCTTGAGAAGCTGGATACCTTCAAGTCAGCTGGCCCTGACAACCTGCACCCCAGGGTACTCAAGGAGCTAGCGAGCGTCATAGCCCAGCCCCTGGCACGGATCTTTGAAAACTCCTGGTGCTCTGGTGTAGTGCCCGAAGGCTGGAAGAAGGCCAATATGGTGCCGATCTTCAAGAAAGGGAGGAGAGTGGATCCGGCTAACTACAGGCCCATTAGCCTGCCTTCTATCCTGGGGAAGATCTTAGAAAAGTTTATTAAGGAGGCCATCCTTGATGGACTGGCCCAGGCTAACATCCTAAGGGATAGCCAGCATGGGTTTGTTGCAGGTAGGTCTTGTTTGACCAATCTCATTTCCTTCTACGACCAGGTGACCTATCACCTGGACGAGGATGATTGATGTCATATATCTTGACTTAAAAAAAGCTTTTGATCTGGTATCCCATGATCACCTCTTGGCCAAACTGGCCAGTTGTGGCCTTGGCTCCACCACGATCCGCTGGCTGGGAAATTGGCTCCGTGGTCGGACCCAGAGGATTGTAACTGATGGCAGTCACTCATCGTGGTGCCCTGTGACCAGTGGGGTCCCTCAAGGCTCTGTCCTTGGACCCATACTGTTCAACATCTTCATTAATGATGTGAACATTGGAGTCAGGAGTGGACTGGCCAAGTTCGCCGATGACACCAAACTTTGGGGCAAAGCATCCATGCCAGAAGATAGGCGGGTGATCCAGGCTGACCTGGACAAGCTCAGCAAATGGGCAGACGAGAACCTCATGGTGTTTAACACCGAAAAATGCAAGGTTCTCCATCTTGGGAGGAAAAACCTGCAGCATCCTTATAGGCTCGGCAGTGCTACGTTGGATAGCACTACAGAAGAAAGAGACTTGGGGGTCATCATTGACCACAAGATGAACATGAGCCTGCAATGTGATGCTGCGGCTAGTAAAGTGACCAAAATGCTGGCTTGCATCCATAGATGCTTCTCGAGCAAATCCCGGGACGTTATTCTCTCCTTGTACTTGGCCTTGGTGAGGCTTCAGCTGGAGTACTGCGTCCAGTTTTGTGGAGAAGCTTGAGAGAGTCCAGAGGTCAGGAAAGCAGATCTTACAATGATAGACTGAGAGACATGGGACTCTTTAGCCTGGAAAAGCGTAGGCTCAAGGGTGATCTGATGGCCACCTATAAGTTTATCGGGGTGACCACCAGGATCTGGGGGAACGTTTGTTCACCAGAGCGTCCCAAGGGATGACTAGGTCGAATGGTCACAAACTCCTGCAAGACCGTTTCAGGCTGGACATAAGGAAGAATTTCTTTACTGTCCGAGCCCCCAAGGTCTGGAACAGTCTGCCAGTGGAGGTGGTTCAAGCACCTACATTGAACACCTTCAAGAGTAAATTGGATGCTTATCTTGCTGGGATCCTATGACCCCAGCTGATTTCCTGCCCTTTGGGCAGGGGGCTGGACTTGATGATCTCCCGAGGTCCCTTCCACACCTGGTGTCTATGAAATCTATGAAAACTATGAAATCATTGAATGAGCTTTAGTTCAAGTGCCCTGCCACCATTTTGAAGCACAGAATGCTAAATAGATGTGACATTGTGGGAACTTTATTTAGAACAATTCTCAGATCCACTCTATTTAAAATGCCCCACCCTCTACCCTGGAGCATGCATATAGATGCCCCATGCTTTTTAGTTAATGTGCATTAAGACAGGTTAATGTACATTTTCTTAGTACCTCACAATGGAGATACTAGTTTCAGTGCACATTAACTAAACTACATTAATGCATATTTAGATGGGCCCAGTAAGTAAGCCATATTATACCCATCCCACAGAGCAGGAAAGTGAGAGAGTTAAATGTGTAAGTATCTTAGAGGATTAAGGCTCAGATATTCCTGGTTTCTTTTGCCTTGGCATGGAAGGACCCCATTCTGAGGTTCTATTTATTTACTACATTATGAAATCATGAATATTGCAGCTTTGGATGACTGCTGTTTTTTGTTGGACCAAGATGTAAAATAGATTAATATAGGGCACATCCCCTATGGCTGGATGCTCCACGCAAGCATCCCAAACTGTGCCTTGCAGGGTAATTACCAGCCCTGTGTATTATGTTGCATCTCAGCTCCTGTCCCTTTCAAAAAAAGAGGGAAAGGCATATTCTGCATCTTAAGTGCCTCTCAGCACTTTGTCACCTCAAGCCCTTAGATTGCTTTAAATATATAGTATGAATGAAATTAAGGTCACACTTGTGAGGGGAGGAGGTAGTGTTGCTCCTGTTTGCAGATGGAAATCCTGAGCATCAAATGCTGAGACCAAAGTTGTTAATATTTGAAACCTGGCACCTAGATCCATATTTGGATACCAGAACAGCAGCCTGATTTAAAGTGGTGGTGACCAGCAGTAGCTGTCATTGAAGCCACTGGATTTGCATTAGGGATTGATTTAGTCTAGTGCCTAATTCACTGGGAAGTTCATAAATGAGTTACATTGAACTTTAAGGATTCTTTGTTTTTCTTTCATGAGCTGAAGGGAGTATGAATATCTGAAACAGAGCAAGAATTTGCATTGCATACATTACTTAGTGAAGCTATTGGCTCATTTACAGATAATGGAGAAGTAGGACTCAGAATTTTGGTACTAGGCAGCATCAGACAAGTATAGAGTGTTTGATTATTTCGTTTTAAAATATTATATTAAATCTTACAAGACATTAAAAGCAAATAGCATCTAAGGAAGATACTGATAATTAAAGGAGCTCAGTATCTTGTAAGAACAGGCCAACAATAAAAGGTTGGGTTCTTTAAAGTATTCATAATTTGCATTAGAAAAACAAACAAACAAAGGTTTTCAGTTCACCTTTAATTGACCAGGACTCTGAAAAAAGTGACTCATGCAATCTCTGGACCTTGAGCAGCTTAGGAACCCTGAAAAGGGGATTCCTTTATTATGCTCACATTTAGTCACTAAGGGTGTTTATACACGTACTCTGGGAGCAGGGAGTGCTTTAATTAGAGTGGGTCAAAGAGCTGCTCTAATTAAAGTGCCCAGCCTGTCTTGTGTATCAGTGCCCCCAGGCTGAAAAATGGTGGTGGGGTGCTCAATCAATGAGCTTTAGTTAAAGCACCCCTCTACCATTTTTTACTGTGGAGATGCTGATACAGGAGATGCTGGAGTCTTCTGGAGTGTGGTAATTACTATGCTCCAGCAGACTTGATTAAATTTGTCTGCTCCAGCACGCTGTTATTATAGTATGTCAGAACAGCCTCACTGCACGTGTATAGGTGCCCTAAAATTACAGTAAAAAAGCCCCAGTCTAAATTGATTCAATCTTTGGAGGTTTCTCTAAGCTGCATAGATTGAACCAATATTATAAAGTAAACTGACATTCACTTTTGGAACCTGATGCAGTGGCCCATACCAGTGTCCAGAAGGCATGCCTCCCAGACTACTATCTACAGCTGAAGACACCTGAATGTAGCTGAGCAGGGCTCATCCTTGATTGGATGCCTAGCACACCTACAATAACCCTTTGCTATTCCACCTCCCCCGATGGGAGCACAGTCCTTTCAGCCTGGGGCTGGCTGGATCCCCCAGCTTCAGAGGGGGTTCTCCATCCCTGGCAGGGTTCCCTAAGCTCTGCCCCTGGTGCAGAGAGAGGATTCCCCCTCCTACCTCTCAATATGGTCCTATAGGGCTTGACCACATGCTGGGCTGCCAGGCACAGGCAGAGAAGAGAAGAGGCTTTATTGCAGGTGGGATCAGGTGGGAGCAGGGGGGATTGGGGGTGGAGACCGCCCTGATCCACTGAAGCAGACAGCACAGGCCAGGGCTAGAAAGCATCCTGAGATGCTGGGAACTGAATTAGCTTGAATTGGGAGAATATCTGGAACAGAAGTTCCATAAACTGGCTTGATATAAATCAGTTAAGTGTGATATTACATCTATCCAGGTTTATCTTAAATCTTTTTCAGCCATTTTGAAAGTGGTGTATGGGCACTGAACTTCTGTTCTATTATAAGTTTAAACTGGTTTCTGATCACTTAAACTTCTGTCTCAAGCCTAAACGTGAAGCTGAACTGTCAACTATGCAATGCATTGTGATCTAATCTGGCAAACCATATCAAATGAATCATTGCCTGTTAGCAGAATCTGAGCAAGGTGCTTGAATAATAGGTTTAAAAACACTGGAGTTAGATGACAGAATTTCTTTACAATTCAATAGCATATACATAATCAAGTAGGAAGGTAATTCTGTAAAAGCGACATGCAACTGTCCTGTTGGGCAATGGTAGTTCCTGATTAAAATAGGGTTGCTGTAGCATCAGTTACATCTGCATGAACTCTTTCTTCTACAGCAGATTGGAGCCTTAATTACGATTAATGTAGGAATGAAACTGCAGCTTGAGTGCAAGTTGCTCCCGGTTTCTGCTTCGCAGGTACAATCAGTCATGAACAAGGCATCCAAAGATGCTATAACTAAGGTCCTGAGAAAATTGTGATTTCATGGACTGGATGAATACTGCAGAATTTGCCTTACGCCACAATTTTTAAGGGTTGCGAGCATAAGCAGTGAAAGGGCTTAGCCCCCTCAAATGCGGGGCAGCGGTGGCAGTATAGAGGGCCACAGGGAAGCCCAGGCATGGGCTCCGAGTGGCTGCAGTGGAAGCAGGAGGGGGTGTTCATAGACACAGACACAGAGCCTGCACACAGCCAGGATTGCAGCCAGATGGGATGGTCAGAGCCCAGGCTTCTCCCGGGGTATGCCCAGCAGAAGAAGCCCCCCCCACACACACCCCTGGACTCGCTCATCCCAGCACCTGCCTCAAGGCCCCATGCACTCCAACCCCTGCCTCACTGTAGGGGCCTCGATCTGCCCTGCCCCCCATGCCTCTTCCCCTTCCCTGCTATGGTGGGCAGTGCTCTCCTCACACCATCTGGCTGCAATTCTGGCTATGTGCAGTCTCTGTGTTTGTGATTATGTGTGCCTCTCTTCCTCCGGACACTGCAGCCACCCAGAGCCTGTGCCACCCCGTGGCCTCTGCGCTGCCACTGCTGCCCTGTGTTTGCGGGGGCTAAGCCCTGTTAGCCCCGGCCTTCTGCAGCCTATGGTGTGTACCTGCCTGCCACGTGTGTGTGGGTAAAATATAATTTTTCATGCAATATTCACAAAACTACCAATGACCTTGGCAAATGAGTCCCGGTAGTTCTGTCAATATTCTGTGAAAAGTGATACTTTATCTGTGCAAGTGCCGTGAATTTTTTACAAGAAATCTGCAATTTTCTCAGGGCCTTAGCTATAAACTTTTGCGGTTTGTATGGTTCTGTGGTTGATACAGGACATATTAAAAGGATTTCCCAACCCCCATTTTTTTGCCGTACTAGATTTTGAGACATGCCAGAAAGTAGTTTGGCACATCATTTGTGCAGAAAATGCTGCAGTTCACCAGGACAGAATTGTCAGCAACTTTTTGCAGCCCACTTTCTTCTTCCATATCTTCACACAATTGCTGTCTGCCATCTCTGTGGTGCTCTTCCAAAATAAGAATCTTCATGGGAATATGATACATGGGATAGAGAACACATCTCCACAGGTAGCTTTACAATTTAGAGGAGGAACTATTTCAGGTTTGTTCCCAACAACAACAAAAAAACCTCCTATCTTCAGGAAAAGAGCTTGGTTTGAGCTCCCCAACAAACATGGCACCACTACTTGCCTTTTGTGACCACAGAGCTATGGAAGAGTGCTCCAGCTCAAGGTAATGACATATTTGTAGGAAAAGCTATCAGGATCCAGTGTCAGATTCAGCCTGGAACTATCTGCCCTCTTTCCTGTGTCATTAAGCTTTTGGACAGTTTCCTTTCTGTGTGAACTCTCCTCTGAAGACAGCTGGCACTTGCAGTCTGTCTCTGCAAATCCCTAATTGGCAGGAACCAGGAAAACAAAGAGAACAAGAGGATACATGTCCAATGTTTTACTCTTAAACTATGAGGATATACTTCAGTGTCCCTTTTTGTTACTACCATTGACAGGAGCTAAATGGAGGAGGATAAATCACCACTTATTTCAGACTGTGAACTTAGTCAAAACATTCCCCTCTACTGAAAAGGCCACTATTTGAAATTAAAAATGAAGAGTAATTATCAACTCAGATAATCTACAATTTTCTCTGTTGCACATTAATATATTATGTCTTCACATTACCTAACTACCCCATTGAAATCATTTGCCTTTACCCAATTATTAATTAACTCTTTAATCCAACTAGAAGGCCAAATACCACCACATCAAATTAGAAAAACAAACTCTATGAGCTATACACAGAATATGACCAATAGATATAACAAATAGGCTGGAGAGCTAAACTGCATAAATCAAAATTACAATCTTCGTTATATGGCAATGCATTCACAAAGATGTGTTGGAAAAATATTTTCACACCTGAATTCCTGGTGCATCAAAGGGATCATGAACAGGGGCTTCAATTTTGAATAAAAATTTGCCCACTTCTGTAGTCCTTAAATGATATCTGATAGAAAGTGGTTTCATTTCTCTTGAGGATTGCTTTCAATTCAAGTTTTTAAAGTATCTTAGCCATTAAAGGTCTTAAAAACCTCTATGGATAGAGATTCAACCAACTCTCTGGCTAATCTGTTGCAGTATTTTACTACCCTTCTACTGAGAAAGTTCTTCCTAATATCTAACCTAAATGTCCCTTACTGCAACTTGAGATCACTGCATATGCCACCACTGAGAACAGCGTAGCTCCATCTACTTTTGAACCATCTTTCAGGTAGCTGAAAGTTGCTATCAAATCCCCCTTCTGACTTCTCTTTTCTAGACAGTTCTCCAAGTCTCTCCTCATAAGTCTTGACAATGGGTTTACAGAGATGTCAGAGAAATCTTAACATAATACCAGATATTACTGAAGGTATATTATAGCTAACAGATCCTTTGTTATGTCTCTTGGCCCTTTAGGAACCTAAATCCCATCTTGACATCTAGACTTCGGTGAGTTTGCAGAGCCTTCAGTTAGAAACAACAAACGAAACCAAACCACACATCTTTTTATAAACTGGGCATAGTGCCATACCATTGGTCACTGCTTAGACCGGAACTTCACCTTAAGTTTATTCTTTTCATTTCCATTAATCCATACAGATTTATTTAATTGTACAAACACCAAATGTACTTAGCCTTTATATAGCAAGATCCACACTGGTTGTGCCCACTGTGCAGTTAATGCTCTGAAAGCTTACTGTGCAGTAAAATACTGTGTAGTAAGCTTTCCCTGGCCATGTCTACATTGTGGAGTCATAACTGTGCAGTCATTTACCGTGTTTCCCCGAAAATAAGACATACCCATAAAATAAGCCATAGCAGGATTTCTACGTATTTGCGCAATATAAGCCATACCCCGAAAATAAGACATAGTGATAGGCGTGGCTAAGCGTACCGGCGCGAAGCGGTAAATAAGACGGGCAGCCCTTCTCATTTGCCCCATCGTGACAGCTGCTATCTCGGAGGTGACCGGAGAGGGAGAAATAGAAAGTGAAAGTAAAAGTCTCCTCAGTGAAGTGAGGAGCAGGAAGTTCTGCTTTAGGTATTGTGTGTCCTCAGGGGGAAGAATAAAGCTGTGGCTGCTGTTTTAAAAATAAGACATCCCCTGAAAATAAGCCACAGTGTGTCTTCTTGAGGAAAAATAAATATAAGACAGTGTCTTATTTTCGGGGAAACACGGTAGTACTTGTATAAATTTGCTTCTGACAGGAGCAGTTCAGGGCAGGGATACTTCTGCCCTGCTCTGCTACTACATATGGCAGCCAGGGGGAGCTCTGGGCTTTCCCTGGTACCAGCCCTGGGCTGGCAGGGGGCACCAGAGTCAGGCCTGCGCTCTGGGGGGTTGGGGGAACTGTCTGATTTCCAGGGCAGTTGCCTCCCACCCCTGCCCCAGGCAGCTGCCTGCTGGCCAGCCACCACTCTGATCATGGATCTGGGTGGGGACAAGGTCCCCTGCCACTGCACCATTCGGCTCCTGGCCTCTAGCTCTGGGTCACTGCCTGCTGCCCCCCAGCAGCTGCCTATTGCTGGGGCCAGCTCCTATCATGATTGGAGCTGGCCCCAGCATGGCAGCTGCCTGAGGGAGGGGGCAATGTCCCCACCCTGGCTCCATGACCAGAGTAGGCCCCAGCAGCAGGCAGTTGCCTAGGGCAAGAAATAAATGGGAAGCAGGCAGCTGCCTGGGGGAGGGGAGGGGAGAGTTTTTCTGCCTTGTGCTGCCTGGGAGTAATTTGCTCCCAGTCAGCTATGTAACCATGCACTACTGCAAAGTAGCTACCACACAGTAAAATTGCTACCTGTAGAAAACCATGCAGTAGACCAATTTACTGTGCAATAGTTCTTAGGCAGTTATATAGTGATGCTTTACTGTGCAGTAGATCAGTCTACTGCACAGTAAAGCATCTGGTGTAGACACACCCACCCAGAACACTATTAAACTTACCACCACCTTTCTCCAACATATACAACCAAAAAACCCCAAAGCTAAATCCACTAACATTTGTAAAGGAAGCCTGAACTACGGAATGAGAAAAAAAAATCCTGTATTGGCACTTTGAGAGAACCTGTTTGTGGTGCCAGTATATGCATCTATTACTCACCCTGCCATCCAGGATTCATTAATCCCAGAACTTGCTTTCCAGCTGGTGTTCTGAGCTTGAAAATGTTTTCTTTTCACAGACAAACACCCAGTTTCAAGACTGACTGACAACTCCAGGGAATTCATTGCCCTTGTCTAGTGTATTTGTTTTCTAACCTGTCAAACAGGTTTAAACAAATTAGAACTGTATTTTGTAAATGCCACAAGGAAAGCCTTTGTATGTCACAGAGAATTATTTCATTTTACTGTAGTAGAGTTTTGTAGCACACGTTCCACAGCCTTCGAAGTGTCCAGTGACTGAGAAATGCACTAACAGCTCATCAACAGCAAACCTTTCTTGTAACCCCTGCAATGGGCCTGATTCTCAGCCATTTTTTAAAATAGCTCAGGTGATTGTCCAGTGTTTGCATTAGTCTCCTAAACAAGCAAAATCTTAAGTATTCTCTGCCCAATTTCCCTGCCTGCCCTCCCTCCCCCCGCCACTTACTTGACCTCCCCCACCCCGGAATCTGCCACTGCTTTTCCACCAAAGGGCTAGGGAGGCATGATTGGGGGATATGGATGAGTAGAGATCAAGGGCACAGCTGCTTGTCAGAAAGAAAACTTTTACTAAATAAACAGTGCAAGTGCCAAGAAAAGAAAAAAACTGGGGGGACAGAGGGCAGGGGAGGGAATGGTGCAGTAGAGTTCTGGCTGAGTACAAGTAGTCAGTGGGGAGAAGCAATGCTACATAGGACACATAGGAGACCAATCAGACCCCCATTACAAAATGTTTGTTGTTTACACATCATGGGTGACTGGTGCTGCCTTAGTCAGGGGGGTACATGCCCCCACAGTGCCCAGTCAGTGACTAGGGTGGGGGGGCCCTTGCTGTTGATTGTGCAGACCGGGAAGTGGCCATGGTACTCCCACTCCCCACCTAGTGCTCGCAGGGGGAGCACCGACGCTCCCACCTGCCCCTTCTGCTCCCTCGCCCGTTGCCTGAGCAGGGAGCACGGCTTGTCAGAGGGTGCACCAGCGCTCTCAGGGGGTGCATATGTACGCCCTATGCATTGCCACTGCTACACATAACATTTAACTAGTTCAAAATAGTCCTTGATTTTCCAGGTTTACTTTCTGAACCATTCCAGGTGGTTTTAAACTGGTTTAACAGCCTTTTATGTCTGTCCACTGCAGGTTGAATCTATATTTAAACCATTCTAAGTATTAATGGCTAAGTATAGACAGTAAAAAAGCCTGAGGCTGAATTGATTCAATCTTTGCAGATTAGTCCAAGGTGTGAAGATTGACTTGTTAAGCAACTGAATAGACATTCATTTTTGATTCCGAAATGCAGCCACATGCCTGCAGTGGACCAATCCAGAAGCTAGGGGTCACTAAAGCACACTTCGCTGCTTGGCTGGAGCAGACAGCTTGGGCAAGGCTAGCCTGCCCACCCTGTAAGGGGGATGGGGGAGGGTGGGGGATTGAAGAAGAGGTACAAAGCATTCTGGGACTGAGTCAAACTTGAATCTGGAGGGAATCTGGGGCAGAATTTCAATAAATGATTTAACCTAAATCAGTCAAGTCTGATACTACATTCATCCAGATTTACCTTAGACCAATTCTGGCCATTTTGAATGTGGTTTATGTGCACTGAACTTCTGTTGTGTTATAGATTTGAACCGTTTTTTGATCACTTAATTTATGTGTAATATCTGTCCCTAGCCATATTGTGTCTATGCCGGCTCAGCTCATATCAACATACCTTTATGTTTAAACACAGAGATCATTTGTTTAATTGATTTAAAAAAAAAACACTTAGGCTTTTTAAATATGATTTTTCTATGGGAACAATTTCTATAGTTGCTACAAGGATGGTTCGATAATGAACAAAAGGAAAAGGGGTCCATAAGAAGGCAGTGGAGGGGTGGGACATTTCTAGTCCATTCTGAGGAAGACAGGGAGCAGTGAAACACTTACATCAGCCATCTTTAGCATCTTGCTAGGTAAAATGGGTTTTCAAGATGTGCGGCTGACATTGTGATGGGAGATGGGTGTTGTGGCTAGGTGATGGGAGATGGGTACTGAAGATGTACACCTGACATTGTCTATGTAGTAGAATTTTACTTGGAACTGTCATTATTTTATCAATACCATATATCTTTTGAGCCAGTGATGGTTTGTCTTTGCTACACCTAAGCCAAGTTTTTTAGCTGTTGTTTCCAATAATGGCTAGTATATATAAATTAATACATCCCTTATGAAAAACTTTTGGCAACAACAAAAACTGAAGTGAACCATAATTTTTTGCTGAAGTGAAGAATCGCCATTGAACTTGTTTCCTGCAACCCTCATATAACCAGCATGACAAGTATCACAGACACTTGAACAACCTTATAAAAATTGAAAATACTTCATACCATGCACACTATTTAAGAAATATTTTATATATATAGTCCTCTATCTTTCTTGGTTAATCAATGTTGGCTTGTTTTCTTAGCAAATCTTGGACTATACATCTTTTCTCATGCCCTAAAAAACAAGGCATGACATTCTCAATTAATGAGAGGACACACAAGAGATGTGTTAATTGGAATGCTGCTGCAGTAACGGCTTGTATACAAATCTTCTTTTTTACTTTAATTTTGTCCAGGGGAACCCCACATATATTTGTGATGTAGCACACTTATTTTTCAAGGTTTTAAATAGCCCCAGTGTCTTTCTACCCTCATTCCTCTGCCTCTTTCTCTTTTCAGAGACTCTAGTGACTTTTCATAAAGATCGCTTCTTTCTGTACATCCTGAAAACGCTTCCCTTTAGCTTGGATAATACTTTAGTGTCTCTTTCCACCACAGCCTGATTTCACATTCTCCCCATTTGTTCAAAGCTTGTCTTATCATTAACCCAGGAATGCCTCATGTCTCTTTCCATTTGGCCACTTTAGAGAAAGCTTCACATTTTCTTGCAGCTCCAAACTCCTCCTCAGCCATTACATGTCATGCTTGAAAATCTTAGCCAAGTGATTTTTGGGTGCTCAACTCCAAGGCATGGAAATTAAATATTCCCAGGGTAAGTGCTAAACACTTTCTGAAAAAAGCCAAAAAAACCCCCAAGCCCAAACCAAAAACATCCATTGCCTTTACATTGTCTCAGGTTGTGACTTCCAGACATCCCAAATTTTACATTTATCTGCTACTCTCCAAAAATGATCTTCAGAGTTCTGCACCACTGCTACTCACATGAAAGAATCTTCCCAGATTTTGAATTTGAGTGTATCTGAGACCACTTATTTCATAGGATGCTGATGTCAAAGGAACTACCAAAATAAAGTCTTCTGAACAGATTTTCTTTATCACTCTTGTAGGGATGTGGAACTTACAAAGCTATTAAGCCTTCTAAAACTGGATTTCACCACTTGGTTTGGCTGCATGTAATAGTATTTAAAGTCACTAGATGGCACTATTACCACCTAGATTTACAAGTTTTAATTGAATTCTTAGACTTCTGAGAAATGCTATACTGTTAGTTGAGGTAGTTCTGTTTAGAACCATTACTTTTTCTACTGCCTGTATCTTTTGGTTAATATTATTAGATTATTATTATTATTATTAGATTTAGATTAGTTTGCTCCACAAGTTTATGTTCTGCAGGTAGCATCTGTAGATTATTCTAATGTATGTTATAGTATAAAAACATGAAAGGGCATGTGGAGTTTTCTATCGATCTTTGATATTTAAACTCTTGACTCATTTCTAGTCAGAATACAAGAAGGATCATGTTAATGGTTTAGAGCAGTGATTCTTAATCTATTTGCCAGAGTGGGCCATACTTGCAGTTCTCAATGTATTATAGTGGTGGCAACCACACAAGTTACAAAACTTTTTTTGATGGAAGTATCTGTTATTTTACAGGAACACAATACAAATCAATATTCTGTAATACCTCTCATTTCTATCCCGTTAAATGTCTTTCTTTACTTTTTTTTTAACAGGATGCCACATAGGCTGCAGGAGTGTGCTGATTGGGCTGCATGAAGCCTGCTGGCCTGTGGATTGGGAACTACCAGATTAGAGGAACATTCTGAAATCTTCAGTCTATCCAGTGCACAGTTGGGCTCATTATATTTGACTGAGAATAGGATGTGTAACTTTACATAACCCAATCAGCTATTACTTTCATTTTCTGAAAAGATATATTAAGCATATCAGAACAGCTGTTGGTGAGCATATTGATGCATAGCTGTCATCAGAAAACAAGATGCCTTTTCTAAATGCAATTTATACTTGTCAAGAGAAATCTTATCTCACTTTAAAAGTATATTCATTGCAAAAGTGCCCTACAAGAAAGGAAACTTGGGTGCAAGAACCTGTAAACCCACCTAAACGGCTTCTTTCAGAAAGAATACACTCTTGGGGCAGGGACAATATTTTTATCCTGGTTCATGACAGGGGTCCTAGCCTTCCCCCCAATTCAATTAAAATGGGATAAAGATGCATATAAAGCATGCAACACAGTTTAAATTCACCTATAACTTAAGTAACACCCAAAAGGGAAAACCCATGGTGTGTAGGAACAGACACATATTATCAGTCATCTGCCAGCTGTAGTTCAAAATTTTGACGTTTTTCTCCATGTTGACCAATCTCAGTTAACTGTATTAGATACAATTTCTTCCCAAAAGGTTGTGGGGTAAGCAACTGTGCTGAGAGGCAGCAAAACAACAAGAAGAAAGGTGGGACTCCTGGAAAGAAGATAAGAGCTCTGTTGGAGCTGGGCCCATGCTACATTTCTCTCCTGTAAAGTTCAGAGATGACAACAGATGTCACCATATTCAATACGAAAAAGTAAACACATCTTTTTGCCAAAGCTCTCTTATGATGGAAGGGAAGGGAAGAAAGCAGTACATTCTAATATTATAAAAGCCTTAGTCAGTCTGTCTATCCATAATGCTTTATTCACACTCTGATTGGTTGTCCAAAACAACTAATCAAAGTGCTCCAACAGTGTTCCACACAGGTGGTGGCATGGTGGAGTGCTGGCATGATGACGGGGACCCCAGGGGCCAGAGCGGCCCCCTCCAACAACAGCTGGCAGGGAGGGGGTGGCAGTGGGGAAGAGAGGATGGGGGGAAGAGAGGATGGAGGGAGGGGAGCAGGAAGGGGAGGTGGTATTAATGGTGGCGGCGCATGGACACCCGCTGGCCCTGGCTGCCCACTGCCACATTGTGGCTGCCACTGGCCCCGGCCACTGCCACCAGCCACTGCTGCATGCAAGCTCCCCCCTTACTTTCCTCTTCCCAGTCCTGGGATGCAGGGGGTGGGCCTGCACCTGAAGCAGTGGGGGGGCATCTGGATCTGAAACATTGAGTGGTGAGGGGTGGGCGGAACGAGTCCTGGCCTGAAGTGGCAGGCAGGGAAGGGAGGGAGCGGGCAGGCCTGGACCTGAGGTGGTGGTGGGGGAAGCTGGACCACACCCAGAGGTGGCAAGGGGGGGCATACGGGCCCTCTCCCCCTCTCTACCCCCCTTCTTCTGCCATCATGCTTGATGGGCAATTTGCTAGTAAGCTAATGAAAACTGAGGCCCTAGACTTAGGATATCCCAGACTTACATTCTCCAGCATAGCGTACTACTTTGGATTGGCTGTTTGTTAAACTCAGACTGCAACCACCTGGGTATGATACTACGGAAAAGCTAACAAGCATTTTTGAGTGATAGTGTCAGTTAGCCTGCCCAGGTTACCACACAAGGTGGATTAATTTGTTAATGCAATTTCTGCAAGGATCTTAGGAAAGCTGAAGACTTCACAGCAAAGTAGTTCACAGCAAAGTAAAAGTGGGCCAAGATGTTTAATTAGGGTAAGAAATATTCAGTGCTGCAATTTTTGGATGCCAAACCACATAAAAGATTCTGGTTTTCCTGCAGTGGGTGCAGACTGTTTTCTGAATGCTTTGAGCAGAGATAATTTTCTAAAAAATGTGACACTATGACAGCATGCTGACTGGGGCATCTGATCAGAAAGGAAACAATGGCTGCAATAGCTACTACTGCAAACATTGTACCCACATTTGTTTTTTCTATTTTACTTTCCCTTCCCCTGAGTAAAAAGAAGAATCCCCTGCTTTCTCTTCTTCCACATAGATTTCTTTCAGCTTTCCATGCTGACCCTGGATCACATTGACTTTCTGCCTGTGAAAAAAATATGCAAGACTTTAGCTTTTCATTTTTGGCTTCCTTGCTACAAAAAAGAAAAGCAGACTGTCTGACTATGCACATGTATGAAGAATATGTAGAGAGAAAAAATAGTGATGCCACCTTCAAAGAGTTCTTTAAAAGATGACTTGATCAGTTTTCACAACTTTCCCAGCATTGTGTAACAAATGAAAGAATATCTATGTAGCCAGTGGGCCAACTTGCTGGTGAGAACATCAGTTAATTCTCCCAGCATTGGCAGAACATTCCTCATGGATGGATTTATTTCTCAGAAACACTCTGGAATTAAAGAACAAAACAAAACAAAAGCAAGCAAACAAACAAACAAACAAACGAACACCAAGAAAACACACCTTTTGCAACCCACCAACTAGGTCCAAATTGAACATCTCCTGCATTACCCCCTCCCCCAGCTCTTGCAGGTTTCTTTCTGAGAGTTTACTGTCCTTTTATCTAAGGGTCAGGTGTCCTGCAAGCTATCACCTGTTCCCTGGCTTAACACCTACCAGTGGAAAGGCAGATAATTAGTCTCATATTGCCACTGGCACAATAGCCCAACTGCACTTAAAAATAAAGCTATTGCAGGTGGTATACCCCTTTAAGTAACTCCAGAAAAGCTGGTTTTATAGGAGAGCTGATGCCTCACAGGAAACTTTAAAAGTTATTCTGATCAGGAACATATCCACTGCTACAATACCTTCTACACTCTTTTCTTATGTTTCCCCCTTCTACCACTCTGCTTTCACAGAATCACAATGAGCAACTGTGAAAACATTTTGCAAAACAAGTCACTCCTCTCTGCTGGAGTGACAGAAGGAATGAATTTGGCCCATCACTCCATCCTGACAGGCAGTCATTAAAACGTTACTGCAAGGTCTACACCCATCCAGGAGCCATCAAGACAGGAAGGCAGAGGGGTCAACAGGTAGGAATAAGGGATGAAGCCAAGAATACAGGAAGCAGGACTAAAGGAACAAGTGACCCAGAAAAACAGATAGGATCTACGGGTTACAGGCCAAGAGTTGGGTTTATTAGAAACCCAGTAGCCAAAGTCAAAGCCATGTATCCATCCATTTGTCAAGCTGAGGGTTAAGACAAGATTGTGGTCAGGGAAAATAGTTGATCAAGACCAGACCAAAGACAGGAATAAGACATGTATTAAAGAAAATATTTAAAAAATGTGCATGCACTTTACTGAATTCCTGATACATAGATGGGAATAAACTCTGCTATGTCATGTTAGCAAAGAAAATTTGGGAAGTATATCTGTGTTGTAGTGTGGGGGAGACCAGAAGAGATGTTTGAAAATGTATCACAATTTTTTGAAAAGACTGTCAAAGAGTAGCTGGAGTGACAAATACACAGGGAACACTTAAAAGGAGAAACTTTTATTCATGGTATCTTGCTGAATTCTGAAAGTCTCCAGTTGAATCCCCAGTATGTTAGCCACCAAGCCACCCATCACAAATTCTGACATTGGGAGGTTGCACTTGTGGTCCTGATCAATTAGCTTACTTCCCCCCCACCTACAAAAAAGGGGTAGTGCAGTCTGATTAATCTAACTGGACATAGCAGGGGTTTCCCTGTTGATCTTTTTACAGTGCTTGGCACTACTCTGTAAATAAGGGTTCCAGGGCTGGAATCTAAGAGCTCTCTATTTGAAGCCAAAATGCTGACAGGCCCAGAAGGGTAATCAGGAAGATATCTATGTTTTGTTTAGAAATCACAAGCACAGTTGAACACTATCAAACAGTGTTCCTCACACAGCCTAAGAAAATATAAAAGGATGTTAAAAGATAAAAAACAAACTGCACAACTCCTCTTCCATCCCCACCTCACCCCACATCAGAGAAGGGTCCCTTTAACAGCAGCTTTACCCCTTAAGTCAAAAAGGTCATCCTCAGCATCCATTTTATGGTCTCATGTAGTTCCCTCTCTGAGGTCTGTTATATTTTTAAATCTGTTACCAGCCCATTTCAGTTATTTCTCAGCTACTGAGCAAACTAGTCCTCTCAATGCAATCTATGTATATCTTATCAAACCAAGTCACAAAATGAGTTCCAAAGTTTCCAAGGCCTTTACTGATGACACATGGCTGCCAACTGCTCCCTTCCAGCATCTCACAGGTACCTGAGATGGAAACTAGTTACCATCTTCACTAAAAACTTATGCTTCACCCCAACAAAGAATACAGTTTCGTTTTCCTCATGCAGTTCTTGGAAGGGAGAACTTTTTTTTTTTTGCTACTGAGAAATCCTGGTAGCAAATTTTGCCCTGGCAGTGGAAATTAGCAGTGCCATACACTGATTAATGTGCAACTTTTGAGTTTGTGGCACTGCAAAGAGTTTGCAGTGATAAAAACCACAGGTGCCTATATGTCTGGATCCAGCCATGAGTACTATTAACAATGAGCTTAGTAAACTTTTTCAGTCCATGAACACTTCAGCAATCCATGTTTACATATGACTTGTCAAACCTCCTCTGAGCACAGAAAATGTATTCCTCAGCCTGACACTGTACTAGTTTATTTCTGAGGTAAAGCTGCTTTAAACCGGAGTTTATTACAGACCAATAATGTATCAGGGAAAGGTGATTGTCAGTCTGAGTTACTGTTAAGAAACGTTAAGAATTTAAGAAAGAAAACAATTCTTTGGAGTCATAATGTCCACTCTGATTCCAGGTCACTAGTTAACCTACCCTGGCCACTTGATGTAAGATCACACACCATGATTACACACCATGTCACATGAATCAGAAAAATCACTCTAAAGCAGGAGTTGGCAACCTTTTGCCACCATTGTCTGGAGCTTGTGACATGACCACCTGCCATCTGTACTTACCCTTGCTTCAAAGGTTTGGATTTGGCTTGGGAGATGGGGTGAGTTTAGACACCCCTGCTCTAGGGAAGAGATTTAATCACCTCTTATCCTGCAGCACTTCCATATCAGGAGGACTTGTTATTAATATCTGATTATAAAAAATAAATAATTCCCTAGCCTTCCATGGTATTCCATAGTTTTTCTAGCACTATTTTAGACATTGTGATATACCCAACTAATTTACCTACTACCGTCATGCAAGTCAAGTCAGTCCCAAGGCTGCATTGACCACTGGGGCACCTTTGATGTAGCAATAACTTTCCTCCATTCTTCCCACTCTTTTGCAATCCTTGTACAATCAGCCAGCTTTAATTTTATCCAGTCTTTGACTTTAGTGGTCCAGCTTGTCCTAGGTCTTCCTCTTGTTTGTCATCCACAACTCCCTGCAGGATGGAGTTGGTAAGGGTGCCAGGCCTTCTTGTTACATGTTCAAACCACTGCATCTTCTTCTTATGATTTTGAGTAAGGGGTCATATCCGCTGACTTCTTGTCTGATTTGATCTTCACAGATCAATTTATTCTGTGTGCAGTGTATAGGGTAAGTGTAGAAGTCTTCTAAAACACCATCTTTCAAAAGCCTCAATTCACTTTTCCAGTGCCCTAGTGAAGGTCCAGGTTTTGCAGCCATAGACAGTTGTTGAAATGACAATAACATATAGTAGGTGGAGTTTTGTTTTCATTGTGATGTTGCTGCTAGTCCAGACTTTCTTCACCTTTACTAGTTGTCCAATGCAATCTATGCAGCTTAGACTGTGAAGATTGAATTGATTCAGCTTTGGGCATTTTGACTGTTTGTATGGGTGAAGGAAGTTGCCTGGCTCCTGGCTCTCTGCAGTGGCCAGCAAGCTGGGATGTGTGCTCTAGAACCCTCAGCTACTGGTGTGGGTGACTGCAGGGGTCTGGCTGCCTTTCCTGTTTGAAAAGTGAATGTCATTTACTTGCTTATCATTTTAAACTGTGCAGTTTAGAGAAACCAGCAACGATTTAATTGATTCAGCCTTGGGCTTTTTGATGAGAAGTTCAGTGCACATTAACCACTTTCAAAAATGGCTGAAACTGGTTTAAGATAAACCTAGATGGATGTAATATCAAACTTAACTGATTTAGGCTAAATCAGTTTATTGAACTTTTGCCTCAGATTCCCTCCAGATTCAACTTAACTGATAGTCCTCCAACATCCCAGGACTCTTTGTACCTCCCTCTCCCAGAGTGAGGAAGCGGGGGGTGGGGGAGGGGAGGAGAAGGTGCTACCTGGCTCAAGCTGTCACTCCAGCTGAGCAGGGAGGCATGCTCTAGAACCCCCCAGCTTCTGGCTTGGGCCACTGAAGGCATGTGGCTGCATTTCCAGAATCAAAGGTGAACACTTGCTCATTGGTTCAATCTGCACAGCTTAGACTAACCTGCATGGATTGAATTGATTAAGTCTTGGGCTTTTTGACTATCTGTACTTAGCCCTATTATTTGTAGCAGTGTCTCTTAAGTTTTTGATACCTTAAGCATATCTTTTTTTTCTGGATTAATACTGGCAACACTCTTGCGCCAAAGACTGAGATGAGAATTACTGATCTAGCTGGTGCCATTTAAGGTTGACAGGGGCAGGACTTCACCCTGCTCTCACTCCTCTTTCCACCATCTGCCCCCTCCCAAGCCCTGGTCTGTATCTCAGGGGGGAAGGATAGCTCCCCCAGCTGAAGCGGCTCCTGTGCTGGTGACTATCCCTGTGGGCCCTCCTGATAGTCCTGGGAACATAGGAGGCATGGAGGGGATGAGCCACACTGCAAAGCACAGCTCCAGCCTGCTCAGTATGCTGCTAGAAGCATGGAGGGGGCAGGGAGGAGTGGCACTGGGGTTGCATGGGGGTGGACAGTTGAAGAAGGCAGCAGCAGCAGTTGTGGCAGTCCCTCAAAGGAGCAGTATGACCAACTGAGCTGCAACCTGCTGACTGCTTCTAGGGCTGCTTTTAATGAGCTCTTGTGGCACCTGTCTCTTGCTGTGCAATAAAGTGGCTTCAGTCTGAGTAGTTCTTGTCCATTTGATTTCCCTGGTGCCTGCTCCAGAATCCTTGTCCATGTACCCAGTCCCTGAACTTCAGAACCCCAGATCTGACCTCAACTCAATCCTGACATCCACTTCTGGTGGCCCCTCTGCATGTGAACCCCAGTTTGACCTCAACTGCCTCCCTGACTATGGATGCTGCTAAAGTCCCCCCCAACTCCAACCACTAGGCTTCATGCTTCTGTGGACCCCAACAGTTACAGGTGCTGCTCACACAGGAGGATCTTACAGCACACTTAGGTCACTCTCATGGCATGCTAGTGTTCCAGAGTACACCCTTTGGGAATCACTAGTTTATAGAATATCCAATGATAAATCTATTGTAGCCAAGATCCTTAAGACCTCCAAATAAAAGTTGTTTGTGATGATAACTGGTTTGTGATGATAACTGAAGTATAGGCTAACTCACTGGAAAAGAATACAATGCCTAGGAAACAAAAATAAATTTACAGCACCCTCTAGTGACCACTGTTTTCCTAAAACTTGGTTAATACCCATGTTCCAACTGCTCCATGAGGTACAGAGTCATAAATCAAGACACACAAACAGAAAATAGCAAAGGTCAGTGAAATTAAGCTGGTTTTAACACAGCATAATGAAAAAATCAGGCCCAGAGGCTCGTGGACATTAAAAATGGAAAATTCCATTTATCTGCCTGGACTGGATTACTGATGGATTACTGAAACAACCAGAGTGCTCCAAGAGCATTATGGACAGACAGATGGACTAAGCCCTTTATATTGGAACTAAATTTCATAGAAACTGACCCGTTTCCAGGATATGTATTGAATCAAAGAAAATAACATTTCCCCAGCCCGGGACGATTGTATAAATGTAATGTATAGTGATATGGTATTCTCCAGTGTTGTCAACTCTCATTACTTTATAATGCATCTTTTTAAAATATATATTTTTTCCTTTAAAGGAATCTAGCTCCTGGAATTTCTTTCTCTCTCTTTTTTTTTTTAACCTAAAAAAGTTTAGGTTCCTGATTTTTGGGTGATAAAGAAGACTTGGGAAAAAAAGTTGCTGTAAAGGCTCAAATATATATAAATATTATTGGCAGCAGAGATTAATAACTATATAGTGACAACTGAAGACCTACCTATAAAACAGTTTGCCTGAGCACTGTCAGACACCAAAAGCAAATTAAGATGATTCTGTGAGGTTACACTTTCAATACCAATAAAATAGAAAAAAAAAAAAGACACTGTGACATTTATTTAAATGGATCTTATCTTACAAAGGTTAAGAGGGGCCTCAGTGAATCAGCATAGAAGTGACAAATTGTGTAAGAGATACCTTGTACTTATACTGAAGTTCAAAGGTAAGATTTTTGGATGAGGCTAGGATATTGGATTCTGTGACAAGGAAGAGAGAAAAAAAAAAGGGGGTGGGATTTTTTTGCCTAGGGTTCTTCCCCCAAATTTCCTTTATTTAATAAATGTCTGACTATAGTAGGAGTGGACCAGTGTCAGAGAGAATTCTGTAAAAATACAATAACTAGCTTTGTTAATATATATACATATATTTAGGATGTTAGGGTTTGTTTGGGTTTTTTTAAAAAGAAAAATAAACAGCTCCTCACTGGAAACAGACCCAGGTCTGTCTTTTCAGTAACCAGTCAGAATATGTGAGGCTGTAATGTTTGAAGGGAACAAAAAACCCCCCAAAAAATCAGTGAGATTCGACAATATTAAAATTAGTTCAAATGATTACAGAATAGCCTGCTTGTTTTTTGGGACAAGCTGAAGAACCTATGTAAGAGGGAATGCATTAGCAAGTCGCATTTCAGAACATTTTATGGCTTCTAACTTTATAGGAACTACAGTTATGGTGGGACTTCATCACTATAATCCAGTCCACCTCACTGAGGCTTTTGTAGAACGTTCCTCTTGATTTTCTTTTTCTGCAGTTTCC
Source organism: Crocodylus siamensis (assembly GCF_052110815.1). Lineage (NCBI taxonomy): Eukaryota > Metazoa > Chordata > Crocodylia > Crocodylidae > Crocodylus > Crocodylus siamensis. Next base: position 88,465,901 of record NC_143399.1, on the reverse strand, counting down.
AAGTGTATACAATTTATTTTAAAGATACCATAGATAGGATGATACTTTTGCTGGATCTCCTTTACTGCCTGGTTTAATAGGTTTCTCTCTGTCCTCTGCATCACAACCACTAAATGCTGCAAACAATAAATGCTGAGTCACACAGCATGATTCCCTGTACTTCAGGTCTGAGTTCTAACACAAAATTAGACCATATTAGAAAACTCCTTAGCTGTAGTTGATTGAGACACTTGCATATTACTAGAGATCAGTGAGAAATTAGGAAGACTTTAGATTTTATATTGTGGTAAGAACTGTGGCTCTCTGTTGTGCTCAGGGTTGAACCTCTTTTTAATTGAAAGCTAATTTGCTTAACTTACTACTCCAAAAACATAGAACTGTTATATAAATGTAGTTGTACCATTTTTGACTATGTGACTTCTATTGGGAATCAGTGACAGCAGTAATAGCAGCATAGTTAACTATTAGTGGACATAGAGGCTTATAGGTCGCAGATAAACAGTTTTGCTTAAATATGCTGAAGGTAGGGGTGCACTGATAGATTTTTGGGGTCGATACTGATGGCCCTTTTTTTAAGGAGACATAGTGGCTGATAATGATCTGATTTCTGATACCCAGCTCTTCAGCTTGAAAACCTGTGTCCAGCTGGTAAGTCTGGTGTGGTGGAAGCGGAGAAAAGGGGTGGGGGGTGTGTGTGTGTGTGGGGGGGATAGATCAAGGCCCCTGTGGTGAGGAAGGGAAGGGGGTGGGGCTGGGGCAGGTGCTGACCAGCCAGGGCAGGGAGGAGCACAGGACAGAGCCACAAGTGGATCATCTGTGGGGTGTGCCCCCCACCCCGGGCTCTGTGCAGCGCGGGGCAGGCTGCAGCTGTGGGCTGGGGCAGGGATGGGGTTCGTATGGGACAGAAGTGTGCCTTGTTGGGGGAGGTAACTAAGGAAGAAAGGTGGGGGCGGCTTCCACTGCTGCATGTGGTCCATCCGGTACTCATCTGGCGGATCCCACTGCTGCTCCCATTGCTCATCCAGGAGGGCATGGGGGTGGGGGGATGTAGGTCCTGAATCTGTCTGATCAGGAAGAGCCAGGCCACAGACCACCCTACCCCACCCCACACACATCTGGGGGCACACCTCCCCTGCCCACCATGCCCTCCTGGACAAGTGGTGGAAGCAGCGGTGGGAGCCACCAGCTGAGTACTGGATGAGCCATGTATAGTGGCAGGAGCTTTCCCCCCACTCCCCTTTCTGCCCACCTCTGAACTGTATTTCCATCCCATGCCTGCCCTGCCCTGGCCGGGCAACCCCTGCCCCAACCCCCCCCCCCCCCGCCTTACTGGGGGGGCCTTGATCTGCCCCCCACACCTCTTCCCTTTTTTCCTCTCCCCTCCCACCACACCAGACTTACCAGCTGCATGCAGATCTCCATGCTGCCAGCTCTGCTTCTCACTGCCTACATGCTGCACTGCAGCTGTGCACATGCACAGCATTTATTGGACAAATTATCAGCCGTATTGCGTCAACTTTTGGATACAGAAATTTTTCTTTATATTGGTGCCGATCTGATATTGGAGCAATGTATCTGTGCACCTCTAGCTGAAGGAGGGAGAAATTAATTTTGCCATAGGTAGTCATTCTTTTATACCTACCAAACTTTCTATCACAGAAATAAGTAATATTATTGTACAGTGGAAGAAACAAATGTAGCTGTGACTGACAAGTGTCAATATCTTGTAACCCTTCTACCATGCAATGGAAACCAGTAATCTGGGTCAGGTTCAAACGTAGGGATTTTTACACAAACTTCCTGTTTTGTCCTAATTCTCACCCAGAAACCTGGCACAATAAGTTTTAATTGGTTGCTATGAAGTGAGCAAACTTCACCACCCACGAGCATTAGTAAATTATGCAGGGTTTATTAAAGAAGAAAGGTGGCAAACAGAACCCTAAAGAGAACCTTATCTGCTAGGCATTAGCTAAAACCCCAAACAATCACGGGTCATGGCTAAGCCGACCTAGGAGAGCTACTGCATAGCCAGGGATAGAACTATGGGGGGAGGGGAAGCATGGTTGCACCCTGTCTTTGATTCCTGGTCCATCCAAAGATTAAAACCAGGTGCCTGGCAGTGACTGCAGCACTTCTACTCAGGCAGCAGTGAAGGAGACAACTGACTTTATGGGTCATTATAATCTACTTAACTCCTAAATTTTTCATTCCATAGGTGTTAATGGCCTTCTTTTTTCTTTTAATGGCCTTAATGGTTCTATTACTTAAGCTTTCCTTACTTCTGCAATCCTGCTGTCTGATAGCCACTCCTAGGAACATAGTTACCATTTCACAGACCTGCAAACTATTTTTAAGCTTTAGCTAGAAACATTAATTCAGGTGTGGAAATGTTAATTCACTTGAACATTAGCTCAAATGTGGAAATAACTTTCAATAAAGCACTGGATGCACTGTCAAGATGCTCAAGAAGGCTAGATCTTGATTTATGAATCTGAAAAGAAAGAATCACTTATAGTGACTACAGGACAAATAAAACAACACTTTCTGATTATTTTTGCCTAGTTTGTGTTTTCCTCATATAATAAAAATATACATTCCAATGAAGTGTTTTTTGTTTTGTTTTTGTTTTTAATTAAGTTTCAAATGGAATACTATAGCACTAGGCCCCTAGCTTATTAGCGAAGCTTCTAGTTCATTTTTAAATAGAGAAAAGTGTGCGTTACATTACATATGATGGTGTACTACACCCATATGCACTTCTCTTTTCAAAATCCTACCTCATCCATGTATGTAGCCCAGTCTGTTGGGAAGGGAGAAACCCAGGGCTGCTGTCTGGGGCTTCGACAACCTCTTCCAGCTGAAGTGGCAAGTGCTGGATAGGAAGGTTTGTGCAGGAGTTTGCTGTTGCTGGGGATAGTTGCTCCTTACTGCTGCCAGCATCATCCGGACTCTGCCATGAAGGATCACTGCTCCTCTTCATTTTCCTTATGCAATCTCTGCTCTTTTGAAACCTGACTAGCTCAACAGCAGCCTCAGGGATTTCAGCTCTTTCAGAATTGCTGAGTAAAACAAGTTTCCACCTCAAATTACTATAGCAACTTGTGCATACAAACAGTTACTCTTTGGATGGCACTGTATCAGTTTATGGGCCTCCTATTTGGATGCAGTATTAAATAATGAAGCATTCAACTTAGGCTCATTTATCCCCAGGATTCAGGAATTCCAGCATTACATTTGTGTATGCATTGTTCATACTGCCTTTGTTGGTATGCATTTACCAATTCCTTTCCATGGAAAAGGAAAAGCCCACCACACAGATACTAGGTGAAGGGGTACAGTCTTAGTCTCTGGTGCAGAAGGTTGTCAGTTTCTGATTCTCTAAAAGATCTTCAGTGTTTTGAGAAGACAATGTTATTTTTCAAATTCTGCTGGACTGTCTTGCTTGTAATTTATAAATGTTTTTCTTGAACAAAACATTTATAAATAGTATGTACCAAACTTGGATACAAGTGGCATCAGTGCCAATTTACCACACATGGGTGAAGGTATCTGTCAGTTTTGGAGATAATACATAATGTACCACTCAGAGATTCTGCTTGACTGCAGAAAAAAAACTACTGTCTGACAAAAATGTCCCAATCCTGTGCAATGTTGAGCAGACATTCTAAGTGAAAACACTATTCAAAAGATTCTAGGAGCTGCCAATGCTGAAAATTATTGGTGGAAGGATGAATATATAGAAAAGTTTACACTCCACCTCTATGATTCATCTCTAGTGTTCACAGAGAAATTAATTTCCTACTGAAAATATTGCTCTCAGCTTTTCTCTAACTCTATCCTACGGGGTTCATTTTTAACTAAATATATTTAGATGCTTACATGTTTGTCTTAAATTCTCTCTACCTCTGTTTGAATCTCAGTGAAAAAAGTTGTATTTTTACTCCTCAAAGTCTTGGAAAATGAAAGATATATATGACATTGCTCTGTATGAATGTGTGGTACTGCCTGTGGTATCATTTATGCTGCACAGGCTTGCAGAGCTAATTATATTAGAAAATATGATCCTGTCTGTGTTGGAAAGTGCAGTAGGAGAGCTCTCTATCTTTCCATAATAAAAATAGGAATAAAGTTTTGGGGAGCTATAGTTGGGCTTTTGCATTCAGGTCTGAGCACCAAATAGTCAATCAATCAAACTGGTAGGAGTTCAAAGAAGAACAAAAATAATGAATTATTGGAGGACCTAATTTTGAAATGTTAGGTGGGGCCCAGTGTGTGTTTGTGTATGTTTATGTAAGAGGGGCCAGGGTAAGCTTGTCCTAGGTCGGGAATTTGGCTGGCCACTACCCAGGTGAGGGTCGTGGGAGAGACCCAAGAGACTGTACGTTTGCTACCCTAGGCATGATCCGGATAAAGCATCAAGGCCTACGGGTGCCGCTCCGAGAGGGAGCTGGGCAGAACAAGTTGTCAATGTGAGAAAGCAACCCTGTGAGAGGGGGTAGAGTGCAAGACGCCCCAATGAGAGAAGGGCTGGGTGTATAGCAAGAGCATATGATGCCATCTGTGAGACATAAGCCACTGTATAGGGGAAGTTCAGAGCAGTGGATGGTGCCCCCCCCCCCCCATTGGGGCTTGTAATGGATAGTATCCATCATTTTTCACCGGTTATGGGAATAGCAAAGTCATGGCAGGAAAGACTGGAAGGACTTCCTCAGAGAGACAAGTGGATGGGCCTTCTTGAGACTTGGCTCTGGCCTTGCCCCATCACACTTAGACATCCAGCTTTCTCCATCATGTTTGTCAGCAAAGTCAAGCATCCAAGTGCTTAATATATGGTAGGGCTATTTTAGTTAAAAGATGCTGCTGCTAAGGCTCTGAGTAGAAGTGTTAGAAGCTAGAACAATAACTAAACTTCAAACAACAAATCTGTAAGGCCAGGAGCAATCAGTCCTGCATTGTCATCCAAGTCTTAAAAAAGGAGTAAAATGAAATACTTCCTTTTTGTTCCTTTTTGCTATTTTTTAAAATAAGATTTAATGTATTTATTAGATTATGGATCATCCCAATGATGGGCTGACTACAGGGTTGAAAAAGAACATGTAATACTTAAAAATATTTATTGCTGCCCTGAGGAATCCTAGTTAAAAGGTAAAAAACTTATGAATGTGAATGAGGAATTCGTCATACAAAGTGTTCCTAAAATAATTATGTGTATATTATTTAGAGGTTGAAAGAACCATTTAATAAATAATAAAACAAACACAATGCATGCTCCCAATGAACTTTAGTGACATAGCAAGTTACAAGAAAAGTTTTCAAAATGGGCTCAAAGGTGCCATCTTGTGGTAATACTAAATAATATAATTGATTATGTACTGGTAGCCTAAAAGCTGAGGAACTTAAGGAGAAGTTAGTGACCAATACTTGATTCTTGGTATGTGAATTTAACTGATGGTCAAGGAAATCTGATTAGAAGCAGAATGAAAAAGCTTCACATATAGTAAATGAAATTTCTCTGTGCTATATATAGTGAAATTATACCATTGGGGTTTTTTTTCCTGCAAAAAACCTAACTGCTTCATTCATGTATAAGGTGAAGAGTGGATTTTGTATAATAATAATAGCAATGCAGTATAATACAGTAAAAGTTGTGTTACCTGGTATTTTAGTAACCAGCATGTTGTACTAACCGGAATTTCTGCCCGCCCGGCTGGATGCGGTGTGGGGACCTTGCATGCAGTGGCTGCTGCCACCACCCACCACCCTGTGCTGCTTCCCACCCCCTCCCCCCCAGCTCTGTGTCCACCTGAAAACCCCTGCCTCAAGTAACCGACACTTTTAGATTACTAGCACCCGCCATTCCCCACTTATGCCAGATAACAGAGCTTTTACTGTATATTTATAGAAGATTTAGGGGCTGTTACGTTCCATTTGAAATAATCAAGTATGCTACAGGTCAGGGGTGCTTAATGTCCGGCTTGCAGGTCAGATCTACTCCACAGAGCCATATCATCTGCCCTATAGGGCTCCCAACTGGTCCAAAATATTTGGCAGCATGGGGGCAGTGCTAGTATTAATTGCTACTTCTTTGCTGCCAAATTTCTATGCTACACCAGAGCCTTGAACTCATATTCTTTCTGTGGAGCTGTTTCGCAATAGGTGGACACATTACTATAGTTATGCTCAGGAGCTGTATACCATTCCTCTTGGGACAGGGAAGCAGGTGGGGAAAAAAAACCCCCAGCCAGCCCTGAGATTAACCAATGTGTCATCACAATGAGGTGTCAGGGCAGAGACCCTTGAATGTGTGGGCAGCCACTAGTATGCCCATAGATGAAGGCCTGAGCTACACAGGGGGCAGGGTTAGCAGTTTTCTCTTTGGGACTCCGCAACAGGTATTGCCCATGGGAGCTAGGGAAAATACATTAAAAACAAAAAAAGCCACTCCTGACCAGGAGGGACCCACAGCCAAGCCACACCAGGGTCTGGAACCTAGGACCTCATATTAGGGAGCTAGGCAGTCCCGCCCCTACACCACTGAACAGGGCCAAATGTCTCATCTGTGGCACTTCCTGATCAGTGATAGCCTGAGGACCTGGAGAAAACCATTAGATGAGATGCACCAGACCTGTATCTTGAATAAAAGACTTTGTACTTGGGAAGTGAGCCACAGCCCAGCTGGGACTGATCAAGCCTCAGTTGGAGGTAGTCAGAGAAGCAGACTAAGAGATCACTAAATGGGAATGGAAGGGGTGCAAACAGGAAAGTCCAAGCCACAGGTTCAGCACACGGCATCAGGCTTAGGTGCACCAAGCAGACCAGAGACACAGCAAAGAAGTCTGTTACCCAAGCAGCTAGCCCTGCCCTGCCCACACTTGCTGTATAAGTTCAGATCAGACAGCAGAAAGCTGTTCAGTAACAGACTGAACCTGTGACTTGGACCTTCCTATTTGCTCTTGTCTTGGACCTCCCAGGTTGGAACAACTGCTGGCCCTCACCAGGACCTTGCGTCAACCAGTGGACTGATACCTAGCTTCCGCTGTGGTAACCAACTGCCTAGTGAAATACACATAGACTGATAACCTATGCTCTGGTTAACCCTTAATAGGTTGCCTACTCTTAACATACATTGTCATGTGGGGCCTCTGGCAACATGTGTATTTGGTGCACATGTGGCCAGAGGTCATCAAATCCTCTATGGAGCATTTGGTTACCAATCTGTGGGAAATGTACACTTAGGTAGATGCCTGGTGTCAGAAATTTGCTCTGTGTGTGCTGCCAAGACAGAAGCTACCAGGCATGCGCCATGGCGACGGGCCTTGCAAGTGCCCTTTTCATGACCTGTCTGCCTGTCACTCAGGCCTGACCTAGTTTTTCTCTGGCGCAAACTCAGTTGCCTCACAGAGCTTGCAGCTGGGCATGCTCAAAGACTAACTGGAATGAGGTCACCCTTCTGGAAAATTCACTCAGTCAAGCAGCCTGATTGGCCACAGGACTGCTTTAAAAGTTGTTGAGCCCCTCCCTGGGGGGGAGACCCGGGAACTCTATGACAGAGACTGGCTTGCCAGAGACTGTCTTAGGGACAGCTCGCGTGGCTAGAGATAGTGACTGCTCATCACAGTGCTGTCTCTTAGCTAAGCCCTTAGGCCTACCGGTCTCCTCCTTGCTTGCCTCTCGCTTTGCATCGATACCGTTTCTTCATTTTGACCTATTGGCATTCGACTTTTGGCACGTTCGACCTGGTTACGACTTCAGATCACCTCATCGGACTCCCGCTATCTCTCGACTGGCTACCGACTTCGGCTACCCACTGGACAACAAAGTTTCTCCGTGTTCAGTTACAGTTTTGTTTGTCCGTTATCTCTTTTCATGAGCTGTCTCCCAACTCTGGGACTAGGCATCAGGCAGTCTCATCTATCCCTGGGCAAGTCCCAGGGGTAGAGAGCAAGGGCTTGTTTGCCGAACCTCGTGAGTGGACAGACCCCCTTGTTTGTTGTATAACTGTAACAAGAAGAGGCATCTGTACCTGCGCCACCAAAGTGTAAGTCAATAAATCTGCTGATTTACAACCATCAAGGTTTTGTGCCACCCCGACTCAACCGCTGCTAATCCCAACCGGTTCGCATCCAATTTGCCCCACCTGGCCAACCCATCGTGACCGAGGAGACCGTGAGCTTGGCTCAGCCAGCTGCCCGGACCCTTCTTGACACCTGGCAGGTACACAATGGGGCTGTACAGACCCAGATGGTGGCCTCATGACAGGAAAATACCATCTTGGGGTTGCAGCTAGACCAGCCAGCAGTGGCTGGGATCTGTCCTGTAGCCTCAGCCCTCTCCCAAACCTGAGGTTTTATTGCCAGAACATTTATGTCAAATCCCATCTGTCTGTTACCCCCGTACATCTCTGGATCACCTTGGAACTGTCTGCTGTGCATAGCGTGGGAGGTATAGCTATGAACTGATCCCAGTCTATGGCTTGAACTGATCCCAGTCTCTGCAGTGTATGGGAGGCATTCCCCAGGGGCACTTCCCTTCCATGTTTCTTGAATTTTGTGCATGCCAAGCTTGTTCAGATGGTCCAAATGTGTATCACGACCAATACACTGAGAATCCATCCTAGTTTGCCCTGGACTCCTGCTATCAGTAGTACCTCTGGACACCCAAGGCGTAGTGTTAATGGCAAGTTTATTTAGTCTTGTGTATGGTTTGAATGTTTTATACCTAACAGAAGTTGGACAAAAGGAAAGATAGTAAGAGAAACTCAATGTGCTGGATTTTCTCTGCCTGAGATTAGTAAACGATGATGACCATTTGACAATAAAAGCTTGGACTGTATTTACAAAGGGAGGCAATCTAAGCATTAGTTACTATGCCAGCTAATGGAGCATTTTGCTCTTTTTTTAATAACACAAAGTTGTTGACAAAATCTGTTTCCCCCCCCCCAATTTTTATGACTTAGAAACAAATTCTTATGTTCACTCAATCATATAAGGCAGATAATTTATTTTTCAAGGTATGTCTCTGTGGAAATTATGGCTTAGTCAGGTTTGCTATGTGAACTTGTCCTAGCAAAAGTTCTGGATTTAGTTTACAGTGAAAGTCCCAACTGGCTCCTAAAGTGTCAAGCTGTCCACCTAAACTCTTGCATTAACAATTCATATTTATTTTGCCAGCATTATAAATATTAATATTTTGCACTTACATAGAGCTTTTCATCCAAGAACCTCAAAGCACTTTAAAGTGGCTAAATATGTTTTTTTATTTGACAGGTACAAAACTTAAGGCATAGAGATAATACGGCTCCTGACTCTGTGAAGATTAACTAATATGTTTAATTGTATGCCTTGAGTATCTATGTCAGTTTTACTGGGATTCCTCAAAAGGCATGTAATCAATATGTGTGCAAACTTTTGCAGGACTGGGGACTAAATCACTTAACCTAAACTCACAGCAAGTTGGGAACAGAGCCCCATGATGTCTGGCTTTCCTGTCTATTATCTGACTCTACAGAGAGTTCTTCCATTCTAAAAGGGAAATGATTCCTCAATTTGACTGACATTGGAGCCAGTGTCAGATCAAAATTCAAGCTATCCAACCGTGCAGATGCACCCCAACCTCCACCGTGTTGGTAGCACCATGTCATTCACACAGCCCTATATGTACCCCTACAGTCCCATAGGGCAATTCCTCCTTCCTTTCCCCCCTCCCACCAAGTCCAATGTCAGCACCGCACACTGCATCCCCACTATACCATGTTGGTATGTTGCACAAGATTCCCAGGTGCCATCTAGCCACAGACTGCCTCAGGTCTGTGAATAGTGCTGCCTTATCTTGCCTTGCTCCCAGAGCTGTGGGTAGGCAATACAAGCAGGAGCCTGGAGACAGTGCCTGAAGCTGCTGGAGCAGTGCAGGGAGTCAGATGGGGAGTCCAGGACCACAGGTCAACCACTCTGGGGCCATCAGTTGGACAGCTGTGATGTAAACTGAGATTCTTGCATTTCCCTAAGTTCAGTTCTAGATACTACAGTTGTTAAGCATGCATCAGCTGGCAGGAGGCAAGCAGTGAGGACAAGTAAGCTAGATGCAGACTTTTATTAGGAACCCAGATACTAGATATGTTAATAGAAAATTGAAAAGTGAAAGAAAAGTAAGATACAATGAGTAAGACTCCTTCCATTATTTATGTATTCATTGTATGGAAGCACCTCCAGCAGGTGACAGATAGCAAGCACTCAGGAAGCATCCTGTTCATTTCTCCCGCACCTGATTCTTCAGGACGCCCCTAGCATTTGAAGCTATATGAGTATTTATTTGTGTGGCATGGCAGGACATACAATTTTGGGGATCTGGGATAACATTAATCAAATCTCAGTCATGCAACTCAAGTTAACATCTGCCAGGGGCCTTAGCAATTGACCTCTTTAGTAGGTATGTGTTAAATACCAATCACCTTTTTTTTTTGCATATTGAGCTTTCAGCAAGGCCTACTTATGTCAAGGTCTTAATCTACAAGCCTCTGGCCCTGAACATTCCCTAGCTGCACTACAATACTGCTATTGTAGCTTTCTTTTCATGCAATTCATTTTGAGATCAGCAGATGAGATCTATGTGGCTGTAATGAGAGAGGGAGCTGCCAATCCACTGGGTGTCACTACCTTACCATATTTACGAGCAAGACATATGGGGCTGTCTGAAAGAATAAACATTATTTGATTCAGTTCTCAGAAATGTTTCACCTGCAAATGCTTAATTGCTCATTCAAACCAAGTTTTATTATCCACATAAGAATACTGAAATACTTTTATATTGGAATGGATTGCACAAAACTAACTCATAAGTTTCTCATTCATTTAGTTCATTCTAATCAATTTTTGGCAGGTTTTAATTACAAAATATAATTTTTGTAAGATAAAAATCTTTTGGAGAAGGAAGTGATTCTTGGGTAGGAAAAACATTTATATTATCTGAAATTACTTTTACTTCCTTGCTATTATGATCTAAATGTTAATTATTCAATCAATCTGAATAGCCCATGAGGTATTAAAAAATAAAATGACAAAATAATGAGTAAAAACACCCAAAGATAAAAGGATAACTATAAATAAAACATACAGATTACAGTTACAGTCTAGTCTTTGAAAAGTATGTGATGGACTATGGGATTTATTGTAATATTTTTGTTTTACTTGTGTTCATGTTGTTATAAAGTTGAATGTCTCAATTTTCCTGTAAAGCTATTATACAGACAAAAAAAAGTTAATAGTATCCCTGCTGTTAAGAGAGCTGCCTGTGTGCAGGACAAGACAAGATGACATCTAGCATTAACAAAGATTGGAATAGCTTTGTGGACACACCAACAAAGGTAGGATTGCCAGTGATGCCCAGGAGGCTACAGAAAAGCTGGGCAAGATAAGCATGCGATGGATAGGGCTGAGTGACCAAGGAATGTCTGCTTGTGAGAAGTCTAAAGGCCAACACTAGTGGAGCAGCTGTGGAGAGCTGAGGGCTGTGTCCCCCAGATTGAGGATCCTATGTAGGGGGTAGAGAACCTCTGATTGAGGTGTCTTTGCTTCAGTCGATGACTATTTAAGAGGAGCTGCTTTGCTGCTTAGAAGTTTGGGAGGCACTTATTCTCCCCAACAAGAGATAAAGACAGAAAGCCCAGGGTCTCAGTGTGGGGGAGAGCCAGGTCTCTGCCCCTCTCCTCTAGGAGCCATGACTAGGCTCAATTTAAGGTAGGCACTGCTAGAGACCAGATAAGACTGCAGTGGTCCAAAACAAGCATCCCCGGGAGGAGGAGGGTGGGAGTGCTGTGACAACATCCACATATATCATTCAAAAAATGTAGTGGGAGCAAATTCTAAGATTGGTACTGTACATGATCCTGTAAGGGAAAGTACCCATCATCGTGTTCAGAGAAGAATTTTAACTGTTTAGTGTGGTGAATGATGGGATGTGTGTTGGTGAGCATTGATTAGGACCTTAAAATATAGTGAGACATAAGATTTATGAGGAACTGCACTGAAAAAAATCAGAGGGAGCAGGCAACTTCAGGAAACTCCTCTATAGCCACAAGGCCTGGGATCATAAATCATTAGGGTTGAATGGACTTTTTTACCAAATAGTGGAAAACCAATACTGGGACGTTATTTTAGATGGCTTGACTGGTTAACAGGGGGGAAAAAATGCAACAGGTTCAGGTCCAGGGGTGGCTGTGATATACCCTGGTGGCCACAAAAACCTTGCCCTGGCTTTAATTCTAGGGGCCCTCACTTCCTTTACTTGCTTACCATGTCTTTGATGTTAAGATTTATTCAGAGGGAGGCTGACTGAGGGTCTAAGAGAGGGCCTGTTGTTCTTGAAGTGTTGGGCTTTGGCCTTGTCAGGCTCTGCCCTTTTTCTCTAGCTGAGCCCTTTAGCTATAGTCTGTGTCCTGGACTGAGTGTGATGGCCAGAACCAGAGAGATTAATAAGCAATATATATGTGCTTCTTGGAGGCATTTGGTATTTTGCCTAAACAGGTAATATTAACTAATATAAAGCTTGTAAGTTCGTAACCCACAAATGTAACTTGTCTGTCATAAGTTTAACTAAAATGATAAATTAACTGTTTGTGGAACTGACTGGGCCCCATAGGCAAAGCTATGGCTGCAAGATTAGTTGACCTAACGGTTTTTTTGCTCAGGGTTCAGCCTTGACGATAAAAACTGGATCCAACTGCCTGGCACACCCAACACATTCCAGGAAAGCATGTCCCAAGAAAGCATATTCAGAGAAACCTAAAAGGAGTCAGGCTTAGGCGGAGCAATGTCAATTTCAAACCTAAAGATGCTGCATCCTAATTTGCTTATTGGATAAACCCGGGTCTGGGTAGTAACCTGTTATGATAATTTTTAACACCTTTCAATCCCATAGGGTAACAGATGTAGGGCAAGATTGTGAGTTGCTCTAAAGCCAACAGATTAGCATAAGACTAGGTATAAAAAGCACATGCATCAGGTGACCAGCAGGAAGAAGGGAACAGAATGATTTTTGTTCTAAACCCAGACTCTGGACTCCCGGTGTAAGTGAGGATTGGATCCTGATCAAGGGACCTTCCCCGGTAATCCCTCTGACAGCATCGATCAGGGACATCTGACTTCGCTGGAATCACCTGGCGTGCACCTGGCATTGAAGGACTATTGATAGGTTGCCAACCCATGTCTGTCTATCTGTTGTTATGAACAGCCCAGTGGCTGATACCCTAGCAGCACCCAGCTGGCCTGCAACAGATTGAACTATTTATCTGTTGTTATTATCTGTTGTTATTATTTACTATTAGCTCTTTAATGCTGCATTATCTGCTTATCGCATTTATCTTTCTGTTAACTGTTGTGTGTGTGTAAGCTATAGTAAATTTGCCATTGCTTTACTCCCAACTCTGCCTCCTTGATCCTGAACCAAACAGCCCAGTGGCTGAAACACTCACAGTGCCCAGCTGGCCTGTGACAACTGAGCTTTGGTGTTCTCAGTTTCTTGGCTTTCCCTATTAGGCTTCTATGTCAAATTGCACCTCTCAGGCTTCTATATCAGGCTGCAGCAACCCCCGTGTGGGTGCTATGGGACCTCCTTAACAACCGCTATAGTCCTCCCAAACCTCTCAGTTCAAAACATTAAACACATGCCATACCCACCCTGGGTCAGGGCTTCTAAACCTCTCTGGACTCAAACTGTAGTCAAAAGTCAAATAAAAGCCCTTCTGGCTCCAACTAAACCACTAGCCCCAATCTCAGGTCTAAATCCTTTGCTAGCCCTCAGCTCTCCAGCTGACTGAGGGTCTAGTGTAGTATTGCTGTGACTATAATTGCTTTGATTGCTTATCTTGTTATTGACTGTAATTGTTTTGACTGTTTATTTTGTTATTTCTCTTTTTATATAAGGAAAAGATTTAACCATTAAAATAAAGTTAATCTTGTTACGATTTATTATAATTTAATCAGTCATTATTAGTGTCTGGAATTAACCATCTATTTTAAATTTCTTATTGCTTAGCATAAAATGGATTTGACATTGGTCTCATGATTTTAGACATGTTTGACTCATGACTTTAGAACTTAAATTTAGTATAAAGAGAATGCTTGTGTAAGGGTTTGTGGTATGTCTGGTGTGTGTGTAGATATGTCTGGTTTGTGTGGAAAGAGATAACGAAAGAATGAATGATGGACATATGTGGCAGTGATGGAAAAAGATGGGCCTCTTACAACAGGTGAAAATGGCCTTCAGTGATTTAATGGTTAAGGGCTGCAGTGGACTCGAGTCAGCAGTGAAGGATTACCAAACACTAAATCATGCTCCATCCTGATGGCTGAAGACTGCAAGCTACGGCCCCTGAATATTACAGAACACAAAGCCAGAAGGTCACAACCTACCAATCCCAGCCTGCCAACAGGACACTCGCATCTGATTCAGTGGTCCATAGGCTCTATGGACAGCTACGACTATAAAGAATGAACACAAAGACAAGGCTTTGGGTCTCTTCCACCTGCAAGAAGGAGTTTTGGGTGCATCCAACAAGACCTGACTCCAACTCTCTTGGTCAGCCTGGCTGGCCACCAGACTGACCTTGAGCAACTTTGAAACTTGGTAACACCTTAACCTTTGCAGGACTGTCTAACTTCTGTGTGTGCATGTGTGTGCGTGTGCGTGTGTGTGCTTGTCTCTTTTGAACGAATGGATGAATGAATGAATGGAGTATGCATGGGAATGAGTGAAGCAAATAACCTTACTGTATTTTATTTTTCTTATTTTTTATGTTCCAATAAATGTGGTGTTGTGCCTTATCTCTTGATAAGATTCCGGCTTGTTTTTAATTCACACTGTGCTACGCCCTGTGCTCACAACACTAGTGTACTTTCAAGGGCTGCCTGTACATGTGCTCCAACACATTGTCATTGGAAGACATTGGAGCAGACTCAATTCCAGTCTCTCGAGCGTTCTAATTAGAATGCCCCAGCATGCTGCAGCGTCTCATGTATTCAGCATCCCCCATTTCAAAATAGTGGTGAGGATGTTTTAACTAAAGCTTGTCCAATGCCTCCATTGCCACTTTGAAACCCAGGATGCAGAACAACAAGGAAGGCTTCCTAATATCTGGGACCACTTGTGAACCAAGTGTTCCCACAGGCTTCCCGGGCCTGCAAACTCTGGGCAGCCAGTATACAAATTTCCCTGGAGCTGGGGTGTCTCAGGTATCCAACATTTGTGCTCACAGAGCAGCCAGTGAGGCAGGCTGTCTTTGAGGCAGAGACACCAGTTCTTTCCCTTTTTCGCAGAAATGTCTAATGTTTTTCTTTCACATTCTGAATGAGAACAAGTGTTAAAATCCAGAAATCTCTGGAAAATAGGAGGGGCCCAAAGTATCCTCTCTTGGCTTCCAAGTTATCTTTGGCTTCTGGGCCCCTTCTAGCCCTATACTTCTTCAATTCTGAGATGTATTTGAAACATCTGATGGCTGCCCAAGATGCAAACATCAAACCCTACTTCAAGTTTTCTCAGTGGTTGAAGTATTCACATGGAAGAGACAAGAACATCCACATGCAAAATGCTCAGATGGGTTAAATGTGGTAGTTGCACAGACAGCGAATATGCACAGAGAATTTGAACCTGACCATAAGGAAGTGGAATGAATAGCTTAGCAGAAACATGTGGTCACATTTGTGTAGGAAAATCCTGGGACTTCAGCAGATAGTGGAAATATCTCTCATTTACTTCCCTTTTTCTTTCTAAAAGCACAAGTCCCAAGACTGCAGTGAATAAATATGAAATGTATTCCTCACCCAGGAAAGAAGACTCTCATGAAAGATATAGGGGGAGGGGGTTTTTTATATGGTAGGAAAATTAAATTATTGAGCAATATTTGAAAGATCTATGACTGAAAATCTACTTCCAAATTTGGTTACCCTATGTGAATCCTTGACAAGACACAGAATACTGGTGTGAATTTATCGCAGATAAATAAACTAAAAGAACATCTGGTAAGAGAGAGACTGATCTAACATTATAAAGAAAAGCTCAAAGGTGCAGACACAACACAAACATGAAAATACTGTCTCACAGTGTAGCAGCATCACTAAACAGAGTAAACAGAAACAGAGAGTGCAAGCTAAATTTCTTTTGAATGTAAAATATGTGACTGCTTATATGAATCTGCCTCAGTGTTTCAATGAGTTATGGCTTTAAAAACTACTTTTGAAGTCTTGGGAATATATCATTCTTAAAGGGAAACTGCAAATCTTATTTAAATAAAACCAGAGTTTTTCTATAAAATTCATAAAACAGATCTATGCAGGAACCAATATATCATTGTTTCAACATTTGTTTGTGGTCCAATGCAGAATAAAAACAACCTGGAAGTTTCCTGTAGAACAAAATTATCAAAAACATGCTTGCTTCATTTCTGTCGATATTTATATTAGCAGCATACAAAGCTACTGGATCTGGCCTGCAGAGCCAAGGGTCTTTCTTTGCTTCGGCCTGTGCCCATGCTAGGGCTGAGCAGTGATGAGCTGCTATGGGGCCAAAGAACTGGAAGCTGTTCCCATTCTGCTTCAACTTCTTATTGCCCCCTCCCCTTCCCTAAGGCTGCAGTGTGGGTGCAGATTTCAGCGGGAATGGCGCTGCACTGGGGCAAAGACTGGGAAAAGCAGCAGCACAGAACTAGCTTCCAGCTCCCCAGTCTTGGTGCAGCTCCCTTCTGGGGGAAGCTGTGCTCACACCACAGATATGGAACAGAGAGCTGGGAGGCACAGTAGTGACATGACCACAGCTTCCAGCTGTGTAGCTCTGGCAGAGACAGAGAAAGACCCACATCTCTTGTCCCCCACTGCTGGTGTGCTGCCACTGCCACGCAACCTGCCTTCAAAGAGTTAGGTTGTTCTGGCCTGTGGCTTGAAAAAGGTTGCTGGGCCCTGATTTATACTATAAAAATAAAATTGAAAAGAATTCTAACCTAAAAGTTTTTTCAAAACATAAGAGATATGTGCATGTACACACAAATAAGTTAAAAAATTATGTGATGAAAAGAAACAATGATGCTTATCTTGATTCTTTGTATAACATAGGGCATAGGACAACTAGATTGATTCTTGGTTCATCTTAAGAGAATATCTTTTAGAAAAACACCCACATTTGTTTTAAACGTGGCCACTGCAATCTTGGTAAGTTGTTCCAAGTGCCTGCAGTACATTTGTCTTATCTTTATTTTGATTTTTTTTTTGTTGTACTTCAACTGCTAGGCATCAGATATTTGCAGATTTACTCACTTCTCTAGGAACATGTTTATTTCATATGCAAGGTACTTCATAGTTTCATAGTTTCATAGTAGCTAGAGTCGGAAGGGACCTAGGTAGATCATCTAGTCTGACCCCCTGCCTTGGCAGGAAAGAGCACCTGGGTCAGATGACCCCAGCAAGGTGCTCATCTAACTTCCTTTTAAAAATCCCCAGGCTAGGAGCCTGCACCACTTCCCCTGGAAGCCGGTTCCAGGCCCTAGCCGCCCTGACTGTGAAGTAGCGCCTCCTAATATCTAATCTAAACCTACCCTCCGCCAGCTTGTGACCGTTATTCCTGGTCACTCCTGGCAGCACACGGGGGAACAGGGACTCCCCCAATACCTGCTGATCCCCCCTGACCAGTTTGTAGCAGGCCACAAGGTCCCCCCTTAACCTTCTCTTGTGGAGGCTAAACAGGTTCAGGTCCCGTAGCCTCTCCTCATAAGGCCTGCCCTGCTGGCCCCTGATCATACGAGTGGCCCTCCTCTGGACTCTTTCCATATCGTCCACGTCCCTCTTGAAGTGTGGCGCCCAGAACTGGACGCAGTACTCCAGCTGCGGCCTGACCAGTGCCGCATAGAGGGGGAGGATCACCTCCCTGGACCTGCTCGAGATGCATCTGTGGATGCATGACAGGGTACGGTTGGCCTTCTTGACTGCCTCCCCACACTGCTGGCCCATGTTCATCGTGGAGTCAATGACGACTCCAAGATCCTTTTCCGTCTCCGTGCTGGCAAGAGGGGAGTTCCCCAACCTGTAAGTGTGGTGCCGGTTCTTCCTCCCCATGTGCAACACCTTGCACTTATCAGTGTTAAACCCCATCCTATTCTCATCCGCCCACCGTTGCAACCTGTCAAGGTCAGCTTGTAGCCTATTGCACCCTTCTAGTGCACCCACATCCCCCCACATCTTAGTGTCATCAGCAAACTTGAACAGGGTGCTTTCTACCCCCTCATCCAAGTCACTGATGAAGATGTTGAACAGTGCGGGCCCGAGGACCGAGCCCTGCGGAACCCCACTGCCCACGTCCTTAGAGAATGTGATCAAGTGATCCCCTTAATTTTTTCTTGGTTAAGCTAGCACATGATATTCCTTGATTCTCACATTGTTAATTATCCCTGCTGAACCAATTCATTTAACAAGACTGTAAATTGACAGTGAAAAGCCTTTCTAAAATAGAAATTCAAACAGAAAAAGAAATGCTGAGGGCAGGTCAGGAGAAAGCACACAAGACCTTCAGCCATCTGAAAAGAAACAATTAAAGTGGTGTGGACATGTGGTAGGGGCATGATCCACTCTTAACTCTAGTAGTTTTGTCTATATTCTAACTAGAAAGGATCACAATTTACTGAAAGCTACAGCTTCAGGTTGACTGAAAAGAATTGCAAGTTTGCATCAAATTCAGTGAATTTGATGCAAAAATGTAGTTTTGAAAAAGTTCAAATATTTCATTTTTACATTTTCTAGGGAACCATTTTGATTGTTTATTTCAGAACAATGCAGCATTTCAAAATATGCATGCATGGTAATTTACAGTTTTTTAAAACTTCTTAACACCTAAATATTCAAATGTTCCTCTGCTTGGAACAGGGGTAAGCTATGTTCATACAAACCACAAGTTTATCTTATCTGCAAAACTTTGCATCAGTGCAGTTCTAGTGATGGCTGGGATCAGGCTGGAAAAGGGATTTATGTTATATTTCTGATATTGTTCTCAGTTTACAGGTGATATGTTTTATTCCACTAACTATGAGCCTTGCAAACTTCCAGCTTCTGAAAACAAATCTGGGTTATTTCTTTTCTGTTGTCATGACAATATTGTTATAAATCAAACAAGGCCCTTGTTATGCCCTTCTGCAACTTCATTGTCTTATATGTAGTATCCATTGAATCAGATGCATTCAATGGATTTGCACAGGGTGGATGTTAGAGGTAGTCAACACCACTAACTCCAGTGACTTAAAACTAATGTAGGTAACATGTGACAACTTAATAGTTTAGAGCCCAGATACTTATATTGATCTAGCTTATGCTATTGAAATGACATAAATGTAAGCATAGTGGAACACAAAAAATATGCTGATCAGGCTTTAATAACAAATCTTTTTGATATGCAAGGGTCACATCTACACCAGAAGCTGACCACAGTTATTACTGTGCAGTCATTTAGTACTTGCATACAATTACTAGTACTAAATGATTGTGCAGTAACCCATGTTATGGTGTGATGCTGACTACACAGTAGCCTGAGACTACTGCGTAGTATTGGCGCTTTACAGTTTCTGGCACTCAATGTTACTGTGCAGTAGTCTCGGGGTACTGCACAGTCAGTGTCTCGTGTAAATATGGCCAAGATATTATTAGATTTAGGTATGATGGCATTGCAGGCTGATAAAAATGAAGAAGGAGGACAGAACCTTTTTGGTCACTATGTAAGAAGATACCACTCTGCAAAGACAGAAGTAACAGATCTGTTAAGGAAGAAGATGTCGTTATATAAGTAAACTTTTAGTATCATCTGCAGCTTTCAGTCATAATTGGATTGGCCCTCACCTAGCCTTGCATGACCACAAAAGGGACTATCTTTGTCCTGAAGAGTTTATATTTTAAGTTAAGAAGAAAAAGTGAGTAAAATCCAAAGAGAAAAAGAAGTTAGGGAAGATGAAGTGCAGTGAGGCCACCCAGTTACATTTCACCAAACTGGGAAACCTTGCAAAGTTACAAGCTAGTAAAAAAGGAGACAAATCTTTACAACATGGCAACTGCTCCTATTTTGGCAAAGTTGACAAAAGGTGAGTGAGAAAAAGACAAAAAAGTCAGAAGTTATGGTGTAGAAAAAGAAAAAACAACGTCAGAAAAATAATTCCCTTTCCCTCTGTCTTATAATTACTAAAACCTTTCAGTTTTCTAAAAACTAACCTGAAATGGTAATTTCAATTCAGAAAGGAATTCTATTTCTAAAATTTCTCTTTGAAAAATGTAATTGGAAGTGACAGTTTGCCTGCCAAGCATTGCTATGGATGGATTTCAGTTTCTTTCAGCGGGTCTTTTTTTTTTGGTTGAAACTTTCTGACCATATGTTTAGGAAGAATTGTGGATCCGGGGGACAGAATACTTCCCAGAACACCTACGGAGAAAAAGTTGCTGCTCTGCCTTGAAGAGGTGTAGTGAGGACTCCTACATGTGCAACACATATGGGACAATTCTGATCCTTCCTCTTCCTTGCCTCACCAGAGAAGCCTAGTGCCAGGCAGTGCAATCAGTCATTGTGATTGTTTGAGCAAACGCTGAACTCATAGAAGCTCAGAAATGTTTATTGTCATAATGGAAAGAACTTTCTTCCCCCTCACTCCTGTGTTGTGCACCCATGAAAAAGACTTCTGGCAATAAATAAACTTTAACTCCACATGATTCTATATCAAACAATTAGAATTGTGAAAGAATTCAAAAAGGGGAGGAAGGAGGACCCGGGAAACTACAGGCCAGTTAGTCTTACCTCAATCCTGGGTAAACTTTTTGAGAGAATTATTCTGGCACATGTCCACGAGGGGCCAGCAGGGGAGATTATGCTTAGAGGCAACCAACATGGGTTCATTAGTGGCAGGTCCTGTCAGACCAACCTGGTGGCCTTCTATGACCAGGTCACCAAATCCTTAGATGCAGGGGTAGCAGTAGACATAGTCTTCCTGGACTTTAGGAAGGCCTTCGACACTGTCTCTCACCCTGTTCTCATTAAGAAACTGGGGGACTGTGGTGTCAAATGGGTCGCCAACTGGCTGGAGGGCCGCACCCAGAGAGTGGTAGTGGATGGGTCATTTTTGACCTGGAGGGATGTGGGCAGTGGGGTTCCGCAGGGCTCGGTCCTCGGGCCCGTACTGTTCAACATCTTCATCAGTGACTTGGACCAGGGGGTAAAAAGCACCCTTTTCAAATTTGCTGATGACACTAAGATGTGGGGGGATGTGGGCACGCTAGAAGGAAGGAATAGGCTACAATCAGACCTAGACAGGTTACAGAGGTGGGCGGATGAGAATAGGATGGGATTCAACACTGACAAGTGCGAGGTGATGCACCTGGGGAGGAAGAACCAGCACCATACCTACAGGATGGAGAACTCCCTTCTCATCAGTGCAGAGGCAGAAAAGGATCTTGCAGTCATCATTGATGCCAAGATGAACATGGGCCGGCAGTGTGGGGATGCAGTCAGGAAGGCCAACCGCACCTTGTCATGTATCCACAGATGCTTCTCAAGCAGATCCAAGGAGGTGATACTCCCCCTCTATACGGCACTGGTCAGGCCACAGTTGGAGTACAGCATCCAGTTCTGGACTCCGCACTTCAGGAGGGATGTAGACAACATGGAGGGGGTCCAGAGGAGGGCCATTCACATGATCAGGGGGCAGCAGGGCAGGCCCTACGAGGAGAGGTTACGGGACCTGAACCTGTTCAGCCTCCACAAGAGAAGGCTGAGGGGGGATCTAGTGGCCTGTTACAAACTAGTCAGAGGGGACCAGCAGGCATTGGGGGAGTCCCTGTTCCCCCAAGCACTACCAGGAGTGACTAGGAATAATGGTCACAAGCTGGCAGAGGGTAGATTTAGGCTAGATATCAGGAGGCGCTACTTCATGGTCAGGGTGGCTAGGATCTGGAACCAACTTCCAAGAGAAGTGGTGCTGGCTCCTACCCTGGGGGTCTTTAAAAGGAGGCTGGATGAACACCTCGCTGGGGTCATTTGACCCCAGTACTCTTTCCTGCCATGGCAGGGGGGTCAGACTCGATGATCTGTCCAGGTTCCTTCCGACCCTACTAACTATGAAACTAAGAACAAAGGAATGAAGTTGTAACCGTACCAACAAACACCAGGTACAAGGTCTTCTAAATCTCTTACTCTACTCAACGATTCTTCTTTTTCCTCACATTGGTTTGTGTAGTGCATTACAGCAACTTTCAAAGCTGTGCATGGGAAATATAAACTCAATCATGTTAACAACACACTGGAGTTGAGTAGATATTGTACTAGAAATAGAAACCAAAAGGTTTTCTAGAACATTGCAGATAACTCCATCCAAACAGGGAGGACTTAAATAACTTAATAATTCCTCCTTATCAAAGACAACATGATACAAAATAAGATAGCAGCTTCACACTCCAATGAAGATTCAAGTGAAAATACAATGCCATAGATGGATCAGAGGTTACCACAAGCGGCTGGGACAGATTCAAGATTTAAATACTGTATGGTTTTGACTTTAGAGGACCTTCCTTCAGTGACTACAAAATTTTTTTTTTCTTTCTGCAGACAAGATTGCTCTTAGTAAGCTGTTATAATGGTACTATCCATTATGTGAAAACTTATACAAAACTTCTTTAGAAACTCCTGAAAACTTCTGTAACTCTTCCAGGCTTGCAGAATCCATCCAGTTCTTCATAATGATAATTTTTTTATGGTTGAGGCTCCAATGCGTCTGTCATAGGGTGGTCTGTCCCTTTTAGAGGGAACAGTCAGCCTCATTGCAGTGTATCTGGATAATGGGAGGGAGTGTCCCCCTTGGAACTCCGGGAAAAGAAAGAAGCAAGCTGTGAGCACAACAGCCTGCTGCAAGAATGGACCAGTGCTATGCTGGAGTTAGAAACAGAGGGTTCTCCTCATAGTGCTTAAGACAGGGTTTTGCTTTCTTTGTGTATTTGTTTGCTTGTTTGTTGCTTAGAGACTGTGTTTGATGGCTGACGAGCTCCTCAGGGAGCAAAGCCTGCCTCCAGAAGCCAGAAAGACTAGGTAACCTACTTACACCCTCTTCACTAATTTTTAATTCTAATGCAGGTGATCATGTTCCTTGCAAACTGATATTGGTTTCCTACTAGTTTAAGCCCCTGTTCCTTAAACAGATATGGAAACCTTTCCATTCTTAATTCCCATGCTCTATGAAAATGAAGTCATCAAAAGTATAGAAGGATATCTCATAACTTGGGTTAGATCATTTAATTGGCTTTGAAATCTCCCTAGTTATATGTATGCAGGAGTGCAAAAGACATTCTACACAGTTGAAATTCCCTAAGAAGGGATACCAGGGCAGGTTTTCTCTTACTTGCTCAACCCCCAGGAGTGCAAGATAAAGAACAATCACAGTGAACCTGTAGGAATGTTAGGTCAGGATTGCTGTCTTCTTCCGGGAAACACCAATTAACAGTACTGGGTGCATTTACAAGCGCACTTAATTGAGGTAAACTCGGGTGCCACTTTAATGATACCCAGAAAACAAACCAAAGCAATTATTTTTCTTCTGAAATTTTATGTAGGATAGTTATGTTGGATAGTTTGTACATCAAGTCTCCTGGGCCCAACACACATCTTCTGGTTTCCAACTTGCAAAGTGGAGGATACCCAAAATTAAGTTGATTGCTCAGATCCTACTTCAATTTCTCTAATTCCTATCTGATGTGGCAGAAGAACACTCCCTGGTACAAGCACAATTCATTGTTGGGTCTGATCATGTCCCAAGCTCTTCATTATTCCCAGACAACAAGTAGCATAACATAATGCCAATTATTTTAATAGATTTATTACTCCCTCCTGCTGATGCTTTCTTCAAGTGATAGAATCACAGTATAGTAGAAAATTAAGGTTGGGAGGGACTTGAGGTCATCTAGTCCAACCTCCTGCTCAAAGCAGGACCACCCCTAACTAAATCTTTACAACCAGGGCTTTGTCAAGCCAGGCCTTAAAACCTGCATGGATGCAGATTCCACCACCTCTCTATTCTAGTGCTTCACCACCCTCCCAGTGAGAAAGTATTTCCTAATACCCAACCTAAACCTCTCTTGCAGCAACTTGAGACCAATGCTCCTTGTTTTATTATCTGTCATAATTGAGAACAGCCAAGCTCCATCCTCTTTGGAACCACCCTTCAGGGATTAAAAGGTTGCTATCAAAGCCCCGTTCAGCCTTCTCTTCTGCAGACTAAATAAGCCAAGTTCCCTCAGCCTCTCCTCATAAATCAGGTGCCCCAACCCCCTCACCATTTTGATTGCCCTCCACTGGACTGTCTCCAATTTGTCCATATCCTTTCTATTGAGCAGGGGCCCAAACTGGAACACAGTACTCCAGATGTGGCCTCACCAGTGCCGAATAGAGGACAATAATTATTTCCCCGATCTTCTGGCAATGCTTCTACTAATGCAGCCCAATATGCTATTAGCCTTTTTGGCAATAAGGGTGTACTGTTGACTCATACCCACCTTATTGTCCACTGTAGCCCCCAGGTCCTTTTCTACAGAGTTTCTGCCCAGCTAGGCAGCCCCAAGCCTGTACCAATACATGGGATTGTTGTGTCCTAAGTGCAGGACTTTGCATTTATCATTGTTGAACCTCATGAGATTTCATTTGGCTCAATCCTCCAATTTGGGGAGGGTCATTTTGAATCACAGTCCTACCCTCCAGTGTATCTACTACACCCGCCAGCTTGGTGTTATTGGCTAACTCTTTTTGATTTTTAAATCAACCCCCTAATTCTTTTATAGGTTGGGCTGCTTCACAGCTCTTGAGTTCTGGAACTGTGAGAGACTTTAAGACACCAGCTACACCAGATATTGTCCTCATATTCTGAATTTTTTTTACCTCGTAATCAGTGGTGTTAATTGGTGTTCTCCAGAATCTATACACAGGTCCACCATGAAGCCAGCAATCTTGACTTCAAACATGCTGACAGATACACTATAACTTTTCTTTATCTTGTACCCTTGGTGATGGGAGTTGGGTTGGTGCCAGAACCACCCCCTGGGCAGTAGAGTTCAGGGGGTGGAAAGTTTATCCACACAGAACAGGAGGGTGGAGGAGCAGACACTGAATCCTGGGATGCTGGAGGACTGCAATTTGGGCAGCTCATCTCTAGGGAGTGGCCACACATTCATGGAACCTGATCTGGGTAACAGGGATCAGAGATAAACCTGTCCTGGAGTGGTGCATCTTCAAGATGCTGAAAGTGTGCTTAAAACTAGTTTTATGTATTAATGTGTGGACAATCCAGGGATTAAGAGCTCCAGGAATTGTCTAAAATTAATGGCCCCACAATTTTCTTTTTTTTTTAGCTCTGACCAGAACAAGCCAGGCATGGAATAGTAAAGAGCAGCACTGGAAGGGGGTGAGAGAAGTTTCCAGGGGCAATAGACACACAGTTAGAAGAAGAAAAGAATCTGATTACTGGGGGATCAAGCCTTCTCAAAAGGACCGAGGGTCATTTTCACTTCTCACATGTGGAAAGAATTCAAGAGTCAGGTAAAATATAATGTGCCATAAAACCAATATCAATGTTTAGTCATTGGTTCTTAGTGTTCAGCTAGCTTATGACTGTTTGTTCCCAAGTTTGTCATTTAAAAGTGCGAGATAGATTTGCTTTGAACATGTGGCCAGAGACAGAGTGGTTGTTCTGTGAGAAATGTGCTTTTAATGGTGTGTATGTATGTGTGTCTCTGTCCTTTATATTTTTTTCTGTGAGAGTTTGTTCCCATGCATAGTTGAAGTTTAGTTTTACCTATTTAGTTGCTAGGGATGTGAGAAGCTTTGGTTGCCATTTTGAATCAGAGAAGATTTGGCCCAATTCGGAGGCTGAATCACCAAATCTGAATCAAATTGGGAGACAACCCCTTCCCCCCCAATCTAAGTTGATTCGGAAAAGAATTGGAAAAAGATTCAGAGATTCAGTGATTCAGAAGGTAATCTTGCAGGAAAACAGAAGCTAAGAAGCGTGGGGGCAGGAAGGGGGTGAAAGGCTGACATCTGTAGCTAGCCAGTGACTGTGATCTTTCCCTGAGTCTCCTTCCAATTACAGTGCTCTAAGGGAGGATGTAGAAACAGCACATAAGCCTCTGTCTGCAGTGTTTCTGTCCCTTTTGTGACCTGTTTCTGCCTGAGCACTGGGAATGCTCCCTGTTACAGGCTACCATCCATGCTGTTTTCATCCCGCTGTGCCTTAACACACACCATCACACGTCATGAGTTTTGCTTTGAATAGTTTGAGGCTCTGTATCCCAGGAACCCCTCCACCTATCTCCTTGAAACTTGGCAGGCTACAAGAGGGAGTTACCATCCCTGCTTCTTTCATCCAAGTATGACAATGGATGACAAAGTTATAGGTATTTCAGTGATTCCCCATTATAGTCTATGGCTGAATCACCAAATCAGCGCTGAATCTTCCGAAGCAGATCCAGCCAAATCAATTCAGGACAGTGATCTGAATCTCTGAACAAATCACTGTCCTCCAAATTGGCTGAATCTGAATCCGAGTCTGAATCAAATACTTTTCTATTTGCACAGGCCTAGTAGTTGCTATGAGGGGACTTGGTGCATTAGATCAAGTATATCACATCTTGGGAAAGGCATGTGTTGGATCTAGGGATTCTGATGATTTTGTTATGGGAAGTGTTGATAATACTGGAAATAGACATATGCTGACAGGTTAAGCATTTCTTGCCAAGGCAAGGCCATGCCCCATTTCATGTCTGTTGGGCAGTGAAAAGTTTGTTTTTGATAATGACTTGGGCAAGGTTAGGAGGCTGTTTGAAAGCCAGGGGCAGGAGGTGGAAATATTTATTTCAAGGTGTGATCTTTGTTGATTATAAGCTGTAGTTTGGTGATTCTTCTGATTGGCTCCAGTGTTGGGTGGTAGGCCTGTTTATTGTGCTGAATGATGGTTCTCTCATTCTTGGCAGCCACTGGACACACAAGAATGGGGGACAACAGAAGTGAAAGCAGGGATAGGCTTGTGGGTCAAAAGTTAATAATGAGTGCTCCAAGTGGGGGGTGGGGGCAGAGCAGAGCACAATGGCTGGTGCCCACTGGCCCTCAAATGAGTCCAAGGAGCCAGTGGATGCTCCCCAGTGAAACTCTGCCCAGAGATGTGAATGGACAGCAAGGGGTGGTAAGTGATCACCAGGGGTGTGCGATCACAGAGGTTTTCATTTTGTATTGTAGCAGGTTACTGCTGGGCAACAGTAACAGTATTGTATCATTCGTTATTGAGCAGTATTGTATCATTGCTATATGGTAGCGGGTTACAGGTTAGTAATATCCATGGTTACAGATAGCCTTCTTAGTGGAGGTGGTTGCTGGTTTGGATTCTGCCAAGGAAGCTTGTGTTGTCTTGTAGAAAACTTGCTCTTTGAGCAACAAGTAGTTTCAGGATAGCGCCTAGTTTGTTGTGATCGATGGACCAATGTTGAAGAACAATGTCTTGCATTCAAAAGCTTGTTTAACTCTATCCCAACTACATAGTTGATCCAATAAAACAAAACACACAAAGAAATTCTTGCCTCTTGTATAATTTCTGAATGGATATAACTTCACTCTTATACTACCATTTCAAATGCACCTGAAATTCTGTGGAGGTGGATGGGGAGGGTGAAACAGCCATCATTTTGAACCTACAAAAAGGAAATAAGCTAGAAAAGTGCATGCTGAACTGACCATGAAGATATTAAGTGACAGAGAACTGTTTGTTCAAGGAAGGTTATCCAAGAGACGTCCAACAGTAAGTTTAATTTTTAAGCTGAACTGGAGGATGGAAAGCAGACAGCACAAGCTGCTTGCTAGGTGGCTATAATAAACTGTCCATGTCCATCATGAACAAGAACAGCAGTATTCTTCTCTGAATTCATGACTGTACTATCCACTAACTCATCCTTAAATCTTTTATTACCATATTTTTCATTCTGAACTCTAATTCAGAGAGACATTTTGGCATGTGTCTTAAGTTTAAGCACAGAAGTACTCCAATTGGAGGCAAAGGAATTTCAAATATGCTTCAAGTTGGGCAAACATGCATGTGTTTTGCTGAACTGGGGTTATAAAGAACCATATGAAATGGCTGGAAATGTTATTTCCTTTACATTGATTAACATCAGATGGGAGTGTATGCCTCAAAACTACACCACTAGCTGGTCTATTTGTTATATCAATTATTGACCATTCTCCGTGTTCTTTTGGGATGGCAGTTCCAAATAATATGATATCAAGCTGCATGATTTATGTTTTCATTTTTCTGATTTGTGAAAGCCACAATCTCCTACATCCATATCAGCATTTGATAAAAGCTGTACTTCAGAGTTCTTAGTATTTATGGCGTAATATATCTTGAAGGCTTACGGTTGCCATGATGTTGCCTAATGCATTTTCCTTTTTGACTTTGAACTATACCAAATATACAGATTACTGTATTTGGAATAAGCAGGCTTGACTGAGTCGACACATGGTTATTTATATAAATAACTTTGACAAGAAACTTAGTGCTCCCAAAAGGTCCAGGTTTGATATGCCTGGAGATAAACTTTACCCTTGTCCAGGGACAGTTCTTAAACAGCAGTGTGAATTTCCTTCCCTAGACAAGCGTAAAGCCAGTGTATGTTTCATACACATTGACAGGGGTGAATCCAGGGGGAATACAGCAGTGCAGTTGCACCCGATTTGATTCTTGCTCCACCTAAAGTTTAAAATGAACTGCCTGGGACAGGCATAGCCTTTTCATTCAGGTAGTGTTAATTGACTTCATGGTTCCCTGATTTTTTCTTTTCTTCCTCTACTCCACAGGTAGTAACACAACCCTCTAGCCTTTTTGATAGTCTTGATGTTTCACTATTCAAAGTATTCTTTCTTCTGATATTTTGATGTCTGTTAGCCATTCCTTGTAATGTCTCTCTTCTATTTCACAGCCCTGCATTCTGTTTTTAGCTAGAACTAAAAATCTTAAGGTCAAGTGTAGAAATGATTGCCAGTGAAGTATTGAAAGCACTGTCAAGATGCTCACGAGGCTAGATTTTGTTTTATGAATCTGAATAAGAAATGTACATTTAACTATAGTAACTACTGGTCTAATGACCAGTGACTATTACAATGACTATTTTTGCCTAGTTTGTCCAATACAATGACTATTTTTGCCTAGTTTGTTGGTTTGTTGTGTTTTTTAAAGTTATATATATACACATATTATATACATACACATACCTATATTATACACATACACACACACACACACACACACGACAGGGGTCACACTAGGGCCAAGTCCCATGCCAGCCCGCCCACCTGTCTCTATGTGGCAATCTGCCCTGACTTGTGTGCTATGACTCTGCTGTTTCCATAAACAGATGGTAAATGTGGGAGACTGCCCATTAAGTACCCACTGGCATCAGGGCATGATCTGCAGCTCTGACCTCCCCTATACCGCAGCCGATGCCTCACAGATGACATCCACATATTGTAACATACTCTGTACCACAACTGGTGCTTCCAGGTCTCACAGGGACTCCCTCCCTCCCTGGAGCAGCAGGTCATTGTATTCAGCCTACCAGCCTTACTTTCATCCCACGCTTGGCCTACATACCATGGAAGACTTACTAGGGTCAGGACTCACCCCTAACTCTCTGGCTGAGCCCCCTACTTGGCCTCTGGCCCAAACTTCAGCCTCAGGCATCCACAACCATGCCTTGGCCTCTTTCCCAGTCATGAGGTTCCTACTACACCCTTCTAGGGCCTCTACACCATGTACTACCCTGGGGTCTTCTCATCTTCATGATCAACTTACTCACAGGGCTGGCCCTTCAGGCTTACTCCTCATTTGGCCCTACTCAACACGCCCCTGGGACTGCTCTTCAGGCCTACTCCTTATTCAGCCCTACTCAGCCCCCCTTATGCACAGCTCTTCGGGCCTACTCCTGTTCAGCCCTACTCTGTGCAAGGCCACACAGTATGCTCTTCATGCTACCCGCTCTGGGGTCTCCAGGATCTCACATCCCTGCTGGCTCCACTGCTCCCACAGTTGCCTCTAAAGACCACCTGAAAATGGGGCTAGGGTTAAGGCACCCCTCCTTGCCTTTCACCTGGGAGGTAACTGGCCTGGCATTTCCTGGGGAGTGCTGCACTATCAGGAGCCCCAGCAGGTCATGCCCAGGACCAAGAGCCTCCAGTTCCTACCGGCTAGATGTTCTATACAGCTCAGCCAGGCAATGTTTCTGTCTGGGCTGCCAGCAGCGAACTGCTGTGTTTATATAGGCAGACAGTGTTTTAAAACGGGTGCCATAATCAAGCACCTGCTGGCTGCTTGACTCAGCCCTTAAAGTGGCAGGCACTGCAAGTGCCCTGCCACAATATACTCTGGCAAATCAGTGTACATTTTAATTGTTATACTTGTTTTTATGTTATTCAATTTAAGATAAAGCAATGCTAGCCCCCTAGCATATTAGTAAAGCTTCTAGTTTCTCTTTAATTGGGAGAAAAATGTGTGTTGTGTTATATATAATGATGTGCCAAGCCATTTGCACCCCACTTTTCAAAATCCTAGATCTATCCATGGAGACTGAGATCCCAGTATTTTGGCTAAGACTGATCTGAAGAATTCCAGTTACTGTCAATTGCAGTAACATTTGTTTTGTGAAAGTTATCTAAGTAATAGACTGAGACCAGTAATTCATTTAATCTTCATACCCTATAAACACAAACAGCTCTCGTAATAAAGATCCAGTTATTAACCATCAACAATTTTTTGAATGCCCATAGTTCTAGATTTCTCCCCGTAGCCTTTGTAGTCAATTCAAAGTCAATGTTGAAGACCCCAACACTTTAGAAGTATTTTTATCACCTTTAAATGATGTGCATGCCTGCTTAAATCCAGCATTTTGTTCATTACAGTAGGCTTGTGCTCTAGCTTATCCTTATTTTTATCTCCCATTGAAATTACTGCAGCTGGTGTTAATTGCAGCTGGCGTTACCGAACATAACAATGCTTGTCTGTTTTGACTGGCCTGCCTATTTAGTTCACTGTAGCTTAGTATAAGGCCAAATTTTATTGTCTTTTTTGGCACGGAGGATGCAACATCCAGTAAAACTGGTGCAGTTTTTTGGTGCGTGAACTAGGGACCTTGCTGCACAGAAGCTAATTTTGTAAGGCCTACAAATCCTATGCCTCGCATATCAGAGATCTGTGTGGTTGCTTGTTACGACAGCATGAAATAGTGTTGGGTTCTGAGGAGAATCAATGGATCTGTGACTAGCTGGAACCAACTTTCCTATTTAAGACAGATGCATTCATACTGCGTATTGTGGAAAGAAAAATTCTGTCTCCCTGATCTCAAAGAGAGTCTTTGCATGTGATCATGCCTGTACATAGGACATCCACAGAAGTCCAAAAATTAGCCTTCCTAGAGAGATGATTTTGTAAAGTTACTTTAATTAAAATGCTCTTAGTGACTCTTGGTTGGTTCCAGAGCTCTTTTTAATAACTACTATCATATTCATATGTTACTTTTCACTTAGATGGCATGCTACCTTTCCCCAGAGGAAATCAAATAATTTTATAGGCATTAATGAATGAATTCTTCATTTACACAACACCACTGAATACTGAGGAGGTAAGCAAATATATTTCCTTCAAAATATCACTAGAGAATTTTCATTCATCAACATATTTATGGAAGTCAGCTTTCAATCTTTTGGAATCTGTAGAATTCTTACTTCTATTTGGTATACTTTCAGCTTGGTTAATTTAGGGTTTTTTTTCCTACTTTCTTAACATATTTTAAGGATGTATTTAAATTTTAATGATGATAAGTTCCAAATTAATTTCATCTATTAAAATTGGAATACGTTAGTGTTTTTGGAACAGCCATCCTGTTTTCTTTTAATCAGTGTTCAGGTGACATTCCCTCTGTATACTGTAGGAACTGTAACCTCTCCAGACTTTGCTTTTGAGAAGTGGTAGTTTGAATTTGAATCATATATACCACCTGTCGTGCTCAGTGCATCTCCAAAGTTAATGACTGCTATTTTTGCCCAATTGCTTTTTGCTTGTGTACCATGTAGAAAGTGTTGCAAAGTGATTTTAAATATTTAAAGAAGCAGGAAGGCACTGTGCTACTCTCAACAAAATTGTTATACCTGTTAGACTAGCTGCATTTCCATTACATCTCATGGCTAGAAAATATTAGTGAATTGCTTGGGGGGAGGTATGTATTTTTAAATAAAGTTTTAACAGAGAAGCTTGCATTCGCAAGATGAAATTAATTCTAATTAAAAAAATATATGCTATCCTAAGGTTGAAAACAATACCTTAGCTGTAAACTGGAGTGGGGGTAGGGATTGAAAGTTATTTAAAAAGAACTTTTTGTTTGAAAAAAATAATTGTAGGAATTAAGGGAATGACAGAGAATGGCAAAAGGATGCATAAATTTTGGAGTGATTCAATAATGGAAGAGGTAGCTTTCACCAGAGAGAAGACAGAAATTAGAAGGTAAAGGAAAATTAGTGGATTAAAGGGCAAGATGCTACATTCCCAGAACAGAGTGCCAACATTAGATAGCTGAAGAGAAGAGACAGATGAGGGCAAAAGGAAACAGCAGCAGTCATCTGACAGTGGAGACTGGGAACTGAAGAGTGCAGTTATAAATGAAATTCCAAATCTGGACAAAGAAACTACAATGGAAAGGGAATGGCCTAGTCTCTTAACCCTTTAGGGGACTACATTTGCACTGTTAATATCTTTGTGCAACCCTATTTGTGGCAGTAATATTGGAACACAGGAATCACTTGCTACTCTCTTAACGTGTATGAGTTGAAGTAAAACTCAGCTTTTACTATTCAAGGTCATTTCTCCTCCATAGATCTAGTTCTTTACTGAATTTTAGTTTTCTAGCCCAAGATGTTTTGGGTCAAGATTCCCTCCCTCCACTCAGTCAATGTGCCAGAGGCGATATCTTTTATTAGATCAACTTTAGACAGTTGCAAATTTTTTTCCTTTATTTGCAAGCTTTCGGGTGCATATGCCTTTCCTCAGGTGTAGGAGAATGCAAAGATTGTAAAATTTCTTCCAGGTAGAAAAGGAAAATCATATTTTACTGGAGAGTTGGAGGGTGGAGTAAGATCTAAGAAAACAAGCAGTCAAAGTGCTAGAGGGGATATCTTTACAACCTTTATCTCTGAAACATGGTAGATATTGTAATTAGTCATTTTGAAATGGAAACTTCATAATTTTACAAGAAGGAAGCAAAATTCAACACCTCAAGACCTGGAAACTAACTTCTCTGCTCCAGCCTTTTGTTTCAAGCTAAATTTGCATACCTGCAAAACAACCTCAATACAAGAGAAATTCCTTACCCAGGAGAACCTTCCATCTCGATCCTCCTGTGAAATATGTAACAATGTAACAAGAAAGAAGCATAACTTCAACATCCTGCTTGCCATCAGACACCTGAGGTAAATAGATTGCTCCAACTTTTATCTGAGCCTAATTTGCATAAAATGAAAAATGAACTTTTCCAGCCAAGAGATCTTACTCCAGCCTCCAACTCTCCTGTGAAATATGAACTTTCATTTCTACTTGGGATAAATTTTACAATCTTTGCATTTTCCTGTATCTGAGAAAGGGTGCATGTGCCCGAAAGCTTGGAAAAAAAGAACTTTTTTTTTTTTGCATCTGTCTAGTTTGTCTAATAAAATATATTGTCTCTAGCACACTGACTGCTTTTTTCTTAGACCAACACAGCTACAAACTTTATCCTTCGCTCCACTCTACACTTTTTAAAAATGCTTCTTCTCTCTTCATATTCAAACCCAGTTGATTGAGAAGTCTCTCCCCACCCTTTCTCCTTTTCAAACCTGAGGGTAAGGGCTAATAATCATCCTGCAGAAACTAGATCAGAAACATTTCTTTGCATTTAAAATGCTTAGGACTAACTTTTGGTTTGGCTATAGCTCATGCAGGCCTATTATAGCATTACAAATAGAATTGGAAAATTGGCTTCAGAATATTCACCTGATTATGCCAATATCAATCACAAATGAGTTACTAATGGTTTTTGGGCTAATCATCAGTGTGTACATCTGAAACATGGCTAATAGGTCTGAGAGATGGAAGAGAACAGCTGGGGAAGCTCCCTTTAGAAATCTTCTTCTGGGTATCTAATAAATCATACCAACTAACCATGTAATCCCTCTCCAGTTATTAAATTTCTTTGGTTCTAAGTTTACATAAAGGCAAACAAACCAAAGGGAACTGGAACAGGCAATGAGTTCTTCATTATTTGCAAGGAAATTCTAATCAATCCATTTCTGAGATAAAACTCATCATAATTCATTCCAGTCCTAGAGCAAGAAATGTGGATTATGTCACAGATCCTCAATTACATTTCAAGGGCTATTTAGCATTTTTAGAACAGAAGTAGGTTGAAGCCTCTACTTTCCCACTGTTGGTTTGCATATTTTAGTCTTGGCTCTCCTTAACACCAGCTTGGAATATGCTAATACTTTGATTAACAAACTTCAAGATTCTGCTGTTGATAGAATGCAGCTTGCTCAGCAGCTGCTGGAAATCTCACAAGTATGAAAAGGCCAAGTAGCGGCTGAATTATACCTCTTCATGCAACTTTAAATGGAGTGCCAGTGAAATTTCATATTTGTGACAAAACTGCACTAAGGACTTATTCAAGTGTGTCTTCCACTACCTACAGCTTCTGTCACATTTTAAAAATTATTGTTGTTACTTAATATGCATATTAGAGTAGCAAGGAGGGATCAGATTCTGTTTCACTTATTAGATGCATGTCTCCTTAAGAAGAAGGAGACAGACCTGTAAGGGCATTTGGCTGTGGGCCTTCTGGTAAAGAGAGAGTGCCCCACAGAGAGTTAAAAACTCCCAGAGAAGGCTGAGAGAGCAGACTTTGAAGGGACAGTTTGAGAAGAGGAAATAAGCAGTAATTGCAACTGTCTGATACAAGAGGACGTCAGGCTGCTGTGCTGGATATCAGAGCCAGAGATTCCTTCCTAGAGTGCCCAGGAGAAGGCAGAAAGGTTTTTTATTTTGTTGGTTTATTACCAAAGAACTATTTTGCTTATTTTGTTTAACCTTCTGGCTGAGGTGCTTGTAAGGAATCACAGACCCTGCCTGAAGCCAGAAAGCTAAGAATCCCACACACAGGATTTAGGCACCTAGGTGAGATTCTGTTTCACTTTGTTTAATCTATTAATACTTTTACTTTTGTAATGCACCATCATCTGACCATTAAGACTGAGTCAAAAAGAGCAGCAAGGAGCAGAAGGTGAATCCACCCCACTTTTGTATTGACTGCTTTTTTTTTTTTTTTTTTTTTTTTTTTAGGGCCCTTTTACATGTTCAGACTAAAACTGGATAGAAAGTAGCTATAGAGTTGCACAAACATTATAGTTGGATAGTTGCTTTTATTGTGAGACAATTGCTTTGCATGTGTGGTTGGTTTAAACTGACTGCATGATTAACCAGTTAATTGTATAATATATGCAATGTGCAGCAAGGGCCTCACAGACCCCAGCTGGGTGGAACACATCTCCCTTAGGCATCTAAATTCACTTCTTGGAATACAATCTGTCCTAAAAAGTCCTAATTGGGATCAGAGGCTTTTTGCACAAATGGCTCTACACAAGCATATCCAAAGACTTTGCACTTCCTTTTACACCACTACCCATGACTGCCTTTTGTCTGTGCAAACTGAATGAGAGGTGTCAACCCTCTAGAGTCACTCACCCTAACATAACTCTATACACTTATATAAAATTCTAATCAGGTGGCATGGCCTGTGCAGCCAGGAGTTTACAGTCTTACTAGACAATCATAGTTGGTATTGGCACTTTGGAGCTGAGTTAGTCTGACAATAAATATTATGTATTGCTAGAGCACTCCTCAGTATAGAAAAGTTCTTGATACACTCCCACATCCACAAGTTATGGATAGCACCTCTATCAACACAGTTACTTGCTAACAGGGCAGAAGAAGAGTTTGATGTAATAGTTCAGTGGTTAGACTTGAGTATTATAGATTTAAAATATTTTTGCCAGGAATTTTAGGAAAACATAAAAGATGATTGTGATCATTTTCAAAGGCAAAAGTGGTAACAAATGACCTAGGAAGAGACAAAGGGAGGATACTAAGGATCTCCACCTAAGCACAACCCTTCTGTCAAATGGTTAACCTTTTTGACAGGCATGCCACAAATTAGCCCCACAGCATTCCCCTTACCCAATCTGTTGCTCTGCTTCCTGCTCAGTGCTCTTAGCCTGATCTTATGCTTTATTTTCTGCTCTCTGCCCTGTCTGCTGATCTGCTGCCTGTTCCATACCCTTGTCTGCCCCATACCAGGCACAGAAACTGCCCATGCCACTTGTGGCACCTGTACTGGCCACCACTGCTATACAGCATGGCAGTTAGGACACTTTTATGGGCTTATATCAGATCTGATTAAATTTGGTGGTGAAGGGTGTTGGCAAACAGTAAATGAAGTTTTTCAGGCTTTCTTGTATGTAAGAAAATACAATGTATTATATAATGTTCACTCTGATGTCCCCCTGTCTGTCCCTGTCTTACCCTTAGCAAATTAAGTCCATCAGTCAAACTGAAAAATCAGTTATTCACAGGGCTTACCCCCAAAACTTTTCATATGGAGGAAGGAACTGAAGCCATCTCTCATATTCTGGCTGTATCCCTTAACCGCTGACCCTACTGGATAAAAGTGGGGCAAGATCTCTACCAGTTTCCTCCCCTAGACATTTTTCCCCCAGTTGACCAAATAGTGTTGGAATGACCTAAAGCACATTTTTAGGCAAAGTTTAATTCATCAAAAAAAATAAAAATCAATTGCCCAGCTCTATAGCTCTAATTTCAAAATGGACTAAAAGAACTTTTATAATGCTATTTTTTGTTTAATTAAGTCATGGTAATTGACTGTTACATTTGTTGAGCAAATATTATCCTCACTTCATGTACAAATCACAAAATGCACCTTACTGTGTAACTAAATTAAAATACAGTGGAGATTTTCAGAGATAGCTTGAGGATCTGTATGTCTAATGCCCAATGCCCATTAACTTTAATGATACTGAAATCCCTTAGGACAGCAAGAATCAACCTTTTTTGTGGCAAGCATATGACAAATTAGCCCCATACCCTCCCTGAATGTTACTCCCTGCCCAACCTGCTGCTCTACTCATTTCTCCCTGTCCAAGCTCCTCTGTTTTCAGCTCCTGCCGTATGCTCCCTCCCTGACCTGATGCTCTGCATGTTGCTCTCTGCCCTACCACTGAGTTGCCTGCCCCTCTCCAATATGCTGCACACCACAGAGACATTGCCCACATCACTTGTGTGCTGCCCACATGTTGCACCCCCCTCTCCCAACTTTAGGACATATTTGAAATTCTCATCTGGCATGACAGGAAGTGCCAGAAGAAACTTACTTTGGTGTTTCCATTACTCCTACTGCTCTGTTCAGAATAGTCTGTAGTCTAAGTACTGATTAGGAATAACAATGATGTGAAATACCATGGAAAAAGTTAATTTTATCTATACATTTTACCACATTTTAATAATGATCAGTGTATTCACCAAGGTAATATCTTTGTTTTTAGTGTGGCACTCACATAACATTATGACATTCTTGCTGTAGAAAAAAGAAGTCAGAGATTAATAGTAAAAGAGGACAGAGTGTTTGAATGTTTGATGCAAGAATGAGATGGAGTTTTATAGCCCAACTCAAAGATGGCGTTTTGTTATAGCATAATTTTTATTTAAATGTGATTTTTGAAAGAAAAAAAATTAGACATGCCTTAGGTCTAAAAACTAAACAGAAATATTTACAAATATATACTGTTTCCTTGAGAGAGGGGATCTTGATTTTTGCGTTCTCTTTAAAGTATGAAAGAAGTGTACACAAACACATTTATAGCATAGATCCAAACTTAATGCAGATACTGTACTGTGCCTTACCCTTCTGTTTACAGCTGCATCCACCACATCCTCATCGGTCCATAGTTACTCAACATCCCTATAGCAGCTAGTCTCTATTTACATAGATAATGTTGTAATGGGAAAGCAGTAGATACAGAATCTGTCCATATAGATGCTTATTTGTTTTTCTCCTGGCCCACTACATCACCTGCTGTGCATTTCAGTGCTGTGTTGATATTCTGTTGAAATTATAGGGATGTTGGTGCAATGCATTTCTAGTGCATTTGGCAGGAGGCCAAAGGTAAAAAGAAGGGCAGTGAACAAAGGCTTTTTGTGATAATGGGCTGGATAATAGCTCAGCTCTGTTGATTTACACCAGCTGAAGTTCGGCCCCAATATCATCCCAAGCTTTAATCAATTAGTCTTGATAGCTTCAAATTTTGTCACAGCAAGCACATAAAAGCACACAACAAAAAGGCTAAATCCATGATAACAGGCAGTGTTCTGCTAATAGACTGTAGTTAAACCAAAATTCAAAATCACTACTAAAGTATTTTTACCTAGCTCTGTTTCTGCACTGAAGTTTCTGGAAACAATCTAATGACATCATTATCATTGTGAGAATAGAATGAATATTTTAAGGATGCAAACCTGAGCTCAGTTAAATTTCAGAAATGCATTCAGGTCTGTCATTTATTTGGGGGTGATTTTGACCTGAAAATGGCTAATTAGTGAAGATAGATGTTTGTAAATGAGATTTTTTTTCCATTTTCATCCCCATCTCTAGTATTTACTAATAAGAAGAGCCGAATCCTTTGTGAAAACTCTGTCCCTGTAGGAATTGTTATGATGCCACAAACAAAGCATGGCATTTATAGAAGGCTCAGGTTAGAGGGAAGAGAAAATTCCTTTTGATACAGAAGTATCCGAAAGAGCAGAGAAGCACAAAAGCACAAACAGCAGACTAATGTAACAGGACTATTGTATTGAATGCAGCAACTGCTAGGATCACCTTTTTTTATAAAATGAAAATGCCAAACAATTCATGCCTAAACAGTCATGGAAGTTGCTAGCAGCACTTGCAGCATGAATAAACATCTGCAAATTATTCCTGGTAATTTGTAGAACACCAAAGCAGTGTTTGATATAGGAAATAAATAAGCATGTTTGTTTTTCTCCCTCTTGCTTCCTTTGATCATTTAAGATAAGAGGCCCGATTCTCTTGTTACTTCAAATGATGTAAATCAGAAGTAACACTACAAAAAAGAATGATGTAAAAGGTTAAAGCCAATGTAAATGAGAGAAGAATCAGATGATATCAGTACATATTCAGTGCTAGATACTTTTTTATTATTATTTTTGGCTCAGATTCAGTTAACAGTGTAAACTTTACAAATATTACATGTAACAGGAATTAAAACCATGGCAAAGAAAAAGGAGGTGAAATTATAATGCATTTTAAATGCATTCCCAAGATGCTTTATAAGAAGCCTCAGGGTCTAAAGAAAGGGCACTGGATCAGGAATTGGGAGGCTGATTCTATTCCAGGCTCTGTGTCTATCCATAGGAAAGACAATGCATCTCAGTGGGTACAGATGGAAGTGCAGCTCCCTGCTGTAACTCATGGTACTTTGCAGGAAGCGCCATGAGTTACAGCTATCTATGGGACCCAACAGACATTTGTTGTCGGGTCCTGGGAGTTGGGAGATCAAGCTGCAGTTTAGAATGGCTGTGGCTTCACAATTGCTCTGCCCTACCCCACCCCACTTCTAGGCCCAGGACTGTCTTCAGAATGGGGGTGGGGAAGGGAAGAGGGAGTGGAGGGAGCTTGTTCTGGGGGTGCCCAGCTAGTGCTGGAGGGTGGGCAGCGTGGATTAGAGCCACAGCATCTTGGAGCAGGGCTAGGCTGCCATCAGCTGAGCCCTGTTTCTGGTTGTACTGACAGATGTTAATGAAGGTGCTCTGCTTTGAAGCATCTTCATCTGAATTCTCATATAATGAGGGTTCAGATTGTTACATAATCAGGCATTTTTAAAGTGCTCAGCCACGCACTTCTGTCAGTGCACAGCTGCAGAGTGCTTTCAGTTGTTGATCATGCGACAAACTGTCATGTTTGTCAGCTCCTGGTGTGTCTCTGCTTCCCTTCCCACCTGGAGCCTGGTCTGTGTTTAGCCCCATATGGCCCTAGTCTCAGATGAGGCCCTAAATTCCTCTGAAATTCAATCACTAATCACTTAAGGCATTCTGGCCTGGTAAACAGACCCTACAATAAGCTTTGGCTGCTTTGCACTGCATGGTGAAGTATTCTGTCCATAAAGGTGAGTCTCACCCCAGGAAAATGACAGCGTTTGGAGAATCTACCAGCAGCATAGAAACCTCTACCACATCTCCTTGCACAGTACAAAGAACATGAACAAGATGCTCCTGTGCTATATCAATCTTCAGCTGACGTTCCAGCCTCATGAGTACCTAATAGTTATTTTCACTTCCTTTGCAACTCTTCCCCTTCCTTGAACTGTTTGCTTCTTGGTAGGAGCTGACGATTTAACCCTGTGGCCTATATTAAAAAACAAAGACTAGTATACTTTGAATGCATTGGCTTTTCGATGCTCAGTAAATATACCTCCATTGAAAGAAGACTGTTTTTAGGGGAATGGTCCTCAACAACAGCCAATGCTGCTTTTCAGTGTCAAGTCTCCCAGCCAGCGCTGGAAGGTGGGGTGAGTGAATTAGGGGGGTGGTGCCATACCCTCCAGCAGGGGCTGAAAAGAAACCAAATGAATCTTCCTCTGCCCCCTTTTCCCCCTCCCATTCTGAAAACAGCTCAAGGCATTTCAATTTGTACAATCCAAAAACTCAAAATTGTTTTTCAGTTTTGACATTGGCAGTTCATTTACATGCTGTTTCATACAGCCACTCCCAAACGTCCTCCCTTAAATTACAAATAGAAATCTATACGCTAAAAGGATTGCAGCTGGAAAGAACTTAGGGTCTATAATACCCATACAATGGTAAAACTGATGGAAAAGCTGTATGGAAGGAATTAATTCTTCAATAGGCTCCCTCTCTACATCTATTCAACCATTCTAGATGATGCTGGAACCTGGCCCCACTCAAAATAAGCCATTTGTTCTGCCTGTATACTCTACAGATCCCAAGAGATTTTGTAGAATTTTTGAGGGGCCTAAGTAGTCTATGTAGATATTCAAGTGCTCCAGAAACAATGCTGCCTGCGAAAGATAATGCAGTCGCAGGCTGTGATGCCATTTCTTTATCAACAGGGCTGGAATGAAAGGACATTTCCCTCAGTTGTATTGCGACTCACCATTTCAGCTTGCTGGGCCCTGGTTTCTTTCCCACTAAGTCACAGTTATAGCATTTAGGCACGTGTGGAGTTCAATACCATGAAAGTTGCTTTCCCACCTTTTTACAAAGGAATTGGGCAATTCATACATGGCCTAGTCCCTCTGTGAGTGTATGACCTTGCCCGCAAAACATGTGGCCATACAATCTGATGAGTTATAACAAAAAACAGCTGTAATGGCTGTTGTGAATATTCTGAGTCGTATCGTATTTTCCAATTTCAGTGTCCAAATGATCACAAGTTCTGTTTTTTTTTCCTCTTTGAGCCAATGCAGTGCTAAGTGGAACAAAGTGCTCCCCTCCCCTTGTCACCATCCACATATTCATAGGAGGCATAACTATCTCAGCCTTCTCTCTGTTTCCTAGCCTGTCATTTCACTATCTCACTGCCCTTGCAGGAAGCCTGCCCACAGACCCTAATCTTTCTGGGTCTTGAGAAGAGTTTGGCTGACTTAACTTTAAAATCAGTTATAACCTGGGTTTCCAGACACAGACAGAAGATAAGGAGCAATGGCTTTACTGTCTCAGTTCTGTGAAAGCAGGGGGTGGGCCAGCCTTGCTCCACTGGAGCGAACAGCATAGCCTAGGGCTGAAAAGCATTCTGGGATGCTGGGGGACTGTGAGTTAATTTGAGTCAGGAGGGGATCTGGGACAGAAGTTCCATAATTTCATTTCATAATCTACTGGATACAATAAATCATGGATTAAATATAAACATTTGATTTATGGCACATTATAACCTGCCTGCCATCTGATAACCCCAGGTAACCTCTCTATATTTTACCAACTACATTCTGTCACCAGGTCAACATTTTTCCTCCCCTTCACCCAACTACCTGTCGCACACCTATTGTCTTCCATAGCCTCTGATCCTCACTGCCATCCATTTGCATTTTCACAGACTTGCAGTTTGCATATTGGCTTCCATTCCATCCAGAATAATACAAAACAGCAGCAGACTCTCCCTATGCCTGAAGAAGGGTGTTTGTGACTGAAAGCTTGCAAAGAACATTTTTCCTACTATTTAGTTGCTCTGATAAAAGATATCACATTTACTCAAAGAACCTTTTCTGCCTATGTCCTTAGACAAACTTGGCTGCAACCAACACCCCCATAAACCAGTTTGACATAAATCAGTAAGTCTGATATTACATCTATCTAGGTTAATTTTAAACCAGTTTTGGCTATTTTGGGCACACCGGAAGTGGCAATTTTCATCTGATCTGGCCACATGACCAAATACATGACCAAATACAACTGCATAGCTGCAAACTGCTTAAAAGTGGCTGAACAGGCAAAAATATGAATCCTCATTGAATTAGGATGTTTCAAAACGGAGCATCTTCTATAACTTGTGTTTGCACTGCTTCCCAGCCTTGAGCTGTTTTCAGAATGGGAGGGGGAAAAGGGGGCAGAGGAAGATTCATTTGGTTTCTTTTCAGCCCCTGCTGGAGGGTATGGCACCACCCCCCTAATTCACTCACCCCACCTTCCAGCGCTGGCCGGGAGACCCCTAGAATGAGCTCCCTCTGCTCCTCCCTTCTCCCCTCCCATTCGGAAAACAATATTGGCTGGGATGGAGCAGGAGTCATTGCTAAAGGAAACCGGCTGCAGGCTTGCAGCCAGCAGCTAGATTCCCCTCCTCCCTGGAACCAACAGTGAACTTCTGTTTGGTCTGGGGGATTGTTGTAACTCAGAACACTTCCTGCAAAGAATTCTTAGTTACAGATGGGAGGTGCACTTCTGTCTGCATCCTCTGAAATCGATTTATGTGCACTGAACATTTGTTCTGTTATAGGTTTAAGCTGGTTCCTGTTGACTTAAACCAGTTTATGTGAAACTTCTGTCCCTAGCCAGAGTGACTAGTAAATGTGGCATCACAGGAGATAGTCTGCCAAACCAGGAAGTCCTATGTTTTAGGAGGACTTCTTCTGTATCATACAGTCAGTCATTCAATGACACTGGAAACATCTTTCATTCTTCTTTTTTTTATGTCCTGCCTTACAAAAACAAGACAAATGTTTTATGTGGGGATGTGTCATAGGTGAGAGAACGTGATATATCACACTTTTTCACACTTTTTCCATAGAGGAGCATACTCCCAGTTGTACACTTGGTAAATCACTTGGGCCAGCAAGTAAATGTATGTAGCTAGGGTTTTCCGCAGTCCTGCCTTTCTCTGTTCCCATTTCTGATAGGCTTGTACTATAGAGTGGCAGCCAGGTAGCTCTTTCCCCACTCTCTGCACCCTAAGCAGTGTCTAAACAGGGGAGTGGAGGTTGCGGGGAGGGGTGGGGATGGAAATGGGTTTTCTTTAACTTTAATTTCCTATGTGGCCAGGGAAGGTCTTGTGGCTATCTGCACTGAATTCTGTGTGGCTGCCCACAG
Organism: Crocodylus siamensis; assembly: GCF_052110815.1. Classification (NCBI taxonomy): domain Eukaryota; kingdom Metazoa; phylum Chordata; order Crocodylia; family Crocodylidae; genus Crocodylus; species Crocodylus siamensis. Next base: position 88,422,115 of record NC_143399.1, on the reverse strand, counting down.
GGTACTGATGGCAGCTTTCAAGCTTTTTGGGTTTGTCTGATTATATTTTTAAAAAATAAAAGCCTTGGATAAAAAGAAAAGCTTTTTCAAGGGCTCAGTAACACCTACAGTTCTTTGTGTTACACTTTGGCAGATATTCCTGATGTAGTAATGAAAATATTTTAACCCAGTTTATTCAAGTCTGGTTAAACCAGCCTGGTAATGGTCAGAAATGGACCCATTGCTAACAGAAGCAGCCGAATGCACTGATGTAGGCAAGACTGTTGTCTTTAGTTTTAGACTGCAGATAAAACTTTACTAAAATGCCATCTATAAATACAGTTGCCATAGGTTGCAGTTTACACACACACACACACACACACACACACACACACAGATTAAGAGAGAGCAAGAAGGTATATATAAAAATTGCTTTCTTTGCATGTGTCTCTTGCCTGCATAAGCATTTCAGGTTGATGCTTAGAGTGAATTATTGATATGCGCATCTGAATTGTTGAAAAGATGTACTGTACTACCATGATTTTCTATAACTGTAAGAAGATGTGAAACTAAAAGCCTTTCCTTCATACTAGCTATTTCTGAGCTGGGAATTTCCTTTATTATGGTTCAGTTGAGTCATTGAATGAAATATTATGGAACAGCTGAAGACTAGGCTAGAGTGCCCATTTACAAGTGCATAACACCAGAAGATTTTCTGCTTGTTATGCAGGAATTCACAGAAACCAATTATGAAACTGTGTTTTATGATGTCTCTCTAGATAACTTTTTGAGATGCTATCACACTCATACTAATATTCAATTTGTTTCCTTTATATCTCTGTAACATTTTGCCGTGGGGGGGGGGAGTTTACCTTCTTTCTATTGTCCTGTGTTTTATACCCATTATCAGTACCTTCTAGAACTGCTGTTGACCTCAGGAGGTCAGTGGGAGGCAATTTTTCTAACTATGTGCATGCAAACCACAATAGTGAGGTAGATTTTTTTTTTAAGACTCAGGTAAGCAACACACCAAAAATGCACTTTAACTTTACTGATTGAAGTGGCAAGGGTAATACACAAGCTACTTTGGCTGTGCTGTATGATGTCTTAACACTTGAGAACTGGAGAATGACAGGATTAATCATATGACTAATCCTTAACCCATTTTAGTTTACTTCCTAAGGGTACATGCAGATGCTCGCTACACCTGGTCTACAATCACACTCAAGCCCCATGATCGTAGATCAGAACGGTGTGCGTGCATTCGCTGGTCCCAGGAGCTGCGCTAGGAATCTGGTGTAAGTAAGTAGGGGTGCGGGGAGGGGCAGGGGTGATCAGGGGAGACTAGAAGGTCTGTGAGAGGCTTTGACAGGTCCATAGGGAGTTGGTGGGATGGGCGGGAGGGTGGGGAAGGTGGTCGGTGGAAGAGGGTTGTTCATCAGGAGGGATGTAGGGGGATAAAAATAGCTTGGTCATGTTTGGGGCAGGAGAGGAACAACACAGCCTCAGGGGCAGGGGTGAGCAGCTGGGCTTTCCCAGCCCTGGGGCTACCTTCTAAATAGATGGAGACTAACCTGTTCTCAGTCTAAGTTAATTCACCTTCTCATGTTGAACAAGCTTTAGTTAAAACACCCTTGCTGCCATTTTGAAATGTAGGTCACTGAATACTCTGTGGGTGTTTTAATTAGAGTGGCTTCTGAAAGCCTCCCCTCACCACCCTGGAGCATGTATATAAGCACACTTAGGGTGCATCTACACATCCAAAAGGAAGTAGTAAAGCATGGTGTAGTGTGGGTAGTTACTGCACTGTGTGCAAATTGCATGCGTAGGTTTTGCTACTATGTCACCATAGTGGCGTGCTATACCAGGAGCACGTGATTATGGCAACATAACTGGTGATCATGTGTATAACGTTGTGATCCCTGCATCACCGTAGTGCACCATACAGCAACGTAGCACGTTGTTATGTCACCATAGGGTGATGTGTAGATGTGGCCTTAGTTTCTGAAAATGTGTAACAACTCTGTAGCTGGTTTCTATCCAGCTTTAATATGAACATGTAGGAGGGCCCCTACACACTCATATTAAATATCTTTGAATATCACCATTTAAATACAGTATTCAAATGTGGAATACATATAGTAAATAAGCAGCCATTTCTTATGAAACATTCTGTGTTTGATCAGATATTCCACCCTTTTTCCTATTTAGTTTTTAAATTAAAAATAAGTCTTTAAATTCCTGAAGGCCCTTTCCTCTACATGACCTGAACTTCCTAAATTAAACTTCTAATGGGTTTAAAAATCTTCATTTTCATTTTCTAGAATGTTACTAGAATTTCTTCTTTCCCCTATCTTGTTAATGCTTTCACTGAATTATTAATTTGTTGAAAAGATAAGTCAATTCTTCAAAAGAGCAGGAACTAGTTAATATTTGTATCACCATATATAGTACAGCACTAGATATTTATTCTTAGCTTGTGGGCATGACATTCAGTGCAAGCAAAAGATATATCTTATTTTATAATCTTCTGAAGCATTTTGATATTTGTCATCAAAAACTCGCTGTAAAATGAAAAAAACCTACTAGAATGTTTCTGATACAATAGCCTTTAAGATTACAAAGAGCAATTATAAATTAATCACAGTTATGCGGTATAATCTAATAATCATCAGTTTAGTTCGTGAAGATGTGACTTCAAGTAGGGAAGCTGCTTGCTATGGTATGGCTATGCACACTGTTCTGACTGATCAGACAATGCCATCAGCTGATTATTAACTGTTATGATAGGACACTGTTTTATGCTTTTTTCTGGGATTGTTCTGATATGTTTTGAGGTTTCATCAATGCCCTGTAAAGAGTCTAGTGAAGATTAGTTAGGAACTGCTCTGATCCAGAGTATGAAAACAAATTTTTCTGAAGACAAGATAACAAGGTACAAATGTTTTCCCTACTTTGGCTTCCAATAGTTGAGAAGTATGAATTTATTTCTTCCTCTGAGTCTAGTATGGAAACACCTGCTTTGAGGTCCAGAATGCAGAAGCAGTTTATATGATGCCTTATTGGTTATACCCAATTGAAATTGTACAGAAAATGCAGCTCAGCATAATATAATTATACAAAATGAGATTTGACCAGAACACCTAGATTAAACCATGCTAGTCCTGAAAATAGGAAAAGAGGAATTTGAATTAGTATAAATAATCAGAACTTTGCATTCACACTAAACTCCCCACATCAAACAATTTTCCCCTAGCTTAAGAAAGCTTTGGCATCTATAACATTTTGTGATATAAATTCATATTAAAAAAGCTACCATGTCATAGGAAAAACCAGAGAAAGAATCACAAGACAACCCCCTTCATCCAATTTACAGAAGCATGAGAATATAGTAAAAATTATGCCACAATTAATGCAGATATAGTTAAATGAATCATTTAATAAGTTTGATCTACTAGAAAAACAACACAAAAGATAAATGTTCTCTACTCAGCTGGATAGGTTATTTCTGAGTAATAATATTATGCAGTTTTTTAATTTAAATAATTACATTTTGGGTAGCTAATATTGTCAAAAAGATAAATAATCTGCCCCAATCAGAAATACAGATTTAGAAAATTGTACTTAAGGACTTTACCCAGTAGTTGTACATCATTGTCAAACGTGTAAGGAGTGCAGTGACTAAAGGTATGCATTTCTACACTAAAACAACACAACACTGGTTAGACTACAGTTTGGTTATAGGATCTTTTTTTTAAAATTGCAAATAAGTTTCTCCCTCTTTTGTAGTGGAGAGTTCCAGATATCAGAATGTAGGCTATTTACCACCAGCCTTCAGGAATGGGATTGCTATTTACCCTGCAGCAGCAATTCAAGACAATAGCATATTTGATCTCAGTGTGAGGGCTCCTTAATTCTTTAGTCTGGGCAGTTTCCTTTTCCCTCCTTTTATGCTCTCATTTTATTCACAGGACAGGAGAACATACAGCTGACCTTTACTGACAGCAAGGATTGTGTGTCCAAATTCTGCAAAGCACCTGACCATATTTTTAAGTGTCTGTTGAATAGAGATGGTTGAATAGAGATGGATTAAATATATTGCTGACAGACATCACTTTTTGTTGCTGTTGTTCCACAATAACAATTTTTACGGCAGTGCTAAGGCCAGGAAAACAGAGATCCACACCCCGTGTTGCACCACAAATGGTGACTGTGGTGAAGGTAGTATCAATTGATGCCACTATTTAGTGCTGACATCTTTTTACTTCATGGCATGAGGGTGTAGGCTATCTAGAGCTGCCTGCACTCTTCAGAAGCCCTAGCTAGGTGCTCCAGGGGCTTGAGGGTTTTGATCCTGTGCACCCCAGTTATTCCCAGTCAGGATTAGGTTCCTCAAACCCTTGGAGGACCCACATGGTTTTCTCTGCTTACAGATGTGCCCCTGGGATTTCCAGGAAATCAGAAGCTGAGCAGGTACTCCTAGAACTTAAGGGGCCCAATCCTGGCTAGGAGAACGTGTCAACTCTTGTTCCACAGTATGAATGGGTTGAACAACGGGTGACAAGTATTTCTCCCATACATGTCTTTGGCACAGCTGCCCCGCTTTGTCTGGCAACATTTATTTCTACCCTAACATCACTACTGCTCTGAGTAACTTTTACCATAGCCCCAAGGGACTGCACCTGTTTTATATATTTATCTGCAAAAGGCCCCGTGACCCAGGAAAATATTATTGTCCCTGTTTTGCTGATGAGGAAGTTCAATGCTAAGAGACTAAAGTCCAGGCCCTCCAAGACCATTTGGTCTCCCATTTAAAGGCTTCAGGCCTAAGAGACTTCCCAATGTTGTACCAGAGGCCTGATACAGAAACAAAGCCAGGTTTCCCAAGCCCATATGCTAAACATGGGGCCATTCTTTCTGTCAGTTTTTCTGTACTCTTTTGGCTTCACCCCTAATATTGTTTGTCCATTGCAACCTGAAGGCAACAACCCCCGGGTCCAGGACACTTCTGTCCATATACCCCTTACCTGAAACTTGGCGGTGTGAGGCAGCTGAAGTCCCCAGACTAATCAGCTTCTCTTACATGAGGGAAGGTTTACTTTTCTGTGGGGACCTCTCAATTAATTCATCCTCTAAATTGCCAAATAGGTTTAGATATTTACTCCCTAAAAGGCACCCTAGGTGAGAGTGATCTTAGTTAAGGTAGGGAAAAAAAAGTGCAAAGCTTAGCTCTCACAAAAACCATCTCCTCTCTGATCCCAGGTGCTCAGACTATCAATGTCTCAGGTGCTCCCCTAAGCAGGTTTTTTTCTTTGGTCATGAACTTGAATTATGGAAAGGAGTTCAATCCTCTGTGACAACATGCCTAAGTGTTTTGCTGGCACCAGGCCTGTAACACTTCCCAACGAGCCAGTCTGTAGGGGTCCTGCATATAGAACAGACTATACCAATTTAAATTCCAGGATGACCTGTCTCCTAGTAGCGTGCCATTCACACCAGTGAGATTAGATAGAGGGTGAATCAGAATATTTTGGACCAGAGTGTTGCCCCCACAATAGTTGTGAGACCACAGATAGTTTTGAACTTGCATTTTTGGCCCAGAATACCAAGTGACAATCTGCTTCCTGATTTACTTCTGGGCTAGCATAACAAAGCACTGATGTGTACAAGATCTTCGTGGTAAAAATTTTGTAAGAAAATAGGACTATCTGTAGGCATTGATTTGCTGTACATCATGGAAAAAAATCATTTTTTTCCCTCCTGATTTACTCTGAATTTGGACCCAGGATGACACTTGTGGTATTTTGAAAATATTTTAAATTGTAATTTGAAGTGACCTGAATGCTTGGTGAGTCAGACACACTGTGATTGATGTTAAATGCTATTTTTGAGAAACTAGACAATAAGATATGTATGAATTTCTAATGTTAGTGTAATGGAGTTAGATCAGGCTCTCTTACAGCCTGGTCTTTGTCTGGTCGGGCTTATGCTGCAGCCTGTCACAACAAGGGAATTTTAGTGTGATTGGACCATTCAACCCAAACTTCTGATTGGACTAGCCATGATCCACAGATGTGGTGCAAGGTGATTGGAGAATTCACTTGGAGCTCCAGAGTGGTTGATTGGTTGAGCTGCAGAATCCAGGGGTGTGGCTGCCTGAGGGGATAAAAGAAGGTCCGTGCTGCAGCCAGAGGGAGGAAAAGCACATGGGCATTGAAGAGCTGGGGTGATCTGACCCAGTGGGGGCAGTCAGATAAGTCCCAGAAGTCAGCAGGACAGGGCTGGAGTGAGAGCAGGACAACAGAGATCGAAGCACTGCTCCAAAGGCAGCAGGATTCAGGAGACAGGGCAAGGTGATGCCTGTCAAGTCTGAACGGGGCTTTCAGGATATCCTTTGTATCTTATAGCGGAGGATATTGTAGATCCAGAGGAGCCTTCCCTGGGTGCTCACAGCCTGCCCCTGGGGGGGAGGTGGGGAGAGTGACCCATCCCACACAGGGGAGAGTGACCCCATTGAATTTTGAGCACTAGAGAGAGAGATTGCATGTGGGGCTCGCAACACCCCAGGTTTTCATCAAGACATGGAACGAGACATAAACCCCTTTCAGGGGTGCAGGAGTCAGGTGCTTGCCAGAGCCCCTGCTGAGGAGGAGGAGCCAGGTTCAGGCCATGGGAGGTTGGCTCCACCCATCCCACAGGAGGCGTGATTGCGATAAGACTGATCCAGAGAGCAGCTAGCTGCTACACTCCAGAGTATAAGACTCTGAAGGGGCTTACCCATATGGGTGAATCAGAACTTTGCTGCCTCTCCTGTGTGGGGTAAAGAGTGTATGTAAAAGACTGGGTTGTTACTTGCATCCAGGACTGTTGTGACATTCATCGCTGGGAGTTGTACAATGGCACTACAGGCAACGCAGGCTGAAATTCATCTAGAAACCAACCTGAGAGTTGAGTGTAAGGGGTTCTCACTGACCCCCTACCATTCCTCAAAGACTTCTCCCAAATTTCCAGAAGAGGCAGTTTGGGGTTTCATACTGCTGTAGCATATGTATAATACTTTCTAGTATATAATAGTTATTAGCATCTTTTTGGGTATGTATAGTGATTTTTATGGTCTTTTCTACCTCCCCTTTTTTCCCCTATGTAAATAAATTGTATATAGTTAAGTGTTGAGTGTTGTCTGAGCAAAGGGTTTGAGGCTCTGGGTCTCCTTTTGCAGGGAGACTCTTCACACTCTAGGAAGGAGGGCTCCAAGGCAGAGACCCCAGGGATCTATAATTGGCTGCAGCTGGTGGGTAGCCCCACCTCCTGGATAATGTTACTATGCTCAAGGTAAAATTGACATTATGTTCCTTGTTTTTGTATCAACTACTGTAGGTTTCTATGGTGAATGGCAGTCTAGGATTTAGAGGTGTTCAACAGAGAGGCTCCCTACATTTCACCAATCAGCAAGACATCAGGTCTTACAGTCTGTCTCTGCTTTGTACCTTTTGTCCAATTTAACTTCCTCCTCTTCCCACGTATATCTTAACAGCATGGGTGATAGTCCACTCCATTCCTGATCATCTCAGAATCCATATTTGAATGTCTACAGGACATTTCTGGTATGTATACATGTGAGGGCTTCCTGTTACTGGTCATGTAGCCCCTGTACACCTGGATAGCTATGTACTCAGCAACAACATGGGAAAGAAAGTTCTCTCTAGCTTCCCAGTACAGTACTGCAAACACCACACAACAGGTCAACCACTACCCAGGCCCTCCTGCATGACTTTGTTGGAAGCTGGATCTTTTGGCAGCCATGACAGGGAGATCTGTGGGAAATATTTAAGGCCAGAAAGAAGGAAGCAAGGCAAAGAGTGTGTGGCTGTGGCTACTGATCTGGAAATGAAGGTTCGTAGGTAGGACCCTTGGTACTGGTGAGACAGAACTTCTGACCTGCACTTTTGTTAGCAGCTTAGCTTGTGGCGTGTGTTTAGAGTGCTGTACTGGGAGATAAAGGAGGCACTGGTTCAAACTCCCTTTGAGTAAGGACTGGGTGAGACCTTCCTGAATCTCAGGTGAATGCTGTAGCCACTGAGCTACAGAAACAAAAGACACCATTTTTTCTGTCCTGAATCTAAGTCAGGGGTGGGCAAAATATGGCCTGGAGGCTGAATCTGGCCCACCAAATGATTTTACCCAGTCCATAGCTACTCCTTTGAAGGAGAATTGTATCCATCCCATGGCTGCCCTGGCCTTCTCCCTTCCCCATGCTAGCCAGCTACAGCAGCAGCAGCCACTTCCCACACCTTCCTGGATGGCCTGTCCTGTCCAATGCCAGACCCCAGTGTAAGCTCCAAGGTGGAGGGTGCTGAGCTCCACTCTGACCCTGTGCCCAGCAAGTCGAAGCTCAGGTAAGGTTCTCCCTCTTGGTGGGGGATGGGGTGCAGGGGGAAGAGGGCCAGGAGCCATGGGTTATCCAGGCTTTGTCAGGCCGGAGCCTGGTAGGGACAGGGGCACTGGTGCCTCACTGTGTTTTTGTGCACCACTTGGGGCTGCACCACATGAGTACAGCTGGAATGGCTGGCATGGTTCCTTCCTGACCCTAAGTCCCCAGCACATGGCCAGGTTGGGCAGAAGTTGTACCAGCTGCATCCATGTGGCCTGAAGCAATCCGTGGGAATACAGCATGGCACTTGCCTGGCTGTGTACTGGGGACTCGAGTTGTGTGGGGGGGGAGGGGGTGCAGGGAAATGGGAGGAACATAGCATGGCACCAGCCTGGCTGGGTCTAGAAATGAACAGCTCCCAGAACCATTTTCTGTGAAACCTTCCCTCACCCCAAATCCCTGGCATCCATCTCAGTTGGGCGGGAGCCCCACAAGCTGAATACAGTGTAACATATCAGCCCAGCCATGTGTAGGGAGGGAGTGAAGGGAGAAGTGGGGAACAAAGATTAGGTTTCCAGCACAGTGCTGCTGTGGACAATTATATGGGTTGGAGGGCCACTTATAGAGTTTTGGTGAGCTATTCCAGAGGAGCAGGTGCTGACCTGGCCTGTGATGGGCCACCCAAAATCCCTAAGTGGCCCTCTGGCCCAAATAATTGCCCATCCCTGATCTAAATCCAAGAGTCACAGGTTCTGCATGAATCCATTTGAGGCATGTAAGTCTGTAAGGAGTTCACATGTGAATGTCTGTAGGGCTCTGGCCATGGGCAGACCCAGGATCAAGGCAAAGGGAGATGCAGCCACACCCCACTTCAGCTGTGTGGCAGTGAGCTGAGCTCATGCTTGCATATATACACACCCCTCTTGATGTGACTCTGGATGCTAGTGAGCTGTCTGAGCTAATCAGAAGGTCAGCACATCCTGCTGGAGCTCTGCATGTGCCATGAGCTCTGGGCTTGCCAGGTGGTTGTCACTGGATCTGGACTTAGGCACATGAGTGATTCTGGTCCACACTGATCAAGTCCTGAAATTCATTAATGCATCCACTTTTGTAACATTCTGTCATCTGACTGTTAAGATTGAGTCACAAAAAAGCAGTGAGAAGGAGTATCCACCAACCATTATATTAAATGTTTTTCATGTACTTGAGCAGGGTGTAATAGGTTCACACTTAGGCACTTAAATCTACTTACATGCATAAGAGGTGGCATATAATATGATCTTTGTTGTTTCTGTGGCTAGAGGTGAGGAGGATGACACTGAGGAATCCTTTCCCATTCCCTCATGCTTAGAGGTCATTTTGCCAGTTTTTCCAGGTCACATAAGTTTTGTGAGCTGTGCTGTTCATGCTGGCTGCATCCAAGTTGAAAGTGGCTATTAACTCTGGGCAGCCCTGTATTAACAGTGGCAGTGATATTGATGGATTTTCTATCTGTCAGATATTCTTTACCAATTCATTAGAGTTTTAAGGTCTGGTAGGTGAAGTGTTGAGCATATATTTCTTGATGGGGTCAGTACAATGAAAAAAACATTTTTCTATCAGTGATTATGCACTCCAGAGGCCTGTGGTCATAATGAGATGCTCTTCAGTATTGTGAGTAGCATGTGGCTCATGGCTTTGTGCCTAACAATGCACCTGAGGCATTGCATACTTTATATCCCATTAGGCACACACCCTGTAGTGCACAATCCCTGCCATATAAATGAAGCTTGGGATTTCCACACAAAAATAGTGTTAAGAATAAAAAATGATTTTAGGCTCTATTATAGCATGTGCATTATTGATAACGTTAGAAAATGTCACTGAGCCAGTTTGAATTGTATCAAGAGCTAAACAAAAAAGCATGAGTAAGTTCAGAAAAAAGCCTAACACCTGGTTTAATAGCTGCAAAGCTACCTCTGCAACTTAAAGACCTTCCTTTTTTCACTTAGATGGGGCTCATTGTTTTCAAATGTATAAGCATGACAGAATGCTATTTAATATCCAATTTCAGCCATGAACACAATACTAAAAAAGTTGGGTCTCTTGGACAGACAGCTGGGGGTTAAGGAGAAAATGAGAAACCCTAACAAAAACTTTTGAGTTTCTGTGTCTGGCAGTGCAGTCAAAAAAGGACACAAAAACTGTCATGAAGCTTGGGGGGGAGGGGGTGTCTCTGACCATAAAGACTATCACAGGTCGTTTTTAGTTCAATTGAATTAAAGGCCATTGGAAAGGCAAAGGGAAGACAGAAAGTGTGCTGTATTGAGAAGCGATTGTGAAATCTGTGTCTTCAACAGCGACTCAGACAACAGCTATCTTAATAGCTTCAGAATCTAGGTTTCATTTTATAAGTTTAATAGATAAGCTATTAATAGGCAGGCCAAGACTGTTTACAGTACACGAACATATTGAAAATCCTTTCACAAAGTCAAACTGCACACAAAGTTTTATTAACCAGTTTTCCAGTTTGTAAACTCAGAGGGCCATAGAGCCCCCCTTTATAATGCTAGCAATCTGATAAGAATGTGGTCTATGGCCTATTAACACTTGGATGTTTTCCTAGCATCAGATGGCAGCTTCAGCTAAGAAAAGCTCAGTATAGCTTTTACTGATGTATTTGGGAAAGTACCCTTTTAGTTCTCCACTTATGGTTGAATTCTAGAGGCTGGATGAGCCTACTTGTGCAATTAATGCACATTACCTACACTTGCAATTAATGCCTAGCTCAGGGCTGCTTCTGCCCTGCTTTGCCACCCTGGAGCAGCCAAGGTGAACTGCAGGCTTCCTTGGGTGCCATCCCTGGGCTGGCAGGGGGCTCTGGGGAAAGCCCTAGGCTGGAGGGGGACAGATGGTCAGGCTTAGGGGGTGGGGGGAAGAGATGTCCCTGGCTCTGGGGGCAGCTCTGAGGCACACAGAGCTTGGGTTTATCCCCAAGATCTGGGGGGTGGGAAGGAGCTGTCCAATGACTCTGGGAGCAGCTCTCAGGTATGCAGAGTTTGGGGTTAGCTCTAAGTTCTGGTTGGAAGGTGAGGAGATGTCCCTGGCTCCAGGACCAGCTCTGTGCTGCTGTCCCTGGAACTGGGGACAGCTGTCCGTGCTGGAGTGCTCCCTATCAGGGGGGCATCAGAGCTAGGAGGGGGCAGGGGGGCACATGCCCCCTCTGTAGTCGCCCATGCATCGCCTATGCCTCCTAAAGAGAAAATGATGCACTAACTTATATTTATCATCACCTGAGGGGGCAGAGTATGCTGCTTGCAAGCCTTGAAAACACTCACCTAAAACTACCTGTGCAACCTAGGGGTTAGGGAGGCAATAAGGAAGAGCAGTAGGGAATGAAATAGGGAACCAAAAGCTGATTTTACATTTGGAACTCACACATCCAACATTCAAGCCCATTGACACATTGCAAACCTATTCCCTACTTGTTAAACAATTGTGGGGTTGAACTTGCAGAAATAAACACCCTTATTTTCTTTTCTGGACTCTTACTGTTTTTTATACTGAGAGGAGAAGAAAAATACAAATGGAACTCATTACATTCCCCTTACAATACAGAGGCTTTCCAAATATGTATTTATAGATTTAAACATATTATTACATATCTCCTTATGAACCTTTGCCTGATATCTTGCTTTACTTGATTTCCTTGGTTTGTGGTATATAGATTCAAATTACCAAAGTGCTTCATACCTTAGCTATGATTAGAGAAAGGAAAATGAATATCTTTAATATTGTAAGCATTCTAATAACTTAAAATTCTTCTACATTACTCATGCCCATTTTGGATGCTTTCCAAAGTCAAGGAACTGTAAATGTTTAAGAACTTTTAATAGCTTTGTATTCCTCTGTGTGGACTGAAAAATATCAAACTGCTGCTGAACGCATGCCATATGGTATTGACACATTTTTCCATCTTTTTTCCATTTTAAGTAGATGAAATATAAACCTACTAGTGGGGAGGCAAGTTGCCCATTTCTCTTTAAGATTACAGTAATGAGATACCTGAAGGGGAAAGTCTCATAGGCAAGATGTAGTTGCCACATACACCAGAGGACTTGTGATATTTTGCTAATTTGTTCCCATATGGACCTAATCAGTAAAACACTGAAGTCAATGGACTTCACTATACTTTGGAGTAGGTACATTACTATTTATATTGTCACTAATGCCTAGGAGCTCTAGCTGTCAATTGCTGTGCTAGGCACTGTACAGACAAAACTTTCATAAACCCCAAAGAGCTGACATATGAGTTTGCTGTCTCTTAGAGCCACCGGCTTTATTTCTCTTAGCTTTTGGGATGTTATTTTTCTTTTAAAGATCAAGAATACTCATGCCAACTGGTTTGTTTTTTTGCTTCCTGTGCACTGTATTTACAAGTACATTATTGGTAGAAAATAAATTATATTGGTGTAGGCATTAAGGTAAGGACAAAAAGTGATCCTCTGTTTGAGACAGAGCTTTAAGTATCTTGTTCTTATATTGACAATTGTTTCCAATGCTGGCTCTGATAGTGCTTTTGCAGAAGTGGATAGGTATATTTTACAAAGCATTTTGAGAACTACTGATAAAAATACTAGGTAAGAACTTTTGCAATTATTTTTATAACTGTTTTTGAAATAGGGAAGATGGAGGCACAAAGAACAGAAATAACCAGGAAGTAACCAGGGTGGGAACTGAGCTCTTTTAGTTTCTAGGCCTCCATTTTATTGGTTGGGTCACAATGCCTCTCCTGTGAATGCCTCCTTGAAGTGACTAATAGACATTATAGATCATCATTCCCATGTTTGTTTGTTTTTCATTTTGATTCACCAAGACAAGATTATGCATTGGTTTCATTGTAGTCACCATATGTGAAGAGTAAATACAGTGACCTATGGTTGGTTGTTTGGCTATATCATATATCAGTCAAAGGGCCACCCAAGCCTTGCAGCCCCATTGGGTTATAATGGTTAAGGCACACAATTTTCTACAGCCAGTAGCACATGAGAGGGAGAACTGGTGGACAACACATCTACCTGCTCTTGACTGCTGTAAGAATGAGCAGATACGCCTTTTTATGGGTAAGAGGCTCACAGGCACACTTCAGGGACCATAAAGAGATGCATTAAACTGATCCAATCTTTGTTCCCTTCTATGGGACGACTTTATTCAGACACAATTTTATTCAGAAATTTTGCACCAAAGTTGTAACAAAATGTGCTGTTCTTGTCTACAGAGAAAATTTTCTCTCTCAAGATGAAATAGGGGTGAGAAACTTATTATCAGTAGCTGAGAGTGCCTTGGAATATTCGGAAAGAGAAACCATGTTAATGAACTGAAAGTCTCAAATTGTTGTATGTAAGAGGGTGCTATATAACACTCAAGAGCCATGTCTACATGAGACGCTGACTGCAAAGTTGTTACTGTGCAGTAGGGCTGTGCAAAATGGCACCATTTCATTTTGACTTGTGTTTTGATGGAACAGTGTTTCATTTTGAATTTCATTTTGATTTGAAACTGCTGTTCCATTTTGTTTTGTCGAAACAGTTTCTCTGTTTTGACGTTTCACCCATAGGCTATAATGGGGAAGCTCAAAACAGCCTATAACTTTGTTCTTTCTGGCCCGATTTGGATGACACTTGCAGAAATGGTAGCCCGTTATGTGGGCATGAAGCCTGCCAAGTCTCAAGGAGATAGGTGCATGGGTTTCAGCAAAACTGCACCTCAAAGTCTTGAAAACAAAAAACTCATGTCACATGTATGTGTTAAGCCACAGTAGGGCTAAAGCCGCAGGCTTGCTAGCCCCTGCTGAGGCAGAGAAGCCTGCCAAGTTTCAAGGAGATAGGTGTAGGGGTTTGGGGGAAACTGCATTTCAAACTGCTGACAAGCAAAACTTGTGATGTGGGTGACACCGTTTGTATGCTAAGGTGCAGCAGGGTGAAAACTGCAGGCATGCTAGCCCCCGCTGAGGCCATGAAGCCTGCCAGCTGTCAAGGAGATTGGCGTAGGGGGAGTCTGGGGCCCTGCACCTCTAGCTGCTGACAGGCAAAACTCGTGACATGGGTGGGTGACACTGTGTGTGATTTAAGGTGCACCCTCACTCAAGTGACACCAAGGCAGAAAGCAGGGCAGTTCAAACAATGCTACCTTTTATGCAGTTTTTCCATCCCTCCCCCCAGAGCACTGGGATTGGAAGGGACCTCAGGGAAGAGTGACAGTCACTGGCCCGCTACACAGTCAGTAATGCGAGCACTCCTTCCCCACTCTTCCACCTCCCTGACCCACAATCCTCACTTTCAACTGCCTTGGTTATTTTTAAATCTGCTGCAATCAGGCTGAGTTGCTGTATGCCTATAAAGCTAGGTAGATTGTCTTGAAAGACTAAGAAATGTCTGTATTTGTGTGTGGCGGTATTTAATAAAGGTCATGCAAACCAATTTATCGTATTTTGTTAAATTCTTCCTGTGGCATCACATATGTTGTTCTTGAATTTCAAGCTTAATGTATTCAGATAATTACACGCCGTAGTGTCTGTGATGTGACCTTAACAAAAGGTGTTGATGTCAGATTTTTCCCAATTAACTTGTCCATCTGTGTTTGTTCAGTGAACTCCACCTTGCATTCTGCATGGTAGTCTACTCTGCTGTGAATATCTTGTGTTATTCTGCAACTCCTTTCATTAGACCGATCATTATCAATTACTCCAGGATTTGCAATTTTGAAAAAAGAATTTGGATATTTTTAAAAAAGTAATAGTTGTGAGGAACTTTTTAAGCAGGAAAAAAAATCACCAAAAGAATAAAGTATACCCCTGACAGAAAGAGAAAAGGGAACATCTCTAGTTATCTAGAGCAGTGGTGCTAAGCCTTTTCATCAGGTGGGCTAGATGGGCAGTATCCAATTCCTCTGTGGGCCATATCCAGCCAGTGGACTCAATCCGGCTGGGGGGGCAACCTGGCCTGATCCAGGTGTGTGGGGGAGGGAGCCTTGACCTAGCCCCAACTTTATTCCGTGCAGGGAATGGAGGAAGGGGCTTCAACCCCAACCTGGCTACACAGAGGGAAGGGAGAGTGGCCCAGACCTATGCGGGGGAGAAGGGGACATGGGCCGATAGCTAAACAGCTGTGCAGGGGCAGGGGGAATGGTCCAGCTCCACCCTGGGCATGCAGAGGGAAGAGGGTATAGCCCAGTCTTGATCTGGCTGTTCAGTGGCTTCAACCACCATCAAGCTTGGGATTTGGGTAGCAGGGAAGGGCCACATTTGGCCTGTGGGATGGAGGTTGAGCACCTCTGATCTAGAGCATAAGAAAACAAAAATCTGGTTTAGATGTTTAGGAAAGGCATTACAATTCTAAAGTCTTAGGGCTTTAGCTTAAAATCAAGACAGTATGAGAAACTAAAAGTCTGGATCCTTCTTTCCATACAGATCTGTGCATTTTCTTCTGCAATGGGGGTTTTTCTTCCCCACTCCTGAAGACATACACTAAAGTTATACATGGATATGGGCTGTAATAGCTCTTCTGATCCTGTCTGAAGAGACATGCTAAAGGCTTGAACCATTCTCAAATGCCACATGGCTGTTAGCAATAAATAAAGCTAAAATTTTTGTATTAGTTAGAAAAAGGATCTAACTAGGTCATGTGATCATGTGGTTTCCAAAAGTTTTAATCTGGGAATCACATGGCACCTATACAAGCACACTGAGGCTGTTCTGACACGCTGCATTGGAGCAGACTCAATTAACCAAATCTGTTGGAGCGTTATAATTACTGTGCTCCAGCAGCCTCCAGTATCATGTGTATCAGCATCCCTGCACTGAAATATGGCAGCAGGGGCGCTTTAATTAAAGCTCATTCAACCAGCTTTAGATAAAGTTCCCCCACTGCCATTTTTCAGCATGAGGACGCTGTGAAGCTCTGGTTGCTTTAATTAGAGAGTCTCTTGGAGTCACTCTAATTAAAGTGCACCCACCTCCCAGAGCACCTGTATAAATGACCACAAAGAATAAGATTTCCCACCCCACAATTTTCAGCATTAATTTCCAGGATTTCAAGAGTTTAGGTGACAATGTAAATACCAAATTAAACTGCAAATCTCTATGCACTTCACAGAGAAGTAGTACATTTTACAAACATTTTACAAACTGGGAAACTAAGGCACTGAGAGTTGCAGTGACTCACCAAGGTATTAAAGCCCCGTTGACTGCCAGTTGGATGTGAAATTCACTGGACCATACTGTCTCTTTCCCTTACCTGTTGTGATCCAAGCTGAAAAAACCTGCTCTTGGTTTCATACAAACATAATTAAAAATCAGCCAGACTTATCTCATTTTAAAAATCTACAGGAGAAACCCCTTATAAACAAACAGTGATAACATTGCTCACAACCCAGCTGCTGACTAAATGAAAGGGGAGGTCCTAATTGTTGTTATTTTATGGATGGACAAAGGAGCACAAAATCCTTTTAGGTCTCATAGGAACAGTACAGCAGTTACTGTGTTTCTGGACAAGAAGCTGGAGAGCCAGGATTTGTGAGAGAAGGGCCAAATTTGGTTCCAGAAAACAACCGTGTCTTTCTGCAGACTCCTCCAGGTGCTAGCCAGAATGAGGTGGGCCATGGGTATGCATAGAGGCAAAAGCTATATTCTTCAGTATATGGACAGAGCCTGATATTTGTGTTCCCTCAGTCCTGAGAGGAATTCTACTTAAATTAGCCATGGTTTCTCCTAGAAGACCCTATTACGTAGGTAGGATGGGTTAGCAACGGTGCATCTTCCACCCGTGCAAGGCATTGGATTAGATGACTCTCATGGTCCATTTTACCCTTATGACTCTATGGTAAGATACCTCCATGCCTCCTCCAGCTTGGGCTGTGATATAAAAAGCTCCTGTACACTTAAGACATAATTAACCAGTTTATCACATCTTCAGTGTGAAGTGTCAGGGGCCTTACATTGAAAGCTGAATGAAATATGGGTGGAAAAAAGAAAGACGTGTAAATTTGTTTGCAAATTTCTTCCTTTCCTATATTTTTAACCAAGGAAAGTCAAATTGAACTTTTCCAATAGCTAAAAGTCAAAAGCGAGATCTGGTCCTGCACTATTTTCCTTCATAGGGGATGCTGCATAGGGGAAAATGTAGTGGTCATAATAACTAAAGCAGCAGCAAATATTCTCTTAGTCTTTTGACCTAAATAATGGAAATGCACCTCATTTAATTGCTTGAATTGACTGTAGGTTTGCAATGTCCATAGTGATACATTTAGCGAACTGTTTGGAAAATGGTTACAAATCTTCTTCATTTTTTCTAAATCTGTTTGCAGTTAAGTAGGCTTATAGACAGTCATACCACACTTCTTTCCCTGAAGCTGGCACTTGAAATATCTACTTGGGAACATCCCAGTGCTATTGACATCAGGACTGCTGTGAAATGGGAGATTAGAGCAAACATTATACTGAATAAGTTTGTTCCACGTCATTTTTCACATCGAAGATGAGTATTTTTTTTCCACATTTGATTTTTTTTTGCCTTTGCCAGGTTATAAGCTATACATCCTCATATTTTTTTTGCACTCTGTCCCTTTCTGAGGTATAGACTGTTTGTAATTTAGGATACTAGGCATCAGCTTGTTGGTCATGATCTGAGTAATCCAGCCTTTTAAAGTAATGTGCAAACTTTCACTGGTGCTGGAAGCCATGCTTGGAACTTGGAATAAGTTGGGGTATGGGGAGTGGCAGATGGAAGTAGGGGTGAGCGGCTAGTGGGTCCACAGGTGGGGTGGAGGTTGGCAGGTCTGGAAAGAGTGTTGTCCACCTGGGGGTTGTCCATCTGGGGATGGGAGAGCCAGGCTGCTAAAAATACCCTGGTCAGAGCTGAGAGGGTAGGCAGAGTGCAGCCCCATGCCTGGGGCAAATGGTTGGGATTTTCCAGGCTGGGGGCTGTGATCTGAACATGCACAGAAATTTGATAGATTGGACTAAACTGTCCCGATCAAAGTTAGTTCACCTACTCATGTGAACGAACTTAGATTGGGCCTGTCATATTTGACCTGATTTAAGCTCCATAGACATCTGCACAGATGGGCACTTAGACTGATTTAACCCTAATTAGATCCATCTAAATGAAATGTCTGTGTGTACTGCTAGGATCACCAGGTTCTCCTTAGCTCCTTCACTGAGGGGTCATAGTGGTGAGGGCTGTGCTTATTTTTTCTGCTGGTAGAAAGAGCAAATCACTAATCACAGGAACACTCTGCTTGATAGCAGGACAATTATCTACTGGCAATTCTATTTCATTCAATCTACTCTTCTCTTCTTCCAAGGCAGAGGAAACAGGATAGATAACATTGCTACATCATTTATAGGATGTAAAAAACAGAACATCCCTGGCAAACTAGGAAGCATACTACCTTGAGAAACACTTTAGGCTACTGAATCAAATGCTGTCTAGCATATTAAAAAAATTTAAAAAAATCACATATAAAAAAGAATCACATAATGCTAAGTTGTGTCTAATATACTGCGGTGCTTCATGAATCGAAGCCTCACTGCAATTAGTGGAAACTGCTAAACTGATTTAGATGTTATCATTGAAATGTAATAACCACGGATAGCTTAGGGTCTGAGGCTTTAGATACACCATCATTAGTGCATTGGTAACTGGATCCTCTTGTTTACTTCCAGGATGATTCCCCAGTTGTGGTTGGTTCTTTCCTGAATTGTTGTTGCCCATAGAGATGCTAGAGAAGAAGCAGGCACAATACAGCATAAGTGGATTCTGTTGTAGGATCTCCTTGACCCAGCAAGTGATTTTTAAAACAGCATTTAAGGTGCCTTACAATGTGCTCCCCCAACTGTCCCAAGCCAATCTGTTGTTCATTGGCAGGTTGGCACAGTGACTGTCCTGTTGCCACTCCGCCATGGATAATAACCATTGGCTCTCTACTAATTGAATTTGGAACCTTTACTGCAGTGCGGGTGAATGAAAATGCCCATCTGAGAGGAAGAAAGATAAGAGCCTAGCTCCCTATGCAGCTATATCAATAGACCCTGAGCTGCTATAGCACCATTTTCATAGGCATACCAAGGGCTTTTCTGTGGATTAATTTAACCTCCTGACACTACTGTGAAATAGAGATAAGAGCTTTATTCCCATATTTCAGGTGGCTGAATAACACTATAGGATGTTAATTGACTCATTCCAGGTCACACACTAAGTTATTGTTAGAACTGAAAACAGAAATCAGAACTGTGGACTCCTAGCATCTGAATCACTAGAGCAAGTGACATCAAGCATGCCTTCTTAAACTGTGATAGTTTGATAATGTCTCCCCCCAGCCTCACATGGAGCTAAATGTTTTGTACTTTCTACCAATGGTCATGAATTTGGTTTTCTGAAGCCTTTTGATGACTGACCAGCAGGTGGCAGCAGCTTGCCACTCTTCTAAGAACCTTGCTCAGGCTCCCATCAGAGAACCTCTGGTAAAATACTAAACATTTGTCTAAAAGCTCTCCTTTGTTTTTAAAGCTTCTGGGCTTCTCTTCTGCCCCTGTGGGGAGGAAAATTCGCATCATCCAAGAAAGGTCTGCTTGGTAGACAAAATCAGAATTCTATCTATGCTAAGCTTGGGACAAGAACACTGTATGTTAGTGGAGATAACAGGAAATGCAGGCATCCTTGAGGGAGTGATGGTTTTGATGCCAGTGATAACAATCACCATTTTGTAGGCAAGAATGAGGAAGAAAAGCAATGCTAGTGGCCTTGTACAGTTTACTAGAGGAGAACAAAGATCTAACTGGATGCTTAAATGACTTATGCAATCTTCATACTAAGATCATAACCCTCAGTTAAATATTCTCCAGTAAATACTCTGATCAGTTCCCATAGTACAGTACTTTACTTGGGCATGCAAAAAGGCATGAAGCTCACTTACTGGGTGTTTTCTGTTATTGTTAATCGTTTCTTGCATCTTACCACACATTTTACAATGTGAACAGACTGTCTCAAGATTAGTAAGGCAATTATTTTGTAGAGAAATGTCTGTGTTCTTCATCCGTTAGCTACAGTTACTAGGCAGGTTTTTGTTGCATAGAAGAACACTGTTAAAACCTCAGTAAACATTATTAAGCATAAAAAGAATGATGATAGCTAAATGAGCTCTAAGCTGCAGGCTAATAGAATTATGCATCATACAACACAAGAACAAGAAGAAATGACAAGGGGAATTCAGCATTTGTGAGCAAGCTAAGGTTTGTAAAATTTCTAAATAATAGCCAGCAATGTAATGAACGATTATGTACTTTCTGTGAGTCCTGCTTCCTGCATTTTGGGAACTGGCTATAAAAAGTCTTGTAAGATCTTATATTGCCATTTTTTTTACATACTCTATCTCTCGCACGCACTCACACATACACACACAGACACTGTTAACGTGGTGTAAAGGAATGTTGTACCCAAATTGCATAAATTACTGTAACATGGTAATCTATCAGAGTATTTATTGGAAAACTTATTTAGCTGAGGTTTATGACCTTAGTAAGAGCTTGCACAGGGTCTCCTCACTCTTTTATGGGGAAGCCTAATTTATGCATGGACTGCTTACAGATCTGCTCAAGGACATGAAGTCTGGAAGGATGGAACGACTGCTGGATGGGATAAATTTCATTGAATATGTGGAAAATTAATGACACCCCCATTTCTGCTTCTTTACTTTGGGCAACATTTCAGAGAGAGATTCAGCATTATCTTACTCCATGTTTATACATTTTTTGGTTAAATGCAAGGCATTTTGACCTACTGGATAGGTTTCCCTACTTTGACTCAATAGACCCGGTTTCTGCTTCTGAATTTTCCACTTAACAGCTGTATGACCTTGGGCAATCATTGTATCTGCTATACAAGAGGTAGGTAAAAAAAGTGGTGGTGTGTATCTGTGTGGGGGGAAACAACGTCATAAAATAGGGAAAATGCACTGGTGAATCAGGTCTTCTGCATATATTTTAAGTTTCTTTTGGCATTTGAAAGTCCCTTTGCATATAAAGAGAAAATTGGTTTAGAAGAGTTTTTGTAGTACTCTTCCACCCATGACAGGTTCAAGGCCACATCTTCAGCCAGGCCTTCAGTCAAATTTTACCTTCATAGACTTAGATTTCATAGACATTAGGGCTGGAAGGGACCTCGGAAGATCATCGAGTCCAGCCCCCTGCCCAAAGGGCAGGAAGTCAGCTGGTGTCATAGGATCCCATCAAAATAACCATTCAATTTGCTCTTGAAGGTATTTAATGTAGGTGTTTGAACCACCTCCGATGGCAGACTGTTCCAGACATAGGGAGCTTGGACCGTAAAGAAATTCTTATGTCCAGCCTGAAACGGTCTTGCAGTAGTTTATGACCATTCCACCTCGTCATCCTTTGGGGTGCTTTGGTGAACAAACGTTCCCCCAGATCCTGGTGGTCACCCCTGGTAAACTTGTAGGTGGCCATCAGATCACCCTTGAGCCTGCGCTTTTCCAGGCTAAAGAGCCCCATGGCTCTCAGCCTGTCATCGTAAGGTCTGTTTTCCTGACCTCTGATCATGCATGTGGCTCTCCTCATATGGGAAGCATCTGCAAATGAGAAGAGAGGGATCAAAATATTTGGAACAACTCTCCAGATTTACTACCAGGTTTTCCAATGGAAGGCAAAGGTGAAGCTTCTTTTTGCATTGGTGCTGGGGTATCCACATAGAAAAGGAACTCCTCTTTCTCCTGTTGGTCACCTCTTGGGTTCCTCATGCATCTGAATTATCAAGCATTATCCTGGTACGTCATGCCCATACAAACACACTTCTGATTGAATGAGGGTGCAGGCCTGGAACCTTGATTAGCATAGATATTGAAGCTTCCTAAGAAATTATTAGGCTTAAATTAAATGTTATTATGTAGAAGTGCTAAAGATGATGGGTATGAGCTTAATCTCATATATGTTATCCCAATTTTCATTGTTGTTTTCATAAAGAGGTGATTATATATTGAATTTGGCTTGGAACATGCCATTAGCCATGGTAATGTATTATGTTGGACAGCATGTTGCTCTATCTTTACTCAGTGCTTAATGTGACTTGTTATCCAATACAACAAATTTCTAAGCTGGCCTACTTGATAATGATATTTAAAGTCTGGAAGAATAAATTCCTGCTTTTGCTGAGGTCTCTGCA
This sequence comes from Crocodylus siamensis, assembly GCF_052110815.1. Lineage (NCBI taxonomy): Eukaryota > Metazoa > Chordata > Crocodylia > Crocodylidae > Crocodylus > Crocodylus siamensis. The sequence continues at coordinate 88,399,552 of NC_143399.1, read as the reverse complement.
GGCTAGAATTTTTACATCTGGGCTTATTATTTCCACAGATAAATTTATTTATAGTTCACCTAGAATTATCTAAAAGAATTCTTGGTAATAATAGGTAGATTTTAGAACAGAAAATTATTTTGAGCTAGAATATTCATTTGAACTGTTTAATTTTACCAAACCATCATTGGCATATATACTAGTTTATGTTTCCCTTGTCCAGTGTTCATTCCCTGTATATTCAGATTATTTTTGACTGTTTGGGAAAATGGTTCTATTACCATAGCAAAAAGGAGTGGTGATAATGGGCAACCCTTGATGTGTACCTCTGAAAATGGGAATTTTTGAATATTCTCCTCTTACTCTTACAACCTGTAACAGGTTGCAAGTCAACTGGGGTATCCGCAACACCTTCCAGTGGAACTGTTTGTCTCAAACTGTATGAACTCTCTTCCTAGTTCACTCACCCACATGCACTGATCTTACTATTAAAGAGTGATTAAGGGAGGCTACCAACAGGCCTCCGAGTAAGCCTCAATCCTAATAGGCCTGACTTGACTAGGCCCCTGTAGGGCACCTGTAGCCTAGGGGCAAGTTGTGTGGCTCCTTTTCCTCCCCCACACCATACCCCAAGCCTCATAGGTGTTACAATAATGTTGTTCCCTCTGTTGGGGCCTCACCTTTCCCAGCCTCCACCCCTTTTACTCTCACTAGGCCTGTTTGCCTAGGTCCACTACATTGGACTAGGCTTTGAGGCACCAGCTTCAATCTATCGCCTTAAATTGACAGGTCCCTAGCCTCTATCTGCCAGGACCCTGACCCACTATAACTGTACTCCTCTGGCACTGGGCCCTTGGTCCCTATCCTACTGTGTCCTTTACAGGCACTGGGTTCCTGGCCTGTGTGTCACTGGGCCCCCCTTGGGCACCCCGTCTGCTTGGGGTGGAGAGAGGGGGCCTCACTGGGCTCAACAATAGCTCAAGGCTTGAGCCCAGCTCTGGCAAGGGCTCAAGGCAATCACATACCCCACAGACACTAATGGGACCTTCAAAACCACTCGATACAGTACCAGCCCAAACCACCCAGATAACGTGCCTCAATTCCTTGGTCAGCAGAGTCATTCACTATAAACCAGGTACCTTCAGGGTCACTGCTGCCCTGTAACCAGGAGCTCCTCCCTGCATGGTAGCTGAGGAGAGATTACTTGAGTGGTGCAGGCTCTGGGCCTATATAGCTCCAGCCTGAGCCGCCTTCTGGTAAGGTGAGCCTCCCATTAGCTCCCCTCTGCTGCCTGCAAGCAATCTCTCAGACTGCTTGCCCTGTTAAAGGAGCAGGCACCTCCCAATTCCTGCTACACAACTGCATATAGATTAGAATATAGAGCTGATACCCAGTTTTGAAATTTTGGTCCTACTCCAAAAGAATCTACAGTTCTTTTTAAAAACTGCCAATTGACTTGATCAAAAGCTTTTTCAGCATCCAATGATAAAAATAGATGGGGTTTATTATGCAATTATGCATGAATTATCATGAATTATGCATGAATTATGCATGAATTATCTATGAATAATATTCCATGGATATTATCAGTCAACTGGCTTTTCATTATGAACCTTGTTTGGTCTACATTAATGTATTTACAGAATGTATTTTAAAAATCTATTTGCTAAGATTTTGCTAAGACTGATGCAAGAATCTTTTGCATCTTGGTTTGATAAAGATATAGTTGTATATGGCACATAAGCATATAGATCCTTGTTTTTGGGATTAGTTTCTCTATAGGTATCAGGAATATTTGCCTCTTTCAATTACTTATTAAAAACTTCTGATAATAGATGCACTAATTCTGCTCCAAAAAATGAGTAAAATTCTGGAGGGAACCTATGGGTGCCTTTACACATGCTGGTTCATGTTTTAGTTAGAACATGTGAGAGCAGACTCAGTTATGCTCCAGCATGGAGCATTCTAATTAGAATGTAGAGCATGTGTATAAGACCCCGAGGGTTTAAAAATGTCTGCTGGGGTGCTTTATCTAAATCTCATCAAAGCGTGTTGCAGGTAGGCCCAAAAGCTACTTCCAAAAGTGTCTTGCAGCCATTTTTAAACCCATGAAGGCTTAATACACAAGACAAGGTGTTTTAATTAATTCTTCTTAGATGAAACTTCTCTGATGACTGTCTTGAAACCATCCCATAAAATATTCTCCTAAATTTGATTTATATTATAGGTGAAATAGAATTTGATTTCCTCTTGACTAGTTTTGATTCTTTTCTGGTCATACAGAAGTGAGATATTCAATCACCAAGTTTTCATTTTTTCAGTACTCTCTCAATAAATAACCACACTGGTTCATAGTCTGACCAGACAATTCCACCCTGTTTTAGCATTGTTAAATTAATGATTTGGAAAGCAGATTCATATCTATTGTACATAGATTCAATATATTGTGTATATAGTTTGTGTGGAATTGAATAAAAAGAGAAGTCTTTTTCTTTTGGATTTGAACATCTTCAGGAGCCACAAAGTACATGGTGTGCTGTATTTTCTATCCTTTGTTAGATTTCCATTAGAGCTATCTACTTGTGGGTACATAATGCAGTAACAGTTTCCTCCCACCACAACTCCACCTCCTTTAAATGTTTCCAGAGTTTGAGATGGCTATCTAAAGAAAGATGTCTAGTGCTGATTAGGTACATAGATGTTCCCTAAAGCTAACATATCCCATATATATATATATATAGATATCTAGATATATCTATATCTAACTATATATATCTAGATCTAGATCTAGAAAGAGAATATATGTATAAGGAAAGCAGATTAGATATATATCTATATTTATATCTATATCTAATCTGCATTCCTTATACACATATTCTGTCTTTAGCTCTGAAAGTATATGTTGTGCTATAATAATTGTAACCCTTTTATTCAATTTACTTAGAGATACATGTGTGGGTGTGGAGGTGATGGCACTTGCCCTTTTATGCATTTTCCATGTTCCTCTTTAAGGTGGATTTCTTGGATGAAACAAAAATCTGGTGCTTCATCTTTGATTCCTTGTGGCACCTTTTTCATATAATATTAGTGTTAACTTTTTGCAAGAAAACTTTAGACATTTTGCAAGATTTTACACATTTATAGTGTGAAATTGAGTTTATTAAACATCACAATACTAATAAGCTGCCACCTGTTGAATTAGTTTCTGTATATTTGTAGTTTTACTTGATTAGTTATTACCATCTCTTTGTAGCTGTATTTAAGTTCCCTAAAATTAATTTTTTTCTTCTGTGAGGATTTTTTTTTGGATTAAAATTCTTCCCTCTACCTTCCACAAAGACAAACAAAACCTTTACCTTTAACAAAAAAATATTACCAGTGCTTTGTGTTTTGCCAGCCTCTTCCTCCCTCCTTTCTGTATCCCCAAGCAGTCTCTGCCAATGTGTCCTTGCCCCTTCCCCCATCCTTTAAATGTATAATTTCTTCTTGTGAGTTCCTTTGGAAAAGCTTCACACACCAATTTCCTTCTGTGGAGCTGCCCTTTAACATTTGGGAGGTAATGTTTTTGGCCCCAAAAGGGTTGAGGGATAGACAATACTTTTGGGTTATATTAGAGTTCCTTTGGATCTCTGGCTTTAGGCAACCATCTTCCCCAGTGACATCACATGGCCCCTGTAGATTCTTTTTAATTACTTTTTTATCTCATCACATCTCTACAAATTTGTTTCTTCTCTGGGAAGAGACCTATAATTGCATGATAACGGAGGATGAAAGAAGACTGGCCCATGCTGTTGAGACCTAGCAAAAAACATTTTTCAATACTGAATTCACACTGCATGAGGGAGATTACTATTATATCTGCATTGTGGAGTTCTGAAATTTGGCATTATTAATATATTTTACATTTTGACTGTGGCTTCCTGAGGCAGCCTCAGTTTTTTAACATAATGTTACAGCTCTCTTGCAAATAATAGGCAGGTATTTGTTGCTCCACAGCTTGCCAATACAAATACCTTCTTAGTCCACAGTAACTAGGTAGCTTTTATTCTTAATTGGAAGCCATTTATTTAATATTTCTTAGAGGCTCCAGCACAGATTAGGGACAGGTTGGGCTGTGCACTGCACAAATGCAGGGTAAGAGAGTCTCCACCCTAGAAAGCTTCCAATCTAAATTAACAAGACAGACAAAAGGTGAAAAATGAAGCAGAGGCAGAAAACAGAAGTCACTCATTCAAAGTCACAATGTTGTCAAGGTCAATGGCAGAGCCAAGAAAAGCATCTGAGTTCTGACAGTCCAGTGCAGCCACTGAGATGGTTGTATGTGTCACCATCAGCTGGGGCACTTAAGTATTCAGTGATGCTTCTGATAATTGCAAAATGGACTGGCTGAAAGTGCTAATTGAACTTGTGACACTGAGGTCAGCAGGGTTTGCACATTTGGGATATGTGTATCATCAGTAACCTGCAGTAACCAGTCAGGTGAATTCTGCTTTTTTTCTGCCTTGTTACAACAACCAAATGAATCTTAAGTCTCTGGTATGATATTAAATTCTTATCATTTGGAACAGTGTTGACATAGTACTTTTAATGGACAGAAACAAATAGGCATGAGCTATATCTAGCTATGCAATGGTTCCCAATTTGTGGTATGGCTACCACCAGTGGTATGCAGACAACCTGTCAGTGGTACATATTAAGAAGTTTATTATAATTACTTTATCTAATAAAAAATTGCTGGTGGTACTTAAGGTTGAACTGAAAAATTTGCTGGTGGTGCTTAAGATTATATCGTTTTAAATTGGTGGTGCGCAACCTGTCAGGGTTTGGGAACCGCTGACTACATACAGCATTATTTCTATAAGCACATATATTAATACCCATTAGTCATCAAGTTACTTGACCCGATTTCTGTATCTAGTTATTACTGTGACAAAATCATACTGAATGCTCACACTCATTACCAGAAAGCTTTGAGGTGAATTAAAACTTAAGCTGAGGATCTGAGAATACTCAGACATTTTCAGTTTGAAGAAAATACAGGCAAAAAGAAGGTCCTACCAACGACTGAGGTATTGGAGAAAACATTTTCTGAATTCAAAGTGAAAAGCTGTTTAAAAAGTTAGCATGACATAACTTTAGGAACAGGCCCAGGTAATTGTGGTTTAAAAAATCTTTATGCCCCTTTCTTGTAACATAAATATTCAAAAATTTGTTTAGTTTGGGGTATTCAATCTTTTCAAATCCTTTTTTTATTCCCTAGCAATAATTATAGTACAATACCAAGTAATGTTCAGGCCAGCTTGTAGTACTCATTGATGTTTGAAGCCTGTACTTTTTTTTAGATTGCTGACTTAGTAAGAGACTAGAATGCTTAGACTACTTGTGGATAACTTACTAGGCAAGGATTGCCCAGATTGATTGATTGCAGGGTTGAGGAAGACAAAAAAAGTCCAGCTTCATATTATCATTTCTCATAGATGACTTTATACAGCCATGCATTACTAGGGGTGTGTATGATGCAGTTTTCTGCAATAAAATACCAGTAAGGTTTTTCCTGCAGGGTATTCTTAAACCCAGAGCCTCCATGACTAGGTATGCTATTTACACTTATGGGTGGAGTACATTTACATCTAGCCATAGGACCAGTGTACTCGCATACCAGGCTCAAGAACAATCCAGTACCCAGAAATGAAGAATCCGGACTGCTTGAGCCATGAACAATGTATGCCTCCTGAGGCTGGGGGGGCATGACGACAGCCTGCAGGTGGTGTTGTCAGCGGTGGGGGAGTGTCAGCAGCGAGTGGGGACTGCTCTCAGGCAGCTGCAGTGATGTCAGTGGTGAGGGCAGGCCAAGCCTGGGGTGGTCGCATCAGTGTTGGTGGTGGGCGGGGTGGGGGGTGGTGGTGAGTGGTGATGCAAGTGGTGGTGGTGGCCAATTTTAGGGGGGGCACATGCCCGCCTGTGCCCCCCCCACGTTGCTGATGGCTCAAGCTACTGCCAGTAGTTAGCCAGCAATGCAGTAGTCTGCCAACTTTAGGAAAGCTGACTTTCATAAGCTCAGGAGGCTTGTTCTTGATGCCCTGAGAGTCCATGATTTCACAGGGAAGGTTGTTCATGGTGAGTGGTTGCTCCTTAAGGAAGTGATTCTAGAAGTGCAAGGGGAGTCCATCCGAACACATAGGAAAAGTGTTAAAAGGGCTCAACAACCCCCTTGGCTCAACAGGGAACTCATGGACCTCCTATGTCTAAAAACAGAGGCTTATAAAGGATGGAAAACAGGAAACACCACTAAGGAGGAATATTCTGCATGGGGCTACACCTGCAGGGAGTGAACTAGGAAAGCCAAGGATGCAAGTGAACTCCAACTGGCTATACAAATCAAGGACAATAGAAAGTTCTTCAGATTCGTGGGGAGTCAGAAGAAAAACAAGGGCAACATTGGACCCCTGCTAAAGCAGTTGGGGCAGCTGACTACTGGCACTCAGAAAAAAGCCAATCTGCTTAATGATTACTTTACATTGGTTTTTCATGAGCCCAGAGAGACCACCCTGCCTAACATGATGCAGAATGACAAGGGTAAGGATGAATATATGCCCACCATTGACATGGATGTTGTGAGAAAGCATCTTGAGAGGCTGGACCCCCACAAATCAGCTGGTTTAGATTGCACTCAAGAGTGTTAAAGGAACTGGCAGACATCATAGCGCAGCCACTGGCAAGGATATTTGAGAACTCATGGTGCTTGGGCAAAGTACCTGTGTAGCAAAACCCACAGTTTTTTTTTTTTACTACATATACATATACATATACATATGATAGATATGCATTCCCTTCCCTTCCCCAATTATTTCTGGCTTTTCTTTCTCTCCTTCTCTATTCCCTATAGACAAGCATAAGTGAGCTCAGACTTAGGATAAGTTTTAACATTTTTATTTTGGTAGCAAGTTTTTGGGTTTGGACATTTACTGGTTTAAATTGTATTATTATTGGGTTTGTATTGATTCTTACTGTTGTATATTGTATTATTATCATTTTTGTATTGATTTTTATTGTTTCATATGGATATTGTATGGTTTAGGCCTGTGTTTGTAAGTGAACCAAAGTCATGTCAAGTTTCCATTTTATTTGTCAAGCCTCTATCCTGTGACCTCTGCCTGGTCATCCCATGTTGCAGTTGTATGAGTCACATACCTCTCCCATGTAAATTAGTTTCCGGCTGAATGGGAATGATTGAAATACAATGGTAGCACGCCTCTACTGAATGGCCTGTAATGACTGGACCATTACCTCGCATTGATTCATCCAGGAACCATGGACCTCACCCAGGAACAGAGACAAGAACCCAGCATTTGAAAGACAAAAGACTCTGCAGAACCAGGAACTCTACCATTGTACCCCACCATTCCAGGCACCCGAAACTGCACATCCCTGCATGGAGCACACATGCTCAGTACTCCAGGGGCTGACCTTTGCCTGGGCATGCCTCCTGTCACTAGGGTCACATAAAAAGGAACAGTGAAGACCTAGTGGGACACCCTCTCCATCTGGACCAGCACCATGCCGCACCATCTATCCACTCAGAGGCCCTGCTGGCAACCCCCCTCTGGACAACACCTACTGGACAAGGACCCCTTTCCAGCCTGGATAGGTAGCTATCACCCCCCACCCCCTCTTCAACCAGGGACTTGGACTCTGGTTCTCTTCCCTACCTGGATTTCAGCTCTTCCACTGAGTCTTTTTGTTCTGCTGCCATTGTGAGTGCTTGTGTGTGCGTGTGTGTGTGTGTGAACCAATAACTCCATGGGGCTGTGTAGTGTGTTTTCTGTGTAATAAAACTGTTATTTGGACCCCTAAGTTGGGTTTTGCTTTAGTATGGTTTGGCCCTGCTCCAATCTCTGCTCCTCACCCCTCTAACTTCTGTCTCATTTCTCCCTCTCCTGCTTCTGGCTCACTGCCACCTCCAACACCTGTCCTGAGCTCCCCTCTGCCTCCAACCCCCCTGTTTCTTTGCCACTGTCTTATCCCCACTGCCTTTTCCTTTTCCCCTGAGCAACCAGGTTTCTGCTTCAGTTTCTTTCCTGGCTGTCTCCTCCTTGCCACCACTTATTGTCCCCCCGCCCCTAATATCTCAGCTGTCTGCCTCAGTTTCCAGCCCAAGTCTACCTTAAGTAAACCCAAGTGTCAGTTTCTGAGCCAGCTTCTCTGTAGTCCACCAGTTCTGGCAACTTTAACTCTCTCTTTCTCTCACCTGAACTTTCCCCCAAGTATCCCAGGTACCCCAAGCGCACACATACACACTGTACTATTCAAGTTAGGAACTTACCTATGAATATGTGTAGGTGGGTTGTATGTGTGTGAACTGGTGTGTGTGTGTATATATATATATATATGTTATTGTGTGCATGATATATGAATTAGTGATCTGTGTCTAACTTTTGGGGTGTATAGTGTATGTGCTTGAATTGGCATGTGCTTAGGTTGGTTTGGATGTGTATGTACCTGAGCCAGTAGTGTGTGTGTGTGTGTGTGTGTGTGTATGCACCTAATTGATTGGTGTGTTTGTATATGCGAAATTGTGTCAGACCCTCCTGTCTAACAGCACAATATTGAGATCCTGAGAGTTGGCCTGACCCCACAGGGCAACACCTGAAGATTGGTAGAGGGCCAGTGTGGTGCCTATCTTCAAGAAAGGGAGGAAGGAAGACCTAGGAAATTACAGGCCAGTCAGTCTTACCTCAATCCCTAGGAAGATCCTGGAAAAAATTATCAAAGAAACCATTCTTGACAAACTAACAAAGGCAACATTCTGAGGGATAGTCAGCATGGGTTTGTTGCAAGTAGGTCTTGCCTGACTAATCTCATTTCCTTCTATGACCAGGTGATGTATCACCTAGACAAAAGGGAAGAGGTTGATATCATAAATTTGGACTTTAAAAAAGCCTTTGACTTGGTGTCCTATGATGTCCTCATGGAAAAATTGTGCAACTGCAGTTCAACTACTTCACAGTCTGATGGCTGGGGAATTAGCACTGAGGTCAGACCCAGAGGGTGGTAGTTGATGGAATCGAATCAACATGGCCCTCAATGACTAGTGGTGTTTTCCAAGGCTTCATTCTTGGACCATTACTCTTTAATGTCTTCATAAATTAGCTGCACACTGCTGTCAGAAGTGGACTGGCTAATTTCTGTGATGACAGCAAGCTCTGGGGAAGAGTATCCACATTTGAGGATAGGTTGGTGATCCAGGCTGGCTTCAATAGGTTTGCAAGGTGAGCTGATGAAAACCTGATGGCATTCAATATGAAGAAATGCAAGGCGCTCCACCTTGGGAGCGGGGTGAAACCCACATCACACTTACAGGCTTGGCAATGCTACACTCACTATCACCATGACTGAAAGAGACTTGGGGTCATGATTGACCACAAGATAAACATGAGCCACCAATGTGATACCACAACTGACAAAGCCAACAAAACTCTGGCTTGCATCTACAGATGCATCTCAGGCAAGACCTAGGATGTCATCCTTCTGCTGTACTCGGCCTTGGTGAAACATGGCCTGCAGTACTGCATCCAGTTCTAGGCTCCACAATTCAGGAAGGATGTGCAGAAGCTTGAAAGAGTCTGGAGAAGCGCCACGCGCATGATCAGAGGGCAAGTGAACAGGTCTTATGAAGAGAGGCTGTGAGATATGGGACGCTTTAGCCTGGAGAAGTGCAGGCTCAGGGGTGACTTGGTGGCAGCCTATAAGTACATAAGAGGTGTGCAATGCATCAGGATCTGGGGGAACTCCTGTTCACCAGAACACCCCAAGGGATGACGAGTTCCAACAGTCACAAACTCCTGCAAGATTGCCTTAAGCTGGACATAAGGAAAAACTTCTTTACTGTCTGAGCCCCCAGGGCCTCCCCCCAGAGGTGGTGCAAGTACCTACTCTGGACAGTTTTAAGAAACATTTGTATGCTTATCCTGCTGGGATCCTTTGACCCTAGCTGACTTCCTGCCCCTTGGGCAGGAGGCTGGATCTGATGATCTTATGAGGTCCTTTCCAGCCCTAATGTCTATGAAATTCTACCTATTCTCTTTTGCAGTTCTGCTGCTGCATCCGCTGCATTCTGTAATTTCTGCTAAGCCATTTCTTACTGCAATCTGAAGATTGAAACATTTGCTTGTTCAAGGACCTGTGAAAACAGCAGTTTGCCAGCATTTGATATTTCATACACAGCATCTAGTGAATGCTGTCCTTTCATATCTGCCTAAGCAACTCAAAACAGAAATAGTGCCATGCAAAGTAAACAATGAAAATGTTGTAAATGTGTAAAAAGTGCAACTAGCAATAAAATGTTCAGGTTTCTTAGAATATAATATTTGTTCTTGTTTACTCTGTACTTTACTGTCTTCTGCATACTTCAGGCAAGCATGGTGGACATGTCTACATGTGCACTTTAATATGCATTGGCGTAAATAAGCTAACACACCTTTTTCTAGTATGTCACAATGAAGATGCTAAATTTAATGTGTATTATCTAAAGTTGCATCAATGAACATGTAGACATGCTCGATGGTTCTTGGGAGATACTGACCGAGTTCCTTTTATCCTTAAGTTTGTCATTTTGCTAGATCCAATCCCATTTCCACTGAAGTCAAGGGAAAGAACTATTAACAACAACAGGAACAAAAACAGGTTCATTATTGTTGTAATTGTTATTTTTACAGCCTCTCTGAGGGAGAGATGTGGAGATCACAAGCATGCTCGAGGCATCCAACATCTTCAAAAGTCTGTGAGAATTAAGTGTTCAGATAGGAGGACAACTGGCAATAATTTAGGATTGCCTCAGGATACTTGTCTTGAACATAATGTGTCCAGCCTAATTTGAATTGTCTTAAGCACTATTCTCCTAGCGATCATTAAAACTGTAAGTTGCTTTAATTACCCTTTATTGAAAAACAATGTAAACATTAACTTTCTTGGTTTTAAATGTCAGTGACTGGAAAAAGAAAGGCTCCAAGGTTCTTTAATTACAGCATAAAGGACTACATTGAATCTGGGAGAAGAATAAGATAAACTATTCTCTTAGGGTCTGAACCAAAAAATATTAAACTCCACTGGAGTCTCTGGATCAAGCCCCTGAGAACATAGGTATGCACTCCAATCCCCTGGATGTTAGGTCAAATCTAAATCACAATCCCCCCAAAGGACTGTGAGACTTTCCATTTAAAATTGATGTAGTTTGAAAATACTGGGTAATAAAAAGGGGGGAATAAAAGGCAAAAAAGAGGCCACATGCCTATAATATCACATTGAGCCAGGAAGATGGTATTATTTAAGTCTTGGTCCATATGCACCTGCATCTGGTCTCAAAGAGAAGCTGTGTTTGTTGAAAAGAAACTAGCTGGCATCATCCAAAATAAATTTGAGATGTAGTCATGTGGTGTGAAATGTCTCATAACTACTGATACTCTAGGCAGCCATAGCCTCAGTTGAGAATTAGTTTATCCTATACTTTTTTGCCATGCTTTGCCTTACTACTGTATAACTCAGCTGTCTCACACAGCTCACGACAGCCCCATTAACTCTGCCAAACGCTGGGTTTCCCATTTCCAGACACAGTAGGCTCCTAAGCACTCAGCCTCTGGTATTAACAGCTCAGTGTCAACTCCCATCAGGAGTTCTAAGCATCTCAGCCCAGCACCCAGTGATTTAGTGTGTTAAACATCACAGTTTGCAACTGTACTTTTTCTGTACTGTGCCATGTAGAGTGCCTTATTGCTCTAAATATAAGCATCTGTTCTGGAAAGTACATAAGCCTGTGTGAAATTTTATTTTGATGAACACAGTTCTTAATTACTTAAAATTATGTGCAGACTTAGTTAGGTGCCAGTATTGGGGTTATGCTATGGGTATTTTTTTGACATTTTGTATATAGTGTTCAGGTTTAATTCTTCCAGCCTTTGAACTATGCTTCTGATCCTCTGTGAAGATAACACCAACAAATTGCTATGGAAGCACCATATTGTTCAGTGCAGGCTTAATACTAAAGCTTCGTTTAAGAGCACCTTTCCAGATCTTCTGGTTGGTGTTCTGCACTATGCTGAACAGATCCCTGCCTCTCTGGCAAGGGAAGCTGCATGCACACTGCTGCTCTGAAGATGGAGCTAAAGATTTTTGCAAAGTTAGTAGACATTAGGCAGAAACAAACAGAGCACATAAAGAGCTTGTTTTTTCTTGTAAAGAGCTGATAAATAAGCCATGTTTTCCTAACTGCAGCTTATGGAGTTGGACATCTGTAGCTCATTAGTGGTCTACTACTGTCACTCAAATCAATTAATTGAAAGAATTAGAAAGAGGGACAGCATAAAAATAAATTCACTTTTCTCCATGTTCTTTTAAATGCCTCTCTGGCATTGTTGTGTGCTAAGCACAGAACAACTTATTGTTTCAAATTTTTTCATCCTTGCTTCTTCCTGTTCTTCATCTCCCTTGTATTAACTAGCATGTGATGGCACCTCAGAAATATCAAGCAGTTTCATTCATTACAACTAGTGATTCTTTTTAGTTGGGGGAGGTGGCGGAGGGGGGGATATACATTTAAAAAGTAAGGCTGGAAGGATCTTCCTGAGTTCCCTCTGCTTCATCTCCCTGCTCAAGGCAAGATTATCCTGGTCTAAATTGGTCCAGACAAATAAAGCAGCTCTTAAAAACTTCCAGTAGCAGGGAATCACTGTGTTCCCCCATTCACAAAGCCTATCACATTGTCAAAGAAGGAAATCAGCTGGTTAAGCCTGACTTGCTCTTGATAAATCCATGTTGGCTATTCCTTATCACTTTGTTATCTTCTAGGTTTGTAAACATTATTGTTTGAAGATGAGCTTTTTGTGGGTGTGGAAGTTAGAAAGTCTGGTCTGTAATAACCTGGATCCTCCTTGTTCCCTTTTTTAAAAGACAGGAACTATATCTGTCTTTTTCCAGTCATCTGGGACCTCATCTGGTCTCCAGGTTCTCAAACATAATAATCAATGGGTCTGCAATTACTTCAATCCATTCCTTGAATACTCTAGAATGAATTTCTTTAGGCCTTGATAATTTGAGAACCAGAGGCATAATGACACATCAAGTGCCTGGGACAGCTGCCACATGTAGGAGCAGCTATGACTTACAGCTGCCACTGTGTTCCAGCATGATTATATGACTACAGTGGCAATCATTATTACACATCCCACAAGTTGGCACCTGGGCAGGAGCCCCAGTCACTCCAGCCAAGTTACACCACTGTTGAAAGCATCCAGTTATCTCTAACATGTTCTTTCTCAGTGTGAGGCTGTCTACACTTCTCTCCTGATGCTTACTTTTTTCAGGGAAGACTGAAGTAAAAAAGGCATTAAACACTTCTCCACATCATCGTTCATCTACACAGCAAGTAAGGGATCTACATTCTCCGGTGTTGTCTTCTCACTTGTACCATAGATGTGGAATGATTTGTGTTGCTTTTTATGTTCCTTGCTTGCTGTATCTCAGATTGCACCTTGGCCTTTCTAACTCTGTCTCTGTATGTCTGTACTATACTGTACAGTCTATACACTTCTTTTCATCGATAGTACTATGGCCAAATTTCCACATTTTGTCAGATTTCTTTTAAAGCTTCAAATCATTGAAAGAGTTAATGCCTTAGTTAGGTTGGGCTCTTATACCACCTATCTTTCCTTCATATCTGGATAGCCTGCTTTTGTGTACTAATTTTCTCTCTTTAAGGTTCAGTCAGGTTTCCTGGATTCACTTAGACATGTCTCCCGTGGGGTCCACCTTACTGGATCTCTGAGCTTGTTAAAGTATACTTTTCTGAAGTCCAGTGTTTTTTCTTTCTTCCTTTCCTTCTGATCATGAATTCTAACATTTCATTATCACTGTCACCCAAGTTGCTTTTCACCTTCAGATTCTCAATCAGTTCTACTTTCTTACCAAGTAGCAAATTTAGAAGAGCTCTGCACCCTACTCTATTTCTCCATCAGCTTTACCACTGGTAAAAAAGACCTTTATGTACTCATTGTACCTAATGTACTGCTTTTCTATTGTTATGTTGGCAACCTACCACATGGCCATCTTAGATTTGATCAATTACATTTTTTCTATTTTCCAAGTATAACCATAAATATATAAATATATAAGGTAACATGCTTAATGTTATGAATGTCAAAGAAATTGTTATAGGGCGTGAATTAGTGAATACACACACATATATAGATATCATTGTGTGTGTGTGTGTGGTATATGAATTAGTAATCCATGGATGTGTATTGGATGTGCAGTGTTGGTAACTGATTCTGTCTAAATTTGGTGTGTGTAGCATGTATGGGCTTAAACTGGTGATAGGTTGGTTATTTTGAACGTGTGTGTATCTGAGTTGCTAGTATGTGTGTGTGTATGCACCTAATTGATTTGTGTGTTTGTATATGTTTAATATATATATAGTGCAATATTGAGATCCTGAGTGTTGGCCTGACCCCTTAGGGCAATGCATCTACACATATGCTTTACTGTGGGGTACAGTAATTAGCTCCACAGTAAAGTGTCACCATCTACACATATGCCAATATTAGGGTGTGATAAATTAATTAACTCTGCCATAAAATGGTATTGTCGGTAATCCACTCTGATAGTACTATCTTACAGCAGAGCACTTGTGCACGCTGAAATGCACATGTAGACAGTGACAGGGGCTGGCTGGGACATGAGGGTGCTAAAGTGTGGGGGCTGCCTGTGCTGCCTAGCTCTACATTTGGACCCTGCCAGCACAGAGCGGTTCCATGCCGGCTCAAAGTGCCGCAGTCGTGGATGCTGTGTGCAAGAGCAGTGGACTCTGGTGTAAATTGTGCTGAAGTTTATTGTTCTGCTTTAATTGCATGTGTAGGTGCACCCACAGAATGACTCACAAGGCTCTCCAGAACTGGAACTGATAGAACGTAGATGGTTAGCTTGCTAGCAGCATCACATTGTAGACTGCATGGAAGAGGGTGGCACTTTTTCATAATATTGCAAAAATGTTTTTGTCCCTGCCTAAAACTCTTGCAGCCCAAAAGTACTTCAGCTGCAGCTCATTGGTTGAGAATAGCTGGAATAGACTAGGCTAACTATTCTGCCTCTCCTTTACTCCATCTAGGAAACAGGGCATCCACAATTGTAACAGAGGAAAGGTAACTAGCACCGTAATCCAGGAGTAGGACCACTTGTTTGAGTGTCACTGCCATCAAAAATGACTGCTAACTCTGCTGCCCTCTCTTGTGTGCTCCCTATCCCAGTTATAAAAGTGGTAGCTATGTGTTTTGGTTGGACAAGAGGTATTGCTTTCTGTGATCTGTTTTTGGCTACAGAGGACATGATTGACAACAACATATTTTTGGGGTTTTGTGGCATATTTGTTGTGCCTTTGTGAGTACTTCTTAAGCAAGGGGTGTCTATTGTGAATGACTACTATAATTGCAGCATTGTTAGTGAAAATCAAAATTCACTACACTTTGTGGGATGCTTATAAAAGGAGTTATGGAGGAGCAGCACAGTGCGTGCCCACATACTATGTATGTAACCAGGAAATCACTGAAAATCTCTTTGATTCTCCTTGACCATGTTTCAAGTGACTTCACTTTTTTGGTCCTCCAAGCCAGGTAAGGACATTACACTTTTACTAGTATAAGTGATCAGAAATTGGTCTATACTATAACAGAAGTTTGACACACAAAGCCAGTCTATATCTGTAACAGAACAGAAATTCAGTGTACACAGACTTGTTAAAAATGGTAGAACCCGATCTAAGATTTTCCTCCTTCTTTCCTCTTTACCAAAGGGTGAATATGTGTTCTATTTGCTGTGGATCTAAACTACACCACTTACAGAAAACCGTGTATCTTAGATTGATTCTGCCTCGGGCTCTTTGAATGTCTGTACACAGCCTTAGCTTTTAAAGGAAGCGTTAGACTGAAAGGTGATGAATCAGGCATGGAGTCAGATCTGCCCAGAACTTTAATTTCATCTGGAGTAAGAATTTTATTGGAAAATTGACCAAAGAGCATTGACAAGCAAATGGACTATGTAGAAAACTGCCATCATGATAACTGCCAACAGGCTATACTTGATCTGAGCCTTCAAGAGGCCTGTTCTTTAGCACAATGTTCCGTTATTTTATGAATAACTCTTATAAACTGCCCTTCAGGTGGGCAGAGACCACAGGGATATCCGAGCAGACAACTGTCATTACCTTGGAGCCATCTTAGATTTAATTAGGATGTAATGGATAAGGTTTGTGCCCTAGGCAGCTGCTGCAGGGGAAAACTTTGGCATGGCCAGCACCCAGGGGTTTAGCATGGTAGGTCCTGGATGCATGGATCCTTTTGCACCCCTAATGCAGTCAACACTGTGGCTTACCTACAATGCTCTGGGGACAAAGGCAGATCTACAGTGGAGGGGCTGGATTAACCTCCTGGTTGCTGGCCATACCAGCACCTCTCCCCGCAGCAGTGCTATCTCCTCCATGGCTTATGTCAGTGGAGGGGACCGGGACTGACAAGGCTAATGAGGAAATTTGAGACACAAGTCCCCAGCTGCTCCATGGGCTGTGATCAAGTCCTGCACTGTTCCACTGAGGCCAAGCCTCAAGCTGGCCCTGACCTCTACCCCTCCCCTAGTGCCGCCCATCCCTATTGTGTATTTGTTGATATAGTACAGTGGCACCCCCTTTGAGTCTGATTTACATCACTGCCCAAGGCATGGGCCACAGTCACCCACCCATAGTTATGCTATTGGATTTTATGTACCTAAAAACACATCACCCAGGGCTATTTGGAGACTGAATGACCTGTGATCATTAAATGAAATTTATGAGCTTAGCAGTCAGCTTACATTTCATGGTGGTTATTTCCACCATGAAAAGGATTAGAAACTGTTAAATGAAAGATGTGATTGCCTTAATATTTTTAATACCCCAAATGCTGGCGTCCTGGGGTTTCAGTTTTCCTAAGCTCCACATTTAGTCATGGAAGTCCTTTAGATCGGAGGCATTTGGAATACCTTCCTCACTGACTGTCATTCTTGTGACAGCTCCTAGAAATGTTATTGGTTATATGAGTTAAGTCACATTTTGTGTCTTAAATCTCTTTTTGTTTGTTTGAAGAAATTACATTTGACTTGTTTTGTGATTATGAATCTCAACCCCCTCCCCCAACCAACCAACCAACCAAAAAAAACCCCTTTCCTGGATCTGTAATTCTGATTGTCAAGTAATGCATTTCTTTGAGTCAACACTTCTTTTTAGTGGTTGCAAGTGGGCAGAGTGCCAAAAACATACTTGCTACAGTCTTTCCGCTCTTACTGGCAGGCATCACATCACAAAAGGATTGCAGTTACATCATTTTCTTCACAAAATAACTGGCTGAACCCATTGTTTATCTTTTGTAGACTCAAAACCCATTTCATCTTAGCAAGGGCAGCGGTAGTAAAATACAGTTCTCTCTCCTGCAAGAGGGCTTAAATCAATTTGTCTTTTTTTGAACAGTACTGAACCAATCAAAAATATTTTGGTGGATTCAGCTATAATCTGATAATGGTTTAACATTATAAAGGCCCTTTACAGGCACTTTAAGCCTGGGTCCAAGTTTCTGGACATAAATAGGAACTTGTTTTCATTGGCTTCATCAGGCGTAGCATCAAGCCTTTGTTGTCCAGCAGAAAGAGCAGAGAATTCTGAACACCTACATGAGGTGTAAACATCTTTCTATTGAGCTTTATTATAAGGTCGGAGAGTAAATGCAAAAAGTGGTGCAAACATAAGGAACAAAAGCAAACTCAACAATTATCCAGAGCCAAAGTAAGGATTTTAATAGGTTCTAAGTCCAGAAAGCACCATAATGAAATCTAATCTGACTCCATACCACAAAACAAAGGCTTTTGTCCAGTAATTCCTGTGACCAGTCTGACAAATGATGACATTTCTAAAAAAAAAGACCCAGTCTTCATTTAATAAGTTCTAGTGATGGAGTATTTGGCATGTGTCCTGAAAACCTTCCAACCTTTGCTACTAAAAAGGATCAAACAAACAAACAAAAACTCTCCCCCCCAGAAACAAATGTGTGTCCTATTTATAGCTGAAGCTATATATCTCATCAGTTGGCCGTTGGATCCTGCCTTTGTCAACAAGACCAGAGAACTGTCTAGGATCAAGCCAGGTTTCAGGCAGTTAGAATGCTGAAATCTTAAATTTGGCCCCGGAAGTCTCAACCTCCAAGTTCTTATCCAAATGTTCCCTTTTGCAAACCATGTGTTTAGACTCACTCCCAGCTATGGTCCCATTTTGCTCTCACAGTGGGCCAGTATGGCAAGTTACTAGTGGATAGCAGGTCCAGCT
This sequence comes from Crocodylus siamensis, assembly GCF_052110815.1. NCBI lineage: Eukaryota > Metazoa > Chordata > Crocodylia > Crocodylidae > Crocodylus > Crocodylus siamensis. The sequence continues at coordinate 88,381,185 of NC_143399.1, read as the reverse complement.
CTACTACAATTGCAAATCTTTGTATTAGACTGGCATGTCACAGGCCAATTGGGCACTGTAAGTGTATCAGTTTGGTTGCAGGCTGACTGGGCACTTGAAATGTATCAGCCACTGAGCTGTTTGGTCTGGGATCGAGGGTGCGGAGTTGGGAGTGAAGCAAAGACAAGTTTTACTTACAACAGTAAAGATAAATTTTACTTATAGCAGCAAAATAGCAACAAAAATATGTTTAAGCAGCAAAATATGGTTTACATGTATAAAAATTAATAAAAGGGTTAAGCTAATAAACAGACAATATAGCAATAAAAGTTAAAAATTGGCAGTGATAATAAAAACAGACAAATTGACAAAGAGTTCCTACTTGGTTGGCAACTCATTGATAGTCCCTCAGTGCCAGGTACACGTCAAGTTGATCCAGTGAAGTCAGGCATCCCCGATCAATGCTGTTGGAGGGAGCACCGGGTAAGGTCCCTCAGTCAGGATCTGGTCCTTGCTCACATTGGGAGTCTGGAGTCTGGGCTTGGAACAGCAATGACCATTCTGTTCCATCCTTCCTACTGGTCACCTGATGTGCATGTTTCTTTATATCTTGTCCTATGCTAATCTGTTGGCTTTACAGCCACTCACAATCTTATCCTACAGCTGGTACCCTATGGGGTTAAAAGGTGTTAGAAATTATCATAAAAGGTTACTGCTTAAACTTGGGTTTACCCAATAAGCAAATCATACCACATCACTTTGGGGTCTGAGATTAGCATTTTTCCCCACCTAAGTTCAACCCACTTAGTTACTTCCTTTCAGAATTTTTTTTTGAAACGTGTTAATTATACCTTGTGGTCAGGTTTGTCATTTTTACTGAACATTAAGCAAAAACTGTTAGGTCAGCTAAAGTTTGCAGTTTTGTTTTCTAGTTCCACTTCTTGGTGCCCATGTTAGTCTTATGATTGGTACAGACAGTTAATTTTAACATTACAGCTATACTTATGACAGACAGGATATGTCTGCGGGAAACAATCTTGCAAGCTTTGCCTTAGCTAATATTAACTATATGCCATTGCTAGATGCTTTCAAGAAGCAAATCTTTTTTTTGCCATAACTTGCTCATTAACGTCGGTTCTGGCCATCACACTGGCAACTGCAGGCTGGGGAGAAAGGGTTAGTATTTGAATCTAATCCTGTGACAGGGTGCACATTCTAAAACCATCAAGCCTTTTGGATTCTAACGTTCAGGAAGCCAGGACATCACTTATGTATGAATTTTCTGACTTTGTGAAACCTGGGTGTTTGCAGCACAGGGGAAGAATGCTGTCTTAATTATATCTGGACCTGTGGACAACAGCCTACTGCTAAGCTTTTGAAAAAAATTTTTTTAATGGATATGTTTCCCTCCCCTTTCCCTTCCTCAAATGTGGTTAATGACACATTGCTTTATTAATTCAGAGCAGGATTTTCAGATGTGACAAGCTGTCAGAGGAGAAGCCTAAAAAATAAAGTATGATACAGGAAGATAGCAAGGACATCACCAGCTCTCTGGAAACCTGAAATGGGAGGGAATTTGCTGGGTGAAAAACATCCAGATGATATTAGATGGTTAACTACCCCAGTGGATGAGAAAGGACAATAAAGATTCTTCCCCATGCCCTCCACAAAATTCCTTCCTGGTCTCAAAACCAATGTTTTCAGCCAGGAACTCAAGAAGATTCACAGAGCCATGGAGGCTGTAAACTGGCATTACATTTGCCCTGGAATAAACCACTCTATCTCAGAACAAAGTGCAGTCATTCAGACGTGCTTGTCTGTTGTCCTGGGATAAATCCTAACAAAAGGTTTAGGGGTAAGAAGTACTAGCAGGTTATTTCAGGACATTGTGCAGGTTATTTCAGGACATTGCACCTGAACGGCTATCCTGGGATTGCATCACTAAATCAATGTCAGAAAAGTGGCAATGCATTCAGCTGTTCACTAAATCTTAATTGGATGTGTGATGTGGGTGATGCCAATGCCAGGACAAACAAGCACAGCTCCTCCAGGGACAACTCCTCCAGGGGCAAATGCAAGGTTCCTTGCTGAAGTACTAGTGCTCCCTGCCCAATTTCTGATGCTTCAAAGTAGGGCTTTCAGTGCCCCAGGCCATCCCAAAGCCCCCAGTTGCTGAATCTCTAGCATCTGTGGGCTGTGCCAACTTGCTCCACCCTCAGGAGGGAGGGTGAATCTGGAGACTCCAGCAGCAGCAACAAGTGTGATGGGGTGAAAGGTTCCCAGACCAGGAGCCTGGGACTGCAATTTAACCCCTCAGGGGGCACATGTAGCCAATGGGCTTCCAGCTGGACAGCCCAGCTTTAGAGGAAGGTGGGCAATAAAGAGAACTACACTCCCTTTCACAGACCAGAAGTCAAGTATTCATTTCAGACAAGAACATTCTTCCTGGGCCCTGCCAGTGACAAACAGAAGCTCTGTGTTGTAGGGTTAATTAGATGTCAATATGTATCCCTTCATACAGTAATATTGAGATGAATAGGGACAAATAAGAAAAGTAACAGCAGTCTATAGAGATGTAAACTGCATAAAGCACCAGATATGGCCTCTGACACCCCAAAGATCAGCTGAGCTCAGATCTCACAGACTGTCAGCCAAGTTGAGTATTACCTCATCTGAACTTACAGCCATTGCTTGATCTTGAATCCTGAGCAACTTCCCACACATTATAGAACTAAAACATGGGTGTTTTCTTTTTTACCTTTTTAGAATCATGAGATTACTTTCCCCCATTCCATTTAATTTTTCATGGTTTTCCACACCTTTCCATCAGGAAACACTCATGGGGAAGATCTGGCTGAGACAAGCAGCGAATGTATTTTTTTTCAATAGCCTCCTGTTTAAGCCTTGAGGCCATGTGGCTGAGTTGCTGTCATGGCAATCAGCTCTGTTCTTGCTGGATTTTTTAAATAAAAAAAAGCTGAATTAAAAAAAGTCAAAATAGCTGCAAATGGGACTGCTTTGCTTCTGGGGAAACAAAAAATGAGTGGAATAGCTCTGTATGTCATTTTAGACGAACAAATTGATTTGGTTTGTCATTTGCTATGGCACTTAAAAAACTATTGGCATGGACATCTCAGGTTCTGGGGAGTTCAAGTGAAAATTAGCACATCAGCAAGCCTTTTGGGGACTTTAGCGACAGTGGATATGGTAAGTCAAATTACAGAACTTTTTTCTGCAATACTTATCATTACCATTACAACACTACTTTCCAACACAAGACTGACCAAAATTGTATTCATGTAATGAAAAAAATAAAGTTGATATTACAGAACCTTTCATTTTAGCTAAGATATCACTTATGGAAGCACTGAATCCTTGTGGTTAGGTCTGCATTTCATGTCTGACTTTCTCATTTCATCTTAAACTTTCTTATTCATTACAAGTTGAAAGGGAAGACATTATTTTCTGTGACAACCATGGATGGTCCCATTAGCTTCCTCAGAATTACTTGCATGAGTAAAAAAACCCCAACTGTTCTATGGAGTAGTTATCATAGTTTGTTTCCACAGCTAAAATATATACATAAGAAAGAGACTGGATTAGATAAGGCATGTAAGAAATAGTGGCAGGGAACAGAGGAGCAGCAAACACAGAGGGAGTGCCTGGGAGTTTGCTGCAGGGGGACCCAGGAAGCAGGAGACTCTGTGTATGTGCATGTATGAGTGTGTGTGTTTGTGTATGTTTTTTTTCCCTTCTTCTTCTTTTTTTTTTTTTGTATTAAATACAGCCTAGGTGTCCTCCAGGCAACAAAAGAGGCACAAATGGAGACTGGATGAGCAGTTGTGACTTGTGTACAAAAGAGCTCTCCAGTGACAGAGCAAACCATCCAGAGCAGAAAAGAGCAGAAGCAGCAGCTCAACTCTGGGAAAGGGCCAGAGAGACACAAGACAAGCAACAAGTGATGCAAAAGGGAAACAAGTGGGTTAGAATGTAAACTATATCCAATGTATGTATACAAATCCAAGAAATATGGTGAACAACTAAGATGAGCTGGAACTCTGTGAAAGGAAATGTGCTCTGATTGGTATCAGAGAGATGTAGTGAAACAGTTCTTATGGCTGGAATATCAGTATTCAGAAGAACAAGGCTTTGAGAAAAGGTGGTGGAGTCACCTTCTATGCACTTGTTTCTTGGTTTAGGAGAAATAAGATAGCAGATCAGAATGTACTTGGGTGAAGATAAGAGGTGAAAGATACAGCACTGATGTAATGATGGGGACTTATTATATGCCACAAAGTCAGGAAGAAAAGCTGAATGTGGTGTTCTTCAAGAAGGCAACAAAATTATCCTAAGTTATGAGATGGCACTGACTGGACTCTTCATTTCCCCAGATATCCGCTAGAAAAACAATACAGCCAAACATATAATGTCAAGCAAGTTCCTAACTTGTGCAGCCTGACAAGCTTGGAAAAACTTGGCATATGTACTGAAGTTTCATCTTTCATTACATCAGAAAACCTCTGTTTGGGGCAATACCTTTTTGAAGTATGGGTTCCAAAAACTGATGTGGAGGAAGTGGATGGATAAAAGTATTTTTCTGGAAGAACAGCTTGTAGTCGTGCGAGAGAGGAGCCAGCAGGCTCCAAGGCTTCCGGGCTAAGCAGAGGGTCAGCGGCCCCAGGTCCGCAGCCCCAAGGAGCCCGGCAGAAATTCCCCTTACCCAGGTGTGTCGGGAAGGGACGGGCCGATATTTCCCCCGCCGGTATAAAGAAGAGTCCAGGACCGGAAAGCGGCAGCAACACAGAACCGGAAAGAGGAGGAGGTGGAGCATGCCAGCACACTGCAGGGAACGCTGAGAGCAACCTCGAGCGCTGGTAGGAGCCTCTGGCAGAGAGCAAAACCCCAGCGCCCTGGCCCCTGGGGAGTAGAACTGTCTGTTTACCAGCCGGGAGCTGGCTGAGCCCGGCAGGAGAAGGGTACCGTAATAACCCTAATAGAGGGGCACTATTGACTTTGGGGTACTGTAGTTCCTGTAATAGGGGCACAGTGCAATAGTGAGCTTAAGCTGTTAAAAAAGAATCTCATCAAGCCCTATAAGGGGGCTCTCTGAGAGCCAACAAAGGGGTGCTTGACCCCTCAACGGTCACGTTTGACTTGGAAGGTGGCTGCAGACAGAGGAGCAGCTACACAGATCAGGGGAGCCTTCTTGGTTGACCTTTCTTTTGTGGATTATCTGGGAGGAACTGAGGATATGCGGCTGGACCAGCCAGTTGGCCACCACCCAGTGGAACAGGCGAGGGTGTAGGGGTGGCAGAGCCCTCAGAAACTCAGGACCTTGCGAGATGCCGGGGAGACTCATAATTGGACTACACGCGAAGGCATCTGAACCAACTCCATTAATATCAAGTCATGGCAGGAGAAGCGTACGCGTGTGAGGCCCCACTTACAGCTGATGATGCCCTAGGCAAGTGGCAGGTGGTACCTGTTAGGTCCACAGGGGACGGTTATCCCCAACACTGGTCAGAAAAAATATTATGTCCTTTCTTAGTAATATGATGAATATGACCTTCAGAAAACAGTTGAATGGCAATATGTGCAATATATGCTTTTCTACTACTGGTTGTATCAGGTTTTAGAAAATCAATTTGGACCTGAAGCTTTTCTTTTATTAATCTAAATTTAAAAAGTTATTCTCACTGGCAACACAAAGGACTGGACATGTATAGGCAAAATGCAGCAAAAGAAATTTCCTGTTGGAAACAGATAACAGAATCACAGAATAATAAAAATTAGGACCCTCATAGGGTCATCTAGTCCAACCCCCTGCTCAAAGCAGGACTGTCCCCAACTAGATCATCCCAGCCAAGGCTTTGTCTATTTGTGTCTTACAAACCTCCAAAGATGGAGATTCCATAACCTCTCTGGGAAACCTGTGTCAAATGATAAGTAGATATGGTCTTCAAGTATCATTGTATTTCTTAGCTTCCTCCAAATCCTAGAATAGTATGGTTGGAAGGGATGGCAGGACGTCATCTAGGCCAACCCTTTGAGTGCATAATCATTCTTAGCTAAACCATTCCAGACAAGTATCTGTTTAACCTGCTGTTAAAAACTTCCAAGTATGGAGATTTAAAAAATCTCTCCTAGGTAGCCTATTTCAGTGCCTAACCACCCTCATAGTGGGGAAGTTCTTTCCAGTCTCCAGCCTAACTTTCCTCTGCTGAAATTTGAGGCCATTGCTCTAAGTCTTGACCCCTATGGCCAGAGAATAGTCCATCTATTGTCACCAACAGTCTTAAGTCACTAACATATCTTCTTCATTCATAAAGACATCCCAGCTGAATTTTACCTAAGCTGGTAGTGTGCAAAACTGTAATAATGCCACGTAATTTTGGGCACTTACTATATATACCCAAATCCAAGATAACTTTGAATGTAAGACAAACTCCCAATACTTAGAGTCTGTACATGGAAAAATATAAATTAGAGCATACATTTAATTTCATTGCTAAAACGGGGTCTTGGTTCACAAATTCTGTCTCTCTATTCAAAGACTGAATAGGAGGGAGATTCTCTTATAAGGTCAGAAAGTTTGACTGTCTCAGTGTTATGAACTGGAACTCTTGTCTTAGTGTTTTCATTCTGAGATGTCATAGAAGAACAGTAGGAAATTAATTGAAACTCACTTAACATTTGATTAATTAACTGTAATTTATTTTGACAATCTTGAAAAAGAACAAAACACTTTGCTACAAAACTGAAGTTGCCAATTTCTATTTTATTAGAATTGAAGTTTAACTATTTCCTTCTGTCAGGGAAATATCTTAAAGCTGGTGCTGCCATTACAGGGAGCTGAAACTGTCAAGCACAGACAGGCCTCCAGCATGTGCCCCCTGAATGACCTGCTAGCTGTCAATCACAAGTGACCTACTTTCTGGTCCTGCGCAGGCTCAGTGGCCTCACAGCTCTCACTCTCGCGCAGGCTTAGTCAGAGTTTCAGTGAGATAATCAGTCTGGAACCTTCCTCCTAAACAGTTCCCTGATTGGTTAAGGGGAACTATAAAGGGTCCTGGACCCTTACTCAAGGGGGGGAGAGCTTGGAGAGGTGTGGGGTGTTGTTGGTGTGAGAGTGCGACTTGTCTTTTCAGTCTCGGTCTTCTTCATATTGATATCTTCGGTTACTGGACTGTTTTGGCCTGGACTTTGACTTCGAGTTTGGATTGTCCTCATTACCTCGGCAACAATTTCGTGCTTACCTGTTTGGCTCCTGACCTCGGCTCCCATCTCTGAGCTCGGCTTTGTCTTCTTCGTTCTTCTTGATTATGGACTGTCCTTTGGACTGGCGTCACATTCCCGGCTTCGATCCTCAGTTCATTGTCCCTCACGTTACAGTTTCGTTTGTTTGTAGCCCCGTTTAATGAGCTGTTGACCAGCCCTGGGACTAGCCAGCGGGCAGCCACCCCTATCTCTAGCGGGTAGATAGCAAAGGCTCGCTGGTGAACCTCATGGGCCAACAGACCCCTTTTGTTGTTTGTCTGTTTATTTGTTCTGTAACATACTGTAACTGAAGAAATCATCTGGGCCTCCACTGCCAAGCGTTAGTAAATAAATCATCCTTGTTTCAACTTTTACGTGTGTCCCGTGCAGCTCAAACTCCACTGCCACTAATTCCGCCTGTTCGTTCCAATTGCCACCACCTGGCCGCACCACCGTGACCGTGGTTCACCAGCTCCGGTACTTTGACACCTTCAAGATATAAATGTTTACATTGTCTTACCTTTATTAAGCATACACACAAAAATATTATCCCCCTAACATAAAAGTATATACACAATAAGCATTTTGGGCCTGATCTTGCAAAATCAATGAAATAAAGAATCATGACACTCAAGTGTGTCAATGGCCTGAATCTACATGCAATATATATTATGTGATATTGTAGTCAATGTGTTGAAGCATGCTGGATTATAGGATGTGCCAACCCTCAGAATAAAAAGCAAGAAACAAACAAAAAACCCCAAACAACAAGAGATAAAAAACTGATGGGCAGAACTTGTGAGTACTTCAAGTTCCCATGGAATTTTGTGGAAGAATAGGAATGTCATTGTCTGACCAAATCTAGTTTAGGTAGCTACATTCTTCCTAATTAAATTTCAGACCCTGCAAATATTTATGCACAAACTGAACTTTATGTACTGTTGTTAGATGTGCACTGATACATTGGTCTATATCGTATTGGTACTGATAAAAGGAAAATTGACATTATTGGCAATTGGCTTGTTTTGGCTGATTTGGCTGATAATGTCACTGATAAATGGTGTGTGCATGCATGGTGCTGCAGCAATCACACAGCCAGCCTTGCAGCTTGGAGAGCAGTGTCTTGCTGGTAAGTCTGTTGGGGTGATGGGGCAGAGGGGAAGGAAGGGGCTTGTGAGGGCAGATCAATGCCCCCACAGTGTTGGCGGGAGTGGGACTGGGGCAGGGGCAGAGGGGAACAGAGGCTCCCGCCACTGTGTGCACCCCCAGGGCAGGCATAGGGGGCATGTGCTCCCTGGATCTGTATGCAGGGTGAGTGCAGGCTGCCTCTGTGGGCTTGGGCAGTGGTGGTACTGGGCACTTCTCTGCAGGGCTGGGGCTGGGCAGGGCCTGTGCTGGTGAAGCCACTCATGGCTCCATCCCATGTAAAACCCTGCTTTGGCTGGGCAGGACCTGCTCTGGCCCCAGCTTCCCTCCTCCCTCACCATGGGGATCTCAATCTGTTCCCCATGCCCATTCCCTTCCCGCTTCCCCCCCAACAGACTTACCATTTGGATGCTGCTCTCCAAGCTGCTGGGCTTCATGTTGGCAATTGGATTGGTATTGGCTGTTATGGCTAATTAATGAGCAATAAAAATCTTTATTGGTGCACCCCTAATTATTGCTAGCCTTGCTGAACTCAAACTTTTGCACAATTAAGGCCTATATTTTTGTCTTATTAGATGGAGGAAGAATGGGGATTTTAATATTCTTTGTTTCTTTGTTTTTCTAAAACAGGCATTAAGGAAAAAAAAATCGTGTAGCATTACTGATGTCACTATAGGATTTATGCTGGTCTTACTTAAATAAATAAAATCCACCAGTTTGAAAATACAAATTTGGTGTAATGCAGACACCATTGCATGACATCAGATTAGTCTATATAGATTTTAAAAGTCTACAAAGTAGTCTGTGAAAATAAATAGATATTTAAAAATCAATATTTTATAAATGTTGCCAGATTACCCTAGGAATTATCTAACAACCTTAAAAACTCCCATACTTCTAATTCCATTGTTTGTATTTAATTTCTTACAGCATACATTTAATTGACAAATGTATGGGAATTGCTGAATTAATTTTGATAAATATACTGAAAATAGTGATAAAGATATTTCTAAGCAATTAAATAGGCTTTAGACCAAGCCTTTAATGCATAAATTAATGTAACTTAAGTCAGTGGGAATCTATTTACTTCAATCAGCTTCGGATCCAGTTATTAAAGACCCAAGCTGTCTAAAATCAATAGAAGAACATTAAAGAAGTTTTTTTGTCTTAATACCATTTTTTGTTTAGCATTAGAAGGTGACTCTGAGTCCATCACATGGCAAATACATTCTCACTAACAAATACTTAGTATCTGTCTCCACAGGCTGATTAATTAATTATTCCATTTTCCTAATCTCCTTTTTGAATTTATTTATCATTAAGCTTGATTGCTTTGGACTGGTTTTCATATAAAAATAATTAAATCTTATTCTAAGACTCTCATAGGCTTGCACTGTCTGAAACAGCATCTGTTAGATACTGGGAGGGAATTCAGATTTGTGGAATATAGAACTTGAAAATATATAATACCCTAGATTCTGTTTGTTTCAGGTGGTTTTGAATGGGCCCTTCTTTGTTTAAATGAACAACATATTGCTGGTGCATACTGAATCACAATTGTACAAGGAAGGCAGAAACCTGCCACTCAGCCTAAGCACAAACATTGAAAAAAACCTGACGTGGAAGTGCTCTATCACATTTTACTCAAAGTGCTCAAGATTAGGTCAAGACCAAATAAAAGAGATGTGCGCTGAAGTCTGCCTGCGTTGGCTGAGGTGAGGAGCTTGGAGGTGCTCTCACATGCTTCCCAGCATGCACAGCATGTCGACTCACCAGGCTGCTGGAGAATCCCAAGTGCAGCAGAATGGGCAAGCCATTGGCTGCCTAGCACGGGGGAGCAGTCCCCCCTCCTTAGCCTCACCCTTCAGCTCTCTCAGTGACAGGAATCACAGAGAGGGAGGACTGGATATGATTTCTGGGCTGGGCTCAGCTGGGGATGCCTGGGGGCTGAGATCCCAGTGGGGGAGTGTCTGCTAAGTGCCGGTGGGGGCATACTGGGAATGATCATCTCCCCGGAGCCATGATGATGGATGGGAGTGCCTTTCCCACCTGGATCTAATGCAGATCAGGGTTGGAGAGGAGAGGGTGCAGGGCAGGTTTGCTCAGGGCCAGGCTGGACACAGACACACAGATCTCTCTCTCACAAACACCCCCCCCCCTTTCTCTCTCTCTCATATGTGCACCCTCCCCCCCCGCCCCCACGCCCCACTCCATGCAGAGAGCCAGCAGCAGCAGCTCTGCCCACTGCACCATGGCCCCACTCAGGGGCAGGCTGCAGACCCCTACTCCCCAACCCCTGCTAAGCCTCACTCCTCACAGGGAGCCAGCAGCAGTAGCAGCCACAGTGGTGGCACCATACCATGGCCCCACTGGGCCCTGTGCACACAGGGCATAGCCACCTCACTCACTCACTCACTTTGCACTGCTCTGCTGTCACCATCTGCCAAGGGACCTGATCCTTCCATCTGTGGAGTGCCCCTGCCCTGCCTAGTGACATTATATAACTTAGAGTGTGATCTGCCACTTTTATAGTGCTCTATATGCCATGATCATCTGTTCAGTTATGGCTGTAGAGCACTGTTTCATCGTGCTTATTGCACAGTAAATGTAATGTCAGTTCCTAGGCATAATTACAGCTGAAAACACTACCCTTTCCAAACTGAATTCTTTTTGATCTGCCCTAGCATAGATGCCAAATTAGCTACACTGCTGTAAACGCATATTATAGATGTACTGCCCTCGTTTACTAAGCTCAACTACAATTCTCCAGAGTTACTAAATGGGAACAGTGGAACTGGTAGAGTTTGGTTCTCTTCACCATGATTTGGGGAAATAAAAGGATAAAAAGTATGAGAGAGAGAAATTACGCAAGTTCCTCAATGGAAAGATTTGCATAACTTGCATACTTGATTCATTTATCTAACATTCTGATGGGCAAATCTATACAAGGCGCTAATGTGCCATCGCGATTTGCTATGGTGCCATAAGTCTGTTGGCAAAAACCATGAAGCCGCCACTATGTCACTGTAGCAACATGCTCCCTTGTTATAACACATTGCTATGGCTATGTAATGGCAAAAATAACCATGTGTGGCTGGCACAGTGCAGTATGGGCTGTCACTGAGCTGTCTTCTAGTAGTTTTGAGACCATTGTTCCAAGTCTTGTCCCCCATGATCAGAAAATAGTTCGTCTATTGTCACTAACAGTCTTAAGTCACTAACGTATCTTCTTCATTCATAAGAAAATCCCAGCTGAACATTACCTAAGCTGATAGTGTGCAAAACTCTAATAATGCCAGTCCAAAGAGAAGTACTAAAAGACACCATAGTAACAAAGGCAACATATGGCCATGTGAATATGTGTCCACTTTAGTATTATAATTTATGTCTAGAAATGGAGGCTTCAACATTTAAAAAAATATTTGAAGCAACACACTAAATTCTCCTGAAACTGATTCAGTATCTTACTTAATGTTAACTGGTTGTTTTTGCTCACACTTTTCTTCACTGTGAGTAAAACTCAGAAGTACAGTAAGTTTGAAGTAATCAAACAGAGAATATAAGAAAATTGAAGTAGTGCTTTTTACTTCTATCTCTTATAGAACTTACTAGGTATTCAAATATGAAACCCTTACTATTATAACAGGAAAACTGTAATGTGAGAGAGAAATTGTAAAAGGGATGATTTGTCCTTTTTACAATTATACAATGCCATAGATAAGATATTTAATTTTATATTGCTATTACTTGTTGGGGAAAAAGGGTTCTGTAAGCCCTTTTAAGAACTTCTGGTTAAAAAAAAAAGAACAAAGTACTAAATGGCACAGACTCACAGAATTATTACAAAAATGGTCTTAGGCGACTTTGCTAAAGTACCACCACAAATAACTTATAGATGTTTATTTCTTTTTCAGAAGTAACAATTTTCCTGGATTTTTTAATATACATGCCTTCACCTGAAACAGGGGTTGTGCACTGCTCTATCTGTATCTTTGTTATACCTAACAATGATGTTTGATGGTGTTTGTGCATTTTTGACGGGGAGACTACTATCTCTTTCTCACAAGTCCCAGAGAACCATTCATCTATCTGCTAACACCCTTTATAACAGTCCTATTCATCCTTTGCTATTCTTTTCAAAGTCGTGGTTTTGTTCATTGATTGTTCCTCTGTCATTCCCCTGCTGATAAACTGCCTCAGGGCACCTGCACTATTGTCACCCAGTGCCTCAGAATACCTTGGCTGCAGTGTCTTATCTCATTTACAGCCAGTTAGCCAGAACTCAGTGGACATGTCTACACATGCATGTAATGCTCTATGGGTTTACTGTGCAGTAATTTACTGTGCAGTAATCCCACCCTGGGCAAGTGGCTACTTGTATGGGCATTGGGGAGCAGATATATTCCTCATGGCTTTAGTCTGTTACCAGCCTTCTCCAGCCTTACAATGGTCCCCTGGAGCAGCCAGGGGGACTTTGGCCACAGCTGGTTGTGGTCGGGGACCCTCCTTAAAAGCCAGCTCCATGCACTGCTCCCTGGCCATCTGCCTTTCTGGCCTGGAGCAGGCTGCTGCGTGCTGGCACAGCCCACTGTGACACTTTCTCCAGAGCCTGTGCCCACCCTGTGGTGGCTGCTCCATCCCTGGGCCCTGGGAAGGATGACTCACGCTTCAGACTCCTGCTTGCTGTGGTTCACCACCATGGTGACTGCCACCAGACCCAGGTTGGTCTTGAACCTGCTTGTTCCCCTGTGCTGCACAGCTATGCAGCCATGCTCACCACTGCATCTGTAACACCCTGCCACTGTGCTGCTGCCCAGCTCCTGGGCTGATACCTGGACCCTGGCAGGGATACCAAAGGGTTGTACCTGGATGCTGCCACTTGTGCTGTCCATGAGCTCCTGACTGCAGCACTGCCACCTGTGGGTCTGCCTGGCCAGCCAGGACTTGTGGCTGAACATTGTCCAGTGCACCTGTCATTCCAGATGACTCCTTTCACATGATGTAGGACAGCTTCCAGGAGCTCCTCAATCAGCTCCGCCTGCATTTGGAATAGCAGGCTGCCAATGTGCAGTGGCACCTCCTTGCTGAGACCTGACTGGCCATTGTTATGCTCGAGTTGGCTACATCTGCCAACCTGTGCTATGCCAGCCACCTCTTCAACATAGGATGATATTCTGGATGTCTGCTGCACCCTCCAGGACAGGCAGGAACACATTGTTTTGGACGCACGACCCCCTGGAGGTGATAGTAGTGTTTCATACCCTGGGCTTCCTTCAGTACATTAGGGCCTTGGATGAGACCCACACACCTGCCACCTGCCCACCCCATGGTGACTGCTCCTACTACAACTGGTAGGGCTTTGTCTCTGAAGTTTGGCAGGCTGTCATTGACAACTGCAGCAACTTTACCCATGATGCCTGCATGTTCTAGAACTCTGTCCTGTCAGCCTTGGTGGAGAGTGGGTGCTTTGTGGCAGGGGTGCTGGACCTCTGGCTGGGCAAGGGGATGGTCCTGCCCCTTCTCATCAGCAACCCTGTCTACCCACTTTGCCCTGGCTCAAGTGGCCCTATACTGGCTGGCTAGACCCCTGCCAGGTACATTTCAACAGGTGCCTGGACCAGACCTATGCACTGGTGGAGTGAGTCTTCAGCTGCCTGAAGGCTCACCACTTCAAGATCATGGAGGCCAATATCCATGTTGACATGGATGGTCATTGTTGCAACCTGAATGCTGCATAACATCTGTAAGGCTCAGGGGGAACTCTTCCATAAAGCCTGGGTGGAGGAGGTGCAGCAGGTGGAGGGCAGCAGGAATGCCAGCTTCAGTGCAGTGACAGTGAGGGTTCCCCCCACACTGAGGGTCTGGGTAAGCTACACACCCAGCAGTGGGGGCAAGGGCACCAGGTGTAAGAGGCACTGGAGGATCACCTGCTCCTGTATTCCCCACTGTAGGCCAATTGAATGGATGGCCTCAGACCTCAGCCCTAGCATGCACCCCCAGCACCATGCTCATTGTTGACAGTTTTCTGAAAAGCACTTTATTCTTCTCCACAAACACAGACTCTGTCCCCCACGCCCTCCTGAACCACAGAGCTGCACTGCACTTCTCCAACCACAGTGCCCCACCACTAACCAACCCATCCATCACCAATAAGTACCCTTTTCCCAATGCAGATTATCTACATTATGCTTTGTGTGCTCCATGGGATGAGGGTGCCTAGGGGGCACAGCTTGAGGACAGGTGCCTGTAACAGGACCTTGCCCAATTACTGGGGGCTCAGGGAAGCCTGAATAGATCTACACCGTAGAAGCACCCCTGCACACCCATCCCAGACCTGGGAGAACTCACCAGAGGCTGGAGAACCAGGTAATAGGACATGGTGCGTCCACACATGTAAGCAGTGCAAATTTGAGCCGGGGCTTTTTGCTTCAGTGCATGTGCTTGGACATGCACTTTGGTGTGCAGCAAATTGTGCCACTTGGGGCAAAAGTAACCCTGTCTGGCTCCTCCTGGTTCTGCAGCCAGGGGGAGCTAGAGCACAGGTGTCCCCAGCAGTATAAAAAGCCGTCCTGGCAAATAGCTCAGGGCTACTAGCTCTCAGGAGCTTCTGGGGCCCAGCCAATTGGTACCTGGGGACACTATCCCTTGTGCCAGCTGGATGCTGAAGCAGCCCTGAGAGTTCCCTGCACCCTCTACCCACTGCAGGGGTCTGGCAGTGGGGGCTGGTTGTGACCTGCTGCGCACCTGCCAGATCTGGATGAGGACTGCACAGCCAGTAGAGGCATCTTCCCCTCTGGGCCAGCTGCCAGTGAACTGTGGTTGTAGGGTTGGCTTCTGTACAGCACTACTACCATGTGTGCCCCCTGACCAGCCATCTGGGCAGCTATCACCTGGAAGATGTTCTGAGTGTGGTGGCCTGCTTTGAACTGTCAAAGCATGTCCTCCTGGCCCCATTTGGCCAGGAGGTCAGCCACAGCCAGTTGGGTCCAAGGTGCCAGCTCTGAGCAGGCAGGGTCCTGCCACTGGCCTCCCTAGCAGGAATTCTGGTGTTTGCTATTATAAAACTGAAAAATCCCTGATTAAAAAAATCCCAAAGTCACTCTGTAAAATACCCACAAATCCATGTTCCTTCACAAGTAAAACAAAAGACCACTATAACGAGAGAGAGAGCAAGACAGAGACAGCAACCAGTTGGACAGTGTTTTATTGATATTTCTACAGTGGTAAATCAAGTCTTTTATAATAATAAAGTGAACTCTAAATATGTTTCATGAATTCATGAATACATGCTTTGCTGCACTCCCACAAGGGCATGGCCTCCACACAAGGGGTTTGGCCCCCCAAAAGGGGTTCCAGCCCCCAAACAAGGGGTATAGCCCCCACACAAGGGGTTTGCCCCCCAACAGGGAGTCCAGCCCCCCAACATGGGGTTCAATCCCCAAACAAGGTGTTCAGCCCCCAAACAAGGGACTTGGCTCCCAACAGGGGATCCAGCCCCCAGCATAGGGTTCAACCCTCAAACAAGGGGTACAGCCCCCAAACAAGGGGTTTGCCCCCCAAGATGGGGTCAACCCCCAAAGAAGAGGTACAGCCCCCAGACAAGGGGTTTGGACCCCCAACAGGGAGTCCAGCCCCCCGAAACAAGGGGTACATCCTCCAAAGAAGGGGTTTGGCCCCCCAATAGGGGGTCCAGCCCCCCAACGTGGGGTCCAGCCCCCAAACAAGGGTTTTGCCCCCAAGATGGGCTTCAACCCCCAAAGAAGAGGTACAGCCCCCAAACAATGGGTTGGGAGGTCAGGGGGGCTGGCAGGGGGAGGGGCTGGGCCCAGCAGGGGTCAGGGGCCTTGGGGGGACTGGTGGGGGGAGGGGCCGGGCTTGTCAGGGGAAGGGGGTCTGGCAGGGGGAGGGATCAGCCCCGGCAGGGGTCAGGGGGCCTTGGGGAGGATGGTGGGGGAACAGTCTGGCCCCAGCAGGGGTTGGCGGGGCTGGGGGAGTGTGTGTGGCCATCAGGGGTCCCCCCATGGTCCCCTCCCTCTTCCTCCAGCCCCCCCAACCCCTTACTCACTAGCACTGGAACCCTGATGCTGAAACACGGCCTGGTGGGCCGCATGTTTCAGCACCAGGGTGAGGCCCAACCATAGAGATGCTCTGGCAGCGTCCCCATGGAGGACCCAGCGTCCAGTTGCCTTCAATTTTTTTAGGGCCCTGGATAACCAGGGGTCTAATTTTCTCCCTGGGCTGCAAGTTTGCAGCATGGGGAATGTTTTTTCATTCCCGCACGTGCCTGTTGCCCCACCTCAAAGGGGTTTGAGGCGGGGCAAGAGGCATGTGTGCGCTCATCTGGATGCGCCCAGTGAGTTCCTCAGCAAGGGAGCTGACATAGGTGTGGGGAGTGAGAGAGTGTTAGCCACATGAGCCCAGATTAGGTGGAATAAAAAACACTGCAAGGGGCTGCCCCCTGGCCAGGGAGCAGGCTGTCTGGAGCTATCAGGGGTTAAGCAGCCACCAGGAGAGCCTAGAGCAGGTCTCTTCTTTTTCTGTTTGTTTGTTTTCTTGATCATTTGCTTTGTTACACAAGCCAGCAGTCTCTGCAAAGCCTCTGAAAGATAAGAGACAACCAGAAGGTGAAGCCTGGAAGAACCCCTGGAAGACAGCTAAGTGCTAGCTTATTTGTTTACCTTGTTTTGTTTGGTCTGTATCCTTACCAAGCCTTGGTTACCTCTGGGTATTATCTACTAGCCTGGCTGCAGCAGAGGCAAGAGCTCTGAACAGTGGGTCCTTGGCCAAAGCTAGCAGCAAAAGTAGCTTAGTCTTTACCATGATGACACTGATTAAGCCAGGACTAGTCAAACTTCTGTGTAGCAATACTATGCAAAGAGGCCTGTTCTTTTAACTCAATATCAGGAATAATGCAGGAATTAAGAAAGTTGGCTTTTTTTATTATCCCATACTGGATCACAAAGGAGCATTTTAGAGGGATCTCACTTCTGCTAACAATACAGGTGGCTAAAGTTTTTATTAAAACAAGACGTGGTCTTCTATCATCTGTTGTCTTTCCTTTGCAACTCTTTGTTGGGCAGAAATGAGGACTCTGACTTCATAGGTTAAAATGATTAACTGAGTTTACCCTGGATTTAAAAAAAAATAAAAATAGTCATCATAAGTCTTTTGAGGAAAAAAATGATTCCATACTAAATATTAACTATGATCGATAACTGTTTACAAGAAGCTAAAAACATGCAAAGTGCTAGATGTCACAATTACACTTCTACCAAACTCTTTGATTTACCTACCTCTAGCTATATTCACCTGTGTCTACTGAAAATGTGTACAGGGACCCAAAAATGTAAATGTGATGAATACCTCTGAGTGACAGTAAAACAGAAATGTGGGACATGTTTATCCTGCAGCAATGATGAGAGTTTTCGTGCTTTGCTTGGTGTCTCTTTTTTTTCTTTTCATCTTGGATGGATGATCTCTACTTCTATTCAATAATGATTTCACCCTCCTTTTCAAATTTCTCAGCTGGGAAAGGGAGGTATTGTATTTAAACTAAATTAAATGTCTTTTCAGAGGCTAGAAAAATTGGGCAATACATAGCCACTAGATATTTCTTGCTACCTGCCACCCACAGATGGCATTTATTAGAATTCTCATGCCACTTGTGCAGCATTCTGTTGTGGCTCATCTGTGTGTGCTTAGGGCTGGCTTCCAGTCAGTCCAATAGGCTTTTATCCCTAAAGTGAATCAATACAGAGAGGGTTATTTTCAAAAGGCCCGAGCCATCTGTAGTCTATTTGCATAGAATGCTATTTCAGCTTTTCTCCCACAGAGCAAATATCACCAAGAGCAAGACCATATCTCTTCATATCTACACAGAGAATAGGACAGTTTAGCACTTTCAGTAAAGATATAAAGATTTCATTGGTTAAAACAGTTTATTTTTAGTCTTTTCCAAGAAAACACAAAGCATGGGGTTTTTTTTTTCTTTTTTAAAAAAGGACCAGAGTTCCTTGAACATACAAAAGTGCTAGTCTTTCTGGGTTTTATAGCACTCTGACCCTATGGAAAGGATGTCTCTGATATAGGATTTGCTAAAAATAATATAAAAAGCACTTTGTGTATTGAGTTTATTATTGTACATTATAAAGTTGAATTTTCTCTACTCAAGATTCTGGATGAATTTGATAAACCCCAGTCAATGCATGATAGTCAGCTGTCTAACATCTTACCAGGTAAATTGAATGTACAGCAGACAATATTTTGCAGAAACATTTGTTTAAATCTGAAGTTCACTTCTTGAAACTGTTAATGCACTTGAGCTTTATCAGTGGATATACTTGCGGATGGTGGATTTTAAGATGAAATGTTTAACTATTCATCAGAAGCAAATTTTTAACTGGATAGACCACATGGTCTTCATGACTTACAATGTTAGAATGACAATATTTGGATCTTGGAGCTCTGGATTTGCAGCTGAATAAAGGCTTTTATCTATGCCTTAGCGAAAGCTGCTGACCACAAGGCAGAATGATGTATTAAAATAACCTTGCAAATGCTTAGGCAAGTAGTTTCCTAACAATGGGATAGTGTGTAGAATATATGGTGTAAGAAGAACAAGTTGCAGCCCACCCGCTGTTGTCAGGAGATGAAGCAGAAGCAAGACCTTGGAGATGGAGTCGGGAAAAAACCAGAAGGAACCAGCAAGTGACTCGGAGAAGCCAGGTTCATGGCCTTACACACACGCTCTTAGCAGAGAGGCATGTAAATGGATGAAATGCATAGGCAATCCAATGTTAATAAAGTAAACAGTGAACAGAGACAGAGCTTGAGATGGGAGGAAAAATGGGTGGAATAGAAGGAGGGACGGAGGTGGAATAAATGTTAATGAGCATAATCCAAGGTGTGTAAAATGTGAAAAGAACTAATGTTCAGTGCTGGTCCCAGGTTTGTTGATTTTTTGGGACCTGGTCCGAAGCTGTCTCCACTTTGAATAAAGCTGTTGTGAGCAATGTGTGCTGGTGTTTGCTCCCTGTTTATTCTGGCTAATGAGTAACAGGATCCATGAGCAATTGGATTGCCATCTCCCTAGTCATTGGGCACCCCATAGAGTTGGGGTTTAACATACAACAGATGAAGATTTAGTCATTTCTAGTAATAAATACAATTAATATTTTAATTGTACTATTTGTAACTTAAAGTGTTCCATGTTTATTGGTTCCATCATTAAGTCATGGAAAGACCATTACACAAACTGCAAATATCTACAACAAGATACAGTTTCAATGTACAAATAAAATTTCTCTTTGTAAACTATATAAATCAAACAGTATTATTTGCTGTTACCTGATTGGAGGACTTGGGGTAATTGCCATCAGAGCATTCTTGAATTCTGTGAGGCTTCATGGATGTAGAGGTAAGCATGTGTTTGGAGGAATAAGGTTTAAATGAGATACATTAGGATTTAATATATGAAAAAGGTGAGAAATGGAGCTTGAAACATCATGCAATGACTTCTGCTCTCGTGCCTTTTTAACATTTAACATTTCTGTTTAAAAATAGGAAAAGGGAGACCTTTTGCAGGTGGAATTTCTACTAAGCCTTTCTGATACCTTATTCCACGTGTATCTCAGTTTGATAATAAAAGCATTCAGAAACCATAGAAGGAAATAACATTATCTTTATTATTGAATTAAGAATAAAACTTAGTTGCCTACAGTTATCAATTATTAGGCTAATTCTTGCAATTATTGCTTTATTTGTATTTAATGGACAGTGAAGCTTAGATAAATGTTAGTAGGAATTAAGCACACCACTGAAATGTTTGTATTTTATGGGCTGTTGTAATCCATAAGAATTGGAGTGCTCAATTTTCCCCTTAAAGTCCATTTTAATTTTTGGACTAACTGTTCATTTCAGTGCAGGATGTATGGCTTCTTTGAACTGGAAGTAAAATATTGGTCATTAATCGGTGTTGTATTGCTAAAAGACACCTTCTCCCCTCCCCGCCCCAGCAAAACAATGGGCATCCTCCTGTCCCACTTCCTGTATCAGTTCTACATTACATCTGCCATCTGACAAATGTCATTTGAGGCTTTTGGATCTGTGGAAGATTGCAGATGACATTTACAGAGCAGTATTGTATTCCAGGAGCTTCTTAGTGTTCTTCTATCAAAGGTGACACACTGAATAACCTGCAGGTTAGAGTTGAGGAGGCGAGACTACTCACTTCAGAGAAATGTGGTACATTGATGAATGGTCTGAAAAAACAAAACCAACCAAACAAAAAACTATGCCTGAAGAGAAGACATCCTGGCAGGTGAACATAGAAGTGATCTTTGGATATCCAGAAAAAGGGGCAGATTAATTTTTTAAATGAAAAGACAGGATTGCTCTGCAGCTTGGGTCCTAAACTTAGTGCAGTGTCTGATTATTGCTTGCCACCTTCTGAATGGTTACCTGAGCATTTAGGAAGAGAAAAGGTTTTGTTTTTCCTTGTATGCTATGAAGGCTGCTGCTTAACTTGACAGTGGGTCTACTGAATATTTGCAGTTTGAATTTACCTGGTAGCTGACAGTGCAGAAATCTGCACTCACTTCTTTGGGCTTGAGCAAGATAGAATCATAGATCATATTCAGACCCTTCATACATCAGATTCTATCTTGCTCAAGCTCAATGAAGATGCAAGCTAGCAGAGAGAACTTGGCTCAGTGGGTTTAATTTGATGAAAGGCTCTGGCAATTACTGTCACTCTTGGAACAGAACTTGTATATGCTACATTAGAAATATCAGGTCAAGCCCTGTTTTGTGGACACACGGAGACATCTGGGAAACTTCTTCATTCCTTCTCATGAAAACTATGTACCTGAGGAGAAGACTCTGCTTATGAAATCAAATGGACAAATTCTCCTTTCACTTCCCTTGATGCAGGAGTTGTTAGAGTTGTTCTTAATTTATGCTAAGCATAACAGCAGAACTTGTGCATAGGTGTTTAATACCTTCAGAAAAAAGAATAGAGGACACATGTATGTAACAGAAGGAAATGCTGTGCTCTTCTATTTGCATCCTTCCAACTCAGACTGAATTCATGGTCTTATATTCTCATATTCTTAAGGAAAGAATTATTTGTAAGAAATAGCAGTAGCTAAACAGTACAACCCTTTCAATTCAAGAACACAACTTTTTCATGAATTGCAGTTAAACAAAAATCCATATTATTTTTTTTCTTTAGTTTGCTGTAGCAATACTGGGGCTGTTTTATATTTTATTTTACTTCAGAATCCGGGGTCATTTAATCTTTCCCTAACAGAACTGCTTTGGAAAACTGTCAGCTGCCGGCAACCTGTGTCTATTTTTGGTTAAACTATAGGCAACCTCATTGACAAAAAGGTCTATCAAAGTTAATTCTCCATTGTAATCTAACTATCAGCTGCATGATCAGGGTACAACTTCAAGAGACTCATATTCCTTAGGGTGTGAACATTAATAACAATGGCTGTGGGACACAGCTATACAGCTACCTAGTGTGTTTACAGGTGGTGGATAGTAGAATAACTTTCAGGGAAAGTTAGCTGTGAAATAAGCAGTGGTAACTGATGAATAAGCAGCCACAGACCAAGCAGCAGCAGCACCACCAGGATGTGGTGAGGACAGTGGATGGCAATGCTTTCCCTCCTGACAAGCTACATCTATCTTTTGATGATGCTGAGCCCTACTGAGTACAGGTTGCCACTATAAGGAGTCTACCCAGCAGATTGGTAGAGAAGGCAAGAAGTGTAAGAATATCAGTGACTGCCAAGGCAGATGAAAGCTGCTGTGGAACAAGATCCCCCAGTTGTCTTGGTCTCTTTTGCCACTGGAACAAGGTCCCATTCTGTCAAAAGCCATGTGGAAGCTGATGTGCAGCAGTTTCTCCATAATGAAGTAATGCACAGGCATCTTCCATGAAAATAGGTTTTTCCAGCACATTTCTCAAGCCCTTTGGGCTAGGGACAGAAATTACATATAAACCAGTTTAAGTGATCAGAAACCGGTTTCAGCCTCTAACAGAACAGATGTTCTCCTTTGTACCTAGCATGGGAGACTTAGGTTATGCCTTGGGGTCCCCTTGGGTCAGATGACTAAGGGAGACCACTATTTGTGCTTCAGACTGAGGGAAGCACCCCAATTTCTTGCAGTGGGTCAAGTAACCTTAAGGACTACTAGGCCTGTGTTTCCCAGAGGGCACAGTTCCAAGATCATTCCAGACTCTAGGTGGTGGTATCGTTACCCTCAGGCTTGCAGGTGTGCTCCAGGAAGGGGGTCAGTTGGACGTGAGGCACCCCCCAGGGAGGCACTCGGAGCCTGGAAGGTACAGGGCACAGTGAGGTGGGTTGTTCAATGCAGGAGTGCCCTCTACTGGCCTGCCACAGAGGGGAGGGAGCGGGGATTAAACACCGCCCTTCACCTCGGGCTACTGGTGTCTGGCCATGTCCCCTGCTCCTGGTGCTTAAGCAGTAAGAAGGGGTGGGGTGGTGGGGAAGCCTGCTGTGCCCCTGCCAGGCAGACCATGACTGGGGTCCCATGCTAGTTGGGAGGGGAGGGGGGGATTAAACACCCCCTCTTCCGCTTCCCCTCTTTCACCTTAGCATGCTAACCAGGGCCTGGGGTCTGGCCATGCTCCCTGCTGCTTGAGAAGAGAGTGGGGAAAGGCCTGGTAGGGGCTGATTCCCCCTTGTCCCTCCAGGCACACTCTGGTTGGGGGCCATGCAGGCCAGGGTGTTGTGCTATAATTGCTTTTTATTATTTTGATAATCTAGCTATTAAAATGAATTATTAACCCTATTAGGATTTATTATCTGTAGTGTTTCAGTTCTTGATATGTGTGATAGACCTTTTAGTCTCATGATTTTATAGCTTAAATTTAGTAATATATAGATATAATGCTTATGCAAGGTCTGTAGTATGTCTGGTATGGATGTGATAAGGAATTCTGTGAATTCCAACAGCCAAAGAGTGGAAAAACAATTCTACAAAGAAGCTACAAACATAATTTTATGAAAGAAGTTTGCAAAATAAGACTTTCAAAGGCTGAAGCGGGCAGAAACCAGTGCAAGAAGAAATTACCCTACCAATCACAATCTGCCAACAGGGCAGAGGGGATGATCTTCACGTCTGACTCAGTGGACTCCATAGACTTGTATAAAGATCATTATAAAAATGGGTGAGAACAACAAAGATTTGGGTCTGTTTGCCTGCAAAGAGGAGTTTTGGGCATGTTTGAAGGGACCTGACTCCATCCCTTGCGGTTAGTCTGGCTGGCCACCAAACTAACCCGAGCAACTTAAGACTTGGTAACACCTTAACCTTTGCAGGACTGTTTGTGTGTTTGTTTCTTTTACAAGAATGAATGAAATGAATGGGTATGTCTGTATGAACAAATGAAGCAGAAAGCAAGCCAGGTTATCTTTCTTTTCATGTCTTATATTTTAATGTACACAGTGTTGTGCCTTATCCCCGTAAGTATGATCCTGCTTGTCTTTCTGTAAATCCTGTGTGCTTAGGCACACAGAATTAAATTTGATAATAAGGGTGCTGGTTTAAAACCATCCCCAGTCATCCCCAGTGGCCTGCCAGGGCCTAGCTATGCCCCATCCCCCCAGCTTGGCTTCCCTCCAACCTTCTAGCCACTGCCAAAGAGAAGGGAAGGTGTGTTCTAGTGCCCCCCAGATATTCACTTGCTTCTTGGTTCTATCTATACAGGCTAGAGTAAACTTCGACGGTTGAATTGATTCAGGCTTTGGCTTTTTGAATGTCTGATTTAGTGTAGATGACCAGCTAATGGTGACAGGAGCAGGACTGTGAGTTCTGGAAGCTCCTAATCATGAACTGGCATGAAAGCAACAGTTACAAGAAGATTATCTAGCACTTGGATGAGACAGGAGTGTGATTCAGCAGCTGTAATACTTTTAAACCTCATGACAGCAACAGGAGACAGAAAAGTTGGAGTGACAGACACAGCTTGTGATGGACAAAATCAAGAATTTAGCGCCATCTACCCCACACAGAAACACAGGTCTGCACTGCTACAGAGTCTGTTCATCCTGGCTGGGCCTCATCAGCCATCTTTGGACACACAGATAAGACGGTCATGGAAGACAATCAGCCTTGATTGTGAGGGATTGCCAAAGGTTCCATTGATATCACTGATTGGGAACTGATTCACAATTGTGTGAAGGGCTGTGGCTCCAACAGCCCTTCACACAAAGGGGTTGGAATGAGCACCCAGCACAGCATGCCTTGCAGTGGGTAAGGAGTGGGGTGGGAGTGCTTTGGGAAATCCCACTGGGTGGGTCACTTGTGGCTTAGAGCATTTTCACTTTTCTGCTTTCCTTTCTCTTCTAAATATGAGTCCAATACACTTCAATTGCAATTGATCAAAATCTACAATGTTCTTGCCTGATTTTGAATGGGGTGGGTGTATGCTTAGACCCATGCTGTTTTGGTTTTCAGAGGTTGGGAGGGTGCAGGATGAGGGACTGTGGTCAAGTAGGAACTGAAGACACTGCTAATTGCTCAAAAGAGGTTTTGTTGAACAAGCAGCACAAGCATGCTCATTGATGGAAAAGTGCCAACAGAAGAAAAAAAGGGTGGGGGGCAGTAGAGTTCTGGCTGCATACCAGAGCAGCTAGTTATAGGAGAGATGGGTACAGGAGTGACAAGTGTGGAGGACTGAACTGGGGGACTGATCAGAAATGTCACAGAATGGTTGGTATCCACATATAACACTGAACTGGTTTACATTGAACTGAGACAAAACAGTACTTGATTTTCCAGGTACACTTCTGATCTGTTCCAGGTGGCCTGAAACCAGATAAACAGCCATGTCTGTGTGCATGTCCTGAGTTTAAACTGCATTTACACTGGTTTAAGGTTACACTTGTCCATGCTCTTTGAGATTGTTTCATTACTGGAGAGAGTCAGTGGCATGCCAAATTGTGCAACCTTATGAAACAGAACTTTGACCAGCCCTAGATTTTGTCAGCATTTTCCTAAAGAAAGCCCTGAGTCTGCCTTTAGATTTGCTTAGGCAAGCCCTCTGCTCATTTTACAGTCCTATAGCACTCTTCAGGGCTCCTGGTGGGCAGAAGAATCCATAACATGACTGCTGTAAACTGGTGCTGATATAAACCTAGGAAGCAGTGTACTACATTTTGGGTTATTGCCAGATAAAGGCCTGGTAGTGTTTAATAGAAGCATGTGCCCCTGCTTAGCATAAAAAATGTGCCACATAAGAGCAGAAACTGAAGACAAAATAACACAGTGGCATCTCACATTGATTTATTAAGCAGAAATTCCTATGGATAGTAATACTTTACAACATAGATGGGATAAACCTCGTAGGTGGGGAAAAAAGAAAAAAAATGCTGTAAACTGTTCTTTTGAGGCTCAGCACCTCTTACTACTCACCCAAGTCAAATACCATGGAGCTGTGTAGAGTCTCTGCTGGAAAATTAATCTTCCCTCCCACAACCCCACCTCAACCTGGTTTAGAAGCAGGACAATGATAGGAGACTGGCAGCAGGACAGGGGAAGAGTTTTGCTGCAGAACAAAAAGAATTAGTGGTAGATCATCTGGTTGATTCTGAACCAACTGGCACTGGAGCAAGGGCAGGTTGCATATTACTGGCGAATGTATGAATATAAGCTTTATAGATGTCTTCTCCTGGAATCACCCCTGGTATTGACTGAGGACCGCCTCTGATTAGCTAAAACTTTTCCAAGAGTCCAGTGGCAGAAAGGACAGGCAAAGGAATAATCTGGGATTTGCAAACCTCTTGACCAGTCCAGTGCACCTGTACAAACATACATTTATTATTGTAACAGGGAGACAAGCTCCGATCTGTTGCAGGGGACGTTCCGTGGAAGACTTACTGGCAGCTGGAGATATGGAGCATCGGTGTGGTACATTAGCAGGCAGTCCTGAAGCTGGAGTCCCACACCTGAAAATAGACTTTGATTAAAAACTGGAAAAGGAACTAGAGTGAAGCAGCTAAAAGACTGCTGACTGCAAGCCTTTACCCCTGGAAGGGGACAGGATGAAAGTGAGCAACTGAGTGAAGTTGTAGTAACCTGTGTGGAGGCATGGGATCTTGTCAGCAGCAGCTAGGGAGCTAATGATTGATTTCCCCGAGAAGTGGAGGCAACTTGCCCAACAAAGAAAGGGGGAGAGTCCTTTGGCAGCCTGGGGAAGATGTAGATTCAGTGAACTGTCACTTGAACCAAAAAGGGGGAAAATAAGGATAAACAAATTGTTTAGGTGAACTGGGTTGATACTAGTTTTCATAGATTTCATAGACATCAGGGCTGGAAGGGACCTCGGGAGATCATCAAGTCCAGCCTCCTGCCCAAAGGGCAGGAAGTCAGCTGGGGTCATAGGATCCCAGCAAGATAAGCATCCAATTTACTCTTGAAGGTGTTCAATGTAGGTGCTTGAACCACCTCCGATGGCAGACTGTTCCAGACCTTGGGGGCTCGGACAGTAAAGAAATTCTTCTTTATGTCCAGCCTGAAATGGTCTTGCAGGAGTTTGTGACCGTTCGACCTAGTCATCC
Organism: Crocodylus siamensis; assembly: GCF_052110815.1. Classification (NCBI taxonomy): domain Eukaryota; kingdom Metazoa; phylum Chordata; order Crocodylia; family Crocodylidae; genus Crocodylus; species Crocodylus siamensis. Next base: position 88,354,210 of record NC_143399.1, on the reverse strand, counting down.
CTTGGGGAGCTCTGGTGAACAAACGTTCCCCCAGATCCTGGTGTTCACCCCTGATAAACTTATGGGTGGCCATCAGATCACCCCTGAGCCTACGCTTTTCCAGGCTAAAGAGTCCCATGTCTCTCAGCCTATCATCATAAGATCTGTTTTCCTGACCTCTGATCATGCGCGTGGCTCTCCTCTGGACTCTCTCAAGCTTCTCCACATCCTTTTTGAATTGTGGAGCCCAAAACTGGACGCAGTACTCCAGCTGCGGCCTCACCAAGGCTGAGTACAAGGGGAGAATGACGTCCCGGGATTTGCTTGAGAAGCATCTATGGATGCAAGCCAGCATTTTGGTCGCTTTACTAGCCGCAGCATCGCATTGCAGGCTCATGTTCATCTTGTGGTCAATGATGACCCCCAAGTCTCTTTCTTCTGTAGTGCTATCCAACGTAGCACTGCCGAGCCTATAAGGATGCTGCAGGTTTTTCCTCCCAAGGTGGAGAACCTTGCATTTATCGGTGTTAAACACCATCAGGTTCTCGTCTGGCCATTTGCTGAGCTTGTCCAGGTCAGCCTGGATCATCCGCCTATCTTCTGGCGTGGATGCTTTGCCCCAAAGTTTGGTGTCATCGGCGAACCTGGCCAGTCCACTCCTGACTCCAATGTCCACATCGTTAATGAAGATGTTGAACAGTATGGGTCCCAGGACAGAGCCTTGAGGGACCCCACTGGTCACAGGGCACCATGATGAGTGACTGCCATCAATCACAACCCTCTGGGTCCGACCACGGAGCCAATTTCCCAGCCAGCGGATCGTGGTGGAGCCAAAGCCACAACCAGCCAGTTTGGCCAAGAGGTGATCATGGGAAACCAGATCAAAAGGTTTCTTGAAGTTAAGATTTATGACATCAATCTCTTCTCCCTTGTCCAGGTGATAGGTCACCTGGTCGTAGAAGGAAATGAGATTGGTCAAACAAGACCTACCCACAACACACCCGTGCTGGCTATCCCTTAGGATGTTAGCCTGGGCCAGTCCATCAAGGATGGCCTCCTTAATAAACTTTTCTAAGATTTTCCCCAGGATAGAAGTCAGGCTAATGGGCCTGTAGTTAGCCGGATCCACTCTCCTCCCTTTCTTGAAGATCGGCACCACATTGGCCTTCTTCCAGTCTTCGAGCACTACACTACAGAGTGCCAGGAGTTTTCAAAGATCTGTGCCAGGGGCTGGGCTATGATGCTTGCCAGCTCCTTGAGTACCCTGGGGTGCAGGTTGTCAGGGCCGGCTGACTTGAAGGTATCCAGCTTCTCAAGGTGTTCCTTCACGAGGTCAGCATTTATGGAGGGTAGTTCATTAATTGTAAAAGACAATGAAGTATTGAGAGTGACAGACAGACTAGGATTCCTTTGCATGTGACCACATTGAGCACCTTCCTTAAAAAATCATGAGGAAATAAATAGTGACTTGGCTATGTGATCTGTAGTCTTCTTTTTTGTTTAATTATTTACATGTATTCTCCATCAGGGCATGGTTGGCGAGTTGACAAACAAAGTTTGCAGCCAGATTTCAGTATTAGAGCGAGACAAAGACCTTAAGACAGGGGTTGCCTACTGGGGGTATATGTACCAGAAGGCCCGAGGGGATACATGCAGGTGGGCGGGGACAGAGCGCCACCATGCACCATTCCATACTGCCACACAGGTGCCACCCACCTAGCTGGACTCAGGGTAGGGGTGGGGGAAGCTTGCATGTAAAGGCTTCCTCCGATTTGCGTTTGGCTGCACACTACCCTCTACCCCTCCCCTGCTCTGCATCTGGCCATGCGCCACCTCCCCCATCTGCCCTCCCTTAAGACATCAGCTTTACCTATAATCCAATTATTATTATTATTCCTTAATATATTAAGCTTTCATTTGTAAAACTACCAACATACTTTCATTTAATTCAGTAGGGCAGTGTAAATGCATGAGCTGTTCCCCCATTAAAGCTTGAAACTACAAATTTATTTAAGTAGGTGATGGTCATTGTATTTTTTTCATATTCCGAATAACATATCTTCCAATATGTGTCATTTATGAAAATTAAAGGGACAGAAGTAAAAATAGCTCCCCAAAAACACAGTGTAAAAATATAGAAGATTACATGTGGTTCATAGCACAGCGCTGACATTGCAAAGAATAGATATGTATCTTTGGTACCTCAGCCTATACTCACACGAGTGAGTTTGTACAGTGTCAACAGGATGCTACTGCACAATGACAAAACAAGATGAAGCTCTGAGCTGTCACAGTCCAGAATTCTTCTTTGTCTAGAGAAGAGTTCCAGTGTTTTATTCTTTCTATATAAATATATGGCTTTGGTCATCCTTCTCCATTTGACAACCTGGAGATGGGAGTAAGCCACATGGCAGAAAAGACTAAGACCAGCTTCACATCAAGGATCAGATGATACTGGAGAGGGACAAATCCAAGATAATTATGGTCATACCTCCTTTTTTATAGCTTGTGATCACAGGACAGTGGAAGTTCAGATCATGTATATTTAATCTCCAGTCTGTGGTTTCAGTGAGGATTAGGATGGAGAGCTGTCCAAACAATACATATTTTTGGGGGAAGGGTGTGGGGTGTGTTGCAAATAATTACGTGCTGAGAAAAACACTTGCAATAGTCTGAATAGCAAATAGTCTCATTATATTGTCTTGTTACTAGTGCTGGAAAACTAGGGTTTTTATTTTTTATATCCTGATGTGGCCCACATCACTGCCTAGGAAGGACCATTATCACCATAATTTACAGATGGGGAACTGTAAATAGAGAGATTAAAGAGTTGATCCAGTGTACATTAAATTCAAGAGGTCATTTCATTGACCTCAGTGGGCACTGGATTAAGACCAAGGACTTACTCAGCATCACACAGCTTGTCTGTGACAAATTCAGTAATTAAACCATGACCTCCTGAATCACACTATAGACTTAACTGCAAAACCTCCTTCCGTCCTCACTGCCTGCTCATTTTATAAATAGTGCTTATGTTGGGAAAGTTTTACTAATATTTTTACCTCTTGCCTTTCCATCTTTCATCTTTGAACAGTCACTGCATTGCTGGTAAGTTTATTTCTTGGATTGAAATATTTTGCATCTGTGATTATGGCAAATATCTTTCAAATGTACTTAATAGGACTTTTGATAGGCCTGGTTGAAATTTTTTTCATTAAACTGTCTTTTTCTACTTAAACGTTTTTAGCTGCATAAAGCTCTTTCTGCAAGAAGCGTCTAACTGAAAACCAAAATAGTTCAACTTAGGTGTCCCAACAGTTCATTGTTAGAATTACAGGTTGTTTTCCTCATGTCCCTATTTTTCTTTATGAGAAAGATTCCGTGACATAGCTTCAGAGCTCATGATGCACTATGGCTGATGGTGTCCCATGATGTACTGCCTACCTATATAAAGAAGGGAGACCAGAATGCATTAGGGAAAAGGCCGCAAAAGGGAAAGGCAACTTACGAAAAAGAGTGGGAGCCTGTAGCAGGTTGGGGTCTCGGATAGCCGTGACGCACCTTGGTGGCTCCGCAACTGTGCCCCACTCCACCCCTAGGGTGCCTTCCCTTTTCACCCACCATGTCTTGATGGAAATATAATAATAATAAGGAGGTTGTCCATGAGCCTTTCCATGTCCCAGTCCAACTGGACCCCCCCACTGGCGTTTTCAGGCTCCTTGCTGGGCCTCTATAGTTGACCATGCGCTGCTGAGCAAGTAAAGCCTTAGTAGCTAATTACATGGCTCCAGTCCTTTCTTACATCATGCCCTAAGCCTTGTGGGTGTTACAGTAATGATGTTCTCTTGTTGGGGTGTCAGCCTTCTCAGTTTCCACCCCTTTACTCTTGCTAGGCCTTTTGTATCAGACCTGACTTTGAGACACTAGCTCTCATCTGGCCCTTTTGAGCACCAGGCTTCAGGTCCCTGTCTGCCAGGTGCCTCTCTGGGCTCAACAGTCACTTATGCCATAAGCTTGTCCCTGGCAGGGCTCAAAGTGATTACATGCCTCTCAGGTACTAATGGGAGCTCCGTATATTGCTCCTATAGTCCCAACCCAAACCACTGGTGTAAACTGAAACATAAACACTAAGCCAATGGGTGATAACAGAAATATAAAGGGGAAGAAACCCTCTGTCCCTTTAAGAGGAAAAACCTTCTGTCTCTTCCCAGCTAGCATACCTCCCAACCTGGGCTCCTTGTAAGCTCCCTGAGCCTCACTGATCTCACAGGTAACATAGAAGTTGGCCTAGCATCCCCAGGTAGTTCTCCTGGGCAGGAGCTCCTTTCCTTGCAGCTGCCAGGAAGAGACAACATGGACTATAGCCAGCATGTGGTCTTCTAGTGAATGCTGAGGTGTGTCCATGTAAGGAAGAGGAGACAGGAGATCCCTGCTTAGCAGGGAGTAGGGAGGGGAGCAGGGGGAAGCCAGGCAGATATTTGTAGTCTCTGCTGAGCTCCAGCCAGGGAGGAGAGGGTAGAGGCCAGGTCTACTGTGGAGCAGAGAGCATGCCAGGATGCTGGGGAAGTTTGCTTTAACTTAAACTAGCAAGGGGTCTGGGACAGAAGTTTCATAAACTGGTTCGACCCAAATCAGTTAAGTATGATACTACATTCAACCAAGTTTATCTTAAACTGGTTTCAGCCATTTTCAAAATGGTTTATGTGGACTGAACATCTGTTTTGTTACAGGTTTAAACCAGTTTCTGATCACTTAAACTGGTTTATATGTAATGTCTGTCCCTAGCCTAAAGGAACAGGGAGCCCCAAGCTGTCTGTTACAGAGCCCAAAATAATTCCCAGGAGATTCCATAGTGGCATTTCTGAATCAACCTATTTCAGCTTAGGGCCAACTTTAGGTTTTATTTTCCCCCCCAGATTCAAAGTTTTTCATAAGGGAAAAAATATTCCAACTACCTGTATTCCGTATGTTACCTTTATTTTGAGTTCAGTTTAATTGCATTGTATAACCATAGCAATTGACTGTTTTGTTCTGTTCATCCTGCTCTGTAACAAGACACTGTAGTTTATCAAATACAGTATGGCCCAATCCTGTTTCAAGTCTGTGGAAATTTCTCAGTAATTCCAATGATATAGGATGAAGGTATAGGATGCAGAATCCAATGGTATAGGATATTCTGAGGTAGAGATAACAGTAACCACAAAAATGAACCTACTGGGATTGATTATGTTTTACACTAAGTGCCATTTAGTTGATGGCTGTGTAGAAGGGCTTTGACTGCATATAAACTTAATTTATGTTCATTTTAAGACCCAGTCACCTTGCCAGAGGGATATAACTGGGCCTTACTGTTAATAAAATTCAGGGCCAGATCTCTCTGCCTGTCTTGCAAACAAGCACAAAATTTGGTAGTTTGTCCAGCTTCCTCTTAAGCAAGTAAAATTGTATTTTCATGGGAAGAGGAGCAAATCTTTTAATGTTCATGGAAAGATTCTGACAATCATTTATTCACAGATGGTTATGCAAGATTTATCCAAATGTAAGAAAGGGAATCACGTTAATTGTAATGCACACTACTGAATACCATAAGTGATGTAATTGCTGTTAAGATATGAATCTACCTCTTTAATGATAAAGTCAGAAAACAATGAAAAGTACAATACATTTGGAAAATACCCCATGGGAATTGGCAATGACCTGGCTGGGTCAAGAAACAGAAAGCTAAGAGGATAAACTATATCAATAACTCCAAAATTCTTCATATAATATAAATCTGCTGGAACAAATAGTTTGCATAGGGGCCAGGTCCTAATATTGCATCATCAGTGGGAATTCAAGGACAGATATTGAGGAAAATAAAGAGCTAAACCTGTTGTACACTATTATTGGCAAAATAGGAAGTCTTAATAAAAACTCATCTTTACTTTTGTCAAAAAAATATTTGTAAAGGAAGTCAAATCCTGACTCTACTAAAGCGAAAGAAAATCTCCCAGTGGCTTAACGCTATCAAGATTTCACATTTGCAAAATCGTTAACACTTCTATTGTGTCAAGCTTGTCCTTTCTGTCTCCTATAAACAATATTCCTTTTCTAAAAAAACTAATGGTCTTGTTACAGAGGCAAATTTTCACAAGGTTGCAGGAACACTGCTTCCTTTCCTCAGTGCTGGATGAACAAGCCTCATGGTTGGGCATGGTGCCTCAGCAGCTGCCTCTTATGGCTAGTTCTAATTGTCTTCCGTCTGAGCAGCCAGCCCACTGTAGGGATAGACTGAATAGACTGTCATTTGCACACGTTGTGTTTGTTCCCTGCTCATGAGCCATGTGTTCAGGCTCAAGATGAATCTAAACTAAAACCTAAGATCTACAGAATTCTAGATCCAAAGTTTGCATGGACAAAACAAAGTGCAGCTGTGAGCATCACCTAATTTGGGACAGTTTACGTTTCAGAAAGATAGCTTTGAAGTTGAGGCCCATCTGCTGAAGAGAGATGCCTTCTATCAGACAGGTTTCACTGTCAGGACTCAGTGAATATTGCACTGCTCCTTGTGCCCCTCTTATCAAGCTCTCCCCCTTTTCATGAAAATTAACAAGCAGAGAGCAGAGTTCCCTTGAAATGCAGTCAGTGAAGCATGATACATTTACTGCTCTGTCAACTCCAAGCATTATCAACTATAAGCTGAGAAATGACAGATGCATGGAAGTCCAAAATGACAATATTTTTCATTTGGCTGCTCGGTATATAATTATGTAAAAAGAAGTTTAAAGCATGTTAAGGCTATAAGTTTATACACTTGAATACTGGGAAATGCCTGGGTTATGATTTGTTTTCTTTGTATGTGTGTTACGATATATCTTTAACTACTTGATTACCTTATTTTTTCCCACAGGCCACTTGCCTCATTGACTGTATAGAATAGGCAGTGCTCAAAGAATAGGCAGAGTTTCAACATTTCTTTTTATCTTGATCATTCAGTGTGTGGCCCCATGTATTATTTACTACACACTGTTGAAGCCTGGTACTGAATCCAGAATTACAAGTTTCCTCTTAGGTTTTTCTGCAGTGCTCTCATTGTAGTATCTTAGAGCTTTACAGAGATTAATGAATTTATCTTCATGCCAGCCCTGTGAGAATAGGTACAATTGTTTCCCTCACTATAAACATGCCAAACTGATGCATGGGAATTAAGGCCTAAAAACATATCAAAAGTAACTTATTTTGGGTGTTCAGTTTTAGCTTAACTTCACAGAATACTTGGCAATTTATATCTTTACAGGGTTAGGGCATAACTCAGAAGTCCCAGCTAGGTGCAGCTGTGTGAACTTAGTATTTCTGCATATCAGACTGTATAGTCTGAAGATGGTCACTCAGAAAATGTGGAACACACAGGGTACACCTCTGACATTTTTTTGACTTGCCCAAACAGGAACTCAGTGGCAGAGATAGCAACAGAAAACAGTTCTACATAGCTGCACTCAACTTTATTCAGCATGAAACTGTTTTCTCTACCAGCAGTTCTCTGCCTCAGCTTCTGTAACAGAGTAGAATAGAGTCCTGCAGGTAGGAGTGTTATCCACTACAGTAGGTCTACTGCACTGAATTAGGCAGGCTGCTTCTGAACAAAATTGCATATGATTTCTTCAAGTCTGTACCATAGGTTTAAAGTTGGCCAAATCTGATATTTTGGGGGAAAACATTTTTTTGCAATTTTCCATGAACAAGACTGTCTTTTTTGGAATACCAACGTATGGGGGTCCTGATACAACCTGCTTCCTTATCCCCATCAACTACTGAATGAAAGCAACTTTTTAGAAAACAGTAAAATTGAAAAGGATGTCAAATCCACTTCGCAGCTGCTGGTGCTTTCAAGATTCTTGGCTCTGGGGCACCCTACTATTTGGACTTCACTGTGTAGGGATCTTAGGGCTTCCAGATGTTGGGTCCAGCTGAAGTCTCAGAACTTTAGTGCTCTGAGTCCCAACTCCATGGAAGTGCTGAGAGTTATGCTTAGAAACAAGCTTACTAAGTTCTTTGCTTAGGACCTGGGACAGAGGCTTTCTAGTTCTGTTGCTCAAAGCCTGGATGACCTGACATGGCAGGTTTCCCTGGAGCCACAAGTGCCTTTAGTAGCCCACCACAAATTTGCTAAAAGTCTACTGAATCTGAGCCATTTAGGCTAGGGACAGAAATTACACATAAACTGGTCTTTGGTCTTTGGTGATCAATTTTGTGGTAACCATAGAAGTATTTTATAAAGGATAGCTCATCTACTTAGGGTTAAGGATCAATGTCATGTGACTTCACTGACCAATCACACAATTTAAATATAGACTCATGCATGTCTTAGTTTCAGAAGAAGGCTTATAGAAGAGATTCTGAGCAAACCTTGGATTTAAATTTATATAAACCATTAATCAATTTATAGCGGTCTACCCTGAGCCCTCAAGGCCTGCTTCATGCTTGCCTATCAGTGATTTATTTTGCTGAATATAAGTAGGACACTGAGGTCTATTTAACCCTGCATATCTTATTCAGGATACTAATATCTGTATCTGTTTACATCCTGAATTATTTCTGAATAGTGCACCAGTGCTTTTAAGAGCCCTGTTCATTGCAAATAGAAATGGTGTTTACGTTTTACAAATGATGCTCAAAAGGTGCACATAATTTTTGTTTGTATTGATTGCTGGGACCTAGTCATAGGGTTTGTATTGATTGCCGAGAGTTCAGATCATTGATCTGTGCAGTGCTTTGTTTTTTCATAAAAGTTGTTTAGGGAACTTCCTCTTCATCTCTGGTGGAAGCTGATGCAAACGTATAACTACTGTTGCCCAAGAAGGTGTCAGATAAGTTATTTTAGGTGCATTTGAAAGCTTTAAGCTGAAACTATTTAATTTATAGATACAGATTTTCAGTGAGTTAAAAAGTTGAATAAAAGTCTAGGCCTGAAATTGCATATGCCAGTGTCTTAAGGTTCTAATACGTGGGAAAGTTTAGAACAGGTTTCAGGTGTTCTTAATAAGTAAATAGCTAATGAGGTTATAAGCATGCTGTATTTCTCTTCTTTTTTTGGAAGGTGGCCTCTTTTCTTCTTTTTATTACTGTCCTACATTGATGCTTATTGGTAGATGTAATAAGTGGTAAGGAACATAAACAATGGAGGTAATACAGTATAGTATAAGAAGGTGTGTTATTTTTGAGGTAGGGAGTTTCTGCCTTGAAGTGCATCTTAGCATGCTGCCACATCCCACTCTTATCAGTTCACAGCATGAACCAAACTGACAAATGTATATCTTTAAGGTTATTTATTCTTCCCTATGATTTTTTATTCTCAGATTCTGCTATAACCATATACATTTTTTAATTTAGCAGTTAAAGCTACCTAATAAAAATTCTCTGACAGTTTTCTTCTCTTCCTTTGAGCAAGTCTTTCAGGGTCTGAAAAATGAAAGCTTCATTTGAGGTAATTCTGGCTGAACCCACTAAGAGAGCAGTAATATAAATATGCAACTAAAAGCAAAGGGAAAAATAATCAAATTGGCTTGAATGTAAGATATTCAAATAGATTACAGTGCCTGGTCTAGAACTGGAAAGTGAGATATTGCAGTATCCCACAAGATATTTTAACATGGGCTAGAGCCAAAACAAGCCTCCAGTCATTCTTTTCCAATACTATCTGTTCCCGGCAGAATTCTTGCACAGCTAATAGACCTTAACCCTACACAGTGGGGCATTGCTGCTGTAATGGGTCAGACTGCATTCCTTCTGCAAACCGTATTTTAAAGTAAAACCAAACATTGAGATTAACTTTTCAAATGAAAAAGCAGTGAATAGGTATAGACTGAAAACTCAAGCATGCCCTGCATAATTCTTGGAGGCAGTTATTTTGAACAGCTATTAGTAAAGAAATCAAAAACAAGGTAGAGATGTGGTTGCACAAGCAGGAAGCATATCTTTCAGCTCATTAAGGACCGAATGTGAGACCTGAGACAAGAGAGAACATCTTTCTTTTTAACTTTAGTGTTATGCTCCAGCAATATCCTGGTCCATTTTCCATAGGTAAATCCTCTTCTCCTATCCCTAACAATGGCTTGTTTCCTCATTTAGAAATTCTCTGGCTTCAGATCATTTGAATTGCAGCTTTAAAATGGCACTAGATTTGCAGCTACTGCTAGAATCAATTAGTAATGCCTTTTTATTATAACCTGATTTAAGTGTTAAAGCTTCCAAGAGTTCATGATTTCTTCTTTTTCCCAAATCAGTTCTCTCTTGTAGGTGGAAACTTTGGAATGACATTTTACTGGGTGGAAACTACTGACATTGAAAAAAAAATGTTTTGTGTCTATAGATGCATTCCTCTATGGGGGCCACAGCAAAGTAGAAGTCTACAGGCATCTAAGGTGACTCTTAAATATTGTTTTCTATTTATGCTAATGACACTGATACAAGATACTTTCAAAATGATTTACTAGACAAAGATGTGCACTCCTTAAATGCATGCAAATCTAATTGCATGCTTCATAGTGTTCTTCTCTTCTGGACCTTTGACTCAAATGCAGTCAGAGTACATTCAGTACATACCTCTGAGAAATATTATCGAGAATGAATATCCATGGTATCCAACTTGGTGTTAATTACAGCCTATGGGGAGATAGCCTTGACTGATAATACCATGGATTGGCTCATGTTCACTCACAAAGATGGTTTCTTCTCAAACCCCTGAGTATAAGAGAAAGCAACACTGATGGTATGTTTATCCACCCTGTAGCTGAAAATGACTTTTGTGGTGGTAGCTTGGATCATGCAAAATAACTTACAATATGGAAGCCCACAGGCAAAAAAAACTTTTCTGTTAAAATGCATGTCTAGAAAAGGCACTGAGCAAAAAGTATTGCCCAACCATGTCTATTTGATTCTGAAACTGAAAAATCTAAATTTCAGCCCATCAGCCACAAACATCCAATCTCTAGTCTCATGCAAACTTGAAAACCCCCCCAACAAGACAAAACAAAACCCCCTCCAAACCCATGAATGTTCAAGTAATCAGTAAAAGCAAGTTCTAAATTGCGGTTGGTAAAATTCACAATTGTTGTCAGCTATTTTTAGAAATCATCCACTCAGAGAAGGCTGCAACAGAAAATTCTGCGGGAAAGAAAATTTGTTGTTTGCATTTGGCTAGGTAGATAGTTACATAAATCATGAAGCATTTTTTAGTATTCTTCCACTAAATGAACTAAACAACTGAATGGAATTGAATAATATTACATGAATTTCAAATGGTGGGAATAATTTGCAATGAATATGTGTTAGTTTATAATTCATAAAAATGTAGAAAAGTTGTCTTATTTCTAATGTACCCTGGAACAGGGGCTTCAGAAGAAGCCCTGTTACTAGGTAAACCCAGGACATGGGTAAATGGGAGAGCTGGGACACAGCGGTGGGGGTTTAGCACACCAGGAAAGAATGAGGGTGATTATGGCCACCGCCACACATAAATGGCAGAGCCAGAGATCATGCACTTGCCCTTAGGGCACTGGAGAGGAGTAGAGTGGTTCGACACAGTGATGGCAGAGCAACAGAAGGCACCGTGAGCAGAGGTACAGGAGATTGATAATTGACGGATGAGACTGGGGACACTCAGAGGGCTGTAGACAGTGGAAGGCTGGCAAGACCCCCGAGAGTCCGGGAACACTGCCCCGGGAAAAGACACTAGAGACAATTGCCTCCCCCAGCTGGGATGGCCAGGAGACTCCCACAATTGGGAGAAGATCAGAGAAAAGCGGCAATCCTCTTTAGCAACTCCATAGTCATGGAAGGCGTGTCCTGAGGGGAAAAGGAGTGGGTACCCAACACCTGCCTACAGATGCCATAGAAATTTAGTAGTGTTAACCAAGTGGGCTGGTGTACTCATGTGGGTCCTCATCTTCATACAGGCATCAAGTCCTCCTCATCTTTACACAGGCATGAAATCCTCCCTGCTACCCCTGATAAAATGGCTTTGAATTTAGCAGAAGGTCTAGATTGGGTGAAGCCACAGTCATAGACTGGTCTTCAGTTGCAATAGAAAGAGGAAAGTATATTTCTGTAACCTATTCTGCACTCTTTGATTTCCCCAACCACTAACACTTTCTTGGCGCTCTCCTAGTTATCAGTGTCAGCCAAACAGATGACATGGAGTACCTGACTCATTATCATCTGAAACACTTGGGCCTTGTTAATCTTGAAACATTGATGAAAATGATGGATATCATAAATAGGCTGGAAAGGGAAAGACTAGCCATTGTAGATTCAAATGTAGCAATTTTTGTGCTGAACAAATGGATGGACACTATTGTCACATGGCTATTCAGAAATAAAGACTTCTCCTGCCTACTGTGCCTAATTACAGATATCTCAAGAATATTTCTGTGCACAGAATATTAGAAAGTGATTAACAGCTCAATGGGCTTTCATCACAAGGCTATTATTTTCACTGTCTTGCTTGCGCAAAGCACAGGCAGCTGTGTCCTATTATTTTATGGAGCTATGATACAGTTACTAGCTATTATACTATCCTGATCATCTAAATTACAGTGATATCATAACATGATAACAAATTAAAAAAGAAAAAAAGAAAAAAGAAAAATTAAAAATCCTCACCAATAAAAAAATCTAACCCCTCCACAGCCCTTTAATTTTAAATAAAGGAACAGCTGTTGAACTGGAATTGAGGTTCTTTTATAATTTAGATCAAACCTTCATTTCCTGAATCTAATTTAGGAATGCATTTTTTGTCTGATGAGAGAGAGTCACTTCATCTTCTAAATCTCTTGTTGGAAGAGGTACTTGGCCTGTTTACCTGAAAACTATGGTTCTATTTGCCCATGCATAGTGGGGCAGAAGAAAATTGCGCAGGCGGGCAAGCAGGAGTGGCCAGGAGGGAGAGGGCAAAGGCACGACACAAAATATAAATAAATAGCAATTTATAAAGTGGTGTTGACGCTGAGTGCTGCTAGGGCTCCTGCCCGGGGGGTGCTGCCTACTTAGGGCTTGTCTGAGGCCTCCACCAAGACAGAGCCCATGGGGGAGCTGGTGTCCCCCTGCCCCCGGCCTGTGGGGGATGCCTAGCAGGGCTGGGGGGGCAGGGAATGGGGGCCTGCACACACGTCCTGCAGGCACCCATCTTAGGGCCCTGGAGGTGCAGGTGAGGGAGGTCTAGGAGGAGGTTAGCAGGCTGAGGGGAAGCAGGGAGGCAGAGGATGAAATTGATGAGTGTTTTCTCTTCCCACAGGGCCATGCATCCAAGGGAGAAGCACCAAGTGAGGTGCCCTCCACAGCAGAGTGGCAGATGTTCCCCTCCAGAGCCAGGGCTGCTTGCAGCAGAGCAGTACCAGTTCCTCCAGTCCAGCTGGAGAACAGGTACGAGGCCCTGGCAACACTGCAGGAGAAGGAAGGAGAGGAGGAAACCTCCAGAGAGGAGGCCACTTCACACTCTCCAGACTCTGAACAGGCTGAAGGAGCTAAGCAGACCCAGAGGAAGAAATGTTGAGTGCTCATCATAGGTGATTCCATCCTGAGAAGTACAGAGGGTCCCAACTGTTGCCAGGACCCCTTGACATGAGAGGTCTACTGTCTGCCTGGAACAAAGATTCAGGATGTGACAGGGATGATCCTGGCCATTATCTGGCCTAGTGGTTACTATCCCATGGTCCTAATCCATGTGGGCACTAATGATGCGGCCAGGAGAAGCCCTGATCACCTGGTGGAAGACTACCATGCTCTGGGGGGCATGCTGAAGGAGATAGGGGCACAGGTGGTATTCTCTTCTGTCCTACCAGTGAGCAGATGTGGAAGACGACATGAGACCTGCATCAGAGAGGTCAACTTGTGGCTTCAGAAATGGTGTTTTGAGGCAGGCTTCGGCTTCTTAGACAATGACCCATACATCAGGATGAGAGACATGCTCGGTTTGCCTTTCCCCCAAAGGTAAGTGTGTGTTCTCTTCTAGGTTGGCTGATCTCCCCTGGTGGGCTTTAAATTAGGCTCATCAGGGGAAGGGGAAGATGAGGGCAGAGGAAGACTTGGACCAGTAAACCAAGCATCACCCACAAGAACAGCCCAGCCTAGACAGATGACAAGCAGAGCAAATACCCAGGTAAGCAACAGGGGCCTGGGTAGTACTGGGATTAGGGGGGCAGTGCATGCACCTTCAGGAGACCTCAAATGCCTCTATACTAATGCTCATAGTATAGGGAACAAGCAGGAGGAACTTACCCTCCTGCTACCTAACACCAACCTAGACATAGTGGGGCTCATTGACACACAGTGGGACCCAAAGCACAACTGGGCGGTGAATATCAAGGGCTATAGGCTGTATAGGAGGGATAGGACAAGGAGGAAAAAGAGGTGTGGCACTCTGTGTCAAGGATTCATACACATCCTCAATGAGTAGCACTAGGTCAGAGGAGGGGCAGACTGAAGTGCTCTGGGTTAGAACAGTAGGAGGTCGAGGGGAAAGGGACGTAACAGTGTGGGTCTACTACAGACCACCCAACTAAAAGGAATAGCTAGACTGGGAATTCTTAAGTCAGCTCATGGAGGCAGTTAGGTCAAAGGGTGTGGTCATCATGGGTGACCTGAACTTTCCAGACATCTGCTGGGAAGAGCAGTTAGCCAGGTCTGACCGCTCACATAGGTTCCTAGCTGAGATACAGGACCTCCATCTAACCCAGGAAGTGCACAGCCCCACCAGGGGAGACACCTTGTTGGATCTGGTCCCGGCCATGGGCGATGACCTGGTGAGGGGTCTGCGGGTGCTTGACCACCTGGGCAACAGTGATCATTGCCTGCTGGAATTCAGTATCTAGTGCAAGGTGGCAAAGGCCTGCAGCAAGGCAGCAGCCCTGGACTTCAGGAGGGAGGATTTCGATGAGGTAAGGAGAATAGTTAAGGAGATACTGAGGATCCAGAAGGGGAGGGGAGTTGGGTGTCTAACAAGTGTGGCTGTTCTTTAAGGAGACGATCCTCCAAGCCCAAAGGGAGGTAATTCCAACAAGGATCAAAGGGGGCAAGAGGGTGCAAAAGCCCCCATGGCTCACCAAAAACATCCAGGAACATTTCCTAGCTAAAAGGGAGGCATACACCCAATAAAAGGGAGGGACCATCACCAGGGGGGACTATACTTCTGTTGCTCGGACTGTAGCGGGGCAGTCAGGAATGCCAAGATGGAGTTGGAACTGGGGCTAGCTACCCGGATCAAGGACAACAAGAAGTCCTTTTTTTAATATAAAGCAGGTAAAAAGAAGGTACTGGGTAACATGGGGCCTCTGCAGGACACGCTAAGAAATTTGGTTGTCACACCAGACAGCAAAGCTAACCTATTTAACAATTTCTTTGTCTCCAGTTTTTTGAGCAGGGACCGGGTCATCCCCCCTACTGGGATCCCTGTAGGCCCCAGGGGAGGTGCACCCAGGCCTAGTGTCAGAGAAGACCTAGTCAGGGAACTTCTGGAGGGACTGAATGTATTTAAATCAGCAGGTCCTGATGATCTCCACCCCAGAGTGCTGGGGGAATTAGCAGAGATCATTATGGGAACCCTGGCACGGCTTTATGAGCACTCATGGTGCTCTGACATTGGCCCTTTTCTAGTCCTCTGGCCCAATGTGGTTCCCATTTTCAAAAAAGAGAGGAAGCAGGACCCAGGAAACTATAAGTCTGTTAGTCTTACCTTGGTCCTGGGTAATCTTTTTGAGAGAATTATCCTGGTGCATGTCCATGAGGGGCCAGCGGGGGAGATTATGCTTAGGGGCAACCAACATGGGTTCATTAGAGGCAGGTCCTGTCAGACCAACCTGGTGGCCTTCTATGACAGGGTCACAAAATCCTTGGACGCAGGGCATAGTCTTTCTGGACTTTCAGAAGGCCTTTGACACTGTCTCTTACCCCATTCTCATTAAAAAACTAGGAAACTGTGGCATCGATACCTACACAGTCAGATGGGTCACTAATTGGTTGGAGGGCTGCACACAGAGAGTGGTGTGGTATGGGTCTTATTCGACCTGGAGGGATGTGGGCAGTGGGGTTCCACAGGGCTCGGTCCTCGGGCCCGCACTGTTCAACATCTTCATCAGTGACTTGGACGAGGGAGTAAAAAGCACCTGTTCAAATTCACAGATGACACTAAGATGTGGGGAGAAGTGAGCACAGTAGAAGGGAGGAAAAGGCTGCAATTGGACCTGGACAAGTTACAGGGGTGGGTGGGTGAGAACAAGGTGGGTTTCAACACTGACAACTGCAGGGTACTGCACCTGGGGAGGAAGAATCAGCAGCATACCTAGAGGTTGGGGAACTCCCTTCTCATCAGTGCAGAGGCAGAAAGGATCTTGGAGTCATTACTGATGCCAAAATGAACATGGGCCGTAATGAATATATTCATCTTCCTTTTAAAAACTTTGTTCGAGCAGGGGAGTACACATTCCCCTACACCCCATGTAATACTTCCAACAGTACAAAGGGATAGTTGGACATAATGGGATTCATGTTTAAAAGGAAAAATCTGCATAGACAGATACTGCCTATAGACATACTGGACAGACATTTGGTTATCCCAGGATAGTTCACACTGGGCGCATCTACACAAGATGCTTAATGTGCAGTAGACCTATTGACTAAGTGTTAACAGCATCATGGCACCCATGGTATTAGGCTAATGTGCAGTAGTATGAGTCTACTGTGCATTAACCAACATGAAAAAAGCGTGTGATGATGCTAATGTGTAGTAGGGCAGCCTACTGCACATTTACTTAGTATTTCCTTTTGCAGGTACTAAATTTCATGTGCAGTATGCACTGCAAATTAATGAACATGTAGATAATCCCACAGTAGCTGACGACTGCCTCTCAGTTCTACGTTTTAGGGTGCAGGTAGTAGGTTGGGTGCCAGGATGGACATAGAGGAGAGAGATGAAACCTAAACCAGTGTAACCTTTACCCATCATTCTATTTAGGTAACTAAAATTATGTGAAGCTATCCTGGTTTAGGGTTGTGTAGCACCTGTCTGGTATTTTTTACATTAGCGCAGATGTTTTGTCTGCCCAGGTCTTCAGTAATATTTGTTCTGTCTGTCAAGGCCCTCGGTAACATGTAATGTGCTGTCTTCATTACTTCTGACTTGCATAAAGTAAAGTGCATAACAGAACCTTATGTGATCACTATCTTTTTTTTGGCTTATGAGAGTTGTTGTAATTGTTGTTGCAAACAGGCTATTTGAGGATTTGTTTTTGGAAATATAGCAGCAATAAAGAGGGTGTTACAGAAGACATTCAATTGCTGTCAGCTAAAATGTAAGAAGAATAAAAAATGGTGGCAGGGTAATGTATCCAGTGGTGAATGAAAGAGAATTTGAAGTTTATATTGCTGTTTCCAATATGGAAAGAAAGCAGTTAGTTTTCTGGTTTGTTTTTGTCAGCCTTTAAAAAGTTAGCTTCACTGCAAAAGAGGATTTTAATAAATTTAGAATGCTAAACTAGATCAGACACTAGCCCAGATTTTATTGCCTATAGATATCTTAGTGTTACTTTGCCCTCTAAGGGCAGAATTCTTTTTCCCTTTGTAGATCTAACTTCCCAAATTTGGCCCTGGTTTTATGCTGTGGCTGTGTAAGACTGCAGGTATATATTGAGTATGTTCAGTAGACCTCTACACTAGCCAGGTGCTCATGGACTTGAGTGTAAATCCTGGAAAAATGGTGCAGCAGGACCCTCCCAAGTTTCAACCCCCAAAAGTTGAGTGGTGAAGGCATTTACTTGGGGCAATCTACCTTCTGGTTCCACCTTGTCTCAAGAGAGTTTGAACCTCTAGCTCTTACTTCCTCGTATAATACTCTAGTCACTACACCATCAGTCAGACAGACAGTTCTCTGGTGCTGTCTTTGATATGAGTCACTGACCCCTGCTTGTAGTCATGGGAGTAAACAGACAGAGAGTAGTAGGGATGTTTTTGTTCCATTGGAAACAAGGTCAAGGCTAGAATCAAAAACCTGCTCTGTCCTAGGGAAGCAGCAGTCCTGCTGAGCCATGCACTCTCAAGCTTGTTCTTTTCTTCCTAGCCTTACTTATCTTTCCTCTCTTGGCTCTCTCTGACTGGTTGCCTGGTGGTTAGATCACTATGATGAAATGTCAGAAATATATAGGTTAAAACCCTCTTTGGTTAAGATGGGCAAGGACCTGTATCTCCAGCTTTCTGGGCAAGTTTCCTAACCACTGCTATTAAGGCTAAAATGTAGTGGGGCTTTTCTTTTTCAAAGTCTAACATCTGCTAGTCACAGATTTCTGTCCATCTACATCTCTGTGACTTAGATGTAAGTGTGTCTAGAATGGATACACGTATATAGTTAAATATTTGTCAGGCCAGTGTGCAGCCTACAGTGAATGTTTAGTCTACAAGCACACATGTATGTGTCCTCACAGCAGAGAAGCAGAAATTTATCTGCATGTAAGGGCCAAACCTGCCACCTATGCAGCTAGAAAGCTGCCATTTAGGCTTACAAAAGGAAATACAATTCTACTGTAAGTGCTTTCATTGATCCATACTACAGAATGCAGGGATAAAAGTACTGGGCTGCATATATTTAGCTGGGTTTGACTGTTATGGTTCCACTGATAGGACTGCTGGATCTTGGCTGGTGTCTGTATGTGGTCTGCAAGCTTTTAAGGGAATATTTAGCTACCACTAATTGGATCAAATCCTGTTTGCTTTACTATTGTTGACTTTTATTGCTTCTTTCACTTGAGTAAAGCATAGAATTTTTGATTTACTATTTGTATGGTTGTTTATTGCTTATAACAGTGTATATATACTATCTTTGTGTGCTCCTTTTAGAACCTCTGAATCATAACAAGTATTTCATTCCCCTGAATTAATTGACACAAAAACATTGACTCAGAAATCTTAAAAAAAAATCTACAAACAAATTTCTCTCTGTTCTGTTAATACTTATTGATAGTTAATGATGAAAACATGCAGTTACTAATTTATTTCTGTTTTTTTGATTCATGGTACTATCTTGTTCTTTATCTAAAATCAATCTTACAATCTTCCTCTAAAGTTAATTGTTCTGTTATATTTTCTTCATTACAATTATGTTCTTTATGTTCACTAATGCCTTGATCCAATGAAACTGTCTCCTCCCTCAGGATTGTGAATCACTATCCTGAGGATCTGATTGATTTGTAGAGCTTTATCAGAATGATTCCCATTTCTTTTTACAAGGTCTGTTTAGTTCTACTTATGGGAGGGAGGAATAATTTGCTTCTTTTTCACCCTGGTGGTTTTAAATCTGTAAGAGTGGTAGCACAGCGTTCCATGGCTGGTAGGAATAATGAATTATGTTCAGGCAACCCTATGTAATTCATTAGTGTCAACAGCTTTTGTAGCCAAAGTAGTGGGGTCTCTGACCTATTGGTATAAGAAGTGAATACTCATCTTTCATCCCTCTATATATTTTGTAGGGGTGCATTAAAGTAACAGCTATGAAAGTGGCTGCTTTTGGGGCCCATTGTTGCTGTCTGCTCTCTAGCTCTCACCACCACTACTCAGGATTGACCTTAGGGTCATATGAATTGACCATATACATTGAAAACCTCTAAGCTTCATTCCCAGTCAGTCTGACTCTGGAAGATCTCCTGGTCTTCAGAGCCTGAAGTCAAGCCTCACTGAAGCACTGCCCTTCTCTTCAGTTTGTTTTGAAACTTACCTGAGCCCTTTGGGTTGCAAGAATAGGAAGTCCTCTACCAGTCTTCTTACAACTTTCTTCTCCTAGCATACATATTTTCTACACTGAACTCCAAGTCTCTACTCCCCTAACCAGAGTCAAGCCCAGAAAAAAAAGACAATTAATGGGCAGTTAATTCCCTAAAAAGATTCCTTTCAAGGAGCAGGGAGCACAGTGTGCGACAACCATAAGATGCGATAGAGATGGGGAAGGGCAACTCATATGGCATGCGCTAGTTCAGGGAAATCCTCAGGGCCACCCCAGATTTTACTGTAGACATACCCTCATACTCTATCAAGGTGTTTACATGCAGTCCTGAATTATTTTCTTGGCATATTATAGATAAGGAGAACTGAGATTGATTGTTGGATGAAAATCAGGCCTTTCTGTGGAGCAGATTTACACTACAGAAATCTTATTTCCCTTCTGAGTTTGCATCAGCATGCTGATCCCACTGGGAAAGTGACCTGACGCATTTGTGAAGTTCAGAATCTGGCACAGTCACTTGGAAAAACAAAACTCTCTCCAGATTACTTGCTTTTGTGACTGAGCGCCCTACATAAGAATTGTAATTACTCTAATTTTTGTCAGGAAGCATACCTCAAAATAGGTATCATTTATCCCCCAGAGGATGCAGACATCATTTATCTAGTTATATCAGCAATGAAATGAACCCTTCATAGAGAGAGGCTGCACAGTACAGATATTAGACAAATGCCATGGGCCTGGCTTCTGAGCCCTTAGATGAAGTGATAGACAAGTAGTCCCTTTAAAGGGTGAGTAAATGGTAAATTGTAAGTAAGGATAGCAGGATCTGGTTTGACATAAATAGGAAATGCTTAGTTTTAACCATAGACTATCATCGAACACTTTGGTGTGCAGGAATAAGAAAGAGAATTTGCTGTTTCTAAAATACCATTTGGTAGCTCAATTTTTAGTCTCTTCTCGGCATATTCTTTATTTGAGTTTGATTTGTTGTTGTTCAGTTTTCTTTTAGAGAGACATCATATGGATCACAGCTTCATGGCACTGTACATGTGCAACAGCCAGGAATACATCACAATGTTCAGAAAGGCAGAGAAGGATTATTTCACTTAATTATAGTTTTACTTTTAATATTTTTCAAAAAAAAATTCTCAGTCCCCAAAGTAAATAGTTAAAACAATATACTGAGTTATGTAGGGGAGATTATAAATGAAAAAGCAGAGTTGGCCATTTTTGTCCCCAAGATTTTTTTGTTATTGAGATATTTATTTATTTAAAATTATTTCACTTGTTCAATGTATGTTTTCAAACTTTTCAGTAAACAGTTGAGATCATATATTGTCTTTTAGCACAAAAGCAGAAGGTGACAGACCAGGATTCTATCCTTGATTCTGCAACAACTTATTGTATCAGCTTGAATAAACCATCTAATTAGAGATCTGCCACTGAATTCAAAAGAATGACATTTCATCCTTAGTATAGGTACCATGCTTCTCTCTACCTGTAAGATGGAGATCACGGTAGTTGTTGGCACTAGATTTATGATGCAGATACCTTGTTCCAGGTGGACCCAAAGCCTTAGACCTACCACAAATTTTCTATTCAATAATAAGTGAATTTTACTGACACACAGTGATAACAGATAAGAATAACGCAAACAATTCTATAGCTATCAGTGCTAGAGATGTTATGGAGTCAAGGTACATCTGGCCAGTATGCAAGCTTCACCCTGAGGTTCTCTCTTGAATGTGAGATGTCAGCAGCCTGGACATCAGAGGCCAAGGCTGAACCCTCCACCCATGCCCCCCAGTTGGAGGTGGGATGAGACAGGCTAGTGGCATGCACTCTGTCCATGGTGGCCTTGGGTTCCCCTCTTGGGAATGCTTTGCTGTTCTGAAATCTCTCCTCTTGTACTTTTTCTCCCCTCTGACTCCTAATCTCTGGGCATTATCAATTGGTTTCCCTGTGGTTTTCATACTGTCCATGTTCTATCCCATCAGCATATTCCTTTGTTTCACAAACCCATCACATGGACACATCCTAATTTGGGCTTTTACTCATTTCTACTAATTTGGTCTGTCTCTCAAAACTTGAAATCCCAAGGGCTCTGCAGTTTAGTACTGTGACCTTCAGAGTCCCTTATCTATGTTTGGATATACTATTCATGTTGTAGAATGAAGTGGTACATGTCTTCAATTTCCCAGCCTGTTTGTCTGCTGGCTGCTTGCCTGTCAGACACAGTGGGTCTTCAAGGAAACTTTTTCACAAACAGGCTTTGAGAAATCAATTAACCCTTGCCATTCCCTGGACTATTGTTCTAATGCATATCTACTTTACTTATATTCCCAAAAGCAAACCTCTAAATACCATTTTATAGCCATCAGTAGTTACCTAGCTTCTTAACCTTTTTTAGTCAATATGTTTCAATTAAGTTTGGCTAAAATATCTCTGTGGATGCTCAACTCTTTTGAATGATTTGGAAGCATAAACATAGATTTTAGGAGAACATAGGTTTTGCCTTTGACAATTTTGGCCCTTTAGTTCTTCAGATGAAGAGTCCTGTGTTAAAAACTATTATTATTATTATTATTTTGATGATGGTGTGAAAGTATCTTTACCAAATCAAACCATGTTTTCTAGATAGGAACAAAACTTAAGAGGGAGCATATACATATAAAGAGGATCTGAATAAAACTAGCTTCGAGTGTCAAGGACAATAAAAAGTCCTTTTTCAGATACATGGGGAGCTGGAAAAGCAAAGGCAACGTTGGACCCCTGCTGAACCAGATGGGGCAACTGACAGCTGACGCCCAGGATAAAGCAAACCTATTAAATGGATACTTTGCGTTGGTCTTTCATCAGTCCCATGGGATGCCCATGCCCACTACAGGACAGGGAGGTCCTGGTGAGGGAGATCTCCTGCCCTCCATTAATGCTGACCTCATGAAGGAACATCTTGAGAAGCTGGTTACCTTCAAGTCAGCTGGCCCTGACAATCTACACCCCAGGGTACTTAAGGAGCTGGTGAATACCATAGCCCAGCCCCTGGCACGGATCTTTGAAAACTCCTGGCACTCTGTAATGTAGTGTAGTGCTCGAAGACTGGAAGAAGGCCAAGGTGGTGCCTATCTTCAAGAAAGGGAGGAAAGTGGATCTGGCAAACGATAGGCCCATCAGCCTGACTTCTATCCTGGGGAAGATCTTAGAAAAGTTTATTAAAGAGGCCATCCTTAATGGACTGGCTGATGCCAACATCCTAAGGGATAGCCAGCATGGGTTTGTTGCAGGTAGGTTTTGCTTGACCAATCTCATTACCTTCTACAGCCAGGTGACCTATCACCTGGACAAGGGAGAAGAGATTGATGTCATATATCTTGACTTCAACAGGTACTTTGCGTCAGTCTTTCATCAGTCCCATGGGATGCCCATGCCTGCTACAGGACAGGGAGATCCGGGTGATGGGGATCCCCTATCCTCCATAAATGCTGACCTCGTGAAGGAACACCTTGAGAAGCTGGATACCTTCAAGTCAGCTGGCCCTGACAACCTGCACCCCAGGGTACTCAAGGAGCTAGCGAGCGTCATAGCCCAGCCCCTGGCACGGATCTTTGAAAACTCCTGGTGCTCTGGTGTAGTGCCCGAAGGCTGGAAGAAGGCCAATATGGTGCCGATCTTCAAGAAAGGGAGGAGAGTGGATCCGGCTAACTACAGGCCCATTAGCCTGCCTTCTATCCTGGGGAAGATCTTAGAAAAGTTTATTAAGGAGGCCATCCTTGATGGACTGGCCCAGGCTAACATCCTAAGGGATAGCCAGCATGGGTTTGTTGCAGGTAGGTCTTGTTTGACCAATCTCATTTCCTTCTACGACCAGGTGACCTATCACCTGGACGAGGATGATTGATGTCATATATCTTGACTTAAAAAAAGCTTTTGATCTGGTATCCCATGATCACCTCTTGGCGAAACTGGCCAATTGTGGCCTTGGGTCAACCATGATCTGCTGGCTGGGAAATTGGCTCCGTGGTCAGACCTAGAGAGTAGTAATTGATGGAAGTCACTCATCGTGGTGTCCTGTGACCAGTGGGGTCCCCCAAGGCTCTGTCCTTGGACCCATATTGTTCAACATCTTCATTAATGATGTGGACATTGGAGTCAGGAGCGGATTGGCCAGGTTCACTGATGACACCAAACCTTGGGGAAAAGCATCCATGCCAGAATACAGGCAGGAGATCCAAGCTGACCTGGACAGGCTCAGCAAATGGGCAGATGAGAACCTGATGGTGTTTAACACCGAAAAATGCAAGGGAAAGAAACCCTGAAGCATCCTTATAGGCTCGGCAGCGCTATGCTGGCTAGCACTACATAAGAAAGAGACTTGGGGGTCATCATTGACCACAAAGTGAACAAGAGGCTGCAATGTGATGCTGCAGCTAGTAAAGTGACCAAAATGCTGGCTTGCATCCATAGATGCTTCTCAAGCAAATCCCAGGATGTCCTTCTCCCTCTGTACTCTGCCTTGGTGAGGCCACAGCTGGTGTATTTCATCTAGTTTTGGGCTCCACAATTCAAAAAGGATGTGAAGAAGCTTGAGAGAGTCCAGAGAAGAGCCACACGCATGATCAGAGGTCAGGAAAGCAGACCTTACAACGACAGGCTGAGAGCCATGGGGCTCTTTAGCCTGGAAAAACGCATGCTCAGAGGTGATCTGATTGCCACAAATAAGTTTATCGGGGTGACCACCAGTATTTTGGGGAACGTTTGTTCACCAGAGTGCCCCAAGGGATGACGAGGTTAAATGGTCATAAACTACTATAAGACCGTTTCAGGCTGGACATAGGGAAGAATTTCTTTACTGTCCGAGCCCCCAAGGTCTGGAACAGTCTGCCAGTGGAGGTGGTTCAAGCACCTACATTGAACACCTTCAAGAGCAAACTGGATGCTTATCTTGCTGGGATCCTATGACCCCAGCTGACTTCCTGCCCTTTGGGTGGGGGGCTGCACTCGATTATCTTCCGAGGTTCCTTCCAGCCCTAATGTCTATGAAATCTATGAAAAATAATCTTTTAAAGAAAGTGTGTGGGGGGGTGTGGTTGAGATGTTTGCCATTATTCTGAGTCAGTAAAGACTAAACACTTACATAAAGTCAAACAGGTCTTACACTTATCAGTGTTGGATTAATTATGGTTTAATTCTATACATGGTTGTCAGACTAGGCCTCTCCTGGTTTGCTATCTGGTTTCTCTTGGTTTGCTGTCTGGTACCATGTAAACCAATACAGCCTATTCTATGGTCGGGTTGTCGGTGACTAAACTGGTGCCCCTGGGCTAGCCTGGGTGAGGAAGGTGTGTGGACACCCAGAAGGACCAAAAACAAGACCTATCAGAGGATGAGCTCCCTGAGAGCCAATGGCCACCCATACCTGGAGAGAGAATGGGTGCCACCAGGTCACTCTGTCTCAAGAATCACCGATGATGCAAAGCAACTCAACTAATCTAGGAGGGTTGTTACAGTATCTAAGGTGCCCCAATGTTCACAGGAGCCTTGGGATTGACTTGGCTTGACTTGATTGTATACGCAGCCAGATGTGGCACGCTATTAACAGTAGTCAGTACATAAAAAATGCAGTGCTTTATTTCTACCATTTATAGTTTTTCAGAGAGACAGGGTACCATTCTCAGAGGCAGACTGCTCAGTGCTTGAAAAATGGCAGCAAATTGTATCATTAGAAGAACCAAAGAATCAACTGATTGGTAACTGTAGAGAAGTGTGTGTGTAGAGGGGAAGGGGTGCGACGGTCAACAGACTCAAAAATATTAAACAAAAATATAAAAAGAACATTTTCAGTAGTGCAGCAGTGTTTGTTTGCTTGGTTTGCTTACTTGCTTGTTTTTTGCTGCATTGTCCTATAAGAATGGGAAAACAGCAAAGCCACCTTACGAAGCTTTTAGATCTTCTAGTCGCACTGAGCGATGTAACCTCAGTTCTTTGTCTCTTTCCTCTCTTTCTCCTTTAAAATAGAGGTCTTCAAGAGAGGAAGTGTGTGGCACTTGTATAGCTGATCTTATTTATTCATTTCCCTTAAAAAGAAGGTTTTCGGTCCCAATTTTGATTTTTACTTGGAAGTCATACACCTTGCTCCCTCAATTACTTTGCTGCTATGACTGTCCGAAAGGTACATTTATCCCATGATTTTCTGGGGTTGGGGCAGGGAACTTAAGTAGTAAATGATAAACAAAGTATGATTCCAGTTCAGTGCAGCACATATCACACCCAAACATTAAGAATGCATTTAAGCCCCTGCCTATATAGTGAATAATTTGCACTAGCTTAAAACTAAGTGCACAATTAGGCCCTTTGCTAGACTGGGCCTACACACACCTATCATTTGTGTACAGCATACTAGCAAATACCATAAATGCAATAATGTCATGGTTGCAGTTTCTCTTTGCTGGTGCTTTACTGTAATTATATCAATGTCAGGATAAGCTTAACTTCCCAGAAGCAATATCAAATATAGGGCTCATGTCTAGAGAGACCATATGGAACCATGGGAAATATGGGACACTACTTTCCCCACCAAGTCTATGGTGCTGCTGTAGGCAGAGACAGAGTGACATGGTGTGTCAGGTAGGTAGGCAGCAGTGGTGCCTGCCTGCCTGATACACTGTGCTGCTTTACTTCCTTACTGGGCTTTACCACTTGCCCCTATGATTTTCCCCCAACCCTCTCCACTGGTATGGGACCATTTGGTATCCTCTTGGTTCCTGGCTGTAGTGCCTGGAAGGAGGCATGGACTGGTGTGCAAGCGTGCTGGTTCTGTGCAGATCCAGGTGCACAGCACCCCTGTGATCAGCACAACAAGGAACATGACTCTGCTGCCCGCCCCCAAGCTCATCTTGTGTGGCAGTGCATACAAGCATGTGGCATGGCAGTGGCTGCTGCTGGGTGGCCTCTGGCTTCTGCTGTTGCTGCAGTCACCTATTGATCTGGGCCAGCAGGGGCCACAGTTCCAGGGTACAGCCCAAAGGCCTGAGCTGCCCTCCAAACACGTGTCCCCATGAGCAGCCAGGTGGGCAGTAGAAATTTGTATTGAAATAATGGGCAAGTTAGTGCAAGCCTTGAGCCAGGTTCTTCCATCCAATTCTAGGATGCCTAAACATACAGAAGCACAATATTAGTTTTTGAATAGAAGTTCTTAAAAGAAGTTTATAATTCTGAGCTAACTAACCTACTTTTCTTAGTTAAATTACTTGAAATTGAGTGTATAGCTGTGCTGTTAAAAAAAGAAAAAGAAACCAGCAACAATAGAATATCAGGTGCACCACAAATGAGATCAGTTTATCAGCCAAGGCTGTAGTATTCATCTGCCAGAGCAGATAACATGTATTTTCCCCAGTGCAACTTCAAACAATTATCATATTTAAGAGTAAAACTAATTGTCAGAATGCACATAAAACTCTTCTAAAAAAACCAATGACTTGGCTCAATGGGACCTAGAAACAAGAAGCTTTTGTTCCTTTTGTTCATTTATCAATGAAATAAGCTTGGACTGCCATCATGTTCAAACTCACATTGATGAGCATAGACTAGAGAAGAAGCTGTAGTGTCACCACGGTAAAAGTTTTGCAATTAGGCATTGCATGGTAAATTCTTTTGCATGATAAATTCCTTTGCAATTAAAGATCTATTTCTTTTCAGGGAAAGAAGTGATGCCAGAGTGATGGTTAAAGGATCCACAACATTTGCACAAATAAAATACTCAAATCTAATGATGGGCAAACCTTGAAAGATTCTGTTGGTGAGTCCAACACAAAGGAAGAAGTCTGAATGTTAAGCTGAATCTTGTATAAAATTTTCAAATCTACTTTATACTTGGGAGCCTTGGTAGTACTCGGCTAACTTTTTCGTGACAACTTTTTTTTTTTGGTACCTAGCACTCACAGAAAAAAATCAATGGGTTTTTTGATGCTTGGTCTTAGATACTTCTACAAATTTTAATCAGCCTTATAAAAAATCAGACAGAAGCATGTGCATATCTGTGTGCCTGTGTAAAATCAAATGCCCATTCCTGGTCCATTGTCCCAAGTCCCATAAATGCCAAAATCCAGATTTGACCAAGATGGAAGAGTTGGCCAACATTTTCATGTGGTTGAGAATTGATTCAAATGGAGCTGATTTATACTGAGATTCTAGCCAAGTGAAGCTATAAGAACAACTATTAAAATTTGAGGTCCATTTGAATCTCTCTTGGAGATTCTGTAGTAATAATTGCTATGTTTTGAATTTTAAAGATTTCTGACATAGTTGGGAATGCAAATCAGGTAAAATCAATAGATCCTTTTTGACATATCTAATACTTAACTGTAACTTGCTAGAGGCAAGTTTAGTGGGCTTCTTCTAATCCCATTACTATAGAAAGTGTGGAATAATCAGAAAAGAGTGAACTTCACCTGTAAGGCCTGATTGCTACAAGTCTGAAAGGGCAATTCTTGGAGTTATGTGAACCCAGCTTGGGGGAGAGCTACATAGTCAGGATGAAGCAGTGCTGGGGACTGGAGCTCTCTGCTATAAGCTGCAGAAGCTGGATCTGAAGTTGTGAATTGTGAGTAGGCCCAGGAGGGCCGGAGCTGGGATAGGCTCCAATAGGACAGGGAAAATCCTGGAGAGGATCTGTGAAGAAGACACTCTAGAGAGAATTAAATTTGGTTTGCTTTGATTTCAGGCAATGACTCTTGGCCACATTTGCCTTCCTTATGAAGCTAGATCAGGAGGTGGAAGGTTGCTGAGGAAGTTTCAGGGGAGTACATGGCCTGTATATTATTTAAAGGTATTTGGGCTAAGAGGTTCTTTGGATTGGTTGGGGCATGGTCTATGGAAGTCGGATTGAAGGATGCCAGCCCTGGGGACTGCTTGGGAGTTGAGTGGACCCAGGGAACTGTGTGGGATACAAATGGCTCTGTGGACTGCTGATTGAGAGGCCAGACTAATCCAGGAGACAGAGAGACTGGTAAGGGGCTGTTGAGAAAATATGCCCACAAGGCTGGCAGTGGATGGGGTGGGGTCCAGTAATATCAAATACTACACTGTCCTGAGTAGGAATGGCCCTATGATGTGAACAGTGAAAGAGAGCCATAGAGGGGCCCCCTGGCTGAATTGAGGACCTACTCCTTATTAATTATCAAACATCAAGATGTAGCATGCAGGAAACAACAAGGTCACAGATTTTTGAGACGGCAGGCAGATGAAGACTGGCTGCCAGGGAGTGGTAAACCCCACAGGACATCCTTGGCCTGTAAACCAAGTCATGTCTGGTTAAAGAAACATCAGCTCTGACAAAACTATTTGAGTCTCTGTATAATACAAGAGCTGGTACCAACTCTCCTCTCTGCTAAGACATTGAACTCCTGCTCTTTTCTTTTCTCCCTGTCTATAACCCAGTCTTCTCAGTTTGCTGTCTGTAGCAGGGCACTAAGGTGCCTGCTACTTTGAAAGCAGAGATAAGGACCCAGGTGCAGGTTGCTGAGACATCCGGTTAATGAGGGTAGTGACTTGCTCCTGCCTGGTCAGCTGACCAGAAGGGGCAGGGCCTGGTGCCTATTAAATCACAATGTCTGAGGCCAGGGGAGTAGGCTGCTGGTTGCCAAGGGGGAAGGAGCTCTGTCTAAGTAAGTAAAGAGGAGAAGCTGGACTGCATGAGCAGGCTGATACTGGGGGAGAGATGGAGCATCCTTGGGGTGGCTTGAATGATGTTACAGCTAAGCGGCTAGAATTTATGTTATAGCCCAGGGGCTTATGTTTGTGTTTGCTGTTTATGACCGGTGGTTTGGGTAAGGCTACTAGGGGTTGGAGGAGGCCCCAGCCCCAGGTGAAAGGGGGCAGTGAGAGAAGACCGAACAACGTCCAGTGCATCAGTGAGGCTTGGGGCATGGTTCAGGGGTGGTTGGAGGATTAAGGGTGCCTTGTAGGCATCTGGACATAAGGGGCGCTAGGGGAGGGCACGGTGACCCTAGGACACCCCTCCTGTTACACTGTCCTTAATAACTAAATAATAACATACCACTGAATGATACATGGTAGAATACACTTGTCTACTTCTCTCAACAGGCACAGCTTGTGGCCTTAGTTGGTATATGGCACAAACATACAACAGGTGAAGAAACTAGACATAGTCTGTAGTTGGCAAAGCACTGAAAAGTTGTTAATATTATTCATTGCTTAATTACATAATACCAGCTGTGCACTGGGGCTAAGTACAGACAAAAAAACCCAAGATAGAATTGATCCAATCTGTATGGGTTTCTATAAGAAGTATAGATTGGATTGGGAATGAAGGGAACAAACATTGGCCCTTCAGTGGGGATAGGCAGGCAGATGCATCAGCCAGAAGGTGGGGGTGTCCCCACATGCCTCCTAGCATGTCAGAGATTTGAGGGCAGCTAAGCACAGCTGAGTGGGGACCATACCTGACTGGCTGCCAGCACTGGGGATAGGAGGTGGAGGAATGGAGCCCCTCCTCCACAGCTTGCTTGCTTGCTAAAGTCTGGGGGCTGGGGTGAGTCCATGAAATGGGGGCTCTGGTTCCCCTACAGCTACACAGTAGGGCTGTGCGAAGCTTCAGTCCCTGACTGGATTCAGTGGAGATTTGGCCTGATTCGGTGGTCAAATCTCTGAACTCAAATTGAATCAGGAGACTCTTTAATCGGAAAGATTTGGCGATTCATACATAGACACAGCTTTAAATGTTTTCTCTACATACATCATGGTAGCAGGCGGCCCATGAATGCTGTGATGCTGGGATGGATGGAGCATCCTATGGGAGTGCAGGGGGCTTCCTAGAATGCTTTACAGCAGACCCGGAAGTGGACCAGAATCCCTTCCAGTCCACTTCTGTGTCCACTGGGGATTGCGCAGGGGGTGCCCCCCTGCCCTCCTGGCTCGGTGACTGGTGCCTCTTGGGTCTGGGAGGAGGCCCACAGGGTCCCCTCATGGCTGACTGCTGAGCTGGGGTGGTTCAGGGGAGTCCCCCAGCGTGATCCCTGGCAGACCCAGAAGAACTTCAGGTCACAAAAAAAAGCAAACTGAATTCTGAGTTGCAGTAAGAGAAGCATTAATTTAAAGATTTGAAGTTATAGTACTACATTCCTCAGTACTAGGCATCAGCTAGAATATTGCGGGCAGTTCTGGGCACCACACTGTAGGAAGTGCACTCCCTTTTGATTCTCCCCTGCATGTTAGGGAAGTTATATCCTAGAAAGAGAACTCCTGGATGTTCAAGAGTGTTACTAAGGGTATTATTTTAGTCAAATGCTATATCACTTCATTTCTCTGCATTCTTAAACAAAACAGGAAGTAGATGAAGTGTAATTCTATGTTGCTAATGTCCAAAAACACTCATTTTGGCCCCAGAGTTTTCATGAAATATAGAAAAGTAGGGCTAGATTTTTTGCAATATCTTGGGCATCTAAGTGGACATAGGTACCTAAGTATGATTCAGTTCCACCATGTTCAAGTCCCTAAAAATATATTAATTGTTTTTATGGGCATGGGCAGTCTTGAAAGGTCACTTGGTAAATCATGAGAAGTCCAGGAATTGGGTTCAAAGGGAGCCAGGAGTCGGAATCAGTCTCTGTGGTTCCTTGTCTTGCTTATTGGAAGGGTCAGGAGCTAGTGGCAAAAGATGCAGATAGAAGTGCATCTCCCAGGTCTAACTTATGGCACTTCACAGAAAGTGAAGTGGAAGACATTACCTATTGTGTTGGGAGGATGAGGGATTGAGCTTCAATACAGAGCTGATTTAGCGAGAGAGGCTGCATCTCAAAAGCCTCTTTCTCTAGCTCTGCTTGCCCCTCTCCCCCTGTCCTGCTCCTGTTCTGTCTCACAATGGGATGGGGACAAGGCAGGGGAGGGAGGTCTGTTATGGGGTTTCCCCAGTCATGCTAAAATGGGGGTCTGGGTGGATCAGAGCCCTCTACCTCAGGGAGGCTAGAGTCCACCTACCCCACTTCTAGCACTGGCTGGGTAATCCTCAGACTGAGCTTCCACTGCACTTCCCATTCTGAAAACTGTGCCGGGAGCAGCTGGGCTTTGTCAGCTGAGCCCTGCTCATGGTATGCACAGACACAAGTTAATGAAGACACTCCACTTTGGAAAATCGTTACTTCCGTCTGCACCTAAATATTTGGCTGGGGCCACCTTTTAAAGACTGTAGTGGGTAAAGCTTGTATCCAGGGGATTAGTTGCTCTGATTGTCCAGTTAGGATCTGCTTGGTCTAGGGCACTGATCCAAGCTGCTGTAGATGGGGTTTGTTTTCCTGAAGCCGCAGGGAATGTATTGTTCTGATGATTTGATTGTGACCACCTTAGTTTTGGGCCCTCATCTGAGCTCATTGCATTAATGCATGTAATTCTGTAACATAGAATCATAGAAAATTAGGGTTGGAAGGGACCTCAGGAGGTCATCTAGTCCAACTCCCTGTTCAAAGCAGCTATATAATGCTAGCCAAGGCTTTGACTATAAGCCAGGTCTTAAAAACCTCCAAGATGGAGATTCTACCACCTCTCTGGGTAATCTGTTCCAGTGTTTTACTACCCTCCTTGTGAAAAAGTTTTTCCTAGTATCTAACCTTAACTTCCCTCGCTGCAACTTGAGACCTTTGCTCCTTGTTCTGTCATTGACCAGCACTGAGAGGAGTTTAGCTCAGGGGCAGGCAATTATTTTGGGCAGAGGACTGCTTACTGAGTTTTGGCAAGCTATCGAGGGCCACTACATGAGTAGCCCTGCCCATTGACAGGTGCCCCACCCCCTGGTCACCATCTTGGGACCAGAAGTTCTACCCCTTAACCCCTGACCTTTACCATCAGAAGTCCCTCCCCTTGCCCCCTGGAAGTACTCCTTTCAGCAAGGGGTTTTGCCATGTCTGAACCAGAAAAATACCAAATTATATTGTAAAAATTAAACAAACTACAACATTCATTAATTTCATTAAAAAAATTATTTTTGTCCTGATTTACATGAGTTTGTGTAGTGTACATAGAGGTGATAGTATAATAGCTTAAAATGAAGTTTTACTCTTGTATATTATGGAAGGGTGGGTATAGGTTTGTGGGTACGTGAGTTGTGGGGGAGGGTGTATGTGTGTGAGGGGGACTTGCTGGGGGGTGGATAGGTGTGGGTGTGTGGGGGCGGGGGCAGTGGGCTTGCCCCCACCCCCACACACCCACATACCACCACCTGACCCTTAAGACTAATCAAAAAAAGCAGGAGGACCAACTTACCTTTTGCATTAGCTATTTTTCAGGGATTTGTGCAGAGTGGACTCAAAACATACTTAGATTTTAATTTGGATTTAGGTACCCGGGCTGTGGTATCCCTTCACCCTTACTGTTTAGAATTAACATTAGAAATAAAACGAATAACGAAAAAGAGGTTGTGCCAATGGGTGCAATGTGTCCATTACAGTTTCCTCAAGCTGCTTCCCACTTCTGTATGTTCATCTGCCACACCTTGATGTAAAAAAAAATACAGAGAAAATAAATGATGAAACACAAGAGAAACAGTGGTCGCTTGACAAAAGGGGATATATCTTCTTCACAGGGTTTAGCCATCCTTACACCCTGCACTTACGACACCTGTCATGGGAACTATGGCCTTCTCATTCTACCCACTACTTGGTTGGCAGCATTACCAGTCATGCAATTCTCCCAAATTCTTCAGGGTATATCACCCCTTTCCTTAATTTTTTCTAACATCATCACCTGAATCATGTCTGCGACTTGCCAAGCAGTATCCTTCTGACCAGTAATACCATTCTCAGCTGGATGTCTCACTGCACTGGTCCCTTCAAGAGACCTTTGAGGCCATTATATATCTGACATTTAGGCCTTGAATTGGTTTAAAATATGTCAGTAGAAGGGACATTAAGGCTAAGTACAGATATTCAAAAAGCCCAAGCAGAATTGATCTGATCTACACAGGTTTCTCTAAGCTGCATACAGATTATAGAAGGGAAGGAATGGAACTCATGTTCACTCTTCAGTTGGGAGAGGCAGGCAGATGTCTTGCAGTGGCTGAGGCAGGAAGGCTGGGGGCATTCCCGCATGTCTCCTAGCCTGCTGGACATTGCCAAAGGCAGCTGAGTGGGGACCATCCATTATTGACTGTCAGGCACATGCCTACTTCCTCTTCCTTCTCATTTCTCAGGCAACTCTCAGCTAGAGGTAGCCAGTGCAGGGAGGTGTTCTTGCCCCTGCTCTGTGTCATAGGGGTTCCTGAGCTTTGTCCCAGGGAGGGGACATAGGGATCCACTCCAGGCAGGCACTGAGTCAGGCTCATGAGCTGCTGGAGGGAGGTAAATCAGTGGTGCACTCTGCATTCATGGCTGGGTCAGCAGGGCACAGAGTGTCCCTCTCCTGTCCCAAGCTCCAGGACCATGTGCTGGAGTGGCACTGGGAAAGAATTGGAGGATTCCCCACTCCCATCCCCCAAGCCAGCACTGAGTTCCCAGCTGAAGCTACTTTCTTCCATATAACTGTAGGTCCCTGAGGTGGGGGTGAGCAGTCATGCCCATGTGGTTGCAGCACTTGGCAGAGGGCAATTTGATGCAGGAAAAGGGCCCACAGCCTGGGGAGCTGCATGAGCCCCCACCTAGCCCAGCCTGCTGATAGAACTGACTGCTGCTGCCTGGGCTGCTCAGCACAGCTCAGGCAGGTAAGTTTTCCAGGGGCAGAGGATGGATGGCTCCCAGTTCAGCCCAGGACAGGAACCTGCTGCCTCCCCCACACCAATCTCAGCACTTGAGTTATCTCCCACCCCCACCATGCAGTGCAGCCACAAGGGCATGTCTATTCTTTTCCCCCTTACATACAGCTGCACAAGAGGAACTGGCTTCATCTAGGAACTTGGTACTCACTTGGTGCAGGGGTTCAAGCCCTTCCTGGACCTGCTCCAGCACACAGTCCTGGGTCTTGGGACAGGGAAGGGACACTCTGCCTTACTGACCCCCACCAGCATAGGCAACGCGTGGGGGGGCATGTGCCCCCCGGAGATTGGCCACTGCTGAAGCCACCACTGACTTCTGTGGGTGGTCGCCACTCACCACCCACCCTTCCTCACTTCCAACGTGGTTGCCAGTGTTTGCAGGTGGTCCCCATTCACCACTCGCCATCTCCCTCTAGTGCCGTTACCACCACCAGTGTCTGTGAGCAGTCCCCACTTGCCACTGCTGACACCGATGCTGGCTCATCACCACTGACACCGATGCTGGCACCTCTGGGTAGTCTCCACTCGCCAGCTCCCAGTCTCAGGAGGCACCAGTTGTTGATGACCACAAAGAATTTGGGGTGTGCTGCTGGCACTGCCTCCCCCAGCAGATTGCAAGCCATGCTCTCCCCCACCTCTGGCCTGTCTTCCATTGACAGACAGAGAGCCTAGGGGCAGGGCTGGCTAGGTGCTTAGCTAGAGCAGCTGATTCGTGGATCCCTGGGGGGGGAGGCTACCTTAGACTAGAATTAGCCATTTTTAAAGCAGTCTGTGTGCCCCAAATTTCTGTTCTGTTATGGGTATAGATTGGTTTATGATGACCTAAACTGGAAAAGTATAATGTCTGGACCTAGCCTAAATGAGAAGAATAATTGATTGGGTTTATGTGGTTTTGCACTACTACTCCCTACTTGATCAGTTCAGAAATGTTCACTTATAGCTACAACTGGTACTATAACAAACCCAAAACTTTATTGATTCAATCTTGTGCTTATAGAGCATAAAAGTTTGAATTAAATAGCTTGCTCCTATCTTGAAATTAATGTGTCTAGCATTACACAAGTACATATTAGAAGAGTGAACATCTGACAGGTGCCTGCCTCCTTGAGGAGACATCACAGTGATATGAAAATAATGAACCAAACAGTAATGATTAAATAGTCATCTTGATAAGATTCTAATCAACTGAGAGAAATCATTTGCCAGTCTTTAAAAATATGAATTTTATATAAAACTGAGTACAAAAAAAAGTGTTAACACAGCACTAAACCTGCTTGGCTTTAAAGAAAAAAACATTTTTAAACAAGTGACTTAACCATATTGTTTATTTCAAATGTTTTGTGGCTTACTTTTAATGGCAAAGTGTATAGTGAGATGCATGGCTAAGAAATGCTAAATAAACAAAAATCACAATTAAACATGAAAATTAGTTATTCTGTTGAATTTTTCTTCTGGATTCCAAAAGGTATCTTCAAGTGGTATGCTAATTTAGGACCTTCTTCTGCAATGTTTCAAAGCATTTAATAATGCTACCATTTAAATGTGCCCAATTATGGTAGAAAGGACACAGTAATGTGGAGTAATACTGTTGCTTCTCCCCTCCTTTCGCCCCCCCCCATGAAGTGTATTTAACAGACAAGCCAATGCATCTGAATGGACTTTCATTATTCTCTAAAAGGCTCTAAATAAGTATTTTCTATCCTTTGGAGAAGATATGCAGAAGATCAGTCTTACCTGGATTTGTCTCTTGTGGCCTCTAATATTCATTGAAGGATGGACTTGAACCTGGATCTTCCAACTTCCAAATGAGTGCCCTAAGCACTAAGTCTATGTATAAACATTTGGGGAGATTAGTGGGAGGTTAGATTACATTAAAAATAGCCACCTAATCTAAGGTAAATTGGGGGGAAGGTTGGGGGATTGAGGGGCAAGAAGTGGGGGTGATTGGGAGGACTAGCGGGGATTTGAAGGACAGGCAGAGTCTGTGGAAGGGATTGGAGGACAGGTGGGATCTGCAGGGAGTTGCAGGGATCCAGGAGGGTTTGGTGGGATCACTGGGGCTAATATGGTATATGTGGAGGCGGGCTTGCAGGGGATGGGGGCTCTCCCTCCCACTGCCTGGGAGTAGGGGCTATTTTTAACCTGCCTGACCCTCCCAGCCCAGACATGTATCCCCATTCTCCTCAACCTTCCTCCCATACCAACTTACTTCCTTGGCTCCTAGCATTGGCAATCACTGATAAAAACAGTACCAGGAGACTGCAGGATGGGGAGTTTGGGGGTAGAGGTGGGGAGAGCTGGCTGGTCCATGGGGAGAGTTGTCCAATTTGGGGGAGGGGCTGAGGGACTAATATAATCCAGTGCCAGGGAGGGTGTAGGAAAGGTGCAGCCCCAGTGCTGGGGCCAATGGCCGCAGTTTTCCAGCCCTGAAGTTCAGTTAGATCAGTCTCGCCTGACCCGAGCTCAGTTAGACTATCTCAGAGGTACACCTGAATTAGATCAGATTTGCCATTTTAGACCAATCTAACTGTCCTGAACTTCTGTACAGTTTGCACGTAGATCCCTCTAACTAATGTAAGGTCCACACATGGGTGAAATAACTTAGATCATCTGGCCTTTTTAATAGGATCTAACCTCCTCATAACCTCCCCAAATGTCTGTATGCAGCCTGAGTTAATGATTATTGGGTGTATTGCAAGGAGGAACTGATTCTTCTGTTCCAGAAGTTCTGTCTGCATCCTGAGAAAAAATGCCTGACTAAAATCTAATCAAAACCAATTATTCTTGCATTTTTTTTAAACAAATTGATATGTTCAGACAAAACTTTTTTGGCTTCAAATCCTGAGTAGTTCTAATCATGACGCATAATCACTACAAATTATAATAGAATCACAATTGTCAAAGTAAATTAATGAAGTGTTAAACAGTTTTAAATGCATTATCCTTTGCTCTTCTGGGTTTATTTTCTTAACCACCAATTTGAAAAATCCAGTCATTTGCAGGTTCCTACGATTAGTTTGAATTAATGGAATCATGCTATAGATTCTTGCCTATAAATCAAAAATACCTGAAGAATTTTGTGTAAATGTGCACAGATAACATGAAAAGAAAACATCCCAAATATATATTAAGCTTTAAAAATAGTGAGTTTATATAAATAACTATTTATGACAACAGAATATATTTTGCAGCCTTATAGAATGTGCTAATGGGCCTCTCACTATAATGCTTTTTCATTTACATTGTTAAACTAATCAGAGATGATATGAAACTGATTACACCTGTTACTGTTTTCAGAAACAAATGTCAACTGTAGGCAGCACTTGGGTTTATTAGACACATTAACTCCCTGGTCTTTAACACTAACAATTAGCCCAAGAAAAGTTGTTACTTTCATTTACCATGATAAAATACATAGATTCACTATGCTATAGTAGTAAAAGGAACTGTTAAAGCAAACCTTTACATGGTTGTGCATATATGTTGTTGTGATCTGCACTGATCTTTATATCAGTGCACCTACATTTAGGGCTCACTTTTTCTTTATTATGGTCAGTGAAGTGTTTCATTGGAGCACATTAGCATTTCCTATACAGTAGATTTCTGGGGCATTTTACAAATATTTAAATATAATCACAAGAACAAATATCTCTTATCCAGAGCTTCTCCATAACCTACTAATAAAAAAAGTTTTACAATGATCCTTAGATTTCAAACTAAATTAATTCTTCGCATTTAAGGATCTCAGTATGTGCAACACCATCCTTTCTCAGAAGAGCCTGATAAAAATTGGTAAGATTTGCACCTTACATGGGTAGTCAACAAATCTGTGCTCTTCTGTGAACAGAGGAAACAGAAAATACTTGCAGAGAACATCCTGTCAATAGTCACCCTATTTTTAAATAAGAGGGCAATATAGCATCAAACAGGAGTAGTAAAAGGCTGGCAGTGAAAACCGCTGGCAAATCCCTTTAGTTAAGCATCTCTGCATAACCTGTCAGTAGTTCTGGTGGCTTCTCCTTTAAATTGTCTTCTATTTCCTCCAGATTGAAACTCAGCTAGTTCTTTGCCAAGTCCCAGACTCATTCAGGAGCTGGATAAGCTCCTCCACAGCACTGGCCAACCCAGTTGTGGTGGAGATATGACAAGGGAAAGGAACATATTGAAAGCTTCATGCACAATGCCTCTCACTTACTCATCTGAACTGGCTGCCCTCAGAGATGTTTCTTCCTATTCCCTAGAAGCTCTTTCCTTGCCTTCTGAAATAACAGCACACCTAAAAAGACCCTCCTCAGCAAGTTACATCTTACAGGTATAAAACTCTTAATGCAACCTGGTTTAAGATAGAATTTAATGGAAGTAACTTTCTGTTAAAAATTCATCTATTTTTGAGTCCTCAACATTTATAGTCCTCAGTTTGCAACAATGAGCCTGATTTTTTCCCTTTCATTTTATACTGCGTAAGTCCATGCTTCACAGGATTTACATAATGTAAGTGTTGCCGGCACAAGGTGCCCGAGGGAGGCAACAATTGGGTTCGTTGCCCGGTGTGCGTCGCGCCAAATAAACACACTGGGGGAGAAGCAGACAGAGTTTATTTGAGCTCAAGTAAAAGGCACAGGGAGACTGTATGGTCTCAAATCCTGTGCACCTAACCCTGCAACAGCGGGATCTTTATACCCTGGTCAGTTTCACTGTCAGTGATTTTCCATCAGCTGGCCTCCTCTTTCTCCCCTTTCCCTCCTCCTTTCTCTCTCCAAGCGGTGCCCTTGCATTCCACAGATAAGTTTTAGCTCGCTTGCTTTCCAGAAGGACAGGAGATTGCAGGCGCCAAAGAAAGGGTTACAAAGGTTGGGCAAGGCGGGGTTTTGGCTCTTCTGAGTCTGGAGCAGAAGGACTTCCTCGACACTCGTGGTCTTCCATCCCTCTGAGTTACCCAGGGTTATGCCCAGTGACACCAACATAAGAGAAAGGGAAATTAAACTCAATGTATTTTCTCTTACTACATGGGAAGTCTTGATTAAATGAGTGTTCCATAGATACTAGTGTACTTTCAAAACTTGCTATCTAAGATATATATCAGTCTGTCATATCACTCAGTGTATGCTATATGCTATAAAAAGTATGAGCTTTTAAATCTATCATTGAACTGTTGTTCTGCTTACCAAAGGACATCTTGAGCTAAAGTCCACAAAAATGGAAACATATAATTGAATCAGAATCTAGCAGTACTCATACTAATACCCCCAAAATATTTAATGGAAGAAATCAAATGAGATGGTATATTTCAGACTTTTATTCTACTTCCCATTGTATTATAGTACTTAGACAAGCAGCATTGTAGAGAACTCCTCTTATTCATTACAGTTTTCCCAAACCTTATTAAAAGAAATTTTGCACTGCTGATATCACCACAGGAGCTAACTGAAACTACAAAGATGAGGTCACTATGTTGTTTGAGATAATGGAAATTCATGCAAAACAGCAAGAAAAGATTTATTGTCCCATGACAGCATAAATTAAATTTTAAATACCTGAAGTAACCTGACAAAAGAGGTAGGTGTATCTATTCTATGAGTTTATATAT
Organism: Crocodylus siamensis; assembly: GCF_052110815.1. Classification (NCBI taxonomy): domain Eukaryota; kingdom Metazoa; phylum Chordata; order Crocodylia; family Crocodylidae; genus Crocodylus; species Crocodylus siamensis. The sequence continues at coordinate 88,314,151 of NC_143399.1, read as the reverse complement.
ATACATATCGCTTAATTGATTAATTAAGTCCCTGCTATACAGCTGGATACTGCATAGGGCCACATATGGGCCACAGAATACACCCAGAATAAGATGATAAAGTTAGGCTCCACAATCACTAGAGTTTCTGTGTAATCACGATACAGGCCCTATACAATGACTATACCTTTCCTACAGAGTTTGTAGCTCCACTCACTGACTCCCCTCCTTCCTCCACCACAACTGAATTTTGATTCATATTTACCCTGAAATGTGGACACCCCTGGCTGAAACCATCATGTTTATAGACTGGCTTATCCAGCACTTTCCAAGATGCTTTTGTTTAAACCTGAACAGTGCTTACTATTTTGAAAAAAAAAAAAAAAGCAACAATCATTACTTGTGAAGTGAGAATTCAATTTCTGTGGAGGAATTTAAATAGAGAGTGGGGCTAGTTATCTTTCTGATATTTGATAAGTGGAAAAAAGATTTAGTTATCCTGAGGTAAGATTACTTTTCAGAGAGGATGACATTTATTACCTCAAGGACATATTTCAACAAATCTCTATCCTTTTTCCAGAGGTAATAGTTCTGTTCATCAGAGAAGAAGGCAATTGGGAAAGGGAAAAATTCATTACATTTCTGTGTGCGAGGGTGGGTACAGGCAGTTGGTTTATGTTTGGCGAAAATATTTGCTCAGTGTAAGAAAATGCATTCTTTGGAGAAGGAACAACTTATCCAATGCGTCTTTCCCTTACATGTTTTCAATTGTACCATAAACGTCCCACTATAACTTGTATCTGTGGGACCCTTTACATGTAAACATTCCCTCTAATAGGAGAAAAGTTGAAAAGAGATTATCACCTCTTCCTTACCTCCTTCCCCCTTGTCTCCCCTTCCCCGCTCCCCAAACCAAGCTATTAATGAATAAGGTCAATGTGTGTATGGGATGAAAGGGAAATGAGACTTTGAGATGTTAGAATGACATTATGTGATTAATCCACTTGCATTTCATTGCTATGTATTTATTTTTAATTAGTGTTGTTACCGTTCATGGTTATTTACAGATAAATAAGAAGATCTTTTGGGTTGGGATCTAATGCCGAATGGGATCTAAAGGCATATTGCCCAAGTTCTCTCCTGGAAGACTTCAGCTTTAACTTCCTTTATAGAATCCTTATGAATCCTGATAGAAGAGGTTGCAGGAGGATATAATGACTCTGCCTATTTTTCCTTATACTGTCCTGGTCTCTTCCTTTGTAAGGCCAAAGATGCTTTTTAAAATTACTTTTATTTGTTTTGAGATATGGTGACTCCTACATGCTTCTCAGCACAGACAATTTTGCAGTAACTTCCTGCTGCACAGCTTCCTTCTCTGGTTGATCTTATCTCCAGGATTTTCCTGCCAAAGTTCCTTTTATTGGCAGGCAGACCTGAGGTTGCCATTGGGAGTAGGCTGCAGGAACTGCAAAAGAAGGATCCCAGGAAAGAGATGCACAGAAATGTGTTGATAGAGAATTTGACCAAGCTGGATCACATTTGAAAATAATCAAATAGAGCAAAAATGCTACGAAAAGCTGAGGCAGGAGAAAATACACAAATAAAGCCATGTTTAGGTGAAGAGTTAGGTGTTTCCAGTCATTACAATCTGTTGCATAGGCCTAGAAATGTGGATCCTCACCTTCGTAACACTATAGCCTTGTTCTTGATGGAAATAGAGGAAATGTACTATATTCCTTTTCATGTTCTGTCTTAGGCATGAAGGTGAGTATGAATAAAACTATCCAAGGTTTGTGGCTGCTGAGATACCCAGAGCAAAATTTCATTGTGGGATGCATAAGCTGGATGTTCTCCTTCATATTGTGTCTGCAGGGTCCAATCTAAACTACACACATCCCTCCTGCCTGATCTGTAACAGGGATTTATAGCCTTATTCCCCCACATAACAGGAGTGTGACCATAGAACTGAGCTATTGAGTCAGTGGGTGCATCTACAAATGTCCTGTCCTCTGGATCTGACTAATTAGCTCTGTAGTAAAGTGTCACCATCTACATGTGCGCTGGTATTAGGGCGCAGTAAATTAACTAACTCTACTGTAGGATAGTACTTGTCCCAGACAGTACTATCTTACAGTGGAGTAGTTCTTTGCACCAAAATGCATGTATAGATGGTGACTGGGGCTGGCTGGGGCATGAGGGTGCTATAGTGCAGGGGCTGCCTGCCAGGTAGCTCTGCACTATAGCACCCTCATGCCCCAGCCAGCTCCTCTACAGCATGTTGAGCTGGGGTGGAGAAGCCCCGGGCTGGCAGGCTGACTCCCTCAGATCCCCAGCTAGCTTGGGATGCTCTGCCCTGGCTCAATGAGCTGTGGTCCTGGGTGCACTTGTAAATGCTGTGCCTGGGAGTAATAAACTGCACCAGAGTTTATTGCTACATGCTAATTGCATGTGTAGATGCACCCAGTCTTACTTTTTTCTGGGCCATGCTGTGTGAAATAGCTTAAACAGGAGAGATTGAGAGAGATTGATTGCAGAATATCCAATAACTTGGATCCAAGGTACTCAAAGAACCTAGAGACATGAGGTCAAGTACTTGTTCCAAATCATGGAAAATGGGTTTTCCGTTTCCCTCAGAATTGGGGTTGTTCATGTATAGTTTTAATGACTACAGTACCCACAAAGATTTTTCTGCTGCCAGGGACCATACCTCATAGAATCTGTTTCCATTGAATTGGTCTTTCTATCAATTTCAGGAAAATTTGCCTCAGACAAAATACAAATGCCTCCACCTATCCCCTTGGCTATATATAGGCCTCATCAATGGAAAACCTGGCTGTCACTTCAGATACGTAGTCTTGGTGTCCCTGTCAAATACATTTTATTGTCATTGGAGACCTTCAAAGCCTTGATACTGTCTTTCTGAGTACATGATATTCACTGAGTAATCGAGTATATTAATAGAATAGCCAGCCTTGAGGGGGAAAATAGCAATGTCTGTATCAATGACAGGTTCATCTTTACATTCAGAATCAAACATTTGTTTTGTTCTGACATGGATATACTTAAATGGATAGAAAAAGACAGTTTTTACTTCGTTTTCATTTTCCAGTTCTCTAGCGCATAGCACTTTTGATAGAAGACTCTCTGTGAGGAATCAAGAGTGATTTAATGTCCTCTGTAAACTTTGAGGTAGAATTAATCTCGATGTGAGAATTTTTGCATGACTTTTCTAACCTACTGGATTTAAGCAAGCATATCATACCAAAGTGACAAGAATTGTATGGAAATTTTCTCATGGTATTGTGATCCCCAATGAAAGTTATGTGCTATTAAAACTGAAGTTTGGAGTATTTTGCTGCAGAAGCCCTGATATAGGTTTGAACTCCCATATGGTCTCTCACCTAGAATTGTACACTTTTACAGAAAGATTCCATCATTTTGTTGAGGTGAGGGATAATGCACACATGCTGTTATATCTCAGAAGGTTTGAGTGTGTTGACCAGTAGGTGTTTGCAGATATAGCAGGAGAGAAGGATAACAATTTCTTATCTTAGTGGTGATATCTTTAGATACTGTTTTTTTTCCCATGTCTTCCAAACACTTAGGTTTAAAGGAAAATGAATCATGGGAATATTAGCCAGATGGTTCCTGTTCAAACAAAATCCATTATAGAAATGGCTATGAAATAAATATCTTCTATGGGGACACAGTCTTCTTACAGCTGTCAAACAGCAATAGCCATCTTTGATTATATAATTTATATATATGCATTACATACTTATATACTTTATATATGTATTACTTAGTTCTATTCCTGAACTTGCTTGTATATATACATAGACATCTGTTTACTGATAGCAGATATCAGATAAGATTCATTTTAGGAGAAATATGGGACAAGACACCTTAATTCAATTCTAGTCCTATGAATTCCAGTAAATGCTGGGTGCTCAGAACTTTTGAAAATCTAACACCTTTGTGGGCACATCACTATGGATTCCTATTTTTTAATACTGTGTCCAGAATTTTTTGTAATCACTGTAGTTTCTGAAGCATTCGATTGCTCTCTGTTGCAGGGCACCAAGGTGCCTGCTCCTTTGAGAGCAGACACTGCCTAGGGAGAGGGCCTTAGCAGTCAGGCAGGAATCCCACAGCTTCAGGTTACTGTGGCAGCAGGAATGAGGAAATTAGTCAGCACCTTCAGGCAGTCAGCTGACTGGAAGAGGCAGGGCCTTGGGCACATATAAACCCCAGGGCTGGGTCTAGAGGGCAGTTCTCTGTCAGCAGCCAGGGGGGAAGGAGCTGTCTTAGAGGAAACTAAGTGGAGATGCTTGACTGCCTGTTCTACTTCTGGTAGGATTAAGATGCTCCAGGAGCTCACCAGAGGTCCTGGACTGTGAGGCATTTAGGGAGGAGGTTTAACACTTTTAAGGGACAGATCACACCCTGAACTGCTTGCATTATGTTATAGACCAGTGGCTCATATTTTGATTTCTGTTTGTAAACTGCTGGATTGGGCTAAGGCTATTGGGAAAGGAGGAAGCCTCATTGGAGGCCCACTACAGTGTGGAAACCCCAGCACCAGAGGGTGCCGTGGCAGGGGGTGAGCAGACCCCAGTGCCAGAGAGGGCATAGCTACTGAGGCTGGACTCAGCTGAGGCCTCAACAAAAGGAGGCAATGTTTTACATAACATCTGCGAAGCATGGGGCATGATAAAAGGGGTGGTTTTGGAGTTACGCATCTAGCCCATAAGGCTGGGGGTGTATCATAAGACACTTCCTGAGTGTGGGGTCCAATAAAGGCGTCCAGCAATGGACAGAGTTTAGGGGAGACTGTCAGGACTGTGAATGAGCAGTGACTCAAGGGCAGCCTGCCAATCCATCATTCATAACAAGACGTGGCAGAAAAATTAGTAGGCGCCCATAGGGCGGAGCTTGCATGGTCACAGTGCCCTAGGGACATCATGGCCATCCCAGGGGTGTCTGTATTGTGACACTCTCCTTTTAAGAGAAGATTTTAATAAAATGAAATATACATGTTTTATACATTCATGTAGGCCAGGGTAGGGCTAAAATCCAGATTAACCTGGACAGATTGGAGAAACTGTCCAAAATCAATCAGATGAAACAAGGACAGGTGTGGTGTCCTATATGTAGGGCAGAATAATTGCATGCATAGATAAAGACTGGGGAATGATTGGCTAGGCTTCAATATTGTAATGAAGGACCTGGGTTTTACAGTGGATTATACCCTGAATATCAGCCGACAGTGTCCTCACTGCAAAAAAAAAGTCAAGAGCATACTGGATTGTATTAACAGGAATATCACTTACATATCAAGGGAAGTGATTCTTCCTTACCTGGGCACATGTGGAGTACTGTGTCCAGTTTTGGGCCTCACTCTTCAAGAAAGATGTGGACAGATTAGAAAGAGTCCAGCAAAGAGTGACAAATACAACATGAGGAATGTTGGAAAGAATTAAGATTATTTAGTCTGGAGAAGAGAAGACTTGATATTGATAACAAAGAGATTTGATAACGAGGGAAATTATAAAGAGGATGGATATAGGAAACAGAACTAGGAATAATGATCTCAGATTAGAGAAAGGGAAATGTAGGTTGGATATTAGGAAGAAATTTTCTCACTATGATCATGGTTAAGCATTGGAACAGACATTTAGAGAAGTGGTGAAATTTACATCCTTGGACTTTTCATAAGAGCGGGTTAGACAAATGCATGGCTGGTAGGGCTGTGCAAAATGGAAGCATTCCATTTTGACCAGTGTTTCAATGTTTCCAAATCCTGCAGTGTTTTCTGGAAGGAGGTTCTCAGAACAGAGAGTATTACAGATGCAGTATATACATATAAGAAAATGAAGCAGTGATATCCTATTAACAGCAGATGATAATGAACAAATGCATTCTTTTAGGCCACTTGGAAAGTCAAGAATGAAAATAAGCAATAATGTTCTAGTTTGTTACAGCTAGTTAAGAAGGAATCCCCAAAGCATTCTCTTTCACTGTATTTTGTGCAGTAGAAACAGCCAGGGTTTTTGTCTTATCAGATTTTTTTCCCAAGACTCATGCAATTTTCATGATGAAGTGGGCCAAACTCCTGGTAAGAGTTTTTCAAAAAACAAGCCAGTAATCATGGATGCTGTATGCTGTTCCATTTTCAGTTTAAACAATAAGAGATTATCATAATGGCAAACCCAGATAGGGGATTTCTGCCACCTGTACCAGCTAGCTTTGAGTGACAAAGGGTACAACTACATGAGATGTTTACTGCGCAGTAGACTTATTTGCTCTCCAATAAACATTGTGTGTTTACACATGCACCCTTGTTTGCTTGGAGTAAATTTACTCTGCAGCAGGATAATACTTGCATTTACAAGTACTATCCGTCTGCAGAGTTTTTTTTTACTCCATAGCACAACACGTGGAGATGGTGCCCTTGCTGGGTGGGGCACCAGGGTGCTGAAGTGCAGGGGTTGCCTCCTGGTACCCCCACGCTGAAGCACCCTTGTGCCCAAGGCAGCTCCTCTGCAGCACATTGAGTTGGCATGTGTTATTTTCTGCTGGAAAACTTGGACAAATTATAGCTCAGTCATTATAATTAAAAAGTTAATTGGTATTCTGACTTGACTGCTGCTTCATTTGTTTTCATTCTCATCTCTATTTTTCTTTTAAAAATACTGAGATGCAATGGTATGTAAGCACAGTGACTTAATGTTGTTCTGTTATAGTAATGGAATAGGTGTGTGAAATAAGTTTGTATATGACACTTCCTCCTGGAGGAATCTCATAAGTTATAAGATGATTTTTAGATGCTGGCTTTGTTTTGCCTCTCATCCATAAGCAGAATGGACATGTGGATATTACTTTTTCTATAGGAAATGATTGTCCAGTGTACTACAGAATTTTTTCTTCTTTCCTTTTTACTTCCTGGATGGCTTTTTGTCTGGTCCAGCAATCAAATGTGGGGGAAGTTTGGAGGGAGTAGGAAGAGCAGGCCTGGGTAAGACTATAGGTGATTCCCATGGCTTCTTATCAACCCAGTGGATATCAGCACAAATAGAGAGCATAGCCTTAGGCTTTGTTAATTTTCTTACAGAGGTAAAGACTGTTTTTTAAGAGAGCAGCCATTGGATGAGGAAGCCCTGCTAAAATGGTTCCACTGCAGTCATACTGTTCAAAAGCCTGGACCACTGAAGAACATGAGGTGGCATAAAGACATGAAGACATCAGATCAGCTGGCCTGTTCTGTATGGGTGTCTTTACACATGTGCCAGGGATGGGGAGGGTTGCTTTAATTAGGAGCCACCCTAATTAAAGTGCCCACAGCATCTCATGTATTCAGTAAATCATTCTTCAAATGGCACGGGGTGCTTTAACTAAAGCCCATTTAATGAGCCCACTGCCATTTTGAAGTGTGGGGACACTGAATACATGTGACATGGAGGCTGCTGGAGTGTACTAATTAGTACACTCCAATCAAGTCTGCTTCAATGTACTGCAATTACAGCACATCAGAGCAGACATCCTGCATATCTACAAGCATCCTATAGGACTAACCTTGGTTTCCAAATCAGGCTCATGAAGCTACTCTCCAAGTTTTATCATTTATGACCCATGTCAGAAGGATTCACACACAACGTTTTCTCTGACTCCAGGCTCCCAGAGATGATTTCCCACCTGCCTCCCTACCTCCTCCAACTAGTGCCACTGATACAGAAATATGGAAAGTTTCTCTCCGGGAGAAAAAATTAACTATCAGTCTTCCAAATGCTACAGGGTTCAATGCCATTTCATTTGAGTGAGACAGGAAATCAAGTTTCAAAATGTCGTCTCTAAAACTGTAAAACCCTATGGACAAAAACAGTTTTGGACATTTTCTGTAAAATTCAGAGGCTTTAACATTTTGAGACTACACTTTTTTTTAAATTTAATTTTTAGCTTAGTTTGCAAGCAGAGGAGGGAGCTGATAAGTAACTTTAGAGTAACTGTGGAGAAACTATGGTAATGGTGACTGTCTTCAAGGATAGAGCTTTCCAAACAGTGTCAGCTTTTGTTGTTGTTGTTGGGTTGGTTGTGGGTTTGGTTTTTTTTTTTTGGTATGCGTGTGTGTATGTATAAGGGCTGTGGAAAGTATCTGTTGCTGATTCGATTCGGAGGAGATTTGACCCGATTTTTAAGCAGCTGAATCTCTGAATCCAAATCAAATTGGCAGACAAATAAAAAGGCCTGAATCAGTTTGAAACCTCTGAATTGATTCGGACAGTCCCCACTTGCCACCACAGGGAGCTAGACCTGGAATCCATGCCTATAAGTAGGGGGCAGCGGGGGGAAGGGGCTGAAAGAGGGGGGAGGGGACCATGGGGGGGACCCCTGCCAGGCCCCATCCCCTGCCAGATCCTCCAGCATCCCCGAGTGCCCCCTGACCCCCACCTGCTTTCCCAGCCCCACGATGGCTGCTCTGCCTGGCCCCAGTGTCTTGGCACTTAAAAAAGCCCCGCACTCACTGGCTGCTGCAGTGGACATCAGGGCTTCTGGGGGCTCATGGAAGAGCCCCCTCACACAGTGGGGGGCAGTGGGTTGCCCCCACACTTGGCAGGAGCCGGTGAGTGCAGGGCTTTTCTTTTTTTTTTTTTGTGCTGGGGCCAGGGAGGGGATGGGGCCTGTTTGATTTGGAGATTCAGCTGATTCAGTGGTGGCTGACTCTCTGAATCAAATTCAGTTGAATAGATTTGGGACAGTGATATGAATCACTGAATCAAATCACTGCCCCCGAATCAACCGAATCCAAATCTGAAGCGAATATTAGCTGCTCCGCACAGGCCTAATCACATTACTTCTACAAAAAACTGTCCTGTAGCCATTATGGTCATTTGACAGTCCAACAAACACATTATTAACATTACATCATACACTTTCCAACACAATATCTGCACTGCGTGTTGCTCAGAGTCAGTTGGATCTGGTCAGTGAATAACATAGAGCTTGTACAAGCTCCTTAAACACTAAGGGCTAGACAATGGGAGTTTAGGCCCCTATATGAGATACATGCCTTAAATAACTTTTGGGATCCAGTCCTAAATAATCACTGTCAAAGAGGTTACCTATTTTCCATAATGAAGGCATTCATAATTACAGAGAATTTCCTGCAATTATGTGCATCACAAAATGCCTGTAGGATTCGAAGTAGCTTCTATGTACCCCTGAGGAATAAATGATTTGCCTTTCTTTGGCTAACCTGTCTGAGCAAGATCATTTCTCTTACCGTAACTGTGAAGTATGTTCAGCCTCTAGAATATCACTCTGTGTCTCACAGTACAATACTTCTAGATGAAGGTAAACTATATAGTTAATGATAAACTAAAGTCATTTGATCTCCCTGTGGATCATCTTTACATGTCTCCCTATAGACTTCTATGTAAAGGTTACCTTTCACTGAGTAGAAAGCATCTTTGTAATCTATGCAGTGAAAATGACTTGGATCACTGCTACCAGGCTCTCTGTGGGCAACAGAAAGTGTCAGGATTCATAATTTGATGGGTTGAACCACCAAATATCCCAAGAGTTAAAACTTCTACATCTACTTGTATCTTCCTACAGAATGTGCTGTTAATTTCTGAATTGTACCTGTAGAGTGCTTCAGAAAGCAGCATGGCTTAAGGGCCTGAGTCCTAGACTGGGATTTGAGAAACTTATCTTTCATAGTAGGCTCTGACATTGGCCTCCTGGGTGTCCTTTGTAAATCATTTCATTCCTCCATTCCTCAGTTCTTAAAATACAAATAGGGATAATGACAATGCTCTCCTTTATAAAGTGCTTTGAGATTTACTTATTCAGAGTGCTATAAAACAGCAGGGTGTTTGTTACCAGGACTCTTCAGGTCAGCAGATAGTCTGTTTTTTCTATGTAACCAAAATGAAGTAGATATCTTTTAATTTACTTGCTCTACCTTTTGTTTCTTACTGCTTTTATTTAGTCAATTAAATATTCTGACATTATCTTTTAATGTAGAATTCTTAGTTACTAAAACTGTTTACTTTGTTAATGTGTTGGTCTTAGAACTACAAAGTTGAAGATTAAAATGTAGATGAGCTGAACTGCCTGAAGACAACTTATTCATTTAATGAATTGGTTTATTATTATCACTCTATTGTTGCAACATTTTAAAAAATGTTCTTTCTGTGCTGTGAATATCCTGCAGCAATATGGTAACTCTGTCTTAAAATATTTCTGAGGATCATTTAGAATACCACACAATGCTGTTTTGAGGTTAAGTTGATCTTGGCTTTCTGCCTGCCTCGCTATAGACTCGCACATTTTTTTTAAGTGTGTTTGCCTTTTGATTTGGTTGGTTCTCTCCTCCTTTTCTTCCATTATGAGAGAGGGTAAATACAGCACCATATTTACATTCCCTACCACATTCATTATGTAATATATTTTGATCATGTCTCACCTTATAATTCTACTCCTGCAGCTAAACAATGCTAATATTTTCAGTCTCCTCTCAGATGGAACAACCACGCTCGTTTCATGCCTCTTGGTTTATGGCTCTAGACTAATATATCTTTTCTTTGGGTGGTGGGAAGAGAGGAAGGCGGGTGACAAGAGTAAAACTAATATTTTCTAAGTGAGAGTGTACTATTGTTTTACATAGCAATGCCAGAATGCCTGTCCCATTCATTTCATTGTATTGTATAGTATTGCTTTATCTATCTACCTATCTATCTATAGAATAATATGCATATGTATGTATATACACTGTGTATGTATATCTGCCTACAATAATAAGCTGATCTATGTACATAGTGTACACACATGTGAAAACACACATTGTTCACATTCCAGTAGTACTGACAGTGATAGACCCTGTCCAAATGTATATGAAGCTACAGAAATTACCATGTTAGAGAGCAAGCAATCCATATGAAAGGTAGCAGATGAGGATAAAATATATGTTTTAAACTAAATATTATCCCTATTGTTCATGGTTCAGGGTGATATTTATTTTTAGTTGAATAATTTCTCTTACAGTATGTATCTTAGTGAAAGTATTCTGAATAAAAAATTAACAAACTTTAAAAATTAAAAATTAAAGTGGAACTCCAAGAGAAATGAAGTGTATTCAGTTGAGGAGAACAAATCCCTGAATTGGATCCCATTTCCGCACCTCCCCCCACCCCCACCTGTTCCTCTAATTTCCTTTGTGGTGAGGGAAAAGTAGAGGTGCACCAATACATCAGTCCTATATTGGATTGGCACCAATATGAAGAAAATTGATTGTACTGGAAATCAGCCTTATGTAGGAGCAGACTGCTGCCAGGAGCAGCAAATCTGCTCTCAAATGGGTGAACATGTAGATGCCTGCCCAGGGTGACTTTATTCCAGGATAAATTGCTCTGGAGTAAACCCATCCAGCAGCATTTACACATGTAGACATGCCCACTGAGTAAAATCAAGGGCTAAGTATAGACATTACACATGTGTATAAAATGCACAGAAAGCACTTTAAAGTTGTAACAGAACAGACACTCACATTGTTAAAGTGCTTTAAAAATGGAAGATCATGGTCTAAGTTAACCTTTGATGGGTGTGCTATCAGACTAAAGGACTTTAGGTTAAAATGCCATTTTGATCATCTGTGCCACATCTATTATTCTTTAAGATAGGTCACCAGCATCCCAGGGGCCCCTCACAGGATGGCACACTCTCCTCAGGGACAGCTTGTCTGCTCTGCCCTTCTCAGGCTGGCCCAGCACCCTCAGATGTTACTAACCCAAGTCAGTAACAGCCTGTGATCTCAGCAAGCTGGAGACACAGCTGGGGGAGGCTCCTTTTCCCCTGGGCTGCAGTCAGCAGCAGCAGTGCAGGTTACCTGTGCTGGGAACTCTGGGGGGTGGAGGAAAAGAAGCCCCCCTGTAGCACAGTCCCAGCCCTGCCCCCTCCAAGATCTAAGACAGGAAACTGGGGGGGGATGCACAGGAGGACTCTCCCTCCTCCTCCCTGCCCCCCATAGAGTGAAAATCAGCAGAGGGATCTCGTGATGCTGCTGCTGGCTTCCACTTGGTTGAGGGAGCCCCCCTGCAGTGAGGCCCCCTGCCCCACAGCTTGCTGGGTTTAGAGGAGGAATGGGCTTTTCCCCCAGCTGCTGTTGACAGTCCCCAGCTGGTGGGGGGTCACTCTAGCAGCCTCCTGGGAGGTGTCTGGGGACACCTTCCCCCTTCCCCACTGACCCTGGCCAGAGCAGGCAGGTATTGAGCTTCCCCTCTTTCCCCACCCCTCCCCAAACAGTGCATGTCTATTTGGCTGGAATGCACTTTAACTTATAGTATCGTAAGTAAACTGTGGTAGAGTGCTTTCCACCAGGAGCTTTTAAAATGTCTGTACTTAGCCAAGATCTGGCAGGTCAGTTAAGTAGGGACACCTGTGGAGAAGAGATGGCTAGGGTGGAGCAAGGAATATAAGCAGCAGTTCATCTAGAACAAGGGGAACGTGTGAGCTCTTATATAATCTAATTCTTAGAATAGGAATTGTATGGAAACAATGAAGGACAGAATTTAGTACTTAGTTGTACAAAATAATTAATAATATGTAATCCCTTATTTTTCATGTTGGGGATTTGAATGTGTTCAGTGTAAACCATGCATTTCATAGGAAAATGTGCTGTGCATCTTTGCTATCTCTTTCTTCCCCCCTGTAGGTATAATTGATGGATTAGAAATATCCATTGACAATTGGAGCAGTCACATGGTCACAAGCCAATTTTAAAAGTTCCATTTTCCAAATGAATTCCTCAAATAGGGAAAACAGACAAGAAGTTATACTTCTCCTAAGAACATGTGAAGACTATTATAGTTCTGAGTGCCTGCCTTGCCTATCTGAGCTGAAGAAACCACAAATTTTACAGCCTTCTTTTACACAGGACATTTGTATAACTGTGGTGTAGAAAAAGAAGTTCTTCATACCTTTAGAAAATCTTTTTGCTATAAATGCCCTTTGATCCTTCATGTTGCTATAGCCCTAAGGTGCCCTTCCCACACTCCTGCCACACCTTAGAAGTAATTGTTTTGTTAGAAGGGAGATAGCCTAATAGGTCCCAGGCTGGATCCTGATTCCTCTAGGTGCCAATTAGTTCCTTCAGGGCACCTGTTATGCCTTACAGGCTAATTACATGGCTCCAACCTCCCCCTTACACTATGCCCATACTTTGCAGAGGTTGCCAATTAGTAGATTTGGTGGGCACTTGGCCCCAGAATGATACTGGGCCACCTCAGGCCTTTACACCCTTGTTTGGGGTGAGGCCTTCCTGGCCTTAGCCCCTTTTCTCCTGCTGGTTTCCATAGCCTAGGCCCACTATGCTGGACCTGACCTTTGGGGCCCAGGCCAAGTCTCATCCTCTTGGGTTACATCCTGCTTGAGCTCTGGGCCCCTGGACCTAGTCTCGCCCCACTAGGGCTGTCTCCACTCTGCCTCAGGCACTGAGCCTTCTCTGTCTCCATCTAGGCTCCTGGATATGACCCTGCCCCTCCTCAAGTGGTGCTAGGGTAGCCCATTCTTGCTCAAGGCACACACTACTCAAGCACTGTTAGGACTTCTGCCAACTCCTAAGTCTCAAACCCAAACCACCAGATAAAATGCAAACCAAAATACCAGCACACTGGCAAACACTTAATTCTCTAGTATGCTGGCTATCTGAAATCCCCATTCAAACTGAGTCTTATTCTCTGCCAGCCCTCAACTCCTTTATTGGCCTGTTTCCAGGATAGCAACTTCTCTGTCAATCTCTCATCAGCAGGCAGCTTACTGCAGGGCTGCTTCCCCTTCAGCCTCCAGGACCAGACTGCTCTTCCTGGATTAGGGCCTGTGTTTATACATCTCCCTGGCTCTGGCACCTACTGGTCACATGCTTTCTTGAGGTGCCATGGGTGTTTCCTGATTCAGCTTGCTGGCTCAGCCTTGGGGTGACTTACTGCTGCTGGACTCTGTGGTGCTGCTGTGCAGGACTATAGTCCCTGGCACTGCTGCAACATGACTAGCTCTGTAGTAAGTGCTTACTCAGGTTCCTTCTACCATCAAGTCTATTCACAGGGGTTTGGCTGGTCAGCAGGCCCCGGGCTTGCTCCTCTTTCTCAGTAGTGGGGTAGGGGCCCCGTTACAGTAAGTAGATGATGTATCCTATTTCACCATTTCCATGAATCCCAGGCGAGCTCTGAGAAACAACAAAAAAGGACAGAAAATAAATTAAACTTTTTTCCATTATCAGAAGAGGACTTGATGACAACCACAGGACAAGTATTTATCATTCACACTAGGATGGCACATGAAGCAAATGAAATAGTTTTTCATGAAGCAAATGAAATAGTTTTTCATTATCTGAAGTTGAAGGAAAGGTGGGATGAATGCAAGAAAATATTTCAAATTGTTAAAGGATGATCTCATTTATTTTCCATAACATTTATTTTTCTTTGACCAGCTCCATTTCTGGACACTGTACTCCTCGTAGCCAACTGTCTAATTGAACCCTTTACTTGTAACAGTAGAGCTTAGACTCCCAAACTTTTTCTTATTGTGCATCCCCTTCCAGACTTACTAGCTGCCTGTGTATCCCTACCAGTATACGTTTTATATTTTAACTGCTAAAATGCCAATTCTTTTTATAATGAAAATGAAGTATGCCATTACATAATTTCTCCTGTGTACCCCCAGCGGTATGCATACCACAGTTTGGGAATCCCTGCAATAGAGGAAAGGGCAAGGCATTACCTTAAACTAACTGCCTCATTTGTGAGCTGCTTTATGCACCAACCTACTTTGGCAGATGCAAGGAATGGACTGGCAGGCAACAAATATTTTATATAGGAGGAAAAATGGCAGGTGGAGGGGAGATGGCTAAGAGACTGAATGGATTGATTAGCTCAGTTCTGATGAACAAGATCTTTACTACCTGGCAGGATCCTGGAGCTGATCCAGGTAATGGGGATAAGAAACCAAGATTAACACAATGCAGTCTAGGCGCATCTATACAAGACATTTACTGCGGAGTTGTCTAATTAGCTCTGCAGTAAATGTCTTGCATCTACATGTGCAGTGCTATTAAGCCACAGGAAACTAATCAACTCTGTAGCAGGGTGGTACTTGTAGTTACAAGTACTATCCTACTGTGGAGTTATTTACTGTGCAGCAACGAGCATGTAGATGCTGACTATGAAGTAAACTGTGCCCAGTTAGCCTAGCCAGTAGAGGGCCACACTCCTGCCTGCTACCTAGCCACATGACTCAGCCATCCAATGCAGCCATCCAATGCAGCCATTCCAGGGCTGCCCCTACCCCCCTGGGCCTTGGCCCACACTGCCACCACCAGCCAGAGCCTGGAGTTGATTCCCTCCTGCCAGCCTGGGTCTGGCACTCAGACAGTTGCAAATGGAGCCTAGAACTAACTCCCCCTGACTGATGCAGGGGGGAAGGGGAGCAAGGGTGGTCAGAGCAGGGCAGGAGAATCCCTGGCCTAAACTGCTTTTCCCTGGCACAATTTGCTGCTGTTCTGGGCACATGTATAGGAGTTTGCTTTGTAGTTTATTCAGTTGCATTAACTGCACATGCAGATATGCACTCCATGAATGGTTTAACAACCAGTTGTGTAACTAGGGTGGGGTGAGCAGGGTGCTCCCGAGAAGCCCACTCAGTGGCAGTAGAAGTTAGGGGCTAGGGACAGATGTTACACATAAACTAGTTTAAGTGATCAGAAACTGGTTTAAACCTGTAGAGAGCATCTGTTCTGTTCACCTAAACCAGTTTGAAAATGACTGAAACTGGTTTGAGATAAACCTGGTTGAATGTAGTATCAGATGTAACTGATTTGTAAAGCTGTGTGAAGCTTCAGTCACTGATTTGATTTGGAGATTTGGCCCAATTTGGCTGCCAAATCTCTGAATCTGAATAAAATCAGGAGACCTATTTAATCTCCCTGAATCGAATTGGAAGCCTGATTCGATTTGGACATAGACACAGCTTTATATTTTTTTTTACGTTCCTCAAGCTCGTGAATGCTGAGATGGTGGGGCAGCTAGAGCATCCTGTGGTGGGGATGGGGGGGAGGGGGCGGGATCCCCAGCATGCTCAGTGGCAGACCTGGAAGTGGATCAGAAGCACTTCTGGGTCTGCCAGGGAGTGCACGGGCACCCTTCCCGGCACAGCAACTGGTGCCTCCTGGGTCTGGGACACCCAGGTTCCCCCACCGCTGATTGCTGAGTTGGGGGAAATGGGGACATTCCCTGTACATTCGGTGGTGGACCCAAAAGTGGACCAGAAGTACTTCCGGGTCCACTGCTGAGCACACAGGCCTCTGCCTCCCTCATGCTTCTGTGGGACAATCCATCTGCCTCACCATCTCAGCATTCATGAGCTGTGAATGGTACCTCAAGGTATATAGA
The DNA here is from genome assembly GCF_052110815.1 of Crocodylus siamensis. Classification (NCBI taxonomy): domain Eukaryota; kingdom Metazoa; phylum Chordata; order Crocodylia; family Crocodylidae; genus Crocodylus; species Crocodylus siamensis. The sequence continues at coordinate 88,297,730 of NC_143399.1, read as the reverse complement.
AAAAACATATAAAGCTGCGTCTATGGCTGAATTACTGATTTATTTATTTTTTTCAAATCGGAATCAACTATTCAGATTTGGATTGGGCTGAACTGAATGAGGACACTGATCTGAATCAACGAATCAAATATGACCCAATTCACACACTCCTACTGATTTGGGTCAAACTGGTTTATGCAATGTCTATCCCAGACCAGGTGCTAGAAGTCAAGGTCACAGCAGTAACAGAACTTCCACCAATCCCCTCTCTCATCCCCACCTCCCTGGTGTTTCTGCTCACAACAAGGAACACTTGGTTTTACAAATATTCTAATTGAATCCAATGGGACTATAATGTAAGTAACTGCTCACTACTATAATCAATGGTTCTTATGTTGTTTGGGGCACGTAAATGCATGAATGTCTAGCATGAGCACAGCCCTCTAGTGAGTGTACTCAGTAGGCATACAGGTGCCTGTGTAATTAGAGCTGAATTGCAAACTGTGTACAAGTGGCAAAGATGATAGTTCTGCAGCTGTGTAACTGCCATTTAGGCTCATAAGGAGAAACAGGATTCTGTCTATAATTTTGCATTGTTCTTAAATGAGCAATATTTCTAGGATATATTTTCAGTTGGGGCTTGTCTCTTTGCAAATCTTGAAGTTACAGGAACAAAATGTGGTTTTACATGTGCAACACAGGAGCACACTTCAAAATCTGTGCTCAGCAGTTCTACACTCATTTAAGGAGGAGCAATATTGGACATGTCAGGCAATTAGTACGTTTCACTCTGAGACAAATTATGACTCCTTTTGAAGGGATGAATTATTTAATCCATGTCACCACTGTAATCAAATGGTCCTGGTTTCCTTGGAGGCAAGATCTAGTGACATTTATGCACTTTGCCATATGAAGACATGCAGCTAATGTCTGGTTTAAACAGATATTGATGGGGAAATAGTTGCTAAATTCCATTTATGGCTGTACTTCATTTACAGACATAAGACATAGTTGAGGTGCAGCTGATGTATAATTATGTTAATTAGAATACAAGCATTAACTTATGATTTGTCCTTTGGCGCTCTGTTTTTTCTTTCATACTTTTAGATCAGCTCAAAAATATGGGTAAGTCTGAGGCTGAACAAGTATGATTTAATTACAGTAATACATCTTTTTTGACATGGAAAAAGTAAAATGGTCAGCAGGCCATTACATTTCCTTTATTAAATAAAAACTGCATATAAATGACACAATGAAAAATGCTTGCAGGCATATCCTTTAGGAAAGCAAAAAAGGATGTGGGCTGACATTCCCAGGTATTTGTTGGCATGTCATTAACTAGAGACACATACATATAAACTTTAAATCCCATTCAATTCCATTTTATTTGTAATATACAATTTTAATTTCACTTGCAGAATGCAGGTATGAGTTGGCAGTTTAACTGGGGCCTAGCTGCCAAGCAGATTTATTACTATATTAATAAAAGATCATTTGGATTGTAATGCTTCTTTACTGCTGTCCAAAAGTATATTAATCTTCCAGTATTAATGATATTCCACTAATACTTGTGCAATATGTTTCTATTCTAATCATTATGGATCTAGATTCAGAAATCTCTTTGATCAGCTTGACATACTGTAGCAAGTTGGGGGCCCAGGGGTGGCTGTGATGTCCCCTGGTGGCTTCACCACAGTGATCTGTTCTGCCCCTAGAGTGCCTTCCTTTTCATCTCACCCACCACACCTTGATGTAATAATAAGATTAAAAGGGGAGCTGCCTACAGACCTTCTGTGGGTCCCAGTCCAGCAGAGCCCCACTGGGGTTCCCTGGTACCCTAATACAACCTGAGGTTTGGTGGGCCTCTCAACAGAGTACCCAGGGCTGCTGGCAGTTGCTTTCTAAGTAACCTCATTGTGCTGTTGCCACAGTGACCTGAAGCTGCTGCACCCTGCCTGGCCTGCAGTAGTTCCTCACTGGGCTGCCTCTCTCTTTAAAAGAGCAGAGAGCCCCAGGCTTTCTGTTCTGTATACCTGCTGCTTACTTACAGCTGATAGGCAAGGGAGGGCATGGGGTGCTCAGTCTCTGCTTGGTTCCCCTTAATTTTCATCCCAGCTTAGTGGGAACAGACCCCCATATCTTTTACGCAGGGGCCCTATTAATGTCCGTCCCCAGACTACCTTTCTTGCTATCCCTGGTGTGTTCTTGATGCCCCAGAGGACCCAGGACCTCCTAGCTTTACCTCTACTGCCCCTAAGGATTCCTTGTCCATTCTGGTTTCTCCCCCTTTTCACAGTCCTTCCTCTGAGGTCCCAATAGCTTATGATCTCTGCTATTTTCCAGGCAGTTTCTTCATGTTTACACCTGGACACACTTCGGCTGCTGGGTCTCCTCCCAGAATCTTGGTGCAGCTCTACAAATGTAATGCTCCCTGTTTTCCTTCTCAAGTGGTCTTTTATGGTCCACCACCTACTTGGGGAGGTTACTCAGAAAGACCCTTCTGTCACTCAGAATCATTTCAATCTTGGTCCGCCATCTTTTACTTCCCGAGCTCGTTAAGGGTTCATTTCTGCTACCCTGGACCATACTGGCTCTTGGCTCATTTCTGGGCATGGTGGTAACCTCCTTGCAGTCTGCATCCATGGCTCTTGCACTGGATGCTGGGTTCCTCTCATAGCCATCAGGATCTTTGGTGAACTCTGCAATTTTTCTGCCCCCTGTTTGCCCAAGTATGGCTGTTCCCCTGGTGGCTCCACACCCCAGGTTATTTTCCCCTACAATAGTCTCTCTGCATCCCTGCTAGAAGCACTTTTCCCTCTTAGGGGAGTGTGCCTGTAGTATGGCCTTATATTATACTCCACACAAATAGAGCCCACTGCCCACAAACCCCACCATATCAGCCTTCACCCCATGTGCTTCCAAGGGGTCTACCTGGATTTCCTGGGGCTGGGTGTTCACCCACTACTGGGCGCTGGTTTTTTTTTTTTTTCTGCCCAGAGTCCTGTTTTTTCAAAGCAGGTTTGGCCCCAGTTTGGGCTTGGACACGAGGGCTTGTTTCTCCTTCCAGAAACTCTTTGGCCTTTTCTGTGACTTCTTCCTCATGTGCCAGCAGCTCCTATCCCTGTGGCTTGTAGGGCTAGACTACCTTGCTAGCCTGTGCCATAAGCTTATATCCTCCCAGGGCCCTGCCCCCTTCTGATCAGCAGACTACCCTGAGCTGCCTGCAAGTGCCTGCTAATAGGCCTCATTGTGCTGTTGGCACAGGACCTGCAGCTGCTGTGTCCTGTCTGACCTGCAGTGGTGCCTTGCTGGGTTGCTTTTTTTCTTAAAGGAACAGAAAGCCCCAGACTCTCTGTTACACTTACCCACAAAACTCTGTCTGTCTATCAAACCAAATGTTAAACTATGTGGTCAATTTCTAAAAACGATTAATTTTAAGTTCTTTTATTTCTCTTTTGGTTTCTAAGCCACTAAAGTTCATATTTTCAGGATGGTCTGTCAAACTGTGGAGGCTAGAAACTTCCATTTAAAACAGAAAGCTGACATAATCCCCTTTATAAAATCTTCAAAGCTGGCAATACTGGCAGAAGCATTTGCAAAAGCATGCACATAGTAACTTTGTACCATCTAATTTCTATAAACCCTCAAAATCGTACCTTAATACCTAGCCGTACACTACAGAATCTTATCAATCCCTGTTTCCCTTTTGTAGTGGAAGCCTTAAGAACCCTCCTTCACTCCTTGGAACTGCAGTCAGATTATTTTATTTAGCTAGAATCTTTCATCATCCACATGGTTTCATCTCTTAATTCCCTGTACCTTCCTGTAAGAGATTTTACTCTCTATTGCACCACCTTCCCCCACCTTTTTGTTTCCTTTCAGCTTCTGCCTTCATTTAAAATTAAAGTTTTCCCTCTAAACAGGGGAAACTGATAATAAACCAAAGTAATAATAAACCAATGTCATTGGTTTTTAAATTTAATAAAAAAGACCCTTGAGCTAAATAATCTATTTGAATCTTTTTTGGGCTTGGTTCTTTTGCATTATTTTTATAAAGTTGCATGTTGTACACAAGTACAACATTTTAGAAATATGTTTCTTTTAAAAATTAGTAACACTGTATGCAAATATATGAAAGTATTATCCAGGTGATACATTTTGACAGTGTTACTATCCCTTTAAGAGGTCAAGCAACTTGCAGATGGGAAAGGGGATGATCAGAGAGTCACCTGACCAGCAGGGGGATGTGCAGAAGCTATATAAGCCTTGAGCATGAATTGATTAGACAGTCCAGCTCTGGGAACCATGAAGGCAGGAGCTCCTGGCAGCAGAGCAGCAGGGCCCCTGAGTTGAAAGTAGATTGGGTAAGCAACTCCTGACAACGTTTCTTTGAAAACAGAGATTTTTGGAAGTTGATGAAGGCCACAGTTTATAAGGCTGTTGTGATCACCACCCTCATCTACTGCACTGATCTAGGGATGCCACATTAAGACAATAGAAAGCTTTCACCAGCAGTGCTTGCATTGAATCCTGGGGATCAAATAGGAGGAACTCTGGACCAGTGTGAGTGTCCTCCATGAAGCTGTATCCACCAGCATCAAAGCCTTGCTCTTGAGAAATCAACTCTGATGGACGAGCCACTATGTCCAAATGTCTGACACTGCCTCCCTTGCCAGATTCTGTTCTCCCAGCTCTCTGTTGGTCAACGTTCAAAGGACAGCCAAAGGAAATGGTACACAGACACACTCAAGGTCTCCTCAAGCATGGAAGCATTAACACCAACGGCAGCTAACCGTTTGGCATGGTGCCACCAGGTCCACCAAGGTGCACATATCTTTGAGGCCCTATGACTTGATACCAAGGTGGAATGGTGGCAGTGGAGGAAGGAGAAGGAGATCAACCCTGTGCTGCAAATCCCACTACCCCATACAACAACATGCCCCCATTGCTGAAGAACGTGTGCATCTAGAATCGGGCTTCTCAGTCACCTGTGGACCCATCAAGCCTGACAGATGTCATCCTTGATTTTGAGGGACTGCCGCCATTGCCAATATGGGTAGGCAACTCTGCCAACATGGGAACAGGGAAAATTACTGGGGGCAGAGGGAGCCTTGTTTAGGTAGGCAAGTGGATCTTGTTTTATGTTAAACCTAGAGATAGTTTGGGGTGTCTGCCAGAGGGCTTAGTTATTGTATTATTTACATTGCACTGGCAGCTTATCCTTGAGCCTTGCTGGGGGGCAGGCTCAAGGCATACTCAGAGAGCTGGTAGCCCAGAAAGGGGCTGACTGAGGAAACCCTGAGGATCCAGAAGCCCAGAGAGGGGCATGAAATGGGGTCAACAACTTCCCCAAGGATGCCTGTAGAACCATCAAGCCCAAAAGTCTCAACTGGTGTGAGGGCAAGGCCAGGGTCCAGGACGGGCTAAAGGTCCAGGAGGGGCCACTACTAAGGAACAGCAGCCTCTGAGACAAGCTGTCAGGGAGGCTGAAGCCTAGAAGGCAGGTCCTGTACCATGGGCCTGGGTTAAAGAACCCAGTGAGAGCATAGAGAGAAAAGGCTAACAAGGCCAAGACCTTTACAGAGTGAATGACTATACAGTAACACCTGTGAGGTATGGGGCATGGTGTAGGGATGGATGGAGCCATGCAATAGGCCCTTAAGGCTACAGGTGCCCTGGACAGGCACAAACAGACTGAGAGGGCCTATTAAACTGGAAGGTTGAATTAAAACTAATGGGGTCCAGGAGGGACCCAGTGGTGACTTCCACAGAATAAGGCGTATTCTAAAACCCATGGGCAACCTCCCTTTCTTCATTAAGAACAAGGTGTGGGGAGTGAGTAATCAAGGGAGGACTACAATACAGTCAGAGTTAGGCAGGAGCTGCATGGTCACTAGGGGGTGTCACGGCCACTCTTGTAGCTCGATCTTGTCACTTACATATTTTTCCAATTCCTAATGTGTGTTTTTTTTTATGGTAAAAATGTCTATTGACATTTATTACATACTACATAAGTAAGTTTGCAGTCAAATTGCTTGTGAATGGAAATTGGAATTCAGAGGAGGCCTGAAGGGGGAGAGGAGCTGGTGGCAGACGTAACCCTCTTGCCAGTGGGACCTGTGGATGCCTTCCCCACCTGGCCCATTGTGAGGCCATTGCTCAACAACTCAGGAGAGCTGGTTACCAGCATCCAGGAGAAAGCTGAACACCTGAATGCCTATTTTGCTGTGGTCTTTCACCAGACCAAGGGGAAAACAATGCCAGGTAGAGTACAGGATAAGCACAGTAAGAATTATTGCCTTCCTACTATTGCTGTAGAATCGGTGTATGACCAATTAAAAAAATTAGATATATGCAAGTCAGTGGGACTGGATGATCTTCATCCAAAAGTGCTGAAGGAGCTGGCTGAAATCATTGCGGAACCCCTTGCGAAACTCTTCTACAACTCGTGTCACAGGCTGAGCACTGTGAGTGTATCAATTTTATCACAGCCCAACTGGGCTGTTAGATTCAATTTTGGATTGAGGACGCAAAGTTGGGAGTGAAGAGAAGGCAAATTTATTGTAGCTTACACACACACACACACACACACACACACCAGTTAACAGAAAGATGATAAATACAATAAGCAGATAATGCAGTATTAAAGAGCTAATAGTAAATAACAACAGATAGATCAATTCTGTTGCAGACCGACTGGGCACTGCAAGGGTATTAGCCACTGGGCTGTTCAAAACAACAGATAGACAGACATGGCTTGGCAACTTATCGATAGTCCCTCCAATGCCAGGTATGCGTCAAGTGATTCCAGTGAAGTCAAGCATCCATGATTGATGCTGTCAGAGGGTTACTGGGGAAGGTCCCTTGATCAGGATCTGATCCGCACTCACACCAGGAGTCTGGGGTCCGGGAGTGGAACAGAAAAGACCGTTCTATTCCCTCCTTCCTGCTGGTTACCTGATGCACATGCTTTTTATACCTAGTCTTACGTTAATCTTTTGGCCTCAGAGCCACTCATAATGTTACCCTATAGCTGTTACCCTAAGGGATTCAAAGGTGTTAAAATTATCATAAAAGGTTACTACCCAGACTTGGGTTTATCCAATAAGCAAATTATGATGCAGAACCTTTAGGTTTGAAAATTATATTGCACCGCCTAAGTTCCAACCCCTTTTAGGCTTCATTTGTATATGCTTTCTTGGAATATGTTTTCTTGGAATGTGTTGGGTGTGCTGGACAGTTAGATCCAGTTTTATCATCAAGGCTGAACCCTGAGCAAAAACCCACTGGGTCTCCTAATCTTACAGCTACAGCTTTGCCTATGGGGCCCAGACAGTTCCATGAACAGTTAATTTTATCATTTTGGTTAAACTTACGACAGACAAGTTACATTTGCAGTTTCCAAACTTACGAGTTTTATATCAACTAATATTACCTGTTTAGGCAAAATACCAAATGCCTCTAAGAAGCACATATTTATTGCTTATTAATCCCTCTGGTTCTGGCTGTTACACTCATGGCACTCTGGAGAAGACTCTGAGGACTAGAAGAGGGCCAATGTTGTGCCCATCCACAAGAAGGGCACAAGGAAGGACCTGGGTAACTATAGGCTAGTCATCCTAACTTCCATCCTAGGGAAAATCCTAGGAAAGTTCATCAAGGAGTCTATCTGTGATAAGCTTGCAGAAGGTAAGATTCTGAATAACAGCCATCATGGCTTCATTGTGGGGAGATTTTGTCTTACCAACCTCATCTTCTATGACCAGGTAACTTGCCACCTGGACATGAGGGAGCAGGTTGACATTGTATACCTTGACTTTGAAAAGGCCTTTGATAGAGTATCCCATAATGTCTATGTGAGAAAATTGGAGGATTGTGGGCTTAACTCTGAGATAGTCAGGGGGGTGAGAAACTGGCTGCAGGACAGGACCCAGAGAGATGTGATGAATGAATCTGTATCATTCTGGTGAGAAGTGGGCAGTGGTGTCCCACAGGGACTGGTGCTTGGTCCAGTGCTTTTCAATATCTTTATTAACAGTTTGGATGTGGGGGTGAAAAGCTCACTGGCCAGGTTCATGGATGACAACAAGTTATGGGGAAGCATGGTCATGCTTGAAGATAGGCTATCTAGGAGGACCTAGACAAGCTACCAGGTTGGATGGATTGGAATCTGATGAAGTTCAACATTGAAAAATGTAAAGTACTCCACCTGGAGATGAGCAACCCCTAACACACCTACAGGCTTGGTGGCACCAAACTGACCAGCACCATGAATGAAAGCGACCTGGAGGTAATAATGGACCACAGTATGAATATGAGCTAGCAGTGTGATGCTGTAGCCAGTAGGGCAAATAATACTCTGTCATGCATCAATCGATGCATCTCCAGCAAAACCAAGGAGGTGATTATTTTGCTCTACTCAGCACTGGTGAGACTGCAACTGGAGTACTGCATCCAGTTCTGGGCACCACACTTTAACAAGGACATGAACAAGCTTGAGAGAGTCCAAAGAAGAGCCACCTGAATGATCAGAGACTCACTCAGCAAGCCATATGAAGAAAGGATCTTCTGACTCTTCAGCCTTAAGAAAAGAAGGCTGAGAGGGGACCTGATAGCAGCTTACTGCTACACTAGGGGAATACATCAAGGGTTCGGTGAGCAATTGTTCACCAGGGCGCTCAAGGGGAAAACTAGGAGTAATGGCCACAAACTTCTGGAAGACTGATTCAGGCTCAAAATTAGGAAAAACTTTACAATCAGGGTGTCCAGACTGTGGAATAAGCTCCCTCCAGAGGTGGTGCAATTGCCTACCCTGGAAATCTTCATGAGGAGATTTGGACGGTCACCTGGCTGGGGTCACCTGACCCCCAGTTATCTTTCCTGCTTGGTGCAAGGAGTTGGACCCTATGATATTCCAAGGTCCCTTCCAGCCTTACAATCTACAAATTTACATTTTGCTTTTGGTTTCACTTGGCTTGATTGGTCTTTACTTAAGGGTTATGTCCTGTGTTCTCATATTACAACTTTTTTCAACTAAGAAAGACTACTGACTTTTCCCCAGAGATAATATAGAATAACACAAACAAAATAACCCAGTTCTTTTTTCTTTAGGACAATTTTACATCAGATTAGGTAGATCTAGTCCAAAATTGATACTCCTGATTACATATGTGTGAGTGAGGAGTGAAGAAATAGACCTCTCATACATATAGAACTCTTGATATTCAACATCACTTTTTTGATTTCTTATACATTAGATTAAATCCAGAGCATGATTAAATGTACAGTCCCACACTATTCAGTATATTCAATGTGTTTATTTCTTCAGTTTGTATGCTGCCCATCCCAACAGAGGCTTGTGATGGTTTACAATAAAGGAACAGGATAATTTTTAAAATAGGAAGACCACAAGAAAATAAAACTGAAAAGAGACCTAGAGTATCAACATAAAATAGAGACTCCCCACTAAAACAGTATTTCAGCTGTGCTTTTATCTGCTAAATGCCTGCCCAGATCAGAATCCCTTACAGCCCTTCAATGTCCAAACTTGAGCTGTGGTGTGCCTCAGAAAGAAGAGTTCCAGCGTTGAGGAGCACAGATATGCATAGATAATAATTCGGGAATCTATTCACTACTCACAATTGATAAAGATTTTACTATTTTTTTTCTAGGTATGTGTTGTTCACTATCTGTACTTCAGCAATTTATTTTTCACTAGCATGGTAGCCATTTATTTTAGACAGTATTTTTCTGCTTTTTGAATGGATGACAAAATTCTTAAGCAGTAGGAAAAAAGCTAATAATTCATTTTTTAAAAATACTTTTAAATATGCATAGTTACCTTTCTCATCGGCCAACAAAGGAAATAAGTCAAGCAGTTAAGATTTGTGAAAATAGACTGTTTCAAGGGGTATGAATCAAATAGTCACTTGAAATGTGAATAGGGGTAACTGAAACATTACTGTGGATTTGTGATTTCAGCTAGAGAAAAACAAATTTTTGCACATGTTTCCACAAACCTCCCTCCTTCTCATTTTCTACCCAGCTTATATTCCCACAAAAACTACTTTTCAGTATTTGGCCTCATGGCCTGGTAGCAGAATATTTTTATTTATTTCCTCTATTTATAAGAATTTAAATATAGGTTCACACTCACGTAAGTGAGCTGAATGACAGCTGCCAGCCAACTTGGTGCCATTTAGAAAAAAGGGAAGGCAGGAAACCTGGTGTTAAGCAGTTTCTCTTGTCTACAGTATGATTTGTGTTAATTGAGGCAATCTGTGCCATTTGCACAATTTCTCCATGTGGTGAATTGCAGGAGGGCAATGAAAATGCTAAGGCAGCAAAACTGTGGTCTCTGCTTTGTTCTCGTGATTGTTGCTAAAAAAGCATAAATAAAGGTTTAGATTGCTGTAAATGATCAGGGGATGATTTTGTCTTGGAGTTTTCATCTCCAGTTTGTCATCAGAATGATGTGATTTTTGTCAAACATTTACTTTGCTGCAAGGCTTTTGTTTTTACTGCAAAAGGGGCTGCTGTAATTATGGATTATTTTTTTCCTCTGGTAGAAATCCCTTCCATATCTGATTTGCAGTTTCAGCCATCTTTTTTTTTTCTCCCAAACCACTTTTTCTTACAAGTTCATCTCTTCTGTATTTATCCCTTTCTTAATTTTATTTTTTCTTTAGGATGTTGATTTCTACTTTTTGTGAATGTGCCTTGCCATTTCCCAGAGTTGGCATGCTGCTTAGCATAGGAACAACCATATGATGCTTACACCCTAGCAGCTTAGTAAAGTATCATGTGGGCAGAAAAAGGTGTTTGGATCTGCAGCGTATTGTATACGCTTGCATTTTACCTGTAATCTCTTCCCACTGCCAGCTATAGCAAGTAACACTGGGTGAACAAGGAGAGAAAGTAGTGTGTTTTTCAAGAAACCACAACCTATTAAAAATGCAAATACCCTGAATATTTTTTTTGCCAGAAAAATATAGCAATTTGAGTATGGTGCAGGAAACTACCCACACCCAACTACTCTTTCAAGCTACTGAGCCTTCTTAGTGTCTGTCATGATTTAACCTCCTTCCAACTGAGGAGCCAAGATTGCTTTTTTGCTTTAACCATGGCTGAAAGAGGAGGTTGTATCAGCCCCCTTTAACCAGGACTCATGTGGTTAAAACACTCATCAAGGAAGTGGGAGACTGATGTTTGTTTCTTCCTCTGAGGGCACCCTCCCTGGAGAGTGCACTAATCACCTGGCTGTGCCTGCAGGATGAACTTCCCACATCTCTTGTTGATGTTTTCAATAATAGAACCATTGGGCCAAAGATAAGACACCAGGGACTATGTACAGCTAAGTGGTTCAAGGACTTGCCTAGGGAAAGAAGGGGTCTGGGTTCCAGTCCCTGTCACATTTGACAGTGTATGTTTTATGTTAAATGGTGATTGGATGAAAAACAGCACATTTGGGTCCAGGTTTCCCCTTTCCTAGTTAAGTGCTGTAACTGCTAGGGAAGGGAGTCATGATTTCTATTGTGAGTGCACTAGCTGTGGAATTACCTTCTGTATAGTGATATAGCTTCAAGGAAAGGGTGGAGTGTCTGACACAGTTGCACAGGAAAACCAATTAGAGTCCTTCCAGCACAGGAAGCTCTATCCACTTAGGTTACTTGCACTTCGGTTATTGTTAAAAGAAAGTAACAAGTTAGAAGGAGGCTCCCTCCTCTGGGAGTGAGCCCCTGAGGGGAAAAAAAGTCTAGCTTCTGGATCTTGATCAGGGTTAGAAGTAGGCTCTGGGGTAATCCTTCTGTGGAGATGGAGGGCATATATGGCACAAGGTAACACCTTACAATAGGGGTGGGCAAAATACAGCCCATGGGCTAGGCCCAGCCCACTACGCACTTTCATCCAGACCACGGCGCCAACCAGCAAATTGTACACTGCCCAGCCCTTCTGCCCATGAGGGTGGATGTGAGGTGTCCACACTCCCCCTGCCTGCCGTCCCCCGCAACATACCCTATTGCATCTCACTCCCACCCTCCTAAGCAGAAGGGCCTGGCTATGCCAGCAGCAGCTTCTGGGTGGGGCTGCTGCTGCTGCTGCTGCTGGGGACCTGCTTGGCTTCTGTGGTGTCCCACTTATTTCAGGCAGCAGGTAGCAAAGCATAAAAGAGGTGGGGGCAAAGTTGCAGCTTGGCAGGAGTTTGGACCGTGGGGCTGGATCTGGCAGCAGAACAAGGCACCCAGTAGGGTGGCAGCAGTGTGGAGCTCAGGTGGGCAGTGTGCGGATACGAGGGAGGGTAGCAGGGTATGGGGACCCCTCCTACACCCTCCCCATGGTGCACAGCCCCAGTAGGTGGTGTCAGCAGCAGGAAGGGAGACTTGGGGCATTTGTGCCCGGCGCAAGTGCTGGTGCCTGGTGGACATGGCTCTATCCAACTGCAGCCTCCAACGGGGTGGTGAAGGTAGCCAGTTCCAGTGCATGAGGCTCTATATACTGCATGCAAAGACCTCTATATACTGTATGACAAGACAAATTATAAAAAAAAATATTTTTAATATAATTAAAATGTGTAATTGTAGGTGTCTGACTTTTAGTGTGTGACTGTTTTTTTTTTCTGGTTCTAATATGGCAACCACCCTCCCAAAAGGAGTATCTCAGGGGGGCAAGGGGAGGGACTTCCATGGCAAAGGTCAGGGGTTAAGGTTGGGACTTCCAGTCCCCAGATGGTGACCAGGGGGTGGGGCAACTGTCAAGGGGCAGGGACACCAATACAGACTTTGAAAGCTCATCAATCCTTGGTAAGTGCACTTCACCCGAAATAACTGCCCGCCCTTACAGGAATATAATAAAGATGAGCTAAACGCTTCCAAAATAAACAAAGTGTTAGTTTATCTAAACTCTAAGAATAGAAAATGGTCAAAAGAGTGATTCTTTTGCACCTGTTCTCTGGTGGAAATAATTGATGTGGATAACAGTTATGTTGCCCTTCAGCTAACAATTCCATTCCTTGAATTTTAATTGATCAGGGAAGCTACATCAGAGTGCTGGCTGAGTGTGGTTAAATCATTGTCACTTTTTGGCCGCATCCACTTATTATTTTCAATATTTACATGTCAATAACAATTACTGATTATTGTGGACATTGGCAATGCACAGAGGGTGCACGTGGGTGCATGTGCACCCCCTGAGCATGCTAGTGCACCCCCTGCGAAAAGGCACCTCTGACACTGCCGGCTGCACCTGTGGGTGGTCACCGCTCACCACCCTCTCACCACTGGCAGCATCTGCAGGTGGTCTACAATTGCTGCTGACCACTGCCAACAGTGTTGGCGGCATCTGTGGGTAGTCACTGACCACTGGTCCGCACTTGCCACCCCCCAGTCGGCACTCACTACCCTCCCCCCTCCATTGCTGACAGTGTTGCGGCCACTTGCGGGAGCTCCCTGCTTGCTGCTGCCATGCTCCTACAGGTGACAATGCCTCTGCCACTTGCAGTAACTTGCCATGCCCCCACAGCCACTGTGGGCATGCAGCACTCATGAATGTGGATATAACTTAGGATACTGTCTTAAAAAAATAATAAATGTCTATTCTCTCTCCCTATCACTACAACCTTAAAAACTGTTTAAAATATTTGAGTTGGTTAAATAGAAGAGGTTGGGAAAAAAATGAGTTTATGCAGAGATGAGCTGTGAATCTCTTTGCAAATTGTGGTTTGAGGGTTGAATAAAGCATGAATGGAAATATCTGCAGTTTCAGAAAACACTTAGCACGTCCCACAATTGACAACACAGCACACATCTTAAATAGGAATCATTGCGTTTCTTTCTTTTTTTCTTTTTTGGAAGCTAATTAACTTCACTGCTTTGTGGCAGAAAGTTAAAACTAGCAGGGATTTTTCTGTTTTGTTTTTTAAATGCCTGGAACAAAAATAGAAATCTCAAATCAGCTCTTTCCTCTGTAATATTTTCTTATGCCCTAAAGGAGAATTAGAGGAGGTGTAAACAAAACCAGTTCTTTCTTTTTATGTGTCTCAAATTATTTCAGGTTTACTTTCCAGGTTTTTGTTTTCAGACTCGTCTGTGTTTTCTTCATGAAATCTTTCCATCTTTTTCAGTTATCCATTCTCTCTTCTCTTGTTTTTATTTCCTCATTTTTCTGAAAGTTTTCCCACTGCTATTCAATGGCCCGATTCACTTCCTCTCAAAGCCTTCCAAATTCCAACATATGCAGTAATACAATGTCATGTCACCTTTGGAGGGGGAAAGGTTATGATGCTGGAGTGTTATAAAATCCAACACAGAATTTAGCTAAGTAACAAACATACTCTTAACTTAACTCTGACTGGCAGGATTGTGAAGGTATGAAAACAGTGAGTGTCACAGATGCATAGAAACAATTGGACAAGTTATGAATGATAGTCATTGGCCAGAGTGCACAGTGACTGTTAATTGTGCAAATCATTCTGTGCAGGGCCAACTGATCAGGATTGCTTGATGCATTGGTACCTGCCTGAACGGCACACATATGGCCCATTCAAGCAAAGAATTATGACAAACGTGTACAACTTCAAGAATTCCTGTTATCCTCATAGATGTTACTGGGAGTTTGGCAAGTCGGTATTTTTGAAACTCCCACCAGGATCCAAATGATCAGCAGGTGTTTAGGCACTCAGCATCCAATTCAATGAAAGTTAGGCAGTTAAATACTTCTGGGGATATATGTTTATGTGCTTCTCTGTAACTTAAAAAACGATCAAAACTTTCAGTATGTTAGTGCCACTAAATAGAAATGATAGCTGTTTTAACTCTTTTATTTCCTGACGGTTGTGAATAACTTACAGCTATTCAGACTTTAGGCAGTTCTTGATATCTTTGGGGAATGGGACAGGGGAGGGAGATCCCTAGATAAACCATTAGGATGTTATGATATTCATTCAGAGTTTCCCCAGCTCTTGCAATACACAGCACTAGAATTACAGCTTAGTAAATACTGGGGGGAAAAGTGAGTCCTTATTAGACCCTAAATGAATTCACTATGACTGTGTGCATTCTTTTTTCACATGTTCCCTCTGCTGCAGATGGTCTACTTTATTTTTACTTTATTCTACCAATTTATTGGAAGTAATGTTCCCAGAAGCTCTATATAATTTAAGTAAGTAGATTATAGAGAGCAGATACAGCATTAACTCACAGGCAACATGGAGCCACATGCCCAAGGAGGAGTTTCTAATTGTGTGTTTTATTTATTTTTACCTTCTGGGAGATGATGTCCCTTTTTTAGATGAGGAGGGAATGTACTGGCTGCATGTTGGCAGTATGCTTCATGTAAAGCACCCAGTCTAGACTGTGGCAAAGTCAAAGCAGGGTAAGTGATAGTCCACCATCTCTTCTACTTGCCTTTGCTGCACTGAGCATCCCATGGAATAAGAGGCTCTTCTGCTTTCCTTCAGGCAGCGATTCCAATTGTGGGTGACTTTGAAGGATCAAACGGTCCTTGCTTCCGCTTCAGCCTAGGCCCAATCTGGTTTTAAGTTACCACTGGGAAATGTATGTGGAAAGGAAAACTTAAAAAACCAATTACTTAAGCATTTGTGGAAGAAACTTGCTTCTAGGGACTCTATTCATCTGGTCAGGAGGCAGACACCTATACCATGTGACTGATGAATTTATTTCTTCAGGCTTGCTGATTGAGTTGTTGTACAAATAATTTTAAATTAGTTGCAGCTAGACTAATTGGGGTTTAATGGCTGGTAGATCCATTCTTTCTCTGTTCAGTGCCACGACCATTCTTTCTTCACTTCAGGTAGAGGGAAAAATCAAGTAATAAATAATTTTTGTTTTCTCTCTCCTTGCGAAACATTAATTTTTCTTCCAAATTGTTGATGAATGGAAGTCACACTTGATTGGTCTGTTAATTCTCTAGAAAGGGAAACATAAAAAGGGGTTTTTTCAGCTCACAGGAAAAAAATAAGATCAGTAGCATGATTTGCTACTTGTATATGGATTGTTATAGATTTAGAAGAAATAGAAAAAACTTCCTTACTTATGCTCTACATATTGTCAAAGATTAAAGTTTTTGATTTCAGATGCCGATGGCAAAAGGTCAGAGACAAAACGTCAGAGGCTAACACAACAAACTCTGTGGTTGTAATTTATGCCTCTGTATTAACAGTGTTGCATATACACACCCCTATCTGTGCCTCATTTCAAATCACTTGAGTTCTCATACTAGAGAGACAAACTGGCCTTGACAATTCAGCACGAGAGATATCGGTACCCATAGTGACCAGATAAAAGTGAAACTACTTTAATGAAGTTGTAAAATTAAATATACTAAGTGCCAACTCATTAATTATTTATAATTGGCGTATAGTAATTGGTCACCTGTGTCAGATAAAACTTTGAAGGAACTTCCGCCCAAAGCAGAGACCAGAGAGCAGAAACAGAGAACAGAGAACGGAAAACTGTGTATACACTCAAGAAGAACAGATTGTGCACAACGAATGTTATCTCTTCTGCCTATGTATTTTTTTTTTTTTTGGCGTACCCCGTCTCATCTTACCGGTCCGTTTATCTATCTTTGACGTTATCCTTCTTATCAAGAGCTCTTAGTAATTTGCAGACTGCAACGGCTTATATGAATCGCTCGGAAGCAACTGTCTTACCCACCCTGTAAATGCTGGGTAACATGATATCTGCATGCTGTAACTAAATCAATCAGCTCCACTGCCTACACTCTAGCCATCAGAAGCGTAAGTAAAATATATCTTTTGTGAAAACATCACGCTGTGTTTATATCATACTGACTCCTGCTCACCGTTATCAGCCACCTGCCCGGTCATAAATCCCCCTCCTCGCGCCAAGCCGGTTGTGCTGACCCAGGCTCACAGGTCAAAGGTGCACCGGCGTTATGGGGCGCGACATATATAATACAATGTAATATGCATACACCAGATAGAGGATCCCCCCCCAAAAAGCAAACCCCCCCCCCCCAAAGGTGGGAGTTTGAAGGACTTAGGCAGGAACAAGAGCACAGTGCTTTCATGCTCTGAGCTATGCTTTTGGGGTGTTTCAAAATCAGCACAGTGGGTATAACTACATATGTGCTTTAGTGCACAGTAGATGAAATTCATAGTTTCATAGATGTTAGGGGCTGGAATGGACCTTACAGATCATCAGGTCCAGCCCCCTGCACTTTGGCAGGAAAGACTGCTGGTGATCAGATGACCCCAGCAAGATGGGCATCAAGATGCTTTTTCATAGTTTCATAGTTTCTAGGGTCGGAAGGGACCTGAGTAGATCATCTAGTCCAACCCCCTGCCATGGCAGGAAAGAGTACTGGGGTCAAATGACCCCAGCAAGGTGTTCATCTAGCCTCCTCTTAAAAACCCCCAGGGTAGGAGCCTGCACCACTTCTCTTGGAAGCTGATTCCAGATCCTAGCCGCCCTGACCGAGAAGTAGCGCCTCCTGATATCCAGCCTAAATCTACCCTCTGCCAGCTTGTGACTGTTATTCCTGATCACTCCTGGCAGTGCTCGGGGGAACAGGGACTCCCCCAACGCCTGCTGGTCCCCCCTGACTAGTTTATAACAGGCCACTAGATCCCCCCTCAGCCTTCTCTTTTGGAGACTGAAGAGGTCCCTCAGCCTCTCCTCATAGGGCCTGCCCTGCTGTCCCCTGATCATATGAGTGGCCCTCCTCTGGACCCTCTCTCTCCATGCTGTCCACATCCCTCTTGAAGTGTAGCGCCCAGAACTGGATGCAGTACTCCAATTGCGGCCTGACCAGTGTCGCATAGAGGGGGAGGATCACCTCTTTGGACCTGCTCGAGATGCATCTGTGGATGCATGACAAGGTATGGTTGGCCTTCCTGACTGCCTCCCCACACTGCTGACCCATGTTCATCTTGGAGTCAATGATGACTCCAAGATCCTTTTCCGCCTCTGTGCTGACAAGAGGGGAGTTCCCCAACCTGTAGGTATGGTGCCGGTTGTTCCTCCCCAAGTGCATCACCTTGCACTTGTGAGTGTTGAATCCCATCCTATTCTCGTCCGCCCACCCTTGTAACCTGTCTAGGTCTGATTGTAGTCTGTTGCTTCCTTCTAGCGTGCCCACATCCCCCCACATCTTAGTGTCATAAGCAAATTTGAACAGGGTGCTTTTCACCCCCTTGTCCAAGTCACTGATGAAGATGTTGAACAGTGTGGGCCTGAGGACCGGGCACTGCAGAACCCCACTGCCCACGTCCTTCCAGGTTGAGAAGGACCCATCCACCCATCCATTTTGAAGATTGCCAGGGTGGATGACTGTACCGCTTCTTGGGGGAACTTGTTCCAAACCCTTGGCACTTGATTTGTAAAGAAGTTTTTCCTTATGTCTAGCCTGAAGCAATCTTCAAGCAGTTTGTGCCCCTTATTTCTGGTCTTCCCCTGGGGGGCCTTGGTGAATAGATGCTCCCCAAGGCCCTGATGTACATCCATAATATACTTACAGACTGCCACCAAGTCCCCTCTGGGTCACAAATCTTTCAGCCTCTCCTCATGAATTTGCTGTGAAGTAAAGCATCACTATCTACACGTGTGCAGCACTTTAGTGAATGTCAACTGATTTACTGTGCTGCCAGATCGTCTTGTCAGACACAAGTACTATCTGACAGTGCAGTAAATTACTGCTCTTAAACACTTATGTAGAAGGTAACAGGGCTGGCTGGGGCATGAGGGTGCTTCACTGCAGGGCTAGCTGGCAGGCATCCCACATGCTGAGGCACCCTTTTGCTCCAGCCAGCCACTCCACAGCAGTTGGAGCCCCAGGGCTACCCCAGTGGGGTACACATGCTGTGGAGTGGCTGGCTGAAGCAGGAGCAGCCCCTGCACTGAAGTATCCTCATGCCACAATCGGCCCCCCTGCTGCACATGGAGCTGTCAGAACAGCCCTGGGCTGGCAGGATGACCCTCTGGGTTCCCTGTCAGCTCAGGCTGCTCCCATGATGCTCCATGTGCTGCACATGAATAAACTCTGGAACTAATTGCTCTGGAGTTTTTTGTTTTTTGTTTTGTTTTGTTTTTGTCCCTGGGTGCACATTCAAACAGTGCACCCAGGAGCTAAAATCTCCAGAGCAATAAGCTCTGGAGTTTATACATGTACATTAAATGCATGTGTAGACATGCTCAGTGAATGGCAAGATAATTAGCTTCCTGGATAGTATTATGCGTCACAAATCGACCAGAGCTCCAAACTGGAACCGGGGACCCATAATGTGAGGCACTGACAAAGGTGTAGGAACGTACTTTCTGCCCTGAAGTGCATCAGGTCTAAGTGGGGCAGGGAGGGGAGATTAGTGACATGATAGCCACTCCATCCTACAGAAAGCTATTGGAAAAGTTGGGAATAAAAGCCATTCCTGTGCCTGGTGTTCGTTGGCATTGTAGCAATCCTCAAAAGAATTCTCCTTCCCTGCTGTGTAAACAGGAAAAGAAACATAAGTTCCTAAAAAGACAGGACACCCTCAGTCATGGAAAGTACAAAGTATTTACCTGGATACTTGTGGATTTTACCTCTGTGTCCTCAGAGGCACACAAGCCTACTTGTTTGTTAAGCAGAAATCCTTCCTAGGAGCTTACTAGTGTAACAGCTGCAGAGTTTTGCTTGGCTGCAAACTGAGTAGCTGAGCTGTGCCTAAGGACTTTGTAGAGAAGGGCAGCAAAAGTTTGCCGAGGGTGTATGTCTTTCCAAATGAAGGGTGTGGTGTGCAAAATGCGTGCTTTTTACTGGGGCATTTTCTCAGTGGGGCTTATAGTGGGATTTCCAAAGGGTACTGGCACCCTGAGGATCTGGAATCTGGCACATTGCCTAACCTAGTGTGAGGGCAAGGATTACACTAACAAAAATCTGCAAAATCTAGATGCTCTTTTTTAAAAGAAAAAGTGCATATGGCTATGTAGGTAACATTCCAAAGTTTGGGTGATGCAATGCCAATGCTTGCACTCTTTGTAGCCTTCCCAAATTGTCCACAAAAAATGGTCTAGTCTTTATCAGTCTTGAATACCGAAGGCTTGCATAGGAGGGTAAGAGATGGGCTTAATTTGGGGCCCATAAAACATTTTTAGAAAGTTGCATTTTGAGCCTTCCAGAACCATATGGAATAAAGTAACATTTTTAGCAAAATTAGATTTTACAAAGCACTTTTGGCCATCTTTGAGCTTTTGATATGTAAACTATATAGACACTTAAGGCATAATAGAATTTTAACTAATAAGCAGAACTAGAGTTTTAAGTGCCTGAAGGGCATCCTGCCACATCTATTTTACATGAATTGGGAACATCTAAAAGACGCTTGGGCTAGGTATAGACATTCAAAAAGCCTGAGGCAGAATTGATTCATGTTATGCAGTTTTCCATAAGTGGTGAAGTTTAGATCGGTAGCAAACAGAACACACATTCGCCCTTTGGTTGGAGGGTGAAGGGGAAGGGGACAAACCTTAGACCAGGTTCCACCATTTTTAAATCAATCTGGGCACCAAATTTTTGTTCTGTTAGTTATAGAACAGTTTGTGTGCCAAACTTCTGTTCTGCTATGGGCATGGACATTTCCAATCACTTATACCTGTAAAGTGTAATGTCTGCACCTGGCCTTGATGTAAAGCAAAAGACAACCAGGAGAAAATTTAAATAAACTGTACAAGAACTTTTAAAGAAAGTGGTATAGACAAAAGTAACCGAACACTCAGGTTGTCTGTAGACGTGCAGGGAGGCTGCTGTGATGCTCTGTAATAACAGCAAGTCGGAGCAGACTCGATTAATTGAGTCTGCTGGGGTGTGCTAATTGGCACACTCCAGCAGCCTGCATGCCTCATGTATTAGGATCCCTATGCTTAGAAATGACGAGGGACGGGAGGGTGCTTTTAACTAAAACTCATCAAACGAGCTTTAGTTAAAGTGCCCCCACCACCATTTTGAATCATGAAGATGCTGATACACAAAATGCTGTGGGTGCTTTAATTAGAGCAATTCTTGGAGCCTTTCTAATTAAAGTGCCCCTCCCTCACCCCCATAGCACATGTTAAAATACACTAACAACCAGATTTTCAACAGTTCCCATCACTCTGCCATCCCACTGTTCATAAGCTGCTTACCCTGAATTTTTTACCATGTGTAGACCCAGACATGCAGCCACCCATACCTGGAACACTCATGGAAGACATCCGATCTGTGTAGGTGACAACTGTTTTGTTGTACTGTAATCTGAATTAATTATCTGTTATCTTGAATTAATTAACACAACTATGCTCCTGATTTTGACTAGACTAACATTCGCAATCTTGAAATTTAAAAACAGGGTTAATTAGCAGTCAAATAACAGCAAGAACACTTCTCTAATGAAAACTTTGTAGGATGGGGGATGTGTTTGTCATCTAATCTGCATCTAAACTGGTATTTTCCACAGTATTGTGGGGGAAAAAATTGGAACTGTATGCACCCTTTTAAATGTGTTGACTGAGGCTGTAAATTGGATGAGATTTTTATTTAATATCTAAATCTAAAAAGAGTTGCCAGATCTGATCATAAATATATAACTTCGCAAAGTCTACCACAGATAATGAGAAAAATGTCAATCAGTGTTGAAATGTAGGTTTCCAATTATTTTAACAACAGTAAACTGGTTTTTCCGGATATATTTATTACATTTGTAAGAAATAGAATAGAGCATGTGTAGAGTAACTGAAAGAGTTTCCTGTCTGAATAGGAAATCAGCTTGTTCAAAAACCCAGTCATCATTGGAAAACCTATGTTTAGCTTTTGTATTAGAAATTAATCTACTCTTACGCTGTTTTGCTCTCACAGTTGTCTTTTACAGGGAGAAAAATCACTCAATGGTATTTTAAGGGGAGGAATTTGTGAAACCTAGTCTACCTTTGACACTGCGATAAAGCACTTGAAATTGCAAAGAGCTTCCTCTCTGTTTTTTTAAATACATTTAAGGACTAAATGAAGGTAACCATCAGTTCTTGGGATGATAGGAGAAGGGGAGCAATCAATCACTATGAGGAGCAAGTGACTGTTTCTCCCATGAGACTGTCTGGTTGAAAGTTTTCATGCATTCCGAGGGAAATTATGAAGAGCCCCAGGGCTGAGAAAAGCACAGTAATCCTTAACTCTTAGAAACATGTTTCTTTTAAGATAGATTGGTTACATGAGAACACCTCCATCTTAAATTATTTTGCCATTGTTTGGGCATAAATAGAAAAGATTTTGTCTGAATTTTAAAAAAAGTTTTCTTAGGGCTTGATTGTGCAGGAGGGTGGTACAGTGGTACAGTACTCTCCACAGGGGTTCTGTGAAGTATTTTGCTTCACAGTCTGTTTTAGGTTTCTTGCAGTTTTTCTTAAAGGAAGTGCTATCTTATGTATGTGTCAGGCTTTTATGATGCCTCTCCCTTTGATCACAGGAACTGCCACTACCTTTGCCTGTATTCAGGGAGATAGCATCTTTTTGTTCTCTCCTTCTTCTCATTAGTCTGTTTTGGTTTCTTTCATTTTCATGCTTATGGTAGAAATCCAACTTTCTAAGGTGTGTCTGGGTGCTAAAAGTCCAGTCTGGATATGGCTTCTTCACCTACAAAAGTGGCAAAACAAACTGCACCTTGCAAGGACCTGTCATCTCAGATAATGGACATAACTTTTGTATGCAGTAGTCTTGATCCTAAATGACAAGACAGCTCATTCTCCAGCCCAGAATCTGTGCTATTTTTGGCATTTTTTTCATACTGTTTGGGCTGGTAAGTGTGTCTCTGTCTGATGTAAGTGAAGAGTCTGATGTTCAACAATTGGAACAATTATCTTTTGCTGGCACCTTGTAGGATGTCCCAGCATTGAGCATGCACCTGAGCTAGTGAGGAGGTGGTGTAGGCTGGAACAGACACAAATCGTGAGAATTATAAAGAACATGCAGAAATCTTCCTATTAACCAGAGATCCATATATAGCACAGCATAGCACTTTTGCTAACTGTGCTGGGTCAGGTGGAGTTGTCCATTAGGAGGCACTGTTATCTTCAGCATTTTAGCATAAATTTCTCCTTTTTAAAATTTAAACAGAGAATAGGACAAGAAATTTAAAAATGTAGCTTGATAGCATATGCTAATACTATAAAGTATTTAAAATATACACCCCAAATTGTGTATTGGAAACTGTGTAGGCTATTTAATATGTAGTTTCTATTTTGGTTTGCAGCTTCACATCAATGGAGTGGACAGACCCAAATATTTTGCCCTATAATTAAATTTAAATATAAGCATTTATGCACATGCCAGCATTGCTATTTTGAGGGTTGTTTCCTTTTAGGTAGCTGCCATAAAAAATTCAGAATCTATTTGCATGGTCCAAGCTTTCTATAAAGTCTATAGGTTTCTCCACTGTTATTAATCTATATGCAGCAGAGGGCAGAAACAACTGTTACACTCTTTCTGTCATGGGTGCACACACACAAACTGTCATGCACATTAAAGATCCAGGACTAGATCCCCAGACTGAAAAAAAGGCTTCTGTCAACTAAGCTAAAAAAAACCAACTTTGTCAGCAATAGCAGGTCATTTGTGGCCATGCAAGAGAGGGAATAGCTCTTGCTGTCAAACTCCAAGACATAATTATAATAACGGAGTCCCCACAGAAAGATGTCGACAGTGCATGGTCTCAAAAAAATTAAGAATGGTACTATACTTTTGAGTGATAGCCACTGTGTGGAGTGTATGAGGGCCACGGTTTCATTTCTTAATGATCACTATATCACCTCTCATTTGCAGCCTGTCAACTCTCTTCTTGAAGTCTTATAAATATATATTTTAAAATATATATGATAAGCAGTGGCAGTCAATTCACTTTCTCGAGTGCTTTCATTTACCTCCTCCAGGCTACTGTATTAATATCCTTTCTCTGATCTCCTAATTATGTTACAAACATCTACAATTCTGTCTTGAACTGCCTAAACAGGAAAGGAGGAAATCCTTTTAAATGTTGTATTTTATCAACGAAACACTGTTTCAGGGGTAAAAAAAGACTATACAATTCATACTGGTTCATACTGATATTAGTGATATTCTCAAAGTGCAGGCTGGAACTGTCAAAACATCCCTTCTACGAACCTGAATAGGAGACAGCCATAGAAGGAGTTGGGGCTTTTTGAAATGTAGTTCCCTGGTGAGAGACCTAAACTTCTTGCTGTCCTCTTGTTTCACTGGAGAACAGGCTTGCTCAGAGTGTAGGCTAAGGCAAAACTAGGTCTGAAGAGATAAATGACTGGTTTGAAAATCTGGATCAAAGATAACAAGAAGTCCTTTTTTAAATACGTAGGGCGTAAAAAGAAGGCACCGGGTAATGTGAACACGTTTGGAGATCTGGTGGTTGCACCAGACGATAAAGCTCACCCCTAACAAATTCTTTGCCTCCATTTTTCTGAGCAGAGACTGGGACATCTCCCCCACTGGGATTCCAAACAGACCCAAGAGAGGCACATCCAGGCACAGGGTCTGTGAGGACCTAGTCAGGGAACTTCTGGTGGGATTAGATGTGTTCAAATTAGCAGGTCCGGATGATCTCCACCCCAGGGTGATGAGGGAATTGGCAGAGGTCATTGTGGAACTCCTGGCACAGCTTTATGAGCACTCATGGTGCTCTGGCGAGGTGTCAGAGGACTGGAAAAAGGCCAATGTGGTCCCCATTTTCAAAAAAGGGAGGAAGGAGGACCCAGGAAACTATAGTCCTGTTAGTCTTACCTCAGTGCTGGGGAAGCTCTTCAAGAAAATTATCCAGGAGCACATCTGCGAGGGACTAGCAAGGGAGATTATGCTTAGGGGCAACCAACATGGCTTCATTAGAGGCAGGTCCTGTTAGACCAACCTTGTTGCCTTCTATGACCAGGTCACAAAATCCTTGGATGCAGGTGTCATGGTGGATGTAGTCTTTCTGGATTCTAGGAAGGCCTTCGACACTGTCTCTCACTCCATTCTCATAAAAAAAATTAGGTAATTGTGATGTCAATGCCTACACAGTCAAATGGGTCGCAAATTGGCTGCAGGGCCATATCCAGAGAGTGGTGGTGGACAGGTCATTTTTGACCTGGAGAGATGTGGGCAGTGGGGTTCCACAGGGCTTGGTCCTCGGGCCTGCACTGTTCAACATCTTAATCCGCGACTCAGATGGGTGGGTGAAAAGCACCTCGTTCAAATTTGTGGATGACATTAAGATGTGGGAAGAAGTGGGCATGCTAGAAAGGAGGGACAGGCTACAACTAGATCTGGACAGGTTACAGGGATAGGCGGATGAGAATAGGATGGGTTTCTACATTGCCAAGTGCAAGGTACCACACCTGGGGCGGAAAAAACAGCAGCATACCAACAGGCTGTGGAACTCCCTTCTCATCAGCACAGAGGCAGAAAAGGATCTTGGAGTCGCTATTGATTCCAAGATGAACATGAACTGCCAATGTGAGGATGCGGTCAGTAAAGTGAATTGCACCTTGTCATGCATCCACAGATGCATCACGAGCAGGTCCAAGGAGGTGATCCTCCCCCTCTATGTGACATTGGTCAGGCCACAGTTGGAGTACTGTGTCCAGTTCTGGGTGCAGCACTTCAGGAGGGATGTGGACAGCATCAAGAGGGTCCAGAGGAGGGCCACTCATGTGATCAGGGGCAGCAGGGCAGGCCCTACAAGGAGAGGCTACAAGACCTGTACCTGTTCAGTCTCCACAAGAGAAGGCTGAGAGGGGATCTGGTAGCAGTCTATAAACTGACCAAGGGGGACCAGCAGGCATTGGGAGAGACCCTGTTCCCCCAAGCAGTGCCAGGAATAACTAGGAATAATGGCCATAAGTTGACTGAGAGTAGGTTCAGACTAGACATCAGGAAGCATTACTTCAGTTAGGGTGGCTAGGATCTGGAACCAACTTCCAAGGGAAGTGGTGCTCACTCTACCCTGGGCGTCTTCAAAATGAGGCTAGATAATTGCCTAGCCGGGGTTGTTTGACCACAGCATTCTTTCCTGCTATGGCAAAGGGTTGGACTTGATGACCTGCTCGGGTCCCTTCCAACCCTACCAACTATGAAACTATGAAGAGTGCCTGACATGTGTTGAGGAATGGGCGTCTGGTGCCGCCTTAGTCAGGGGGGCATATGCCCCCCCCCAGCAGCCAGATCCCGCCAACTGGGGGGCACTCCTGTGGCCAATACCACTGACCAGGGTGGGAGGTCCCCCCATGGTTGATTGCAAGGTGGTTGATCACTCTGGCTAATTGCTTCAGTCGCTTCCAGGAGTGGCTGTGGTTGCTGTCACCCCCCCATCGCCTAAGTGCTGAGTGTGGCCAGTCAGAGGGTGCACTGGTGCTCTCAGGGGGCACCCATGCACTAGCTACACGTTGCCTATATGTTGAAGCAAAAAGCATATGCTTCTGCTTCAGGGAAAGCATGATGCTAGCACAAATCTGAGCTCAGGGCTAGTCAAGCATGCAAGGATGGTTTAATTTTTAAAAAAATTGATTCCAAGATATGGCCTACGAACCATATGCAGCTGACAGAGTCCCATTATCTGGCCCACAGTACTACCCCTGAGCCTGGAGTTAACCGAAATGCCACATGTAACACACACCAGACTGGCCCCAGGCACAGGACATGTACTTGGGCCCTATGCACAGGGTCCAGGACATGGTGCCTGTTCTGGAACCTGAACTACATGTGGAAACCCCCACTGGCTGGTGTGAGAGATGCACCACACATGGTGCCCACGCCATCCAGTCTGGGTCATATCCTATGTGTGGCTGGCTGTTAAGACCCCTTTGTTCAGATACTCCATTCTCAGTTTAAATTAGGTTTGGTTTCCTAATCTCTTTCAGTTAAGATGAAATAAGTGTCTACACTGCCATTAGAACTGGCTAAAATCAATAAAAATAGCAGTTAAAGTTAAACCAGAACAACTTTCTCATGACCATAAGCCCTGAAAAAATGAATAGCCTTGCCTCTCTGTTTGTATTCCCTTTCCCAATAGCTTTACACTGTAGTAGAATATATTAGAGAGAGAGAGCTCTTTCAAAAGTTGAACTGATGTATATAGAACTTAGATATAAGCTTGTCAAAAGCAAGATGTATGCATGAAATTCAGATGAAACTGAAAGTCTTTTGGATCATGCTGAATGCTTCCCTAGCATTTTGTTTAAATTCTGTGGCTGAAATGTTAACACTTAGATGCCTGACTTTAAGCACCAAAATCTATCTGTAAATACCGAAAGGCAAGTTTAGAAAAATCAGGCAACTCCTGTTGAAGTTAGTGAGAGTTCCAAGTGCTTAGTAATTCTTTAAAACTGCTGAAGGATTTGTTGTCTTAAAATTCACATATTTTCCCTCCTTCTTCCCACTAAGAGTGCATCCCCACGTGAAGGAGTGTGAGCTAGCAGCAGCAAAAATTAGTGGCACAAATTTGTGCTGCTACTTCTTACTGCTGCACACACTCCTGCATGTGCACTTTGTGTTGGGCAAAATGCCCTGCTTTGGGGAAATTGCCCTTTCTTCACTCCTCCTGGCTCCTGTTGTACTCGGGCCAGCAGACAGAGCATCTCCCAGGAGGACCAAGCCTCCATGTGTGCTGGTGTACACTCCTGTGGTATGCACCATGCCAGGTTTTTTTTTTTTGGTACTAGGATTTTTTGGTAGCAAATTTTGTCCCCAGGCTGTAAAGTTGCTGTGCAGGGCATGTTTTAACAGGTTGGGTATGTGGTTTGTGGTGCTGCATAGAAGTTGGTGGTAACAGAAACTGCATGTTGTTGCAAACCTGGATATGGACCAACTGTTCATCTTCCTCCCAGTGAATATCTGTGGGAGGTGGGGATGCAGGGAGGGTCACTTCTAGCTCATTAGGGACTAGATAATACCATATTCCTACTTATGCCAGAGACTCCAAAAATTATAGTTAGCACAGAGAGAGAGGTTTTTAGGGGTTTTCACCCCTTCACCAATCTTGTATAATATATTGTATGAATTAAGAGAGAGGAAAACTACTGTAAAGGTAAGTTAATTCAAGTTCAAGGGTGTCCAGACTATGGAATAAGTTCCCTCCAGAGATAGTGCAATCACTTACCCTGGAAATCTTCAAGATGAAACTAGACAGTCACATTGCTGGGGTCACCTGACCCCCAGTTATCTTTCCTGCTTGGTGCAGCAGGCTGGACCCTATGATCTTCCGAGCTCCCTTCCGGCCTTCCAATTTATGCATGGCCTGTGTCACTCACTGGTGAATGAATGCTATAGGTCCCCTGTCAGTTCTCAGCAGGGATCCTGTTTTTCCCTGATAAAAAAAAATCACAATTTCTCTGTTAAAAAAATCACAAATTCTCTGAGGAAAAACCCTGAAATCCATGATTAAAATGAAAAGCCCCTCACTTTCTCCCATAGCCCCCTGGCCCTGCTCAAGTCACTCACTCCCCCGCTCTCAACCCACCCAGCCCTGCTGGTGCCCCTCACCCCCCACCCACAGTCCTGCTGGAGGGGGCTCCCAGTTGCCAGGGCTACAGGGCCAGGGTCCACAGCCCCCTGCCCCTGGCAGAAGGTGGTGGCTGCTTCAGTGGAGCCTGGCTCCCACCCTGCTGCCTGCTGCTCAGGTGGAGGGTAGGGCCTGCTCCCCACCACTGTGTGCACTCCTGGGGTGGAGAAGGGGGACCCGTGACCCTATATTTGTGCATGGGGTGGGGGCTTCTGCCCTGCTGCCCTCGCCTGGGGCACTGGCAACCCAGTAGATGCAACCCAGCATGGCAGGGCAGAGCGGGGCTGTGTGGGATCTCTTTGCCACTGTGAGTTCTAAGCTGCCCTGGTGACATGTCGCCTGCACATGGCAGCAGCAAGGGTCACAACCCAATGCCGCCACCCCCAGTACTGGGCCGGGGACACATCATCAGGGAAGCGCGGAGCTTGCACCAGCAAGGAGGTCCCTGTGTGGCCCCACTTTGCCTTGCAGTGCCAGGTCGCACCTGCTGGGCTGTGGAGGCCCCAGGGGAGGGCAGCAGGGTGTAAGCCTGAGCCCACCACGGGCAGCCCCCCCCCACCCCCACCCCCACCCCATGCACAGATCTGGGGGGCACAGGTGCCCCCCTGCCTCCTCAGGAGCGCATGCAGTGGTGGGGAGCCGGCCCTCTATCTCCTGGACAAGCTGCCCGTGGCCCTGTCCTGCTCCCCACCAGGGCCCTGTAGTCGTGCACTGCAGCCCCAGATGCCAAGCCCCACACACCACTTGGCTGGGCAGCAGCCCCAGCCTTGCCCAACTCCTTTCCTCCTTCCTTGTGGGGCTTCAATCCCTGCCCTCCACATATCTGTGGGAGCTGCTCTCCGGGCTGCCTGGCAGCCATGTCCATGTACATGCACATGGTGCCCCCCCTGCCTGACCACTCTCCTCCCTTTCCCTCCCAGCCCCCTGCAGGCTGGAACTCTGCCAGCCTGAAGAGAGCTCTTTTGCAAAACTTCAAAATCCGCAGGTTTCTCTGGTAAAATAAGAAATCCTCATTTTCCTCTGGTAAAGGGGAAAATCTGTGTTTTTTCTGTTAGAAATAGAAAGCCCAGATCCCTGGTTCTCAGTCTGTTAGAGCTTTACCTAAAGGACTCAGACATATTAACTCAGCCTCCTCATGTTTAATTTTATAGATCCCCAGGTCAGTCCCTTATGTTGCCCAAAATAATAAAACTTGTGTGTGTTTTGTGTGCGTGTGACATTTATGTTTCTCCTTTTTAATGTGTGATTTTTTTTTTCACCTTAGTTAAACCCTTCTGTAGCCCATGGATAAAGCCAACATTTTGATTCTGTGAATAAGGCTAACATTTTGATTCTGCTTCTACTTATTTCACCTAAGCAAAGAAGTAAAGTCTTGTAAACTCCCAAGAATTGTTGGTGGATATGTCATCACTTTAAGAAAATGTATGACACGCAGGATTTGGGGAATCAGAGCCATAACAATGTGGGAAAAAATATGAAATGTAATAGCTCTTTCCTTTGTCTTAGTAACTGGATATTGTTCCTTTCAAACTTTTGCCCTTGGCCTTGGTTTATTGGCCTATGGATGAATGTCACTGTTCTCATGCAAGCAGAAGATGCATTTGCCTACTGCGCAGAACGAGTGTCAAATTGTACATGCTGTAATAAAAAAGAGGGCTAAAAAGATACGGGCAGATCTAGAATGTTGTAAATGGGAATGTAGAAGCACTGACTAGTGCTGCAGGGATGGCTGCACCTGCATTCCAGTTTCCCCTCTCCCTGACTGAGGCAGGCAAAGCACATCCCAGGAGCATTCCACAGGCACACATTATGCTGTCATGCCCCAACTCGGTGTGCACCTTTGCAAATGAGAGAACCATGGGAGTGCCAGAGAGCAAGCTGGAAACTCAGGGTGCCCTTGTTTTCATTTGTCCTGCAGAATCAGGCCCCTGAAATCCTGGGAGTGGCAGGGGCTGGATTCTGCAGGGCAACAGGCAACATCTATATAACTCAATGAAGTGGATCAGCTGTATCAAGACATAACCCAGCACAGCTGGTCTTTCTCCAAGGCTGATGTTTGTTTATAGACCCAGATAATGTATAAGCAGATCACCAGATGAAGTGGATCAGCACCAGGAGCACCTATACATGTACCCAAAGCCTGCTCCAACACATTAGTGTACTAATTGGCATTCTTGCACTTCAAAATGGTATAGTTATAGCATCCCCACCGCTATTTTGAATCATGAGACACTGAATACATGAGATTCTGTGGGTGTTTTAATTAAAGAAGCTTCTGAATGCTGCTCTAATGTCAGTGCCCCCCCAACCCTGGAGCCTGTGTAAAGATGACCTATGTCAGGGGTTGTCAACTGGGTATGTGTGTACCCCTAGGGGTCCTTGAGAAGGCCCTAGGGGGTACACGCGGGTGGGCAAGGACAAAGAGCTGCCATGCACCATCCCACGCTGCTGCACAGGCACTACCCATCCATCCAGATGTTGGAGTTGGAGGAAGCTCACATGCTGGGGAAGCTCACATGCAGCAGGCCACCGCCTACCCACTCCCGGCTCTGCATCCAGCCACACACCAACCGCCTCTACCCACCAGATGGGGGTACACTGCCTTGTGTCTGGCCACCAGGTGGTACGATGATCCAAAGGTTGAAAACCCTTGCTGTATGTATTCTGGCACAGCTGATTTACTTCATAGGGAGAAATACACATCACTTGTTGCCTCTTCCTCCCTCCACTGATTGATTTTCTGGGACAATAGGTGATGTGTTCCCCACTTACAAAGCTGCTCTGGGATGCAGCTGTGCTCTGCTGTGGTTCTGGGGCTGAGATTGACAGGGATCACACTGGTGTGTTGAACTTGAAACTCCGCACTCTTCCACCATAAAGAAAACAGTGGCCACAAAATACTAGTACAAAATCTTATTACCTATGTCACAGTCAGAAGTGTTGAGCATTGGTAGCACAACAAAGGGCATGAACGTCTGTTTGCTTGGCCTTTGAGCCTCCATAAAATTTTTATGGAGTGCACCATACACTCTGCAAAGAGGGAAACCAGTGCTTCAGGGGATTGATCCGACAGAGAAATTCCTGCAGCAAGCAGGATCAGACTCTTCAACTCCTTGAGCATGTGCTCAGGTCAGCAAGAGAGCACAGGCAGCCCTGGGCTCCCTGTGCTGTCCTGCCATAAACCAAACATCTATCTCAATAAAACAGCAGAAATGGATGCCACTTATTTTACAGCCACAAATTTTGAGCATTTGTAGTGTGATAAGGGGCATGGACATTTGTTTTCTTGGCCTTTGCACCTCCATAAAACTTTTGGTGCAATATCTGTTTCCACTCATAGCTCCTTTCTTTTATTCAATCATGTGCTTTGTACTTCTCTGGTTAAATTTTGTCTGGTTCAAACATCCATTTGTGTTTGCAGGCAACCAAACACAGTTCTCTGCATAGTCAGGGGAAGAACACAGTGGTAGTGTGTTGAGAACACTACCCCTTCCCCTGGTCCTCTCTCCCAAAAAAAAAGTTACTGGAGAAAAACCCAGTAAAACTTTCTTTTAATTCTTTTGGTATATTAGCCAAATCCCAGACTAGCACCTTAACAGCTAGAGCCCCTATCCTTTCTGTGGACTTCAGTGACAAATGCATGGGCTAACCATTGCTTAGTTATGGTCTTGCTTTCCAACAGGCTGTAATTTTGGAAAGCAAGGAACTAAAAATCAGCAAACTTCTGTGTGCTGAAATTGTAAATTATGCAAATATATTCTGTGCCTGATGCTGGGTTTAAAGTGTTCATATTTTTTTTATAAGCAATTACAGAAGACTGTCAGCAAACGTCCTTCGTCTGGTGCTTAGCGTTTCTAGTGGATGCTCATATCTTGTGATGTTGCACCTAAAATAAAATCATTCAAGTTCCTCAGAAATGCTCATTAAACAAACTTTTAAATTGGTTACATTGTCTGAAATTTGACTGTCCCTGTTGGACTTTGATGAATGTTGCTCATTACTTAGATTAAGCTTTCAGCTTTGTGAAGACTACTTCATTGCCTAATAATGTGAAACATTTTACAATGAAAAGGAGTCATGTAGACAAATGATAGCATTTTAATCAATTAACTTAGTAGCATTATCAAAACCCATGTGAAAGGTCTAGACGCATTAGATAATGTCACGTTTTTAATAGTTTATAATTAACACTGGAGAAAGCATTCGTTTTGTGCCAGCAGAGAAAAATATGCCATAAGTTGCATTCGCCATTTGAAAAAGGTCTTGAAATTACATGGTGCACTTTCTGTTCTCTGCATATATTTTCTTTTCTTTTTCAAAATCAGGGCATTGGTTTTAAGTTGTACAGTTACTCAAATGGCATTTTCAAGACTGAATCCAATTTGAAACATTCTGTTCTTCATTGCAAATCAGGTCAAACTCAGCCACTGTGATTTCTTAATTGGGCTATTAATATGAGGAATGAAGACTATCATTTAAAATTTTATGGCACAGAACAAAGCAGCATACAAGTTCCCTGCTGTGTTATGTAAATAAATGAATAAATAAAACAAAAAATACCTTTTATAATTTCATAGACTGTACTAATAATGAATAATTACTCTATAATAATGTCTGTCTATGCATAAACCTTCATTCATTATGCTTTAATTGTAGGCAAGCCTGGTGAAAAAGTTGTCTCAAACAGAGAAGAATATTTAGGAATCTATGATGCTGTAGCATTGTTACTTTTTAAATAGTTCAATCCAAGGTTTTTTTTAAAAGTAAGGGAATAGTGAAAAAAAATTATGAGACAGTTTACAAAATAAAATAACATGCTCTGTTAGCAGAGGCCTCAAACTATTTGGAATTTGTAGGTTGGTAGTTTGGAATAGGATCTGGAAATTTGAATTTTCCCCCTGACACTTATAGAGGATATGTCCAAACTAGCATAGTTTCTAAAAAAAAAAAAAAAAAAAAAAAAAAGTTCTACTGGAAAGTTTAAGTCACAAAAATCAATTAAAATACGGTATTTTAAAAATAGTCTGAAATCCGAAACAAAGAAGGAAGTTTTATTTTTTTCCAAACTAAATTTTAATCTTAAGTAAAAACCAGACTGAAGTTAAAGTCAGTCAAAAAAGCTATTAGAGAATCATGTACCCAATGCAATTATTGTAACTACTACTCAAGTCCTGGACTGAAGATTCTGTTACTCGCTCTAAATCCTATTGCCTGAAAGCATGTTGCCCAATTGTTAGTGCTCTGTGCACTGGTTTTACACTTGCCTTATCAATGTTCATTTTGGGTCAGAGAATTGCTTTCTTTCTCATTTTTATCGCTATCTAATTATTCATAATTTGGCTCTGAATATACTATAGGCATAATGGACCAAATTTATCTTTGCTTTAACTCTACTAATTTCAGTGGAGTTAGATTGGGGGAAAAATAGGGCAATGATAATAAAATGGACTCTAAAATTGGAGCTAAGTCTGATTATGTTACTAAACTACATGGATTTTAGGAAAGAGTGTGTTATTTTTATTATAAGCTAAAACCTACATTTATTTTAGAAGGCTTTGGGTTTATTCATTTGAAAAAAATCCATGTTTTCACTATTGGCAGTATTTTAGTATTAAGGATTAAGCTTAGTATTAAGATCATTTTTTCGTTTGTGTATGCCATAGCTTTCTTTAAAACGATGGTTGGAAAGTGCTTTAATTTATTCCATGTTCTGAACTGCATGGTAAGCACATGTTCACATCAGAATTACTAAATGGATTTGTGACACACACCTGTGTATCTGCAGATGCAGGTATTGATGAAGCACAAATCTTATCTAATACAGGCACCCTTCCTGAACATAGATGCAATTTCCTCTTACTCAGTCATTACTCACATCTGCTCTGCCCTGATCTTGAGTACTGTGCTGTCTGATATCAACATGCTATAAAGAAGTGCCAACCTTTTCTAGGGTTATTCACTGTCTTTATGCAGAACATTAGGTATAACACAATCAAAAAATGTTGTTAAATGAACAGTAAAAGCAATAAGTATGTTATTAATTCCATTATTCTTTAATGAATTATTTTATTTCTTCAGCAAGAAGCATCTTCAAGATAAGGACTGAGACACACTTCTGTCAACATGAATCTTTGATAACTGTCTGGATTGTATCATAGTAGCCTACATGTGGCCCAGTTAGGTAGGGCATAATCATAGAAAATAGGGTGGAAAAAGACCTTGTGAGTTCATCTAGTCAATAACCATATCCATGAGGTTGAGGCAACTAAACCTAGAATCTCAGGTTTTTTAGACCTTGGAGTCTAAGTTGTTCTTAGAGTATCCTAAAGAAATTAACAATTATTAAGCTCAAATTCTGGTTTATTGTGTGTTATAGACAAATAGCATAGAAAAAGAACAATAGTGTATGGTAAACCTGCTATTACATTTAGGGCACAGACAGAAGTGACAATTTTTGCCTGCTCTGGCCCCTGAAAGTGCTGTACAACCTTGATCAAAAAGAAATTCTTGGCTGCAAAGTGGTTTAGAAGGGCCCAATCCCACAAAAATTTGAGCTCTTAATGCCTGAAGGTTCAGATGAAGACATTTCAAAACAGAGCATCTTCAACAACTTCTGTCTGAGCTGCCCCCTCCCCTCCCATCCTGTCACTGTTTTCAGAATGGGAGAGGAAAAGAGAGTGGAGGAAGTTTGGTCTGGGATTTTTTTCAGCCATTCCTGTAGCAGGTGGATTGGAGCCCCTCTGAGGTGCGGGGGGGGGGGCTAGGGAACCCCTAGAATTAGCTCCTTCTGTACCTTTCCCCATACCCAGTGCTGGGAGGAAGGAGAGGCAGTTGCTAGGGGAAACCAGCGTCAGGTTTGCAGCAAGCAAACAGGTTCTCCTTGCCTCGGACCCAACAGTGAACTTCTGTTTTGTCTGGAGGATCATTGTAACTCGGAATGCTTCCTGCAAAGCATTTGGAGTTAAAGTGGGGAGCTGGGAGCTGCTCTTCTGTCTATTCCCTTAGTGACCTCTCTTCCATTCCTTCTGAAATGCTCTTCCAGTGATCACCTGGGATATAAGTATGAATTATAATGAAAGGAGTGAAAAAGGATCAGCAAGAACTATGATTTTAAAATACTGCATGCAGATAACAACCTATATCATTGCCTAAAACGAGCCCTGGTCGCTGTGTAGAACCAACCTGCATCCTATTCTTACTGACAACAAGAAAATAAGTCTCATAAATCATGGAGGTTAGTTTTCCCTGAAGCATTGGTACTTAGATGTGGCTGATTAAAAAAATACAATAGGGTATAAAGTGTCTCATCTCTTAAGCATCTTGAAAGTCACCCAGGTCTATAATAGTAGGTTTGAAAATCGTATTTATAAAGTAAATGCCTAAAACTTTAGATAAATGTCCATCTTTAGGAACATGTTAAAAATGAATCAAATAATAAACTGTTGATACCACCAGCAATTGTCAGAATCAAAGGGCAATCCTAGAGATGGTTTTCCACTTATTACCTGGCTTCCATAAAAAAGAGCATCGCCAATATCCACTACCTGGTGAATCAATCTTAGAGCTGGTCTGAAAGTGGTCTTTCCCTTTTTTAACTTTTCAGAAAAATGTCCCCAAGCTTTGAATTTAGAAACACTGCTACAAATACTTAAGGAGGGTTATAGTCTTTGTATCCCATTCTCTCATTCTTCTGTGGGACAGGCTCCTCAACTACATTATCAGTCTCTACTCTTGTTGAGCCCTTGAGAGACATCATGATAGTTCTTGACCCTGGTATATCTGGGAAATATAGTGCACCCAAGGAGCCTTGATATAGAGAAGAATTGGGGCACAAGACACTTAAACAGTGAATTGTTTTATTTTATCAACATATTAGGTCTTTGGCTTTTTGACAAAGTCCTTTTTTCTGTGGAAAATAGGCACTGAAAAAATCTATTTGGGGTGCTCAAGCCTGAGGCCTCAGGTCAGATCTGGTCCACAGAGCCACATTATCCAGCCCAGCTGGGCTCCCCATGGGTCTGAATATTTGGTAGTGGGGGGAGTGGTGGCAGCATTGCTGCTCCCCTACTTTCAGAATTTCTGGGTAGGCTGAATAGTGAGGCCCCACATGTTAGATTAGGCCAGGGCAACATGGCATGCAATCCAGGCATGTGGGGGGCCCAGCCCCACCTTCCAAGTCTGCAAGAGGTCCAGCCCCACAGATAAGATCAGTCCCATACCACTCATCCAGCTCACAGGATCAAAATGTTGAGCACACTGGAAAACTTTCAGTCAGCCCTGAGCCCTGGAGCTGTTAGCTATCAGCAAATCCATGTAGAAGCCTGAATAAATGGATGAGCCTTATAAGGTACCACCTGTGGTAAAGTGACTACAGGCAAGGTTTGTGTGTTAGCAGTCCTTGATTATTTTTGGTATTGACATGGGGTAGAGATATTAAAAATTAACTATTAAGTTCAGTTAATATTAACAGGGTACTTTGGGGTATGTGGATGAAAAATGTCATAGAAGAAGAAAGTATTTTTCTATATACTGCAGAATCACTTTAGGAGTGACAAAGTGACTACCATAAAATATAATTAAAAAACCAGCCATTTATTATGAACATTTTTAGGGCTTATTGGGATAAGGATTCTGTTCATGGCATAAAAGCAATGGATATTAATTGGGAAGCAGTTTCCAAACACTGTAGATGTATTCTAGGATGGCTTTTAAAGTAATGCCTCAACTGAATTAACCCTCAAATGTCGTGGTGAGAGGTGTGTGGTGGGGTGGATTTGCTAGAAGAAATGGCTAGACATGAAGACATTGGCTGTTGCCTGGACTGCTTCTTGGTTTCTTTAAACTATCCCAACTTTGTTGTTGGTAGGAAAGGTATACAAATGGCCCGCCTTCTCATCTGTGGAACCACTGAAATGCTGTTGTCTTGTATGGTTTTTATGCCAAAAATTTGTTGTGACTCAGAACAATATTATACAACTACTTAAGGAGTTGTAAGCAGGCTAGTATCAGAAGTAACCACCAACACAATAATAATACAAAGAAATAAAATAATTGAAAATAAATGGTAACCCATTGGTAATAATGAGAAACCATTCATAGGATCTCTGGAGGCACAAGCTAGGATTGTGCAATTATATTAAATACATTTTTGTGGTATTTGTATTTGTATTAAAGGCAGTTAATGTGATTGCAAATTTAAGCAGATTAGTAATTTGGATTAACCACCTTTACTTACCTCCATAGAATATTGAGTAAAAGAACAGTAAGGAGGAAAAAGGATTCACATGTTGCAGAGAAATGTAAATGAAAGCAATAATGAATTAAGCAGAAAAACAATGAGCAGACT
Source organism: Crocodylus siamensis (assembly GCF_052110815.1). NCBI lineage: Eukaryota > Metazoa > Chordata > Crocodylia > Crocodylidae > Crocodylus > Crocodylus siamensis. The sequence goes on along the minus strand of NC_143399.1, from coordinate 88,259,880 downwards.
AAGAAAGAATAGAAAAATAGATACTTCCATACCTAAACTTCTCCTGATCTGAGAATTTTATATACATAATTCCATGTAATATGTATATAAGACATTGCCATAAATCGTTCTTATAAGAAAATGTACCAATTAAATCCTCTGAAATGTTACCATTTAAAAAGTCATCCATTTTCTGTATTGCTGCAGAAGAAGCACCTTTACTGCATGTAGTCTGCCACTCCTCCCAAAACAGTCTTTCCAGTCTTGTGGAACTGACTTACTAATACATAAAAACATTGTGCATGCAATAGTGATGGTTGGTCTCCTTTGTCTAAGACATCCTTTTCTCATACCATAAAAGCAAGTATGTGGCAAGGTGACTAATTCTAAAAGACATAGGGTTCCTTCACCTCCCTTTGCATATGAACAGCATATGATAGAGCATTCAGCTCTGAAGACTGTCAAGGGCTCTCAATGGTCATTGTGATAAATATGAGGCAGAATGATATTTTTGTGTATGTGATGTGTATCTCTATCTGATTATCATGCCTGCTATATGGATACCTAAGAGACATTTCCATTGCTTTTTATAAGTTGGATGTATTTACTTAGCCTTTGCAAAGCTTGTGTCTCTTGTTTTAACTAGTCCTCAGAGAGGTGAAATGTAGACTAGGGTATGCAAGAAAAAGCAGATATGGATAGTGGTGAACCTCCTGACATCACCACTGTTCTGGGGTCTGAGTAGCCGAACCATGGTGTCCCAGGTCCCACATCTCAGGAAGGAGATGCAAAACAGGGAGCCTATGCCCCAGAAGTATACCTGTAATACCAGACTATGAGGCAATGCTTGGATGCTCCTCAGACCAGCAAGCCTGAAAACCTGTAGAGTCCATTTTAGCAGCCTCAGAAGAATCAGTATAAGGGGCCTAATAGTTGTTACAAACTGGGTGCCATTACTAGGCCTGTGCGAGTAGGCAGCTATTTGTTTTTGCTTTGGATCCGGTTGCTTCAGATGCCAGGGATCTGATCCGGAGCTCTGGACTGGGTTCCCTCTGTGATCTGTCTGAAGTGGCTCCGAAGCTTCGGAGCCGCCTCGGAAATCTGGCCATAGGGTATAATGGGAGGGATCAATGAAATATCTATAACTTTATGGTTTTTTGTCCGATTTGGATGAAACTTGCCGGGGTGGCAGCCTCTACTGAGAGCATGAAGCCAGCCAAGTTTGAAGAAGATCAGTGAAGGGGTTCGGGGGGAACTGTTCCCCAAATTTTTGAAAGCAGAACTCATGTCACATGTATATGTTACACCACAGTATAACTGTCTTGGGGCATGGGGGGAGGGGGAGGAACTACTGCAGGCCTGACTGCTAAGCTACTGTGTTACCAGTTACCAATCAATCAATCACAATTCACTCAGGGACCAGCTCAATACACAGTACATAGCTACTAGATAATTAGTTAATTGGCAATGATTAACATCTACAAAACCACAGACTAAGGACAGGAAATAATCAATACAGACAATCAGCTGCCCCAAGACATAGACAGTCAGTTGCACAAGCACCCATGTCACAAGTTTTGCCTGTCAGCAGCTAGGGGTGCAGGGCCCCAGAACCCCTGCACCTATCTCCTCGACAGCTGGCAGGATTTGTGGCCTGAGCAGGGGCCTCCACCCCTGCAGTTTTCAGCCTGCTGAGCCTTAACGCACACAGGGTCATCTATGTCACAAGTTTTGCCTGTCAGTAGCTTGAGGTGTAGTTCCCCTCAAACCTATCACCTTGAAACTTGGCAGGCTTTGTGGCCTCATCAGGGGCCACCACCCCTGCAGCTTTGACCCCACTGTGGTGTAACACATACATGTGACATGAGTTTTGCTTTCATGAATTTGGGGTGCAGTTCCCCCTGAACCCCTGCACTGATATTCTTGAAACATAGCAGGCTTCATGCTCTCAGCAGAAGCTACCATCCCTGTAAGTTTAATCCAAATCAGATAAAAAACAACAAAACTTATAGATATTTCATTGGTTCCCCATTATACCCTAAGACTGGATCTCCAAAGAGGCTCTGAAGTTTTTCCAAAGCGCTTTGTAAGCTCTGAACTACTTTGGAAAGCCTAACAAAGCCAACACTTCAATCTGGGCATACTGCTTTGGACCCTGAAGCCTATGAAGCTTCTCCGGATCTGAAACACGCACAGCCCTAGCCATTACACTGAGCTTCAGTGTGCTGTCCCATCTCAGGTGCTTATTAGTATCTCTTGGTACACTGGAACCACTTGATGGTGACATCTGTTGGCATTGCTATAGCTGATATGTTTTCTGTCTTTTCCCATGATACTGCTTTTGCCTATGGGCAAGACAAACAGAGTTTATCTCTGTAAACTTCCAACTTTTATTGTTTCTTTTCAGAATATGCTGTCATAATTCAGAGGATGACTAAGGTACTGCATGGCATGAGTTTTTTTGTCAGGCTTTGGTATCAGGCAGCCAATTTCATCTTTTGGGTGGGAGTAGAAGCTGATGGTTTCATGAATGTTACTTATTTTGGCCATTCCAACCAGCATGGCTCTTCTATTTTAAAATGTATTACCCTGTAATTTTTCAGTCTGAAACACCTCTTGTATTGTACGATATCTTTTCTTAGCTGACATGCACACAGGACAGTTCTTTTGTTCTCTAATGCACTGGATGGAAGAGGGCTATTCCAAGCTATTGCTGGTGGTAGTTGGAGCGCCATGTTCTTCTGATCATCTAGATCAGATGTGGCCAGTCTGTGCCATGGCTACCACATGTGTGGGGCATGTGGCAGACTGGGAAGGGGACAAGCATCATAGGAGAAGATAGACTAAGGAGGTGGAAAACATAAATAGGTAGAAAGGAGAAACAAAAGGTAAAGCAGGGGTGGAGGGGGAAGAAAATGGGGGGGAAAAAGGCCAAAGGGAAACATTAGACATAATAATACAGGGTAAGAAAAAGGAAGAAGTAAATAGTAGGAAATCAGGGAGACAAAGGGCAGAGATTTGCTTTCTCTCCCCCCGCCCCAGTTTACCTTTTGTTTCTCCTTTCTACTTATTTATATTTTCACTACATCATCGCATGCTTTGAGCTTCTCTCATCCCTGTTTTCCTGATCTCCAACTATTTTCTTTTTCATTGACAGCCTCTTCCATCTAGTATTCTATCACTGTAATGTTTCCTTTTAGCCTTTTCCCCCCTGCTCTTTTCCTCCTCCCCTGTCTATTTTACCTCTCTGCTTTCCCTTTTGTCTTTCTAATTTCTAACTATTTTCATTCTCACTGACATCCTGCCACACTTTTAGCTTCTCTCAATTTTCGGAGTCTCAGAAAAGCAGAAATTCCCTATGCCTTAAAAAGGGTGACTGCACCCGAAACCTTGCTAAGAACTTTTTTCCAACTACTCAGTTAGTCGCATACTCAAAGAACCTTGCCTGCCTATATCCTTAGACCAACATGGCTACAACCAAAACCCAGCACTTGTATCACTGAAAGCCAGAGCCTGGGAGCTTTTTGCTTCTTTTTGAGTACTACAGCCTTTCTTGTTGTGTGATGCAAAACTAATCACTAACTGCCCCAAGAGCTCGCAATTAAATTAGTCATGAAGGTTAATAGCTTAAAAACATTATTCTCCTAAATTAAACTTTATTTTGCTCAGCAAGCTGGCTGATTATCAGGTCTGGGAATGTTTCACTTCTATTCCCTTCAGTTCCAAACCAAAGGCAATCAATAGTCAGATAATGTAGAGTGATTATTACTTTTGTTTATTTGCAATGCCTCTATCTGGGATTACATAATTGAGAAATAAGTATTCACTCAAATTTAAATCTGATCTTGGTTATCCTCTTATATTACAAATATATTATTTGCAACTGAAATAATTTTGATGGGAACGGGTACCCAATGAAGGGGATCCCTTTGAACAATTTATGGATGGTTTGAAACCATGAATAATTCAGTGCTCGGATATCTTTAAATGACACACTGTGAAATAGATTGTTGCAAATTGCAGGAATACAGGAGCGGTATCATATCACGTAAATTTGATATTCATCTACAAAGGTTGGTTCCTTGTCAAGCTGTTTGTGGGCTTGCTGCTGACCTTTCAAAACTTGAGGATGAATCAACCTAATAGCCTGAATAATGAAAGTCTTTCAACAAGTGAGCGTAATAAATCTCTTCACTTTGAGAAGGAGGCAAGTATAATACCTAAAATTAAAGACATGCTTAAATAGACATGCTGAAAAAAGGGAGCTTGTGAATAGAGAAAGAGGTTATTTGTACTTATAGGTACACTGAATATAGAAGCTAGTTATGGTATCTGGGTAGGGGGTGGAGGCTTCCACACCTTTAAGTGTAGCTATGAAATGCAAATGATTTATTTTAGTGAAGTGGGGCGTTTCAGCTACTTCATCCTTCAAAGTCTTGACTTTTATCATAATCATATGGAAAGTAATAAACTGCCAATTTAATCAGCTGAAATATGGGAAGCATGAACAATTAAAACAAAATAGATCATGTTAACTGTGAATTGTAACAATAAGTTATTTGGCCCAGTTTACATTTGTTTTTAAAGCAAAACATATCCCAGAAGCTGAAATAAAGATTGCAAGGTCTTTGAGACAGGAATTCTCTTTGATCTACAGAACTAACAAAATAGGGGCTTTTAGGTACCACTCCATGTGACGATAAATATATGAACTTTAAGCTAGTAGGGGATTTCCCACTTATATATTTAACAGCTGGAAGTATAATTTATGCCCTTTCCAATATGCTATTTCCAATATTAAGCTAGTTTTAACAGTTATGAAGTTCCAGGGTTCAAGCCTGGGTTACTGCTGTGCCATTTTACAGGTCAAGGCACTCAACTTAGGGTAATAATTCTCTTTCTAAAATGTTTAGCCTAGTGGGGCAGCACATACATAATATGCTCTGCCTCCTGCAGCAAAAGCTGTGAAGATTAAAAAACAAAACAAAACAACAATAACAGACCCTGTCTGATATAATTGTGTAAGGGCCTGGAAGGTCCATTGAAAGTTTGGAACAAGACTTATTAAGACAGGGTGGGAGGGGATTTGCAGCTATTGACTGAAGATGTTACACTGTTCATCATCTCCACTCCCTCTTTTTGTGAGTCAGTTGCTATGGCTAGAAAACAAGTCAAAAGCTGAGAAACTGTATTTTATTATAAAGCATCCTTGAAGAGTTAATTCTCTCTCTAAAATTATTCCTGTTGTTGCTATTGGACAGAATATTGAACATAATATCCTTAATTTGCACCTAAAGTTTATGTTCAACTTTCTGTTTCATTTTAATGCCTCAGTGACATATTCAGAGACCATACAGTTTCCACTGGGGCCTAAAAAGAAAACTACCCAAACGTAAGCTTTAGTTAGACTTGAATTCAGAGCATGAGGACATTCAGAGCCAAATGAACATTTTATTATGAAAAATGAAAATATGCAAGCATTACCTAGCTTGAGCCTTCAGAAATTTGGGCCATGCTTTCTCTGAATATTGATTTAAAACTATTAATAAATATTACTGTTGCTATGCATTGCTAGATTTGATTTAGGTTTCTTTTTTCAAAAGCATGACATTTTGGTATCATTGACTAAACTTATAGTTGGGGTTTTCAGGTTCATTCAGATAAAAAGCTTGAAATTAAACCAGTAACATAATTTGGAGGGGGCGGGGGGGCAGGGAAAGGGAGGGCCCCAGCTCCAGGTGCCAATGCCCTGGGGAAGTCTGTACCTCAGCAGCAGCAGACTCACTATTGCTGTTTGCAGCACCAGTCAGGTGCATTGACACTGTGTTGCTGCTTTAGGAGCAACAATAGGGGCAAGCAGACCATACTGCAGGAGCCAGGGACTTTTTTTGAGTAAGATTCCCACATCCCCCTCCCTTCTGATACTCACCAGTACTTCCCTATCTCTCTACCAGGGTTTGCCTATAGCCTCTGAATGAAACAAGAAAATCATCCAAAGCCTTTCTAGTCCAAGCCATAGTGTTTGCCCTACATAAATAAAGTACTTTTTTGTAGTAATAGGTGAGATTATTAAAAAGAACTAAAATGTGAGAGTCAGAAATACAGATAAAAGTACACCGTATGGTTTCTTTCCACTTAGAAAACTACTGCCAAACAGCAATACATACTAAAATTAAAGCATAGTAATAAGACTGCCATGGGGATTTTGTTATCACTGCAGGGATGTTCTTATCACCTCAGACAAGATAGCAACCGTATCACTTTAATTTTGGAGTGCCTTTCTAGGCAATACATTGTTGCATATTAAATTTGTCAATGGAAAGTTCCATTAAAAAATTAATGGGGCACAGATTTCACCTGCTGTATGGGAATGTGTAAGGTAAAAGGTATAAAAAGCATATGCCCCATTTAATAGGGTATATTGTGCTGTAAAATTTGCTATACAATATGTTGCTATGGAATAGATTATATCACAGTGCAAACAGTATTTTAGAGTATGTCTTGGGACAGTATAGTAGTAGGAGCAGTTTGAGCAGAGATAAGATATGTGCAAGATAAGACTCAGATTTCCATTGCAGAAAATAGAAAATGAGGAATGGCAACTAGAGAATTTCTTTGCTGTTTTTGCAAATACAGCTGTAAAACATGCAGAACTTTGCAATGGATAGCACTTCTACTTTTTCTCCTTCATATAGTCCAAATGATTAATTCAAAGATGCTAGGGGCACAGCACCTTTAGAGGGGTAGGAGAGATTAGGGAAGGGGACAGACAGAAAACAGAGCAGATGTAGGGATGGAAGATCTGGGAAGAAAGTCAACTGTGTACAACAGGATGTAAGGAATGACCCACAGGGGAGCTACTGGTCTCAGGTGTTTGGTTGTGAGAGAATGCAGGAGGAAGCCTAGACTGTGGGGACGTAAGATAGTGAGTAGAAGAATCAAATAAGAAGGACTTTGTGGCAGGAAATTCAAGAGCCAGTGATGGACTCTAGATCCCAGGAAAGGGAAGGAGGACACTGTTTTGTATTTGCATTTCTTATAGGCAGAGCCATCCCTTGGGGGGGAGTGAATCAGAGAGACCACTCCGAGCCCTGCAGACAGTGCCGTACAGGCCCATGGACAGGGCCATTGGCATGTACTGAGGGTGCCACCACTCCTTGTGGCTGCTGCATGCCAGCAGCTTCATGCTCTGGCTGCTTGCCACCCCTTCCCCACTGGTCCATTCTCCAGCTGCTCGTCACCCCCTCCACCCCAACTTTGTGCTCTGGCTGCTCATCATGCAGCTACACAGGCTGCCACACAGGCCCTGCACAGGCTGATATGCCCTGGGCCCGGCACCCCCTAGGATCAGCTCCACTTATAGGGATGGTGATATTAAGTGCTGGGCATCTCTGAGCACTCAGCCAACCCCAGAGGGCACTGGCTCAAAGAAGGAGGCAGTGACCGAGGCTCAGATCACTTCTCATCTGGAGCATCTGTGAAATGGAAGAGTGCAATGCTGATCTTTCTTGTCACCCTGAGATTCCTCATTCAGTAAGGACCTTATACAGTGACAGCTTTTGCAGCTCATCATTGCTGGCCACACTTGACACTATTCCAAGTTAAGATTTTCTTAGCACGGTGCTACTAGACATCATATAATTTTCATTCCCATTATCTGTGCACCTGTGTGAACTCTCTATTTTGACAGGTTCATCGCTCTCCAGTGGAAAATTGCTTCCACAACATATTCTCCACAACTCTTCATTCTTAAGGTTTCTCCTGCTTTAATTTTTGTGATTGTTCTTTCAGTAAAATTAGCCCTACCCACACTCCTATTTCTGTGCAACAGATTCAAAAGTCGCTTATCTTTTTCTATTTTGGGGCTATGGGTACAGACTCCAGTGGCCATAATTATCATTGCAATATTGCAAATGATTGATTTGTCATCTGCAGAGAAAAGGAAGAGAGCTTTCTTTTGTTTCATTGTAATTTATTTTTGTGCTCTGTTAAATACCTTCATTGATTTTTTATTAGTTTTTTCTAAATGCTGTGTCTTGCTGCAGTATCCTTTCATGCATTAGCTTATTGTATTTTAACAGATTAAGAACCAAGGACTTCAGAAATATTAGAGATGAAAAAGATGACAGTTAACAAATGTTGTTGCTAAAATGTACTTTGACTCAATCCTGCCTTCCAGGACACTGCATCATGGCTTTGGAAAATCGTTCCCTGTGAACACTCAGCTGGTCTTTGCTCTGCTCAAGCTGGCCATGCCTGCCAGCCTCCACTATGTGGGCCATCTCTTTGGGATGGGCAAGGCCACTGCTGGGCAGGCTGGCCTGGAGGTGTGCTGCCCCCTCCAGGATGTGCTGAGACACACAGTGTCTGGTGGTAGTGGTAGGGCTCTGTGCCCTGGGATTCCCCCCAGTGCATCAGGGCCCTGGACAGGACTCACATACCCAGCATCTGCCCACCCCACAGAGACTGCCCTTACTATAGTTGGAGGGACTTTCATTTTGGTGCTTCAGGCTGTTGTGGACCACCACAGCCCTTCTCATATGCCTGCATGCACATGAGAAACTCTGCCCTGCCAGCCCTGTTGCTGAGTGGCCAGGGCCAAATCAGGGTGACTGCCCTGGGACCTGTGCTTTGGGGGCCCCTGCAGAGTGGGGCAGAGCAATGGTGGTATGGAGCTGGGCAGGGTGGTGGCTCCAAGTCCAGCCACTTGCTACCTTCCTCCCCCTGCCACTGATGCTGCCAGCTTCTTCAGGTCCAGGGCCCATGGGATCAGAGCGGGAGCAGGGCCCCACATGGGCTGATTTGCCCTGGGCCCTCACCCTGTGTGGGTCAGTCCTGTGAGTGGCTGCTTTGTGCTGGATGTGCTGGACCTGCAGCTGGGCACTATGGTGGTTCCACCCCGCCACACTGGAGACCCCGCCTACCTGCTCCTGCCCTGGCTCATGTAGCCCTGACACCAGCCAGATGGACCCTCACCAGCCCCATTTTAACTGGTGCCTGGGTTGGACCTGCATCTAGGGGGAATGTATCTTCAAGTGCCTCAAGGGATGCTGGTACACCTTCACCACCCACCTTGATTTCACCAAGGATAACCCCCCCGAGTCATTGTCATACCTTTGTGCTGCATAACATCTGTGAGGTCCAGGGAGAGTTCTTCTGTGAGGCCTGGATGGAGGAGGCACAGTGGGCAGAGACCTCCCGGCACCAGAAGCACCACCTGTGGTGGCAGTGACAGGGGCTGGTCTCCTGTGGCCCCCTGCCTTCCCCACCAAGGCCCCAGGCAAGCTGCACACCTATCACCCAGGACAAGGGGATCAGGTCTGAGAAGTGCTGGCCAATCACCTCCTCTAGCACTCCCTGCTGTAGCCAGCCTGGCCCAACTCCCACCAACCCCCCGCTCCCGTCCGCCCCAGCACCATGCTCACTGCAGGCATCTCTCAGAAGAACAAGTTTTATTCCCTTCACATCAACCCCACCTGTCCTGGAGCTCCCCTTTCCCCTCCCTCCCTAACAAACGGAGCCCCCCTCCCCAAGCACCCTAACAAACAGAGCCTCCTTCCCTCTTCCCCACAACAATAGAGCCCCTCTACCACCCATCCCATCCACCAACAATAAAACACCCACTTCCTTGTCCAAACAATTTACAACAATGTGCTTTGTGTGCTGTCTCAGTGTGGGAGACTGTGGGGTGGGGGTGCCTAGGGGGCAGAGCCCAGGGACAGGTGGCAAGCACCCTGGTCTCTGGCTGTTCCTGTGTGGGTGCATATGCTGTGGCACACCCAGTGGGTGGGCAGCTTGCCCAGGGGTGATGGCAGCTGGTCTTCCCGAAGCCTGGATACCTCCCATACTGGCAATTGGTGTCCAGGGCCAGCAGGGCCAGTGTGCAGTCCTGATTCTGCTCCAGCTCTGGCTCTGTGCCTGCATGGAGCCGAGGTGGTTGGCAGGCTTGGGGCTAGGTAGGTGGGGGTGGGTGGTGGGAAACTCAGGGTTAGGACTGGGTCAGAGGCTTCTGACTGTTGGAGGCAGTGCAGGACCTCCTTCCAGGCCCATGGGGAGGGTGGGGACATGTGGAAGGCCTATGCCCACCTAATTGTGGGGGTACAGGCTGATCAATAAAGTTTTGCACTGTCTCCTGCCTCCTGCAAACTGGGGAGGGGGGGAACCTGGGGCCACAAGAGTGTGGGTGGGCTGGGTGGGGAAGGGGAGCAGGAGCAGGGGCCAGGGTAGGGAGGTCTCTCCCTGCATTACAGGGTTTACCGTGTGGCCAGAGATGGCATGGCTGGTGGCTCTTCTCGGACCCAGGTGGTAGTGATATGGTACACCTTTAGGCAGTGTCCTTAGATGGCAGGGTGATTGGGTGCTGGCTGGGGGCCTCCTCCAGGGAGGAGCTGGTGCTGTTGGTGGCCAGTGGTGACATGGCCGGCCATGCCTCATGGCTGGGGCTGAAGCTGTGCAGCTGTTGGAGCAGGTGATGACCCGGGCTCCCCCAGGTTCTAATGGAGGTTGTAGCTGGGAGAGCTCAGTGGGATGGGACCCTGAAGGCCCAAGGGGCCCTCCCTTGGTGACATGCTCTGGAAGGTTGCCCATGCTCCTGTACACAGCATGGCTGTGGCCTGGGTCCCAGAGCAAGAGGATGGCTGTCAGTTGCTGTATAAAAAGTATGTACTTGTGGGTACTCCCTGACTGCTTATTGTGGTTAGTCAGTCATGGTGACCCATTGTGCATGCAATGCCTGGACCTTTATGTGGCACTGCCATGCCAACTGGTCATGTCCATGCTTCTGTATCTGGCCTGATAGCCCCTCATAGACATGGGCATTGGAGCACCTGCCCCACGTGAACAGGCACCGTGCCTCCACCTTCACTCCATGGTGCCACGAGGTCACCCATCTCCTTCATGGATCAGCTGGGACCCTAGGTGGCATAGGAGTGGGCATGGGCATGGGTGAGGATTATGGCATTGGGAGTCCCATGCCAGCTCTCTGGGCCTCTGCGCAGCTGTCTCTGAGCTGCTGAGCCTGCACAGATGCCTGCAGTGCCCAGCACAGGGGCACAGAACAGCCATGTGGCACAGGCAATGCCCCACAATACTTCCAGGCTCCGGCAGACTGCTAAGGATGGGCTGTGGGCAGCTGAAGCTGGCCCTAGCAGCCAGGAACTGCCTGCAGCTGGACCTGGGTGCTGGCAGGCCTGGCTGGAGCCTGCAGCTCTTTGCAGCACTTTGTAGCACCATGTGGGCCTGACAGTCTTTTGGAAAGCAGTGGCACCAGAGTACAGGCAGTCTGGGTTTTGGCCTGCCCAGCGAGACACAGGGTACAGGCACACCTGGGTTTTGGCAGCCCAGAGGGACACAGGGTCCTGGAGTGTCCTCAGGCTCCCTGCATGTGTGCTCCAGGGTTCAAAATGCCTGCAAACTTTTAAAGGGCCTGAGGTAGGGGCTGCCATAGAGGTAGCCTAACCCTGGGACAGGAGAGACTCCCATCTTGGAGTCCTGGGGCTAACCTCAGGCTAGAGCTGACCAAACCTCAGGCAGAGTTGACCAAACTTGCTCCCGGTTGGCATGTGCGCTACTGCGCAGTAACTAATTGTGAGTAAATTTGATACTTGCATTTGCAGGTAGCAAATTTACTCCTGAGTAGCATCCTTACTTGTCAGTAGCGGTAAGCTTTATGAAATGCGTGCTTAATGCACAGTAAACTATACTACTGTGCAGTAAAGCATCTCATGTAGACACACCCAGTGTGTCTGTACTTAATGCAGAGTAAATTTACCATAGAATAAAATCCTGGATAAAGTACACTGTAGTAATCATGTTCTGGGGGCTGCACCCTCAGTATATGACAGGGCATTGTATTGCATTATTTCACAAATATACAGCCTGCAAAACCGCACTTGATTGCTTCTATCCATTCTTTACCTGTCATGCCAGGCTTAGTTTAAGGGCAATTGATAAAGAAATATAAACTTAGTTGAAGAAGATATATAGAGAGATTGTCCACTGAAAAATGGGTGAGTGTTATTTGGAAATAATAAATATGTATAAGGGATATTGTCACTTCTGGATGACAGATGACTTCTACCCTCAACTAATGCTGGAAGCAAAGTTACTTGTAGCTATGACACATGAAGCGTGGGAGGAAACCATTCTGAAACTGCATGTGTAAGATGATTATTTTTTCTCTCTGTAGATTTCAGAGGAAAAAGATTTGTTACATTATCATGACAATACTATTAGATTATCAGCCAGACCAAAACTGCCAGCTAGGAGCATGGAGAACTGAAGGTAATATCAAACTTCATTGTCCAAAAAATGGAAGATACTGGGTGAAGAAACACACCTTCCTTCTTTAGAACAGGCAGCAGAAGCCGGTTAGAATTTTATACAATTATTCCTATCTAGCTTGTAATAGTGATTTTCAGCTTTTCCACTGCTGGGAGCCCTTTTTCTGCTTAATCAGAATTTAGGTGGGATTCTATTACCATTTGACAAACTATAAAAGGTAAGATGCCATACCTGCTTGATAACAGTTCACACTCCTGAAGGGCAGCAACTTTTTGAGAAATGATAATTTATCCATCCTTCAGGGTGGGTGTATTTTTCCTCCTTCTTGCTGTTTGTTGGTAGGGGACTGTATGAAACGTGGAAAATCCAGTCATTTCATAACTATATTTTAATTTCTGTGTTTGTAATATGTATAAATTATGGTCCAAATTGCCTGTTCCCAAAGAAAGAACACTCACTATCTGAGATGCCAATCCACCTGTATATAGTTTGCACAGAAAAATAATTTATATTGAACAAAATTATGTAGTCCTTATTCAATTGGCTTAGAATTAGATGGGTTTTTCCCTTCTCCACAGTAAGGCTGTGAACATTTGAAGTGTCAAGCATGTGAAATATTACCAAAAACCTTAAACATTATTTTTTTTCTGGTCTTGAAAAATATATAATAAACAAACCTTTAATCTTCCTCTAGTCTTACCAGTGTACAAATACAAACAAACATTTTCATTTCCAAGCCATAAAAATAATACTATATTAATGAAGAATGGTAGAGAAATTTACAATGATATGTACAAATTCTCATCAAACACATTGCAAATGTATTTCATCTTATTTCATTGTTTTAGAAAGTAGCTAGCTGTTTCCCAATTTCTCTCCATATTAGAGCAATAAATTGTAATGACTGTTATTAGTATTATTTTAGGTCAGCAGTGTACACTCTCTAAGGTAATTTGGATCATAATTCCTCTTTGTTTCATAATTATTCACAATTTTAGCTTCTTCTTTGCTTTGTTAAAATGTAATTCACATTTCTGTGGCCATTCACTTAAGAAGCAAGAAGAAAAAAGTGGCCTTGGGGGCTCAAAGTAAATCTTGAATTCTTAATTTGATGTTTCATCTTTCCTTATCTCTTAGCTGTTAATTTAACTGCTTTGTTTAATAAGGTAGAATGTTCTATTTATAGGGAGCATAATTACTGAGCTTTTTGCCAGACTGTATCCATTCAAATATAGAATACTGAAAATTGTGAATAAAACATCAATCTTTTTTGTTATATATCAGTTTAGTGCTTTGCATCCAAGATGTCCTTACGTTATTTGCTGAAAGCACTGACCACGGCTATGGAAAAGATGAAAATATTATTTTGGCTTTAAATCGGATTGTTTTGCTGTGGGTACTGAACCAATCTAACTATTTTGTTTTTCTGCTCATGCACCGGTATATCCATACCTGTTTCATTCCACTTTATCTTTGCTTATACCAGTGTAAAAATTATCAGAAAAATAGTTGTATTAGTTTAGCTGAAGAGTGTTCCTGAGTAGTAAGTTATCTTCCATTTTTAAAATCACTGTCTATAACATTATGCTTGTCCATAGCCTCTAAGAGAATTCTGATAATTTGCTTGTTTTCTTGAGTTGGCAGTGGCTTCTTTACTATTGTTATTTTGTAATTGTAAAGATGTTATAAAGCCAGGAAAGCCACAATTGGAGGTGACATGTCTGAACTCCAAGGAAGAGTTGCAAGGCTGTATAGAACAAGGCTCAGAGAAAAAGCATATTTTGGAGAGATAAGGTGATTAAACCAATAAATAAATAAAACAGTAACAATGATGACAATGATGCTGATGCTGATGACGATGATAATAATAATAACAATAGCTGTGAATAAATAAATAAAACAGTAACAGTGATGATGCTGATGCTGATGATGACGATGATGATAATAATAACAAACATTTTAAGGGAATTTGTCAAAGAAATATGATTTTATATGTTGTCTATCAATGGTCAAAAATAGAAATACATGTATTTCAGCCATTCATTTGTGGTTTTCTAATGTGTAGTTAAGGAAGATAGATTAAAGTTTCCAAACAGATATTAAAAAGGACCACAGTTTCTCACATACGGTGTAATCCCTAGTGAGACACCTTGTTTTTGGAAGGCTGAATATAGAAAAAAAGATTTGTCCGGGGTCATAGCCCAAAGCTAGCATTTTATTAATGGAGAACTTGTGCAGCGGCCCATTTTCTCTGGGCAACAAGCAAACAGGGGCAGAGTCAAATGTTAACCCTTTCACAGCTGCTAATAAATTGACAGCAGTTTTTAGGTGCTCAGCCAAAAGCTACTGGCAATTAATTAATAGCTGTGAAAGGGTTAACACTGGATTTCACCCCTGCTTACTTCAGATCCCAGAAGGAAGCAGCAGCCATTTTGCATCACAGCCCCTCCATGTTTCCATTACGGCAAAGAAAATCAGTTTCCTTGTTTAAGACATACACCCCAATTTTTGGAGGGTTGATTTTTTGGGGGAAAAAGGTGGGTGTGATATGGGAGTAAATGTTATGCTGTATTAAGGTGTGCATCTTGAACAAAACAGCAAAAGGATCCACTTTGGATTTAAACAACCTGGGGACTAATAGGACCTGATAAAGTGAGAATGATTCCATGTTGGCATTTCAGTTTGGGAATGTTTCCTTTTTTGTTCTTTTGTGTTATAGAAGGTAATTTGCTGAGGTTCATCTTGGCCTAGTTTTTGGATCATTGGATCAGCATTCCCATTTGTATCTATACAAATATATTTTTGTATTTGGAAGAGGCAGGATTTGTGTGGCTAATGGATCAAATCCATAGTTGGAACATTTAGGCAACTTTTGGATATAGGCACATGTAGGAGGGCAGTGAGACGTGCCTGCTCTTTAAGGCTGAAGAAGCCTGCCCAGGGCAATCTGCAGGCCAAACAAAACTCCCCAGCTGCAGGTTGCCACGGTAACAGTTGAAGAGAGTAACTGGCCACACCTGCTGACATCACCTGACCGGCAGGAGGCAAAGTTCTGGGATATATAAGCCCAGGCTATAGCTACCAGACATGCACTCTTTCTCTGGCAACTGATAGGGAAGGAGCTCCTGCCTGCTGAAGCTATTTGAGACCTGGTGCTGCCTGCCTAGCTTGCCTGCTCTGCTGTCTAGGTGCTACATGACTAAAGGGAGTCTCCCAGGTACCTAGAACAGGGGCATGATACTCTGAGTGGAAGTCTGTCCCTTAAAGAGGCATAGCACTGTTGTTCTTGCTAGTATTTAAGTTATAGCTTGGGGCTTGTGTTTGTGTTCATGTTTACCGTGGAGGATTGGGATGAGGCTAGAAGGGGAGGTTTGGAGGCCTCATTAGTGCCTGGAGAGAGAGGGCATATGATCTGGTAGAGCCCAGTGTCAGGTACAGTAAGCCTATAGTGCCAGAGGGCTGCAGCCAGAGGGGTTCAGTGAGCCCATAGTGCCAGAAGGGTGCAGCTGAGGGGGTGCAGAACCAGGTTTCTAGGAGAGATACGGAGCCAGGCATCCATGAGAGGCACAGAAAACCAGTCGCCAGAGAACTCAGTGCCTGCAAGTTGCAGAGACAGGAGCCAGAGGGTTCAATGCCAGGGGTGTATAGAGTTGATGATGGTAGTAACACCTGTGAGGTATGGGATGTGTGTAGGGGAGGTTGGAGTGTGTATGCACCGTCTGGTATAGCTGGGCTGATGAAGGGCAGCCTCCCACTTAATGAACAATTTAATTATTTATTAACAAGTTGTGGCAGGAAAGATAGGTGGGTAGGCTGATACAGAGGTCAGCTTCAGAACAGCCCCCTGTCACAGTATCTTTCTTTAGGTCTAAGAAAAAAGCAGGCACTGTTCAAGCTTTGGTGGAACAGCAGTCTGTATAAAACTCCATAAGTAAATAAAAGCAGTTTGCTGGGCTGTGAAATAAGGCAAATCAGATATTAACAGTAATAGCTAGCAAGAAAAAAAAAATGAAGAAGAAATGCTAGATGGTAAGTAGAAGAGCAAGAGCGTTTAAGAAGGAAGAGAGTTGTCCCGGGGAGACGGGGCGGGGCTCGCCCGCGGAGGCGGCGGAGCCCGAGCGGGACATCCGCCGCTTGTTTACGCCGGAAGCCGGCGCCCGTGCCGGTGGCCGGGAGCCGGCAATAAAATCAGCCGGCCGGGACGCACCCGGGGAGAGCCCGGAGGGGGGATTCCCTGCCCCGGAGACAGGGAGCCCAGAAGGGGAGACGGCAAGGGGACCCGCACCCGGCGGGAGCGCGGACGCCGGCAGAGAGGGGCTACTTACCCCATTGGGGGGTAGGACAGCGGCGGCAGCTGGACCCCGAACCTGGAGCGGGGAGTGGCGGGCCGGCCCGGACGACGAGGGTTCCAGCGACGGGGAGTACTGGGACTGCGTCCCGACTGCGCCCGGAGTTTGCGGATCAGGAGTCGGCGCTGGGACCTGGGAGGACCCCGACGAGGCACCGTGAGCGCCTGGACCAACGCCGGACACCAGCGGGCCAGAACCGAAAGGGGGGGACCCCAGAAGGACCCAGGTCGGAAGCGGGGGTGTCCGCCGGCTAGGTTTCTACCCCGGGCAGGGGACCCGGTGAGAAGCATCACCGGGGCACCCCAGGCGAGGGCCGGGGACTCGCCCACAGGAAATCCAAGGGGGCGTAAGGCCGGGGTGTTAAGGGGTGGCGGAGCCCCGCAACGTGACCGTCGGGGACCCCGGGCTACGGAGAATCAGGAGCCGCCCCACTGAACCTTACAACAAGTCGTGGCGGGCGAGAACCAGGGCGGGGACCTGATTATCTTATATCTGCTCCGGACCCAGGGGGATAGCACCACCCTTCCCCCGTGACGCTGTTCCGAAGAGGGTGCTTCCTCCCCCTCCGCTAGCCCGACGGTCACAAGAGTCATTAACACCTGTGGAGTGGCGAGATTAGCAGGGATCAAGGTTGATTATAAGGAGCCATTAAGTCAATGTCTGCATTTTAGTCCTTGTTTTTTAGTGGTCAGCAAGCTTATGATTTTTGTTCCCAGGTTTGTTTGTCTTTTCAGGTGTTTTGCAAATTTCCCTTAAGCATCAGGATTGTGAGGTCAGAGAGGGATTGGTTGTTTTGTGAGAAGTGTTTTCCTACCTATTCCTGTGTGTTTAGTCACACCGTATCTATTTTTTAGCTGTTACTGTTAATATTTTGAGTAAGTGTCGTGCTGTTTTAACTCAGATGCCAGAGACCTTGATCCTCTTTGGAGGTCCATAATCATGGAACTGATTGCAAGTCTGAAATCTTACTCCATACTTGCAGGAAATTAGAAGGAAAATTCATTTGCATGTCCAAATGTTCCCTGGTTTATAGAAATCTATGCTTGTAGTCTTGTGTTTGAACAATTTATGTCATAGAAGATTGTTTTCATTTTGCAAGACTTTTTAAATCTGTCCCGGTCAACAGAAAATACAAAAGTTTTCAAGATCATACCCTTCATTAAAGGAGGTTGGGGAGCTTCCAGAATCCAATGACAAACAAAACCTCCTTTATTATAGATGAAACAAATTTTGAATCATAACTGAAGATCCCTGTGTTTTAGGAAGGGGGAAAAAACCCCTAAAACGTTAAAGCAGCAGGCAATTTTATTCTTTAAAACCTAGAATGGTGACTAGTGAAGCTCACAATTCTCCTTTCATTACAAGGAGGGTACAAAAGGGATATAAAGAGGACATTTAACACTGGGTGTGTTCCACTTTCTTGCTTCTAAGATCTGGGAGGTCACTGTCCCTTGCCCAGTGAGGGCAAATTTCATGAAAGCAGAAATATATCAATAAATTGCATCTCAAGATCCCTTGGAAAAGGTAAGTTAAAAATAGCATCAATTAGAGAGGAAACTGCAAAGCCCAGTAAGAGATTAAAAAAATAAAAAGTGAAGTCATCTTGTTATTGCAGATGATTTTTTTTTCTTTGTTCTTCATCTCCTCAGAATGGAAGGGGACCTAGGGGGAAAGTGGGATGAGGAGAATTGTTACAAGCAACGTTATACTGTAGCAGGAAGTCAGAGGGCAGGGGCAGCATGGCAGGGATGGCCAATAAACTTCAAAAAGTGCTTTTGCCTTAGGCAGCAAAGTTTCAGGTGGTAAAGACATCCCTAGATATCCTTTTTAATAACTTGAGCTCTGCAGGCAACCCAGTTATACAAACAGATTTGTTTCCATCCACAGAAGCTATCTTGCCTCTGAGTTTTTCATGTGCCCATTCACCTTGAAGCTACTGAGCAGCAAAAAAACTGTTTACCTAGTTTGTCGATTCTGGTAAAGAAGCCCCCTAATGTGTTCTCTCCTCTTCAACTCGAGTCAGTATTCAGTCACAATTAAACAAAAAAGTGAGTTTATAGCTGAAAGCAAAAATAAAAATACTACAGCTGGTGAGTTTGGTAATAACTGTCAATCTTGTAATAGGGCTTTCTTCTGTGAAAAAGGGAAGAAAATTGAGATTCACTTTGGCAGGGAGGGAGACGTAACTGCAGGTTTAATACTAAGCATGATTTGTCAGAAGATTGAATGCTCTGCTTGGCTATGATATGATCACAAGCAATAGGTCACCACCAGATATGTGCAACTGGGTGACATTTTTTTTACAATGCTTAAGTGGAGTCCTGGTCATTTACAGCTCCTCAGTTTGTGCAGGAAGGAATGACTTCCTCACAGTAATTCAGTGGATATACAAGTGAGTCATCCTGTGTGTAGGTGGGACCTGGGCAAATCCAGGATTTCCTGAAGGAGAGGTACAGCACACAGACACTCATACCATAGAGAGTCTGGGGGTGAGGTTCCCTTTTAACAATTTAAATTGATGTTTGCAAACTCTCATTTGCATTCAAATGGTATGTTTTCTTATGAAGACCTGATTCATTTTGTGAAAGTTTTGACATTCTTTTTTGGAAAAAAAAGGGTTTCTCAAGTATACAGACCTCAGATTTCAGCAGAGATCACAACTGAGTTACCTGCACATATTTTGACCTTCACTTTCTTCATGGTTTTTTAATTTGATGGTCTGCTAGTATCTCCAGCATTCTGAAGTTGATCAATCTCTTAATTACAATATAACTGTCTTGGAAAACTACTTGTAGTTAAAGAAATGTCAATATAATTAAAATGTCTACATGTTTGTCAGTTCATTACTCCAAGCTGATATTGCATAAAAGCTTTGTTTAGCATTATGACTGGATTAGTTAACATATTGAGCAATATATATATTCATAATGAATGATGTATTAATGCTTTTTAAATCTGTGGATGTTTTCTCACTATTGTGCTTTTGCATAATGGATAAATTCCCAGCCTTACAAATGTCTACTTTGTGACTTGCTGGAATGGTTATAAGAGAGAATGTGGAATATTAGAAAGGCATGCGCTTATCTATGGTCATTAACATATGTTTTGCAAAATTTAAAATTAGGTTCCCATCCATTCTTTTTTCCCTGTTTTTAAAAAGGAAAAAATGGGACAGCAAAATCCATATATAAATCGAAATGGTAGAAAAGTGATCTAAATTTATCAATACTTTTGATAAGATTTTCAGAGGCCTGAGTGAGAACTGCAGTAGCTATATATTATTTTGGAAGGTTTTAGTATTCTCTTTAAAAAATATGAAGTGGATGCAATAGCCCAACTGAATTTGGAATATTTTTTTTATTGATTTTATTTTTAGGATTGTAAGATAAATATTTTACTTATGGTATAAAAAACTGAATGAACCTAATTTTGGCACATATTTTGATTCAACAATTTATAGATTATTTTGCATTAAAATTTGATCCACTTTAAATCACAAATTCTTCCTTAACTGATGCCATGCATGCTAGGCCTATAAAAATATATCAGTAACCTCCTTCACTGTTTTTCCAAATGATAGAACAAAAGCCTGTAATTTTTAACTTCAACTCATCTGCAGGCCTGGTGTAAATATCAATCTTGCAATATGATCTTCAGCTGTTAGGTTTTGCTTCAGTGTACCTTTCATTTCCCCTCTATTGCATTTCAAAAAAGTTTGAAAGTAGTATAATGTTCCTATAGTCACCTTCTGTCCAATTAACTACGCTAAGAAATATCAAATGTTATATTACCACAAACGGCTGAATATGTCTGGGTGTACAGGACTTCAAAAAATTAAATGTCATTATATCTAACTGAAAATGTAGAAAATTATATTTGAAATAGAATTTAGTGCCAGGAGCAAAAAAGCAGAATTTTACACACACACACACACACACACACACACACACACACACACACACACACACGTAAAATCTTCTTTACAGAGTACATCTACATGAAATGCTATGTTGCTATGGTGATATAGTGTTGGTGGGCACGAACCATGGCACTGATGCTACTGCACACAGTGGCAACAAGCTACTGTGCAGCAGCTTATTGGTGTTGCGCAGTAGTATCAGAAATGACCCATGTGGTGCTGGGACTGCTCAGTAACAACTGCGCAGTCCAGCATACATGTAGATGTGCCCACAGTCGGTTACAGTTTTCAGTTCACATATTAAATGGAACACTTAAATGCAGGTGATAACACTGTCTAAAAACAATCACAGACATTAAAAAGCCTAGTCTTCCAATGCAGGGGGAAGCAATTGTAACACAAAACAAAAGTTTTTGTTCCAAAAGAAATATTTGCAATGAACAAACGTTCCAACAAGGCATGTTCCACCTAAATATGAAAACATTTTAATACAATTGCTAGATTTGGGGTGGTCCAACATGGTATTAGCCTGGTTCAAGACTGCATATTAGCCTGTGCTTTATGTTATGAAGGGACTCCATGGTATGCATCTTCTGTTAATTAAAATAAATGACAGCATTAAATGTGAGGAGCAACCATTTCTCCGCTCTGTAATGAGGTCTAGCACTTGCTCTTCTTTGTTTTGTAATAATATGAATTCTGCTTCTACAAATAGTTTAAGGCAACAATTGAAATATTTGTCCAGCCTCATTAGGCACAGGCTTGGACCAGGCTGGATTATAGCTGATCTGAGTATCAATTAATAATCATGCCAACCCATTTTCTGTAGAGAGAGCCCTAAAAACTTTTACTTCAAATGGATTAGACTTTTCCTACTGTTGAGACAAATGAGCAGAACAGCAATACTTCTTGTTCAGTTAAATCAATCCATTTTTCATTTGTGAAGGGGAATAATTTACTAGAAAATGCTACTTCTGAATTCAGCATTAGTGAAATTCATAGGAATTTTACTTCGAGGAAAGGAAAAGAGTCTGTCTAACTGAATCGAAAGACAAGTTACAGCATCTGTTTATATATGTATCTTTCCATGCAGAGGCATATAAATCTGTAATAATTTATATCTAATGTTACATTGGGGAAATACCCATATTTAATAGAATTATAAGGAACAGTTAATAAAATTATAATTATTTGTTAAATTATTACAAATTTGTCCTTGCCTTTGCTGTATGGTACAAGGTAATGATTTACATTTCCATAATGCTTGAAAAATATGAATAAGCTTACCTTTTTTTTTTTTTAATTTTCTGGTTATTTATATTAAAGGGTCAAATAATTAATGGAGTTTTTGTTGCAGAAATTGCTGCGGTTCATTTCTCGGGAGGCGAAGAACTCTCAGACACACACTCTATTAGCAACACAAAAGGTATATTTGCAAATAGGGTTGGAGTGGAAACAAAGGACCACTCCGCCCGCTGAGGACAACTCTCAGCTGGCTTTTATCCTCTCTCTCCTGAGCACGTGTGCAGAAGCAGGAACTCTTACAACTCATTTCCGGTTCATACAAACATATATGTAAATACGTCACTTCATACGTCCCATGTGCATTATAATTAACTACTTAAGTATGCGGGGCGGATAGGCTTATATACATTAGCTAATTACGCATGCTTAGAAAAGCTCTCCAGGTTACCAAAAGTTCAAACCCTCTCTCTGTCTCAAGGACACAGCCAATTTAAATCATAGCCTTTGTAGTTGACAAGAGTAGAGGCAGAGGAGTTTGAAGGTATGTGTGATTTAGTATTACAAAGAGGTAGTAAATTAGCGAGATGTCCTTGGTGGTGTTTCTGCTTATCAGGTACAAGATACAAACTGTGTAGCTTTAACAACACTCTATTCATTATGCATTTCTAATAATATTTCTAACATTTTGAAGAAATTTCTACTTTTTGACAACCAAAATTATCAGAAAATGATGCTTCTGTCCATAAGGGAATGGAATGTTGTTCTATAACTTCTCTTCTGCTTTAACACTCCATACTGTTTCCTTTTACACCATATCTTGAAAAATTTACGTATGTATTGCTCACTGTTTTTGATTTACGTAACTATTTTTTTAGAACATTAAAATGCAAGTTTTATAAATGTTCTACACACTGTTAGTAGTAAACCTAGGAGTCATTTAGTTAAAGACAAATAGCTACAATACCGTCTTATCAAAATATGGGATGCATCCTCTTGTCTATGACAGTCTGGTAAAGGATGGCCTTTATTTCTAGGAAGCAAACTTCATAAAGTATTCATGCTTTAGAACAAAGACCTGTTTGTGTCCTCATTCTTCATATTTTAAAAGGGAATGTTTATGGTTGGAAAATGTTTGTTTTTGCAGAGGATATTTGTTACTTTAAATTCATGTTTCCACTTAAAGGTGAAAACCTTTTTGTTGCTCAAATGGCTAAAGCTTCTTCTAAGATGTATATTTGTAAATATTTTATATCTAAATGCAAACTTTCATATAACAACTTCCTGATCCCACTTTCATGTGAATACTGAGGTGTTTTGTTTACAAGTGGAACAAGGCTTGATTTTTAACTTGTTAATAATAAAAGAAGCTATTTGCACACACACTGAAATTAATTGGGGAACTGGTTTCCTGGTGATGCTTATGGAACTCCTTTCTCAACTTAGGATAAAAAGACCACCTTTCCAAACAGTAAGACAGTGCATGCTTTTTGATGACCATTAAGTGTAGTGATTCTCTTTAACAATCTTTTAATTTGTTTTTAAAAAGACTATTTATAAAGTTGAAAGATTTTTATGTAGGAAACTGGAGTGTTTGGACTCACTCGATTCAGAATTCAGCCAAGATTTAAACCAAAGGAATATATCAGACAAGGAATGGAATAGAGTTTAACGTGCTTTTAAAGATGTCCTGGGAATTTCCTGGCACAAAGGTAAAAGCAATTGCAACTCTGGACTGTGTACTTATGAACTGAAGAAGTTACAGTGATTATCTTTGAAGGGTTTGAGTGAATGAAAGGTAACAGCCACTGAGGCCCCCCTCTGCATTTACAGGTATCATACAATTAGCTGGTTAACTGTGCAAGTGGGACCAGATACACATGCAAAGTATCTATCATTCCATAAAAAGCTCCAACTGTCTATAAAGTTAGACCTAAAAAAGATGTATTAAATTTACAGCTTGTTGCTATCGAGCTTTAATTTGTACACGTTGCAGGGTCTACCCTGTGGTTGGAAGCCTCATCAGGTGATGGGGCTCCATCAGCAGGGCTGCATCATGCCCAGCTGGTTTCATGCATGCCTGAGGCTGAGGGATTACAGCAGCTGCAATCAGGTTTGGGCTCCCTTTTGTACTAGTGATTAAGGTGTGATGAGATCTAATGTGCAATCATGCCTCCTGTCATGCTTATGTGGCATGGCAGGAGGCCCGACTGTGTGAAATGCACATTAGATCTCCTCATACCTGCACTATAGAGGTGGGATCTGACATCTGAATCTAGCCAAATGCCTGATTCAACCAAATGCCTCTTCCATTTATTCTTATTACACCTACTACTTTCCTCCCTCAGCTATATTCTCACCCCAGTCTCTTCATCTTATTTCTACACTCAGAGAGCAACAAAACAGCACAGACAGCCCTGACGCATCAGAATAATGTCCAACATTGGTCCTGTGATATATAAACACAGGAAAGCCTTCACCATGATTGGTGGGACAGACTTTGTCAATGCAGTGCCAAAATACTAAATTTAGAATTGTCTTCTAAATGATTATTAATGGCATAATGAAGTATGGTATGAGTTAAATACTTTAGATTGTTTAGGTCGATGATTTTGAAAATCATTTTTATTTTTGGGCCCCTAGAAATTGGAGATGCAAACCCCTTTCAAAATTTTAAATGGAGGTATGGACCCCTTTGAATGGTAAGTGTGTACATTCACATACTTTTGATTGTCTAAGGGGTCAACAAAAGATTACTATGATCAGTCTGCAGACCCCCAGAGGTCCGTGGACCACAGGTTGAAAACCACTAGTTTTGGCTATGTATTTCTGGAGAAGAAATAACAGCTAACCTGGAGACATGGCATTTGGTTAAAACTGAAGATTTTGAGTATTCACTAATTTTACCTTTTTTAAGACCCAGGATTTGAATGGCTTCTTTTAAGCAACTAAATTAGGAACTTTATTTTGCTTTCATAGAACTTTACTTGAGATGATTTACCTCTGCCAATTCGCAAAGTCTTTATGAATTCACCAAAACTTAAACAGAAAAGGTTCTTTAGGTAAATGTGATTATCTTTTATTACAGGGTTATAGTTGTAGTTGTGTTGATCTGATGACATAGGCAGACAAGGTTTATTGGGTAAATATGATATCTTTTATTAGATCAACTCATAGTTGGGGAAAAATTCTTTTTTGCAAGCTTTCCTTTGTCAGGCTGAAGAAGCATCTGCAGTTGGTGTGCGCTCTTCCTGGATGGAATGAATATTAAAGAAGCCAGAGGCTGGTATGCATGCAAGAGCCAGCCAGTGAAGATGTAAATTGAGCAGTCAGTGGGTGAGAGATGGGGGGGGGGGGCAGGAAAAGGAAGGGAAGTCGGATGTTAGGCAGGTCATACTGTGTTTATAAATTCAATGTCTACATTTAATCCGTGACTTTTTTTTTTTTTTTTTGGAATCCAGTAGGCTGAAGTGAAGTCTGTAGGTTCATCTCTGAAAGGTATTTTGTAAATTCCCTTTTAGGATTAGAACTGAGAGATTAGAGACAGTGTATGGAGTTTGTTTTGTTTTTTTTGTTTGTGAGAAATGTGCCCCCACAGGTAATTTGATATTCTTGTCTTTGATAGATTTCCGGTGTGTGTTCATTCTGGTGCGCAGTTATTGTTTGGTGTCTCCTACAGATTTTCCATTAGGGCATTTGGTGCATTGGATGAGATATATATTACATTTATGGACATCCAGGTGTAAGATCCTGGAATGCTGATGGTTCTGTTGCAGGGTGTAGTAAATTGTGGGGTGGTGGAGATCTGCTGGCAGGTTTTAGATTACTTGTCATGGAATGGGCTGTATCCATTTGGTGTGTTTTGGGCTGTTTGCCTCTGATAATGAGGTTAGAGAGGTTCAGTGCTTGTTCGAAGGCTAGGATGGGTGGTTCTGGGAAGATCTCTTTAAGAATTGGGTCTTCTAGTATGGGTGTAGCAAAACCCCCAGTTTTTCATATATATCATATGAAACAATAAAAATCAATACGAAAATGATGATAATACAATATACAACAGTAAGAATCAATACAAACCTAATAAATTCAGTGTAAACCACAGGGCTACTTGGGTTGCAATTGTTTGAGGATTTTCTGTATAGGTTCCAGGGAGGGATGATAATATCATAACCAATAGTGTGCAATTCTTGGCGGGTTTTTTCTTCTGTATCTTTTTCCTTCTATCTTTTATTAGACCAACTAAATAGTTAATTGTTATAGCTATAACTATTTAGTTGGTCTAATAAAAAGGTGGGAATGATAGCCTTAGAATAGCACCAAGTGTTCACAAAACTTTGCTTAACATTTTTTGTTTTTTAAACTAGATATTCTAGTAATTTTTGAACAAGATGACTTGGTGCTCAATAGCTTGTTGAAATATGAGTCTATATATTTGTCCCTAATTATAGATCTATAAAACGAGTTGATCCTGTATAGTTGGTGGGTTTTTTGGTGCTTCTTTTAGAAGGATATAGAAGTGACTTAATTTTACTCTTTCCTTTTTAAACTGTTGGGTAAGGTATTAAAGGCATGAATAATGCTTTCACTATACGTCAAATAAATATTGTAATAAACTTTATTTACAAACTATCATTCCCAACAAGGGCTCAAGGTGGGTTACAGAAAAATTTAAAAACAGGAGAGCAATAAGAGGACCAAAACAACTTAAGGAACCTGGAGCATCAAAATGAAACGGAGACCAGCTAAATAACATCACCTTATCTCAATTTTGTTTGGTAAATGCCTGCCCAGATAGGAAGTTCTTACACTGCTTCCAAAAGATATCTAGGCTCAGGGTCTGATGAAGCTCAAGAGCACACAGAACTGAGAAGAAAGGAGATGATGCATCATTTTTTGATTGCTTTTCTTCTTTGAAAGGGACCGGGGGGACACAAATCTTCCACTTATTTTTTACCAAGCAGTCTTGCGAGATTTACTGATATTATTTGTAGGAGGTCTTTTGACTGAATCACAACAGGGCATTCTATCTTACGTACATGGGGCCAAGACCATTTAGGGCCTTATGTTGGCTTTTTTGAGGGTAGATCATGCCTTGCATCCTTCTATGACCAGGTAACTAGCCATTTGGATGAGTGACGTGGTGGACATGATTTACTTAGACTTCAGTAAAGCCTTTGATTCTGTTTCCCACAGGATTCTCTCAAACAAGCATAAGGGCGCTGGACTTGACCAGTCAACAGTGAGGTGGCTGGACAATTGGCTTAGAGGCTGCTTCCAGAGGGTGATAATTGATGGGATGGTAGTGCAGTCAGCATCCTTGGAGGTGTTCAAGAGGAGGCTGGATAGGCACCTTGTTGAGCTTGTTTGAGCCCAGTAGCTTCCTTTCCATGGCAGGGGACCAGACTTGATGATTTTACAGGTCCCTTCTGGTTCTACAGTTCTGTGATTCTATGCTAAAACCAGTACGGTGAACTGTGCCAGAAAACTATTGGGACTCTAGAACATAGAAATTAAGTGGTATTTTTTTTTTTGTGTTTTGTTTTTTGTTTTGTTTTTTTTAATGTGTGTAGTGTCTTGTGGCGTTTGCCCGTGCATCGGTTCTATAGGGCTTTTTCTGGTTTTGTTCTTGCTTAAGGAAGAGGCAGGCTTGTTACTCGGTAGGATCTTGGAAGGTTCTCATCCAGGATCTCTTGTGCCACATCTTGCTGGAATAAATTATTTTAATAGGGAGGAAGATGGTTTATCCTGCCCTTCCTGGTACCTTCCTTCAATCTTCCAGACTGTTCTTCCTACTTGGGAATTTGCCTCCCCTACAACCCACCTAATGCCAACCAATGATGTTGTTTCCGGACTGCTAGATTTGGAACAGCATAAAATCTGGTGTTCCAGACTGGGATGTTGTCTCGTATGAGTTTTGCCCAACCATACTTGGTCCTGTCTAAGTCTTCCCAACCCCAGGTTACCTTGGTCTGTCTGTCTGTCTGTGTCTGTCTGTCTGTCTGTCTGTCTGTCTGTCTGTCTGTCTGTCTGTCTGTCTGTCCTATACTTGCTGCAGTTCAGACGTCCATCTCTTCTTGTCCTCTCAGGTCCTGTCTGGATCCAAACTGGGGTGGAAATATCCGACATCCACAGTGCTTCTTCAGGTAAGTCACTGAGCCTTGTCTGGCTCTGCTTATCTTGGAAAATTGCTTCCTGGAGCAGTCACCTGTTACCAGATTTGCCCGCTACTTTGGGGTGTGCTAGGGTCTTGGTAATTCTATCAATGTGCTGCTTGTGTTACTTGTGTTTCTATTATGGAGCTGTATCTCTCCCTTCTGCAAGCCCCCACCCCCAGTGGAGCTATCTTGCAGGACTCAGTTCAGTGGGGCTGGGTTCCTCCAGTCCCCAAATCGCACACACACGCACACACACATTAACGTGACATGCCTGACCTGGCCGGGTTGATCAGCATGGACAGGCTGACACCCTCATATGCCAAGAATCAGTTCATCAGAGCAACAATAACCACAGTCAGACACAAGCACACAGTTAAACAGAATACCTCTGAATCTGGCTGGGTATCCAGAAGACACCCTCATGGGCCAGCATTCAGTTCATTAGGGCACGTCTGAGCCAAACTGGGTCAATCAGTACAAGCTGATCCCCTTATGTGTTTCGAACTCAGCACGTCCCAACCTTTTAGTCTCTTGATGAGCAGACCCCACAGTATTTCTGGGCTTCACAGGGATCTTTAGCTTAGGTAAGAGGGGCGTTGCTGCAGAGCAAGTGGGGAAAGAGAAGTAAAGAAGGCAAAATATACCTAGTTACCACCAGTCTGACTATAAAAGTTATATATTTCATCTACTTGGCAATAAATATTGACACTAGTAGTGATAGACATGCAAAGGAAAAACAAACACAAACAGTCACAGTATACCCTGGTTTCACTAAGTATTTGGGGAAACTTAGCTCAAGCTTAACTAATACAGTTCAAGTTCAGAAATCTATGCTTAGAGAGAGAGAGAAGAGAAAAGAGAGAGAGAGAGCTGGGATCTCACCAGTCCAAGGCCCTCGGGTTGCAGAGATGACAGGTCAAAGTTCTCAGCACGATCCATGAAGGGAGATGATCTGCCTCCTGCAGCCTCTCCAGAAAAAAGCGAGTGGTGTCAGCACACACTGCTGCTTCTTTTACAGATTTTTATACCCCCAGTTCAGCTTCTTTCAAGCATTCTCAATAGTGTAAATCAAATTGTCTTTTCTATTGACAAGGGGTTATCTGGGTGGAACATCTCAGGAATTTGATTGATACTCAGGAAACACATACTTGGAGCCAGCTTGACGTTCCTATGGATAGCAGATATACTTGATGGGATATCTCCTGGTGTCTTCAGAAGCAATAGATTGCAGCATCAGGGTTTTGAGTTTTTACTTGCTGTGAACAAGCCTCAACTTAGCATGACTTTTCCAGATCTTACTATAGTCTTTTAACAGATTTAAGGTAATTATTGAGGTTTTTTTCATAGATTTCATAGACATTAGGGCTGGAAGGGACCTCGGAAGATCATCGAGTCCAGCCCCCTGCCCAAAGGGCAGGAAGTCAGCTGGGGTCATAGGATCCCAGCAAGATAAGTATCCAATTTACTCCTGAAGGTGTTCAATGTAGGTGCTTGAACCACCTCCGCTGGCAGACTGTTCCAGACCTTGGGGGCTTGGACAATAAAGAAATTCTTCCTTATGTCCAGCCTGAAACGGTCTTGCAGGAGTTTGTGACCATTCAACCTCATCATCCCTTGGGGCGCTCTGGTGAACAGACGTTCCCCCAGATCCTGGTGGTCACCCCTGATAAACTTGTAGGTGGCCATCAGATCACCCCTGAGCCTACGCTTTTCCAGGGTAAAGAGTCCCATGGCTCTCAGCCTGTCATCGTAAGATCTGTTTTCCTGACCTCTGATCATGCGCGTGGCTCTCCTCTGGACTCTCTCAAGCTTCTCCACATCCTTTTTGAATTGTGGAGCCCAAAACTGGATGCAGTACTCCAGCTGCGGCCTCACCAAGGCCGAGTACAAGGGGAGAATGACGTCCCGGGATTTGCTCGAGAAGCATCTATGGATGCAAGCCAGCGTTTTGGTCGCTTTATTAGCTGCAGCATCGCATTGCAGGCTCATGTTCATCTTGTGGTCAATGATGACCCCCAAGTCTCTTTCTTCTGTAGCGCTATCCAACATAGCACTGCCGAGCCTATAAGGAAGCTGCAGGTTTTTCCTCCCAAGGTGGAGAACCTTGCATTTTTCGTGTTAAACACCATCAGGTTCTCGTCTGGCCATTTGCTGAGCTTGTCCAGGTCAGCCTGGATCACCCGCCTATCTTCTGGCGTGGATGCTTTGCCCCAAAGTTTAGTGTCATCGGTGAACTTGGCCAGTCCACTCCTGACTCCAATATCCACATCGTTAATGAAGATGTTGAACAGTATGGGTCCCAGGACAGAGCCTTGAGGGACCCCACTGGTCACAGGGCACCATGATGAGTAACTGCCATCAATCACAACCCTCTGGGTCCGACCACGAAGCCAATTTCCCAGCCAGCGGATCGTGGTGGAGCCAAGGCCACAACTGGGCAGTTTGGCCAAGAGGTGATCATGGGATACCAGATCAAAAGCTTTTTTGAAGTCAAGATATATGACATCAATCTCTTCTCCCTTGTCCAGGTGATAGGTCACCTGGTCATAGAAGGAAATGAGATTGGTCAAACAAGACCTACCCGCAACAAACCCGTGCTGGCTGTCCCTTAGAATGTTAGCCTGGGCCAGTCCCTCAAGGATGGCCTCCTTAATAAACTTTTCTAAGATCTTCCCCAGGATAGAAGTCAGGCTAATGGGCCTGTAGTTAGCCGGATCCATTCTCCTCCCTTTCTTGAAGATCGGCACCACATTGGCCTTCTTCCAGTCTTCAAAGTCTCTGCTTCAGGTTTTCTGTTCTCTATCTCTCATGTAAATGAATGGTCATCTGTTCCCATCTCAGATGCAAATGAGACCTAGGGCAGTTGTTTCACTTTTGTCACCCTTATCTGGAGGGTTTTAGGTGCGTCTCGCACTGCATCTTAATCAGCTTCTGTTTAGGTGGGGGCGGGGGGCAATTCTTTGTGAGGTCAGACAGTCTGTGTCCTGTGTCAGGATTCCCCAAAAACATGGAGCTGACAGGTAACACGCCATGTCCCTTCAGTGAGGCTCTTTTGTATTCAGGGAACTCACTTCTGGTCCCCTGAGCTGCTCTTTCACTGGGCCTTTTATTCCAGTCTCAGGGGTCGGCCAGCAAATCGGCTCCAGCATGCTGCCATAAAGCATACCCATGCTGATGCGGGAGCTGACCCTAGCTCCTCCCAGCTCTGCCTCTCTTTTTTTTTTTTTTTCCTTTCAACGCGGCATCTTCTGCTGCAGTTTCACTTTCACTGCGCTTTTGTTCCAGCACGGCATCCCACCGACTCCTTTCCTCACCTGGTTGGGGTAAGTATTTCCTGCCACAATGTATAATATTCTTCGAGAATAAAATGTAAAATTACTAATATAGTGATGTCTGTCTGTATTGCTTTTTTTACCCAGGCTCAGGAACTTCTAAAAATATGTAAAATAACGATGTTTTAAATAGCTTAAGAAAAGCTTTCTAGTCTTGTATATCAACTGTGGAATGATGAGAGGCTGTTTGGATAGGGAAGGCATATATCTATATACATTAAGGTTGGAAGAATTGTGATTACTTTGTTTAGAGAATAAGGGACTTGCTAGCAATCTTCAAATATAAAAGGAAAGTTTTAAAGACGATGGCAGTCAGTTGCTCACTGTGTCCACAAGGGACTGGACAAAAAGTAATGGACTTAAATTGCAGCAAAGGAGATTTAAGTTGGATAGTGAAAACAACTTAATATCTATGAGGGTGATTTAAACAGTACAACAAATTATCTAGAGAGGTTGTAGAATTAGTCACTGGAAGTTTTAAAGTGCAGGTTAGACTAACATATTTGTCTGTAATGCTTTAGGTAAGGTATTATTGATTCAAGAATGACCTGGTATAATTGATTTCTTGGTGTCCCTTTTAGCCCTATCAGACTATCACACTTCAGGGTGAGTTAGGCTGGTAGACTGGAGCAGTGGGTTTCAATCTATGGACTTCTGGGGTTCTGCTGACTATGTCAATGGGATCTGTGAAAGATGCCTATGATCAATCAATTATGTGAACACTTAGAATTCCAAAGGGTGTGTACCTCCATTTGAAATTTCTGAAGTAGTCTGCACTTCCATTCAAAATTGTTTAGGGGTCTGCAAATGGGGAAAAAAAAAATGTTGAAAACCACTGGACTAGAGCATGCTTCTAGCACTTTCTCAGTGCCCCTGAGAGAGGTGCTGACAAGCACAACCACACATCCACTCCTACTTGGTACATAAGTCTGGTAATGAAGCAGTGACGCTCCTTCTCAGTGATCACCAGGACATGAGAAACCAATATCTCAAGTGAGACAGATGCAGGGGAGGAGAGGATGTGACCTCAGGAGAGCTTCATTCCTTCATTTTATCATTTGTTTTGAGCAGCATGTGCAGTTGGCTTGTGCTTCTTGTTGGTGTTCCTGGAAGCCCTATGGAAATAGTATAGATGTGCCCTAAATCACTTGTTTAAAATGTAGACGATAGATAAAATATATGCCCAAGTCTCCTTACATTTGTAGGCAGGATAAAAATTAAGGCTTGATCCTCAAGATTAGTGTAGTATATTCTACAGTTTTCTGACCTAGCTGGACTTCATCAATTGGGAGGAAACCAAAGCTTTAGGAATCGTTCTAGGAAGTTCAGCTAGAAGTGTAAGGCATTCAAGAAAGCATCTGTCTTTTTGGAGACTGGTGTGTAAAGCAGGCAAAATATCTGAATATGCATGCCTGAGCTTGTTAGCACATCCAGATCTTGTTCATCCATAACTTTTCCTTACATTCGTGAACAAGGTGGTATTACTCACATGCCTAAGGGTTGTAGGATTGTGCCAGTAGTATGAGGGGTATACCACGTGTCAAAATTTAAGCCCTACACCATAACAGGTGCCCTGCCTCCAGCTGCCATCGTGGCCAGCATATTGGAACCTAAAGTCCTGCCTCTAACTCCTAATCTTTGCCCTGAAAGCACTCTCTTTGGAAGGGGGTCTCCATCTAGATTACCGTCATGGAACTGGATGTCCCACCTATCCACATGATCCCTGACTGTAATAACTCTACCCACATGAAAACAAACCCTGCCCCCCTTGCTGCCACATTGGCTGCCACTTTGGTCCAAGAAGCCTCTGCCCCAAAGTCTCTGACCCCAGTACTTTTGCCCAACACCTGCCTCTGCTTTGCTACCATGTTGACCACCATGTTGGTGACTGTTGGTGCCAGAAGCCCCTTACCTATGATATGGTCTGTAAGCCTGAAAGTTTCACCACTATGAGGCCAAAACCCACATTCTTGCCACCATGTTGGTGGCCATCTTGGCCATCATGTTGATAAGAAGCTCCCTCCCCATAACATGGCCCATGATCCCAGAAGTTCTGCTAACATGATTCCTCATCACCATGTTGGTGGCCATCTTGACTTCCATCTTGATTCAAGAAGTGCCTTCTCTAGTCACATGGTTGATGATATTAGAAGGTCAACTCCTTGACTGGGAAACAGTGGCCCTCAGAAGGCCTGCTTTCTGGTCTCACAGCCTGCCCAAAGGACTCCAGAATTCCTGCAGCCCATGATCATGAGGCACAGGTACAACCTATGAGGTAGCAGGAGGTTATGACCACTCTGACAACTTGCCCTGTCACCTTTAGCCAATCAATGTGGGTTTCATGAGTGTTGGACCTCTCCAAGAGCAGGGCTGAAACAATCAGGGCAAGTATAAGTGTGGAACATAGACTGGAAGCCCTAGATACAGTGGTAGGGCCTCTCAAACACTATGGATGAGATTCAGGTGCTTGACATACATTTCTGGACTTCCAAAACAAGCACTGTGACCTTGGCAGAGTCCCATCAGATAGTATCAGAGCCAGCAGTGGAGAGCATGGGGGTGCAGGACAATCTGGCCTGAAGAGGCTTTGCTGTGGTAACTAATCTAAATGTTTTGGTAGGTGGCTTTCCACTGTAATAGAAGGGGTCTGTGCTAATTACAATCTCTTTGCAGGTGGAGGATACCTGTATAGAGAGCTTTCAAACTCTACACATCGGTAGAACTGTAAGATATCTTGTATGAATTGGTCTTATTTACATCTGAAAGACAAGAGTTCAAGGTAAGGCCTGAAGATTATACTTTCTCACCTGCATGGATTGCTGTCTCCATAGTGGTCAGACTGCTTTAAATGCTGTATTTCATTACGTGATTTAATAAACCTTGTTTTATCATGATTTGAATTTGTTTTCACACATTTGAATCCACCATACATGAGTTGGTGATTGGCATTATGGTTATCAGCCATGTCTACACTGGAAGCATTGTTAAAAAAGGGTATTACACTCCCAGGGAAACACTCTTGCAAATGGCCAAAAGGAAGAATAAGATTCTGAACAGAAACCAGGTGACTGCTTGGCTTTCAGTTCAAGACACTTACTTACACCCTACACAAACCAGTGAGGAGGCACTTTAAAAGAAAAAAAAAAAAAGACTGTTTCATATGTGGATGTGCAACAGCATGCAGATTTAGTGGACATGCAACAGTTCTCCAACCACTATGGTGGATTTAAGTACATATAACACTGCTAGATATATTATCAAAGCATGCCTGGGCTGTGGTCCTAAAAGATAAGTCAGCAGGTGAAATATTCCGGGCCTTTAAAACTATTTTCCTGGAGGGCCATGTACTTTGAAAATTAGAAACTGACTAGGGGAAAGAATTTTTAAATATGCCTTTAAGCAAATGGTTATGGCAGTATAATTTCCACCATTTTGTTATGAATAATGAAGTCAAAGCAGCAATTGTAAGGAGGTTTAACATAATGTTAAAACTGAACATGTGGAGGTATTTTACAACCTGCAATACCTTTTGCTACATTGATGTATTGCAAAAATTTATAAAGAGCTATAACCACAGCTTTCACAGAAAAAAACACATGCCAGTCCTGTTGATGTGAACTCCTCAAACTCTCCATGGGTATCAACCAGTAGACAGAGACTGTTTTAAAATAAAAGAAGCAACACCACTTTCTATAAAAGGAAATTTAAAAAAGTTTATGAGCAAGTGTTTACCAATGAAACTATCATAGTGGATGAAATCATTAGACAGGTACAGACCCCATATACTATTTAAAAGATTATGAAAATGAACCTGTCATGTGTCTCTTTTTTTTTTTTAAATTACCACAACAACTTACAGAAAGTGAGCCACGACCAGAACAGAGTTTACAGGATTTCTCCATTTTGCAATAGGAAAGGGGAGAAAGAAGTAGTTAATTGTTCTGTTGAAATGATTGGGGTGGCTGGCTAAATTTAACAGCCTCCCAAGTCTGTAGCATGTAGGTGTAAAAGAAAATCATTACCTGTCCTGGAAAGAGAAGATGAGAAACAGCAGCTTTTACATCATTTTACCCATCAATGCCTGTTTCAGGATTTTCCTGCAAAACCCTAGCTCAAACTTCACAATACAGCTGGTTAAACTTCTGGAACTCCTGGGGAGCTTGGAGATAGGATTAGCAGAAATACAATATCCTCAGTGCTGGAACTGCATCAGTGAAGACGCCCATTTCAAAATCATTTTTGGGGGTACAAAATGGAATTATTTCCTGTGTCAGAAGTATTATTCATCTGTCACAGACTGCTGGATCATATGAACAATGTTATTGCCAGCCATCCTATCCCACCTGAGTTAGTTATGATCTATGGTCATGTGAGCAGAAAAGTGAGACTTAAAGCCAGTGATAGCTCTTATGCTTTTTTCTACCAACAGTGAGCTAGGCAATATTGCGGGGTTGCTGCAGGGGTCTGCTGTTAAAAAACAAACAAACAAACAAACAAAAAAACCCAGCCCAACCCTTCACTGCTGATATGAGTGAAGGATCCAATTCTTTACAGCTCTACAGGGACCTTGTAGAACATCAGCTTGTGTGGGACTTTTGAGTACCGTTGTTGCGCTGCATTCTTTTCCATGAAAAAACAAGTTTGTCACCATCACATAAGGCAAGTCACATTATGTCCCTATGAGCTGGTATTGCATCAAAACAATCAGGATTGAAATAAAGGCGGACCAGAACAGACACATCTCATTTCACTTTGGCAAGGTGATTGTTAAGCTTCCCCTGCACCCCTGGAAGACTCTGGGAAGAAAGGAAAAGCACAATGGTGATTATAAAAAATTCTAAGAACTTTACCTTGTACACAAATTATTACAAAGCCCAGGTAGGGCATGGTCAACCTAGCTATCTGGGGGTGCCCATGATTTACAGAGATGGTGTGGGGTATGTGTGTGGCATCTGGCAGCACAGGAAATTACTTTGCTTAAAGGCTCATGTAGATGGTGGTATAGGAATTAATTTACCCTGACTCCAGTTGAGCTGGAGCATATTCAGTCACATTAATTGCACATGTAGATGTGCCCTGTGGGTCTGTATGTACCAAATTTGTACCAAAGAATGTACCAAATCTGAACTAGATTTGTTTCAAGTAGCCCCCATGCAGACCAGCATTGAGAAAGACCTGTACATTGAGGTCTATTATTGATTATTACACAGTAAGCCTCCCTTGAGTTTTTCATTGCTGGGCATATATTATATGGATCTGAACAATACACTGCTGTGCTTTGTTGCAAGATTGACAAAACTGATCTTGATGCCAGGACTACAATGGACTTGGTGAATTACTGTTTGGTCTCTATTTTCAGCCAGCTGGATATCACTCTGAGTGATCATCTCATAAGCCAGAGCAACAACTGTTATTGTTAACGGGTCTTCATTGAATCAGTGCTCAACTACAGTGAAGATGACACCCTTGCCACACAATTTTCTTCTGCTGGCCTATTTTACAAAGACACCCTTGACAACATAAAATAGTTGAGCTGAATGGTGGCAATCATGGGCTAGAAGATGGGCAAACTTGATGGCCCAGAGTGGAAACATAGAGCTTCTAAGCCATCTTCACAGCAACTTGTATTTTCAAGAAAAACTTTTGTTGAATGGTGTGGACATGAAACTTAAACTGACTCACAGTAAAGATGACTTCTGTTTGGGTGCCCTGGTGGCTGGACAGTTTAAACTACAGCTTACCTTGCTTTGTGTGAAGAAAGTGAAGGTAACCCCAGGCATCCAAGAGGACCATGCAGATGCCTTGCTTATGACCAGTGCTAAATATGGCATAGATCATGTGGGCATGAAAGTTCTTAGCATCCATGCATGGAGCTGAGTCAGTAAACAGAAGAATTTATTTTTGGGAAAGCTGTCCAAACTTACTGTCTTTGGGTCTGTGGATAATTATGCCTCTAGCAGGAACTATACCCTGTACATTGATGGAGAACAAATCACAGCAAAAGCACTACAACCAGATTTTGCGAATGGTACCTGCATGAGAGAATACATGCATCTGGTGCAGATGGATGGTATGAAAGATTGTTCACTGTTAATCATGGGACATTCACTCAGGGGTACACTTTGTTTGCCTTTGACCTGTTTCCTGATGAGGAATGAGCTGACTGTTATTAAATGATTTAAAACCAGGAACTCGAGAGCAGAAATATGCTTTGCTGGGGCTTTATCCACTATCAACATTTCATAGATGTTAGGGCTGGAAGGGACCCCGAAGATCATCACATCCAGCCCTGCCCTAGGGGCAAGAAGTCATCTAGGGTCAAAGGTTCCCAGAATGATAAGCATCCAAATGTTTCTTGAATGAGTCCAGAGTAGGTGCCTGCACCACTTCTGGAGGGAGTCTATTCCAGGTCTTGGGGGCTTGGACAGTAAAGACATTTTTTCTTATGTCCAGCTGTGGCAGGGCACAGTTTGTGTCTGCCACTTTAAGGACCCAGCCAAGCAGCCAGCAGGTGCTTGATTGTGGCAGTCATTTTAGATCCCTGGCTGTCTATATAAACAGATCAGGTCACTGTTGGCAGGTCAAGCAGTAACATCATCTGGCTGCAAGGCTGCTTGGAACATCTTGGAGGTAAGGGAGGAGCTATAGGGGATGGCTGGGAAGCTCCTAGTCCTGGGCATGACCTAAAAATGAACCCTGCTAGGAGCGGGTGGCCTGATGGAGCTCTCAGTTGTGCAGGAGCCCCCAGGAAATGACAGACCAGTTACCACCCCAGTGAAAGTTGGGTCAGGGTGCCTTAATAATTCCAGCTCCCACAAGTGGGTGTGTCACCTGCTAGTAGGGTGCAGAGGGCAGACCCGAGAGAGAGAGGGGCTAGAGGCTCAGAGGCCTAATGTAGAGTACCTTTGACTGGTCAATGCTGGGTCCAGGACCAGAATGGTCAAAAGGGTCAGGGGCCCACTGTGAGGGATGCCCAGAGCTGAGGGTCTGGGGTTCTGACTGGTCTTGGAGGCTTGGCCAGGGCCTGTGTAGCCAAAGATCTTGGGGAGCACCTTTCCCGAGAGGGGAAACAGTTTCAGGGAGCTAGGCAGCCCCGAATGAAGGTGGAGTAGGCCATCTGAATGGAGGGATCCTGGAGGGGTCCTGATTGGAGGATTCTAGGGCCCAGTTTGGGGCTGGTGACAGTAAGAACTATGGATGCCATCTGGGAGGCTTGGGCTGTGGTGTAGGGGAGGAACGGAGCCACAGATAGTGCCCCCTGGTACTGGGGCAAGAAATGGGCAGCCTCTTGCCTAATTAAAATCATTAATTAACAACAAGGCGTGGCAGAAGAGAAGGCGGGCAGTTGGCCCAGAAAAAGGTGGGTGGGCCGAAAGTAAAATTGGCCCCGGGAAGGCCTTCTGTTACACCAGCCTAAAACGGTCTTGGAGGAGTTTATGACCATTGGTCCTTGTTTTTCTTTGGGGTGCTCTGGTGAACAGATGTTCTCCCAGATCCCGATGCACACCCCAAATATACTTATAAGCAGCCACTAAGTCCCCCCCGAGCCTGCGCTTTTCCAGGCTGAAGAGTCTTATGGCTCTTGGCCTCTCTTCATAAGGCCTATTCTCTTGCCCTCTGATCATGCGCGTGGCTCTCCCTTGGACTCTCTCAAGCATCTTTCAGCATTGCATTGATGGCTCATATTCATCTTGTGGTCTTGAATTGTGGAGCCCAGAATTGGATGCCCAGCCTTGGTGAGGCTGCAGTACTCCAGCTGCAGCCTTACCAAGGCCGAGTACTACAGGAGGATGACATCCTGAGATTTATTTGAGAAGCCTCTATAGATGCAAGCCAGAATATTTTGTTTGAAACATGATTTCATAGATTTCATAGACATTAGGGACCTTGGGAGATCATCAAGTCCAGGCCCCTGCCCAAAGGGCAGGAAGTCAGCTGGGGTCATAGGATCCCAGCAAGATAAGCATCCAATTTACTCTTGAAGGTGTTCAATGTAGGTGCTTGAACCACCTCCGCTGGCAGACCGTTCCAGACCTTGGGGGCTCGGACAGTAAAGAAATTCTTCCTTATGTCCAGCCTGAAACGGTCTTGCAGGAGTTTGTGACCGTTCGACCTCGTCATCCCTTGGGGCGCTCTGGTGAACAAACGTTCCCCCAGATCCTGGTGGTCACCCTTGATAAACTTATAGGTGGCCATCAGATCACCCCTGAGCCTACGCTTTTCCAGGTGAAAGAGTCCCATGACTCTCAGCCTGTCATCGTAAGATCTGTTTTCCTGACCTCTGATCATGCGCGTGGCT
Source organism: Crocodylus siamensis (assembly GCF_052110815.1). NCBI lineage: Eukaryota > Metazoa > Chordata > Crocodylia > Crocodylidae > Crocodylus > Crocodylus siamensis. Next base: position 88,220,326 of record NC_143399.1, on the reverse strand, counting down.
CTCCTCTGGACTCTCTCAAGCTTCTCCATATCCTTTTTGAATTGTGGAGCCCAAAACTGGACGCAGTACTCCAGCTGCGGCCTCACCAAGGCCGAGTACAAGGGGAGAATGACGTCCCGGGATTTGCTCGAGAAGCATCTATGGATGCAAGCCAGCGTTTTGGTCGCTTTACTAGCTGCAGCATCGCATTGCAGGCTCATGTTCATCTTGTGGTCAATGATGACCCCCAAGTCTCTTTCTTCTGTAGTGCTATCCAACATAGCACTGCCGAGCCTATAAGGAAGCTGCAGGTTTTTCCTCCCAAGGTGGAGAACCTTGCATTTTTCGGTGTTAAACACCATCAGGTTCTCATCTGCCCATTTGCTGAGCTTGTCCAGGTCAGCCTGGATCACCCGCCTATCTTCTGGCGTGGATGCTTTGCCCCAAAGTTTGGTGTCATCGGCGAACTTGGCCAGTCCACTCCTGACTCCAATGTCCACATCTTTAATGAAGACGTTGAACAGTATGGGTCCAAGGACAGAGCCTTGAGGGACCCCACTGGTCACAGGGCACCACGATGAGTGACTGCCATCAATTACAACCCTCTGAGTCCGACCATGGAGCCAGTTTCCCAGCCAGCGGATCATGGTGGAGCCAAGGCCACAACTGGGCAGTTTGGCCAAGAGGTGATCATGGGATATCAGATCAAAAGCTTTTTTGAAGTCAAGATATATGACATCAATCTCTTCTCCCTTGTCCAGGTGATAGGTCACCTGGTCATAGAAGGAAATGAGATTGGTCAAACAAGACCTAACCACAACAAACCCATGCTGGCTATCCCTTAGAATGTTAGCCTGGGCCAGTCCATCAAGGATGGCCTCCTTAATAAACTTTTCTAGGATCTTCCCCAGGATAGAAGTCAGGCTAATGGGCCTGTAGTTAGCCGGATCCACTCTCCTCCCTTTCTTGAAGATTGGCACCACATTGGCCTTCTTCCAGTCTTCGGGCACTACACCAGAGCGCCAGGAGTTTTCAAAGATCTGTGCCAGGGGCTGGGCTATGACGCTCGCCAGCTCCTTGAGTACCCTGGGGTGCAGATTGTCAGGGCCGGCTGACTTGAAGGTGTCCAGCTTCTCAAGGTGTTCCTTCACGAGGTCAGCATCTATGGAGGGTAGGGGATCCCCATCACCCGGATCTCCCTGTCCCATAGCAGGCATGGGTGTCCCATGGGACTGATGAAAGACTGACACAAAGTACCTATTTAATAGGTTGGCGTTTTCCTGGACGTCAGTTGCCAGTTGCCTCATCTGGTTTAGCAGGGGTCCAACGTTGCCCTTGCTTTTCCTCTGGCTCCCCACATATCTGAAAACGGACTTTTTGTTGTCCTTGATGCTTGAAGCTAGTTGGAGTTCAGTTGCAGCCTTGGCTTTCCTTGTTTGCTCCCTGCTCATGTATGGTGTCTTTGACAACATCATAGACAGAAACCAGAGCACAAATGTCCTGTTTGACTACATGTAAAGATGGACACTGAACAGCTTTCCCGTGTGTCATGGAAAATTTACATGTATGCTGACAATACAGGAATTAAATTGACTGCTAGGAGCATGCGCTATGGAAACAAGCCTAGCATGTGCCCCCTTCATGACCTGCAGGCCTGTCACTCAAGCCTGACCTACTTTCAGAGAAGCGCAGGCTCAGTTGTCACAGAGAGCTTGTTGCTACGCCTGCCCAGCATATGATTGGAATGAGGTAATCCCTCTAGAAAGTTTGGTCAGCCAAGCAGCCTGATTGGCTATAGGACTGCTTTAAAAGATTGATAGGCCCCTCCCCTGGGGGGGAGATCACATTTGCTGGAGACAGAGGCTGGTATTCCAGGGACTGTCTTTCAGTCAGGCTTCTGGGCCTATCGATCTCTCTCCCTTTCTGCGAGCTCTCAATACGACTTTATCTCTGATCGTGCGCTGTGTTTGATATATCGATTCTTCGGCTCTTGGAACGATTGGCTTGATTTTGACCTCGGCTTTGGAACATCCTACGGACTCTGATTTTCTACCTACCTGACTATCGACCCCAGCTTCATTCTCTGATTACGATTTGTCTCATCCTTGTCAACTTCAGGTGCATCTCTGCTGTACCATACCCCGGTTTCTGACCTCGGCCATCCTCACGACCGGCACCACACTTCATTCTTCTCAGCGAGTTACAGTTTTGTTACTGTTCGTTTTGTGTGTTCACCCATTACGAGCTGTTGACCAGCCCTGAGACTTAACCAACAGGCAGCCGCACCTATCCCGGGCTTCGGCACCAGGGGTAGAACGCAAGGGCTTGTTGGGGAACCTCGTGGGCCAACAGACCTCTTTGTTGTTTGCTCGTTCATTACTGTAACTGAAGAATTACCATGCCTACGCTCCACCAAGCGTAAGTTAAATAAATTCCACCTCGTTTAAGAAACAAACACACCGCTCAGAACTCCGCCGTCGCTAATCCCAACCTGTTCGTCGGCTTTCCAATTGCCACCCCGTTCCACCGTGGCCCATGGGACCCTTCACGGGGAGGGTATCCCAACACCGTGTTTTATCCACAAACACTTATGTAAAAGAGATTTTGTTAGAGGAATTTGTGTGTGACTGGTTCTGTAATGCTCAGGTGTCCCAAAACCCCCTGAGCTTAGTGGTCAACAGGCACTTGCACAATCAGTCTGATGTACACTGGCTGGCAGTTTACCTGATGGATTGGGACCACAGGGAATTTTTTGACTCGTACAACTACTCCCCAAATAGTGCTCTCTTTCCTCAAAGTATTATGTTCTTTAAAAAAAGAATGCTACCAGCACTGCTTTTCAGATTAAACAGTTACAAGTCCCCCCCACTTCATTGCCTGTGGATAGTACTGTGTGTTCTTCCTGCACCACTGTTACAAGGGGCTACCATTTGAATGGATTTTAAAATTGTATTTTAGGTATTTGGGACAAGATGCCTGGACAGTGGTGTAGTTTGTAAAAAGTAAGTGTAAAGCTTCCCACATGGCTGGACCCACTCAAAACATATTCCACATACCCAGACATGTGTCTTTTGTAATGACTTCCAGGAACATGGTGTCTGAATACAGCTCACTCTGTTATTGTTTTGCTTGTTTCTTTGTTTTTTTAATTTGTGTGTTTCCCCCATACTATAAATATAGTGCATACAAAAATTTGAAGTTTAGAATAGTTTATTTCAAATGTAAAACTTAACACTGTAACCCACTTGATTTTAGACAATTTTTGCTTCTTAGGCAGTGAGGTTGGTGTTTCTTGGTCCACAGTTGATACTTCCAGGGGTTCCAGAATATCCTGATTGACAGTACTGCCCATGGCAGAGGATGGCCATTCAGCTTGGCCAAGGCTTTCATAAAGATATCCCATGTGACGGGGCAGGGGCTAAGCAGAAGCGGTGCGAGTCTGAAATGCTCCTTGGACTAAATCAAGCATGTTAGAACCCTTAATGCCCATTCCATTGTATATAAGCCCCCTTGATCATCCAAAGAAGAAATATGTTTCTGCTGGGTCAGTTTGCTGAGCAACCTTTAAGTATTTCTAGTATATCAAGCATGCACATTATCCAGTGCTTCCTGAACAACTGGTTCAGGATTCACTGGGGTTTCTACTAGGGGTTTTGCAGTTTCTAGGTAGTTCTGTTCTGGAAGAAATAGGGTTAATTTCACATTGTTCATGTCACCCTGTTTCATATATGTCTGGTACTTTTGAAATATGGCAGCAGTTTGAGTTTATCACATTCAACTAAACCCTGCCTTTGAAGAATGTCCCTCATTTCAGCAGTCAGTAAGTAGGTCACTGCAAATCTGATATGTTAGTCAGGTGGTGGGGAAGCCTTTAATTGCTCCAGCTGGTGGCTGGACACCAGGTAAATTTTTTCCACATACTCCATCACATTTTAGTCACAAGTTCCATGATTAGAGGGACAGAAAAACTTAACAGGGGTCTGATCAATCTCTCAGACTGTTTCACCAGCTGTTTCTTTCTTTTCAGAGGCAGTCTTTTATTACTTATGCTTTTTATGATTACATGTATTTTTTCGGCATGCTGATTTGGTGGGGTGTCAAAAGGATATTTCCTTTTAAGGTGTTCAGAGCAGTTTTTGATGTGGTCTCTACCCAATCACCAGAGCTCGAGCAGAATATAGCTTTCCGCTGTTGTGGGGAAGGATTGAATAAGCAATTTGAAGAAAGCCATGTTCTTAATTTGAAACCCTCTGAGGTTGAAGTGAGTACATCTACCTCACCAGGGATACCACCTGTACCATATCCCTGGGGTTTTAAAACAGAACAATATACTTTATATTGAAGTTAATGGTGCAATTCTTTTTCCCCTGACAGAAAATATTCTGGACTATATACATGATGATGTTTAGACTCCTGCGAAGTACATACTTGGTAAAGGCTTTCTCAGTTTCACTGCTCTCACAAGCTAAATCCATCAACTCATCCACCAGAACCATATGTACTTAATTAGGAGGAAACAAGTGGTCATCATTAAGATTGTCCAACAATCCCTCCCCAAATGTTAAAAAAGGATATTTACAAATCAATTTTTTATACAAAGGTTGCCAAGCTCATAGCACCTCATGATGTTTTCAGGCACAACAGACAACATTCCAGAAGCATTATCCAAAAGGTTTTTTACAAAGTAACTTTTACTAGAGTTGCTAGCCCGGCAAGTATCACAGAAAAGAGCTGCTTCAAAAACCAAAGGGGAGGCTGTTACAGTTTTATGTTAGGGCACTTGTGTCATTAACAACTTTCTGCATTTTTCTGAGGGTCTTGATCTCTCTCATCCACCTCTTTTTGTTCCTGATGATAGAGAGCTGTTGTAATGCAATTCTTTTAGGGGTGTTCCCACTGAGATTTGCCCTGTAATCTAGAACAAGGTCTATTAGGGTCTCAAAGATGATTTTTTCACAGTCAACCACATTCAGGGTAGTCCCTTTGACCCTTAAGCAGGCCTTTCCTCCCAATATCTTATACCCATAAGTTTTCAGACCTGCTGTAATGTGTTCATTTGGTAGGATCTCACTCATATCTCACCTAAATAATGCTATAGTGGAGACTCTATCATGGTTCGCAGATATCTTGGAATTCATTTCAGGCACCGGTCTTGCAATCTGTCAAGCAGCTCATACAACTCTAAGCATGCATAAGCAGTGGTGAAACAGGCTGTGAGGATGTCAGTATTACCTGAGAGCAGGTAAAGCTCTTTGGCATGCTTCCAAGCTATGCAGGCTATTTTATTATTTATCAAGTCCCAAGATGAGATCTCATAAGTGGGAGAAAAATGATAGCCAAAGAGTTAATTGGGGTTTGTTGTCATCAGGGAATTTTCCTCACAAAGAATTCAGAAACAATTTTGCAGTTTGGTTCCTTGTGGGGTTCAGTATAATTTGCTGTTGGCATAAATGAATGCCTTCTTGTCATAGAAATTGTTCACATATTTTGTTTTTGTTTTTCTTTATTCACCAGGTGGGATATCCTGAGGCTTCCCACTTCTGTTGGAGGTGCAGTTTTATGTACTCTGAAAAAAAGTGTGTTAGTTGTTTGGCAAATGCCAAACTTCACAGATTTTAGCCACCATGTAGACCTTCATGATAGCTTTGTTCAACTCTGCTGTGTACCAAGTGCGCAGCAGGGCCTTCTTGCTATCAGTGTGAGTGCACTTCTTTCTGTCTTATTTCCACACAGATGTGGCACAGCAGTAGCATAAGTTTCCTGTTTACTCTGACAGGCTGCATAAGGAAAGGGAAGACTTCAGGGGGTGCAATTTCACTTTGGCCATTCCAAAATAACTTGACAGGGGAGCAAAATTGATTGGTGTTTTTTTCAGGGTGCTGATAGGGTATTTCTTAATTTTGTTTATAAAAGGTTAGACACTGGTAAAATCATAATACCCTGTTTGGTTACCAGCATTAATATTGTAATAGAGACAGATAGCATTAGTCTCCCCCCGGCAAAGACAGCATCCCTAGGCAATAAAGGAAAATGGAGTTTGGGGGTTGTTTAAAAAATCTGTGAGCTCCCCTTCTGATTCTAACATCATCCTCCACTCATGGTCCCAAATGGTCCTGATGGTAAATCCTATTCTTCTGAGATAATTGGCTTGTACTGTGTCTGGTAGTGCAAAAAACCATAGGTTGGCCCTGTCAGCAGGTTACACTCTTTTGTTGTAGCAGGTGACACAGCCAGTGGAAAAAACAGTCACTACATTCAAAGACTGTGGGTCTTTTTCCTATTAATTTTGGCACAGTCCAAAAAAATAGAGGCCAACCTGAAATTCCCCACAAAGCATGCTGGATTTGAATAGTTTTCATTCTTTTATTAGCCATTGAATAGATGGGATCAAAAATCTCTTTTTCTGCCTGTGATAATTGTCTGGGGGGAGAAGAATAATGCAGGCAAGGCAAACAAAATAACATCACTGAGCCTATATCTACCTAAGGCCATCACAGAGGGAAGGTACATCTGGCCAGTAGGCAAGCTTCATCCTATGTTTTTGTTTTGAATGTCAAATGTCAGCAGCCTGGAGTGGAATGGGCGAGAGAGGCTGGTGGTATGCCCTATGTCTAGGGTGGTTTTATAATTTCTAGTGCCAATTAAGCATTCAATATAGTGCACCAGAGGCTTATCCTCCTGCTTGATCACCCCATATAAACTAGCATTAGGGCCTTTGGCAAATGAGCAGGGTTCATAATTGCTATGCCCTCGGCTAAATGTTATTCTGTAAGGCACAGACAATTCATGGCATAACCTATCGCAATAACAGGATTAAAAATAATTCCGGGCACAATTCAGCACAGAGCTCCTGAATTGTCTGGTATATAGTCTCAACTGACCAGTTCACACAGTCATGGCTTCCTTTCGCTCTTGCATTTAGAAGATGACTCAGGAAGTCTTCAAAAAGCCTCTCTCTCAGGCAGTATTTAGGATGCCATAAAAAAAACATGCATAAGAGCTTTCATGAGTTGTTTATGTTCTTGATGTGAGACAGGCTCAGCTTTATTTCTAACTTTCTTCTAAAAGCCACAGTAGCATCATCTTCTTCTGAAACACTGCACCTCTGTTCTTCACAAAAAGTTTCTCTTCTCTGGTTCCAGGACTACAGGACTGCTGGTGTGTTGCCTTTCTGGAGTCATTAGAAAGACTTAATCTACCTGCAGGGGGATTTCAAATGAAAATCTCTAGTTGGGCACTGTTTAACCATCTCATAGCTAATTTCTACCCTTCCAACTGCCCATGGTAAAATCCTCTCAACAGTGTCTCTTCTCCCTCATAAACATCTTCTTTCCACTCAGGATCCAGCATAAGGCACCCCTCTTCTCCCAAATCCTCAGCCTGTGCTCTGGGAGTCTGGGCATCAGGCTCACTGGCCTGCTTTATGTTAATGCCTCCTGCCCAGGTTCAGGCATCTCTGGCAACTGTTGGGTTAGGGGGCTACTCTTCCCACATCCCCCCACCTCCTCAGAAATATCACTATGGTAGCATTTTTTCAGCAGGTGTCTGGCAAGCCTTCATGGTTAAGCAGGAGCACAGTGTCTTACTGTTGCGGTGTAAGAATTTCTACTTGCTTTTGTCTTTGTAAACATGGTCTTGAAAATACAGGGTCTGCTTTTGCAGGTTTCTCAACAGGGTTTGGAAAATAGTCAGTCCAGGGCTTCTGTTCTAGGTCCCACTCCTATACTTGCTCCAATTGGTTTAGTGCTGCTCTTGGGGAGGTTTGACACCCCTGAAATTCATGCCAATTGGACGATGATTGTAGTGTAAGTTGCCAGAGGGGTCACAACTCAGCTGCTACCTGATAGGTCATGGCCTAGGATGACAGAACTTCTGGGGCCCTTGGGGTGAGCCATGTGCCCTGAGGGCAGGCCCTTCAGGAAGGTTGTGTTTCCCAGTTAAGGGATGGATCTTCTAATGCCACAGACTATGTGATGAAGACAGGGGCTTCTGACACAAAGATGGTGGTAAAGATGGCTAGCAACATGGGGGGTGAGGGGTCATGCAGGCAGAGCTTCCAGTGTCACCGACCATGTGATGGGGTAGGGGCTTCTCAGACCAACATGGTGGTTTTGAAGGCGGTTTTGAAGTCCTGTGAGTGGATCTTCTAGGGTCATGGACCACGTGGTGGGGCAAGGGCTTCTGCGATAAAGATGGACATCTTCTCTTTTCACCTACAAAAGGGAAAGGGAGTAAACGTAATTCCTTTGACTACATTTGATAACACTGTTGCCAGAAGGCCATGTGATGATGTTCCATATCTGGTAGCAGCATTCAGTGGGAAAAGGCAAGGCAAACAAACATGGGCAAATCATGTGGAGGTGAATGTTTTGCCACAGCTTTGGTGGGAGTATAATATTGGATCCTAATCTTGCCAAAAGGAGAACATGAGAGATTAAGATAGCCAGTGTCCATTAATTAGTCAATAAACAACCACCATAGAATATTTTAGATGGAGAAGAACATTTCTGATAGCTATGAGGGAATTTGATGTGCTGGGAAAACTATCTGTCAGTGTAGCATTTCATGCAGTATAACTGATCAGGGAATGAGGTCTTCTAAAGCACATCTAGAAAAAACTGTAAACTTGCTCAATGAACTTGCAACTTGTCAAAGTAAATAATTTTTTTTTGCATGGTGAAACAAACATTTAAAAAAATGCATTTTGGTTCTGTCCTAACCTAAACAATTTATCCTTTAAAAAAAAAAAGTATTTTAATTCCCCACCCCTTTAAATTTATGTCTATCTTGAAATAAAAATATCATTCTTAAACAAAAATTCTAAAAATGAAATGTTTTGTAAGTTTGGCAACAACAACAACAAGTTTTCCTGTCTCTATGCAATCACTACTCCCCATGAATGTCTCTAGTTAGCAATTATAGCTTAAACATCCCATCCTGGTCGGTTAGGTTCCCAAAAGAAACTGGTAACTGGGCCTCCGTTCTTATCCATAAAAGGTAGGCCAGATGTTCCATACCCATGCTCATTATCCTGAAATGATTGCCTGGCATAGTACCAGTGTTGTCAGCATTCAGCACCATTGCCTTGACATGATAGATAAAAAGACAGCTGAAGAAAAGGAGCGAGATAAGGAAAACTGTATGTGTGGACAAATAACTCTGATGTTAAAGCTGTAACTAGGAAAATAAAATTAGTAGTAGATAGAGCTGAACATGTTTGAAAATTGCAGTTTTCTAAGGAGTGATAAGTAAAGTCCTTTCCTGTATCGATCAGTTTCTGACTTTGCTGTCATTGCGCTCCAATTAAAATGAACTTTGCAACAGCAAGGCATCCTCTGTCCTCTGTACACAATTCTCAGCCCTGCAGAATTGAAACCCCCCCTCTCTCTTCCTTCTATTATCTTTTTAAAGGTCTATAGTGCTTTTCTAGAATCATTGCAGCAAACTGCAAGTGATGTATGAAATGAAAAATTCCTGCCCATCCAGTGCCCAGAGGGGATACAGACACTGCTTTTGAAATTGCCATTGCTGTGCAAGCTGCAGCAGTTTCCTAAAAGGTAACAGGAGTTTTACAACCCTTCTGTTTCTTTCCTTGTCTGCACACTCATTAGGTTAGCTGGTGACAGCTTCTGGAGCAAGGGCATTTTTTTTTCAAACCAGGACTGTTCAATATCAGCCCATATCTGTCCCATGAGGAGTTAATATGTAGCCTGCAGGGTCCCTCCTGGCTTCTGATACTGCTGCTGTGGCTAGGGTTTCTGAGGCAAGGCAGCACAGTGAGAAGCTGGTGAATTTGTTGCCTGTGCAGCGGTAGCATGGGAGTGGTGGGGAGGGGTTGAGGAAGCTGGGTGCTGCCATGGGGTGGAGGGGCTCATGTAGTGGGGGCACTGAGGAACCTGCACAGCATGTAGCCCTACAGCATTCGCAGCATGCATCCCCAGGCCCATGGCCTGTGTGTCATGTGGCCCATCTGCTCTAGTTGAATAACCCATATTCAAACAATTCCCCTGCTCCTCTAAGCCTTCTTTTTCCTGTAGACCCAGACTGGTATTTTCAAATGTGTAGCTGGTATCTTTAGAAATCTAGTTTATTTCAACTCCCTTGTATTACAGATGGTTTTAAACCTAAATCCTAGAACCTAAAAATGAGGGAAAAGTTGAAACTTTATGGATTGTTGGACCTGTCTCTTCTTTATAAGTGGTCCCCCAGATCACTTAGATCACTAAGTGCCTGCTCCTGCAGGAAGACCATATGTCAGAGGATGCTTGGCACATTGTAAAAGTTGGCTGTAGGTTACTTTTGCTGTTGTTGTACTTTGTATGGCAATTACACTTAAGAGCACTTATACACATACCTTTGTCTGTTCCAGCACATCAGAAATCCAGTGCATTGGAGCAGACTCAATTTATCGAGTCTGCTCCATACATGAGCTGATGCATGTTGCACTGCATTGCATATAGTTGTATAAGTGGTGAAATGCATGTCACTGCACAGAAAATGGTGGCAGTGTGCTCTTGAACTAAAACACCTTTCATGTGTTTTAGTTCAAAAATGCACTGCCACCATTTTCTCAGTGCTGTTGCACGTTTTGCCCTTTATACAAATGCCCTGGCTGGCATTGGAGCCTTATTCTGCTTGATGCTGCACATGGCCATAGTGAGAGATCCTTCTTCAGCAATCCCTCGCAGATGAGGATTATTGTTTTATGTGTGTGTCTAAAGACGGCTGATAAGGCCTATTTGGGATTGACAGACTCTACTGCAACTCAGACATGTTTTTGGCTCATGACACACTGTTTCTGCCCCTCGTTGTTGGGATGTTTCGAAGTACTGAGATCCCTTCAGCAGCCTCAGTGCATGGCCATAGTGAGAGATTATCCCTGTCTGGAATATACAGAGTATACGGATTCAGTGAAGGATTTATGTATCTCAGATGGGAAGTAGGGACATAGATTCTCTGTAGTCCAGAACTATGATGGTAAAAACCATTACACAGTTGCTGTCTACCTCTAAAGGTGCTAGTTCCCCAGACACATGGAAGTACTGCTTCGGGCCACAAAGAGTAGTGTCTGAGCCAACTATTCTGTAAACTAGATCCCTATTGATATTACAAGTTTCTTTTGCTGACTTCTGTCTGTGCAGGTCATGAAGACAAAATCACATCCCATAAGCAACATAGCTCTGTGAGGAACTATCCTTTCTTGTCCCAATCCCCCTGCCCCTGCCTTGGCTTCATCATCCAGGTGATCTGGCACAGTTCTGGAGTCAGGAGAACTTCTGTAGACAGAACTTGGTCTATATCTGGGGCCATAGCATTGATACAGCACAGGAGTTACTCCGCTTATTGAGTGGACTGATGTGGTAGATATGTTCTCAGGAAGTTACTGTGTTGCGTCTGCCTTTCCTTGTTCAGCAGCTTACCCAGGACCTGAGACACATATAGGTAATTCTCTACCCAGGTAAATAACCTCACTACTAGACTAAAGAGCCATGTTTATGTTTGCTTTGTGTTTGTCACTCAAGGTTCAGGAACAGGAGGAATTGGAAAGTGTACCACAAGAGAATATCCTCAGAGGTGGAAAGATTTCGCTTTGAACCCTGAGTGCTGCCAGAAGAAGAAACCTGAATCTGTCTGCTGTATCATTATGCCTGGGTCCTGCAGCACTCGCTTTGCTAGTGGGTAAAAGGGGGATATTAGTACAGCTGTTTTCATTATTTTAAAAGTAAAGTGAAAGTGATCACTTCCAAGAGGCTGCTCCAGGCACCTAAGTCTGAGCAAGGGCACAATTTAAGACATACCTGTCCTCCTCATTTCCTTAGTGGCTTGCTCCAAGTATTTTACCATTTAGTCTCCTACCTATTTTAGGTTTCATTCTGAGGTGCCTAATTCCCAATAGAGGGGGCCTGTGAGTTTAGCATAGGGTTCTGCATATCACTCCAGAACTACACACATCTTTCAATAGCCTCTTAAAGTTGCCACTGACCACATTCAGAATTGCAGTCCTAAAGCCTTGTTTTGGATCTAGCTCCTAGAACATAGATTCATGAATTCATAGATTGGAAGGGACTGGAAGGGACTTCAGAAGATCATCGGGTCTATCCCCCCCTGTACTAGTCAAGAAAGACAGCTGGGGTCAGGTGACCCCAGCAGGTGATGATCCAGTCTCCTCTTGAAGATTTCCAGGGTAGGTGATCGCACCACCTCTGGAGGGAGTTGATTCCACAGTCTGGACACCCTAACTGTGAAGATTTTCCTGGTGTTGAGCCTGAAATGGTCTTCCAGGATTTTGTATCCATGACTCCTGATTTTCCCCAAGGATATCTTGGTGAACAGTTGTTTGCTGAGCCCCTGTTGGATTTCCATGATGTAGCAGTAAGCTGCTACCAAGTCCTCTCTCAGCCTTCTCTTTTTGAGGCTGAAGAGTCCCAGGTCCCTCAGCCTTTCTTTGTATGGCTTGCCATGCAAGTCTCTGATCATACGGGTGGCTCTTCTCCGACTCTCTCAAGCTTTTCCAGGTCCTTGTTAAAGTGCGGTGCCCAGAACTAGACATGGTACTCTGGCTGCGGTCTCACCAATGTTGAGTACAGGCAGCCCTCAGACATATGACAGAATTGGTTCCAGAAAAATGTGTTGTAAGTCAAAACATTGTAACTCGGAACCAATTTTCCCACAGGAACAATGTAGTACCAGAATGGTATTTTATTTATAATGCTTCTTGGCTATACTATTTCTAATCTCCATATAGAGATTACAACACTTCCCCAACCCTCCCTCCACTCTCTTTCAAAGAAAAAAAGCAACCCTAAAATTTAGGTATTATCTAAAAAACTAGCCTTAGTGTTATGATTGGGAGAGTTGCATTGTTTCAGTATAGACTGACTCTAGTGCATACTAACCTGTGTTAATGCTTCATTACCATGCAGTAAGACAGGCATCTGCTTCCAGAAGAATCCTGTACTTTTTGAGAAGGAACACACAAATTACTAAGAGGTGTCAGCGACTGTGTGAGATACAGAGCTTTCTAATATGTGAAACCTCTTATTGAATTCTCTTATGAATATATTTCCTATGTATTTGATTAGTCTAATTTATACTTTTAAACTTTAAGGGGTTCTGCCCCAACAGTAATTTTCATTTCGTCCCAATAAACATTGCTTATATTTGAGGTCAATATGTCCTTTTACTGTATTTGTGTAAGTCTGTCTCTGGTTCATTAATGTTAGCCATTCCATCCTCCCTTTACAGTTTGAAAATATTCTCAGCTTGCAGGGTAGTACATCTGTTTATCATGGCCAGGAAGAATGCAATTGTTGGAACCAAAGTTCAGTATTTGTCTTAGGGGAGATTGTGGCAGGACGGGCCTTGAGGCAGATGTGGCACCCCCCTGGGGCCTCACTAATTCTGCCTGCACTCCCAGTCCTCTGAATAGCTGTTCTTGCTTCTCTCACCTACCATGTCTTGATGTACTTCTGATAAATTGGGAGCCTGCCCCTGAGTCCTGAAGTGCCTTCACTGATGTCTCATTGACCTTTCATGGTCTCTGGGCCCTCAGTGCACTAACCAGAACTCCACTGTTCTCTGCAGGTCTCTCTCAAGGCCTAGCAGGCCTACTGGTGTCTGCCAGGGCTTGAGAGATACCTGCCAGTGGTCACACAGCCCAGGGTCCCAATTAAGCCATCAGCCTCTTACTCTTGGTCTCTAGCCTTCCCCATAGACACGCCTATGCTTTGCAGGTGTTACTCTGTCCACATTTACCTTCTTGTATAGGCATTGGTTGCCCTAGCATACAAGTTATTCTGGCTGTAGGTTGGTCACCTGGGCCCATGTGCTGTGGCTTGGCCTTTCAACCTCAGCTTCTCAACAGCCACAACTTGCTTCTGTCACTCCCTCTGGGCTCAAGCTCTTGTCCTCTTGCTCTCATTCCTGGGGTCAGATTCTGGTCTTCTTGGCCTCAGTCTGCCCCTGCCTCCCTCTGTTTTGTGCCCCTACACCTAGCAGGTCTCAAAACCTGGTGTGCCCCTCAGGAACTCCTGTGTGGTCTCCTTACAGTTACTATCCAGTTCTCCAGTACAGAACTGGAACAAGAATGCAAGCAACTGTTTTAAACTCAAGCAATCAAAGTGTTCCACCCCTGAGTCATCAAACCACTACATCAAGGCACCTCCCTACTCACTGGCTCTCTCAACCTGGGAGTACCTGACATGGCCTGCAGCTCCATGCAGGCAAGGTTGGGGAGGGAATCATACTTAACTGCCTGCAATAGGACAGTGTAGTACAGTAAAAGCTGTTATCCGGCATCTCCCAGGAATGGGGGATGCTGGTTAATCAAATATTCCGGTTAATCAAATGTGCATGGTCTGGTGCACTCCCTGGCATCAGTGTGCTGGGGGGACAGGGAGAAGGGCCACATGCAGGCTGCTTTGCTCTGGGCCATGGGCCAAAGAAGTGGCAAGAACTGTGCTCGCGGCGGTGGCGAAACCCAGAGGTGGTACTCTTGGTTTCGCTTTTGCCACATCCCTCGGATGCTGGTTAATAGAGTTTTCCAGCTAATAAAGTGTTGGTTAACACAGCTTTTGCTGTACTCAGGGCTGCTCTACTTCTGTGTCTCATGGCTTATAACTCCTGGGCTTCTCCCTTTCTGGTCAGGTGATCTTCTTACTGGCTGCAGATGTGTTCTCTGAGGCTCTAGAGCAGCCTACTGATGTTTCTTTGGCCAAGCAGCAGTAGTACCTTTGCTGCCTAACCAGGGCCCTGCCCTATTGTCCAATTGCTAAGCAGTTAACCACGCAATAAACACTTGTAACCTATGAGTTCCTGCCTGCCTACTCCCCTGTACCTAGCCCACAATCAAGTGTCTTCCCTTACCTGGGGACATTCCTGCTGCAGTTTCTTCCTTAAAAAACACAGAAGCCCCTGATCTGCTGTTACAGAGACGTGGATGTCTTGTATACATCTCCTGTAACTGATGGCTTTCAGTGTAGTTTAGAATTAACCCATAAAGGTTTGGAAATTTTTTAAAAGTTGTGCCATGGCAAGCACAAATTTCTGTCCACAAGATTTGTGCCTGCCTGTTTTGAGTTTAAATTATCTACTGTTTCAAGCCGCAAGTTCTTGTAATTTTAACTACCTGATTAGGGCCCAAATAAGGTAGTTACATATCCAAAGATATGGATTTCCAGTTGAAAATTATTATGTAGGTCCAAAAATATGGATGCAAATTTTAGAGCTGCAGTTGTGCATGTAAATTGAAAGCAAGCACTGGTCATTCCTAAAATATAGATCTTAATTTCATACTGTTGGTCAGTGTAGTAAAATGATGAGTTTCTGCTTCTTTCTAAAAACAAGTAATGGTATATCCTATTTTGTAGTGGAAACTAAACCAAGGGTATGTTAATATTGGTACTGGAAAACACCACAATGTATAGAATGCACTTTATTTATTTTACTCCCATGTTTCCAAAGGAAAGATTAATGAAAATACCATGAATTTAACCTTAACAGTTAATAGGTGGATTTTTAAATAAGAGATGTAGAGTATCATAGTTTATGATTCAGAAAGGAATATCAAGCATAGCAAGCAGGGTGGGATAATTTGCTAAATATTGTTAACAAGAATCTCTCACTTAGTGTAACTTCCTCAGTTGAAATTTCCCCTAGCACTTTGCCAAAAGCTATATTTCTCCATTGTGTTTCCTCCTTGCTTTCCTTTGATTTCTAATTGCTGTCCTCCCAAGGGTCTTGTTATAGCTGGAAGTCTTGTTAGTTTTTGTTTTTATTATTATTATTATTTTTTTACATTTCTCAAACTTTTGTTCAATTTGTATCATTTGCTTCACCCCTTGTTTCATCCTGTTCTTCATTTAACAGGCCTGATCACCCCTTTGCCAGTGTAAAAAAATACAAATATCTGTGTTCTTGTTCATAGCATTCAATCCATTGGCGCCCTGACTGTTCTACAGTTATGATGGTTGTCTTTATTTGTGTTACAGTAGCATCTGTTGGCCCCAACCAAGATAGGAAGTTCAGACTATAGAGAGGAATAAAGAGAGTGAAATTACATGTTACACTAAGACCATATTAAGGGCACTTAAACCACAGGAATCCTCATGTTAATTCTTATTAACTTGTGCTAAGTACCCTCTGAGCATCTCAGAGTTATTCCACTTCAGGTAAGGTTAACTCTGGGCCATGCTACCTACCTTGTGTTAGGGTAACTTCAATCTGTTCCATGGAGATAAAACAAGCAATTTATAGTCCTCCAACACCCAAAGACACAGCACACCTAGTTCCTCTTCCCCAGAACCTAGAGCAAAGAGAGAGCCAGGGGCTAGGGACAGACATTACACGTAAACCATTTAAGTGATCAGAAACTGGTTTAAATCTGTAACAGATCAGAAGCTCAGTGCACATAAACCAGTTTCAAAATGGCTGAAGCTGGTTTAAGGTAAACCTGGTTGAATGTAGTATCAGACTTAACTGAATTGGGTCAAACTGGTGTATGAAACTTCTGTCCTAGACCACTTTCTATTTCAAGTTAAATCACAGTCCCACAGTGTTTTGCAGCCCTAGGCTTGGCTGAGTTGGGCTGTGCGGTCTGCTACAGAGAACAGGGCTGTCCCCACCCCTCTGCTCTCTAGCTGGAGCAGTGAGGGCTGGCTTTCAAGGGTTGGTGGTGGGGGGAAAGCCCAGTAGGGGTTCCAGCAGAGTTGGAGGGAGGGGGGCTGCCCCCAACAAATCCTAGGTGGGGTCTGGGGCCAGGGTGGGGGCTTAAACACACATTCCCACACCCAAACTTTCTGCTGGCTGCAAGTGTGGACTACAAATCCCACGGGCACTTGGAAGCAGGAAGACAAAGTGATGAGCAACCCTGCAGAGTCCTCCTGCTGTATTTGTGGACTGCAAATCCCAGAGACCTTGGGGGCAGCAGGAAGAGGAAGTGGTCACACACTGTGCTTTAGTGCTTTCCAGCTTCTGGCCTGAACTACAGACCTGTGGCTGCATTTTCTGTATCAAAGGTAAATGTCTGTTGACTTCTGTTTGAGTTTAATCCATACAGGTTTGACTAACCTGCAAAGACTATGTAGCAACATTAAAATTGTACTCACCTGAAGGGATAAGAAGGGCTACCCAGTAGAGGGACAGTGTGAAGAGAGAGAGAGTTTGTTCCATTGGGGACACTGTTTGTCCTGAGGATGAGTGAAGCTGCTTTGGAGGCAGCCTTTTTTGAAGTGGAACAAGCAATGTAACCCCATTAGGGGTTTGAATGAGAGGGAGGTTACTAAGAGCCCAGGAAGTGTCCCCCAGGAAGGGGGGGAGCAGTTTTTTCCGGGGTGGTGGTGGTGAGGAAAGAACCTTAGGGAAGAGAGAGAGGCTAGAGGCCAGGAAAAGGGACCTCACCACAACCATCCCTCAGAGAGCCCCTGTCATAGCCCTGCAGAAGTAGCAGGGAGGGGCTGTGCAGCCTTTCTTCCCCCTTGGAGCCATGCTGGGGCAGGCACAAATGAGGACCTGCCTATCAGGAGACTCCAAGCCTAGGAAGACCCTACAAGCCCCTGTTTGGCATGGGTGAGCACAGGAGGGGAGGGGACGGAGGACCAGGGGGAGACTGCTTGAAACTGCCCTGGTGTTTAAATAAGCTCTTGATGGCTTATTAGTTGGTATATCAATTTGTTTATTGGTTCCTTATTTGTTGTGGCTAATTTGTATGCCTTTGCCTGGTGTAAGATGCATCAGAGAAACATTAACACTTAAACCACCATTGCCAGGTTATGTTGTGTAACATTATTTGTTTTATTGTGTTAGTTATACACTATCTTGTAAATAATTAAGTTCTGTAAATAGTTTTATAATGGTCTGCAAGGCTGTTTTGATCATCAGGGGAGACTCTGCTTGGGGACCCTGCAGCTGCTACCCAGGGAGCTGAACAGGGCCACTGGCTACTGGGTACCCCAGGATCCCACTATTCAGGTAAGGGTGCAGGTTGTGTTGTGCCCAGGGTTACTACTGAATTGATGCAGTCTCGGGCTTTTTTACTGTCTGTACCTAGTCCTGGTGTCCTGGGCATCCTTGCTCACCAGCCCTCCAGTGGCAAACCAGAGCTGTGCAGGGACGGAACAGTATTAACCATTAATGTGCAACTGCTCACAGCATGTCCAAACTTTAACACAGTTTAATACTCCACAGATTGTGTATGGTCACAGCATCACAGAAACATAGCAAGTTAGGGTTGGAAGGGACCTCAGGCAGTCATGTAGTCCAACCCCTGCTCAAAGCAAGACCAGCCCCAACTAGATCTTCCCAGCCAAGGCTTTGTCTAGCTGAGTTTTAAAAACCTCCATGGGTGGAGATTCCACAACCTCTTGGGGTAACCTGTTTATGGTGAAGTGGGCATCACTTACTAGCTGCATCTAGCTCCCCACCTGCCTCTGGGCACGCTGCCTGCTTGTCTTGTCCACCATGCCTTTTTGGTAATTAATAAAGTTGTTAACTGAAGCAGGAGGCTGCCCATTGTTGCACCCTGATATTGGGGGGCGCTATCTGCAGCTCCGTTCCACCCCTACACCATGGCCCAACCCTCACAGATGGCATCTCAGGCAGTTAGCTGAGATTGCCTTCGCCAGTTAGCTGTGGCCCCCAACCATGGGGGCCTTCAGCTTCCATAAGCCCTGTCCCCGTCTTGGGCCTAGTCAGGACCCCAAGCTTTTGTGCTCATCGTGGGCATCCCTTGTGGTGGGCCCCTGGCCCTTTTGACCCTTAGGTCCTGGCCCCAGCATTGACCAGTTAAGTCCTTCAGTGGGGTCTTTGCCTCCTGCCTCTGTTTCTGGAGTGGGGCTCCCCATTCCCAGCTCAGGTGCTCCTGGCAGCATGTCTGGCCCAGCAGCATCTCTCTCCAGCTGGCTCAGGTGCTTCCAGAAACTCACTTGGCCTATACTCCTCCTTTGATGTTACCCTTCACACACACTATGACTGGTGCTCCAGGGTCTCACAGGGACTCTCACTCTCCCCCTGGAGCAGGAGGTCACTGTGCTTGGCTACTGAACTTATTCTTAACCCACCCAAAGGTGAGGGCTGGGGTTAAGGCACCCCTACTCATCTTTCACCGGGGTGATTAATGGCTTAGCATTTCCTGGGGGCTCCTGCACCACTAAGAGCCCCACCAGACCACCCAGTCCCAGCAGGGTGCAGTTTTAGGTAACGCCCAGGACCAGGAGCCTACAGCTCCTGCCCTTGCCTCCAGGATGATAACTGCAACCTTGCAGCCAAACAATATTGCTGCCTTCCCTACCAGCAGGACACTGATCAGATCATAAAAGCAGCCAAGGATCTAAAATGGCTGCAGCAATCAAGTGCCTGCTGGCAACTTGGCTCAGGCCCTTAAAGTGGCAGGCACCTACAGTGCCCTGCCACACTGTTCAAGTGCTTTATTACTCTCCTTGTGAGTTTTTCCTAATATCTAACATAAACTTTCTTGGCTGCAACTTGAGGCTGTTGTTCCTTGTTTTGTCATCTGCTACCACTGAGGACAGTCTAGTTCCATCCTTTTTGGAACCACCCTTCAGGTAGTTAAGTCAGTTGTTAAATCCACTCTGTCTTCTCTTTTCTAGAGAAATAAGCCAAGCTCCCTCAGCTTCTCCTCATAAATCATGTGCCCCAGACATTTTTGTTGCTCTCTGCTGGACTCTCCAATTTGTCCACATCCTTTCTGTAGTGGGGGAGGCCATAGTATTCAAGATGTCTATTTACCAATTCTGAATAGAGAGGAATAACTCCTTTTCTGCTGGGAACACTCCTACTAATGTAGCCCAGTATGCCATTAGCTTTCTTGGAAACATGGGCACACTGTTGGCTCGTATTCAGCTTATTGTGCACTGTAACCCCCAGGTCCTTTTTTCCAGGCCCCAGCCTATACTGGTGAACTATTTCGTGTAACTTCACCCATTATCTCTCTCCTGAAGAATTTTTATGGGTGAGAGGAAAGAAGGGATCAATGGATGATTGAGGCCAACAGAAGGTTGGAGGAGATGGCACAGGAAGCTAACCATCATTCCAGTTCTACAAGAATGTTAAATGTTAAAGACAGGGAAGACCTCTGAAGCTGCCTCAATTGCACCACTTCTCTGAACATTCAGGAATTATGGTACAATTTGGTGGTTGATAGGCTTTTTTTTTTTTTTTAAATGATTTCAAGCCAGTACATGGGGAACAGCTTTCATTGACTCCTGTTTATTTTATACAATAATTAAAGTAGAGCTGTTTTGGAAGTACTGTGTTTCCACAACACTGAACTATACTGGAACAGTCCCTTTTACAGCATTGCCTGAAGGTAGTACATGCTCTTTACAGGAACCTCAGAACCTGCTGTGTCAAGGAAAAGAAATCTGAATGTATGCATTTTGTGTGGGTCCCTCCCACATGCTATTTACTTTTGCTGTCCCTTGCATATTCCAAAGGTTCAGCTCACTTAGTCTGGGATGCATTTGCAAGAACACAAAAAAGAAGTGGAGAAATTTGCAAAGGGAACAATAGTGTGATGTGATCTTTGGCTTTTTTCCTATAATAAAGGCTAAATTGCACCTGATGCCAAGGAAGGTAGCTGAAGGTCAGGGGAAGAGGGCAAGATGGTAAGTGTTGCTGTCAGTGTCTAAAGTTTCAGCAGCTACAATACCTTCTTTTGCACATTCAGAACATTTTTGCTTACTGCATGGAATAAAATGATCACACTGCTATTTCTACCATGCAAGCATTTTAGATGGTTTGATGACCAGGTAACAGGATTTATCAGTTCAAAGGGTAGGCATATTTTTCCAATCAAGCTGCATATTTTGATAATTCAGTTGCACACTTGGGCCTTTGGAATTTATATATTTTGCTGAGCACTCTGTTTTGATTTAGCAATCAGGCAGTCTGCATCTGTAAGTTTCATACTTTATCACAGTATTTTAAGGATTTTGCATACTTCTCAGAACAAAACAGCTCTTATATATTCCATTTGCAGATATTTATGGTCCAGCTACAGACTACACTTATCTAAGAAGCTATTATGGATTATTATATATGCTTGCCAATCAAGTAGATCTTCCAGGAGAGGTGACGAGGTTTAGCTACTCCAAACATGATTGATTTAACTCAGAAGCTAAGCTTGCACCTGGCCAGTGGGGGGCTGTTTATAGTTCTAATGTTTAGTGGGGGAGAGGGTAGGGGAACCTCACAAATTTGAATGGAAACCTAAAATTTCAGAATCTGTAGACAGCAAGCTTGAAACAGTTATCAGAAACATCTAAATTCTTTCTTTGATCTCCCTGCTGTCTTTAACACTAAAGGCTGGGAGGGGTGAGGGGGCAGCTTGAATGTCAATCAGCCTTCATTAGTGAAATGACTGAGGTTCATATTTTATTCATCAAGTACAAGGATTACAAAGGGAAATAAGGGATTTTTTACCCCTAATGAGCAGAGCTATCAGTTAAGATTTAAGCCAGACCAGTAGGCACAGCAGTACTGATAGAGATGAGAGCTGAGATGAGGAAAAGGATCTCTCCTGGGTCCTGATATGTGTTTGAAAGTTCTATAGATTATAAGCATGATGGTATGATTTTTTTTTTTTAACCTAAGAACTTACAGTACTGGTAGACGTGGGCAACTGGTGCTACCTTAGTCAGGGTCCCCCTGCAGTCAATCTCACGGACCTGGGGCAGAGTCCCCCTGTGACCAATCTCACCGACTGGGAAGAGGCTGGTGTTCCCAGAAGAGGCTGTGGTGCTCCCAGAAGCAGCTGCAGTGCTTCATCTGGTGCTCCCATTCCTCAGCTGGTGCTTGCAGTGGGGGGCACAGGTGCTTCTGTCTGTCTCCCCACCTGTTGCCTAAGTGGGGAGTGCAGGCTGTTGGGATGCACTAGTGCTCTCAGGGGGTGCACATGCACCCCCTATGCATCACCACTGCTGGTAGAACCCAGTTGTGGACACTGTCATACTTGTAAGTCAGGGCCTTGAGCTGCTATGGCTTATTCCTTTTACTAAATGTGAATAAGTAAGTGAATTATTATGTGAATAAGCTTATTCCTTTTACTAAATGTGAATATAAGCTGCTTCCACCTGAGGAAGGTTGTACTGCTTTAACTGTATTGGGCCAGTGAAAACAATATGACTCATTTGTGTGGTCAGACCCTTACCCTGCTTGGGTCAATGATGGCTCCATGCTGTATGGAAATGCAGAAGGCCTTGGTTACTTCTCTCTGCTCAGGAGCATGCTCTCTTCTTCCCTACTTGCTCTGGCTGATTTTGAAATACATAATGAGTAGTCCCGGTTTCAAGGACGTTGCTATACAGAGATGGATTTGTTTAATTTAGTTTTGCACCAATATGGCACCAATAGTGCAAATCCTAGTGCCACCAGTGTAGAGAGAGATTTTTTTCAGTGATGGGTTCACCAAATTCACCACATTTCAGATTAGGATGAGTTTCCTTGCTACAAGCCATCACTTTACAGCATTGTTATAAAACTCATGTTGGGGGCTTGCACTGAAGTAGATAAACCTGTGTCCTGTTATTGGCTACCATAATACAGAAAAGCCTCAGAGAGCAGGCAAACACATTATGAGAATTAAACTTGTCACAGGGACACAGTCAGGTAACCTGGAGTGTTGTTTAGAAAAATAAAACCCACTATATTACAAATATTTTCATGAAACGATTTGCATGTTAACCTGCTGATGAGGTTATAGTGGTTTCCCCATGTGTTCTTTTCCCCCCTAAGTCTTCATATTCTCTTCTCTTATTTTTGAGAACAACATAAACTTATAGTAGAGGAAAAGCTTCTAGCAGGCAAGGTATACAACTCAAGGAGCTTCATTTTATCTTTAATTTTACAGGAAGAAAGATGAAATGCAAATCTTTTTCTTTATTTGTAATAGGTCAGACTAATTTAGAAAAGTTGACATGCATTTGCATAGAAAAATATTGTAAACACAGTAGAATTCAAAGGTCATTTCTGGAAATCAAGGGCAATTTCTATGCTATTTTAATCCACTTCATATAGGTATAATGAATTTAGTACAGGGTGAAAGTCCAAGACTTTTACTTGCTGGTGTCTTTTATGTAACTCTAATAACTATGCAGGGGTCTATTATTATAATTTATTCAATGCTGAGAAAAGAAGAATCTGGCAAGGAGAGTTTAGTTTAAGACCTTTTGATTTATGCTGATTTCCACCCCCCCATTATTTGAACAGTAGCTGCTGAGAAAGATGAGGAACTCTATTGCCAATAGTTACATCATCTGAAATACATGTTGTCCATTATGCAGGCAAATGCTGAACTCTAGAGTCAGAACATGGAGCCAATGTCCTTATGCTGTCATATTAAAATACTCTTCAGTTGCAGACTAGGGTGTGAGATCAAAGGGTGCTGAAGAATAGGAAAATTGTCTCTTTTATGTAAAATACTAAAACAGCTGGGTTTCTCCTTTATCAAATAGGTAGCATATCTACTTTGAAAGATCAAAATTAGCAAATTCAGCATAGCTCTTATGAAAACACCTGATTAGAAAAAAGTAATGTTGTAGCTGTGATGGTCCAGAAATGATGTGGGAGGCAAGAATTTCTTAGGTTGATATCTTTATTGAACCAACTCCGGTCGTGTGTGTGCATGACTACTTCAATAAAAGTTATTGTCCAAAGCAAGAATTGCTTCTAGGAGGTATTAGACTTTTTACAATGCTTGAAAGATCCTAGGGCTGGAAGGGACCTCACAAGGTCATCTAGGCCCCCCGCTTAAGGCAGGATCTTGCGTGACTAGAACATCTCAGCTGAGTCTGTTGAACCTGCTTTTAAAAAATTCAAAGTCAGGAGATTGCACAATTTCTCTAGGTGGCCTGTCCCAATGCTTAACCACCCTCATAGTCAGAAAGGGTGACTTCTTAATCTCTAATCTATATTTCCTGCTGCTGAAGCTTGAGACTATTGTTTCTCGTCCTGTCCCCTACAGCCACAGAAAAAAGCCCATCTCCATTCTCTCTGTAATTGCCCTTCAGGTGTCTGAAATCTCCTTTCACCCTTCTCTTCTCCAGACTACATAACCCTAGTACTTTCAATATATCCTCATAAGTTATAGTACCTAAAGCCCCTAAACAATTTTGTTATTCTGCATTGGACTCTTTCCATACTGTCCACATTCTTCTTGAAGTGCAGAGCCCAAAACTGTACATAATATTGCAGCTGAGGACTTGCCAGTGTTGAATAGAGTGAAAGAATCATTTCCCTTGATTTGCAAGTAAATCTCTTGTCAATCAAATCCAGTATACTGTTGGCCTTTTTGCAACAAGAGCGCATTATTCGTTCATATTCAGCTTACAGTCTACTGTAAGATAAGGTTAGTATCAATGAATATACACATCAGGGATGAATTAGGCCCACTGTTTATATTATGAAAGTTTTTCATATTATGCATTTTGGAATATGTACCAAACTTGGTATAAATGGCTGAAGCCTTCTAGAATTAATAATTTGTACATTTATGCTTAAGTGTATTGAAGATGCTGTATGAGAGTCAGCAGTCTGGGTTATGACAAACAACATTAAAACCATTCTTGTCTCTCAAGCCATTAACCTATATTTAATTTTACAGCACATTGTAAAATTGTGTTGAACTGATTGTGTGAAATGATTGCTTGTTCTACAGTTATTATGTGAGATATTTGGCACCTTTTAGCTTGTACGCCCAATCCTGTAACATGGATGTATATTTGGATGCATTAAAATTAGGCTTCAGTTAAAACATATGCACTGAAAAAGAGAAGCTGGTTGGAACTGTACCTTATGTATGGAGCATGTCTACATGAAACGTTTACTGTGGAACTGACTAGTTAGCTTTGCAGTACATGTCTCGTTGACTACATGCGTGGCCCTATTAGGCCACAGTAAACTAGTAAACTCTGCTTCACGTTAGTACTTGTAAATACAAGTACTTTCTTGTGTCAGAGTTTTAGTGCATAGCAATGCATGTATAGAGGGCTGGCTGGGGCACGAGTGTACTTTAGTAAGGGGGCTGGCTGCCAGCTAGCCTTGCACTGAGGCATCCTTTTGCCTCAGCCAGCCCCTCCATAGCACACTTAGCCCAGTTGGAGCAGCCTTCAGCTGTAAGGATGACCCTGGGAGTCCTCTGCTAACCAGGGCTGGTCCAACTGAACTCCATGAGCTGCACATGAATAAACTACGGAACTGATTGGTCTGGAGTTAAATGCTCCTTGGTGCATGTTCAATGGCATGCCTGGGAGCAAAAATCTCCAGAGCAATAAGCTCCCGAGGTATTTATGTGTATGAATTGCATGTGTAGATGCACCTATGGTGGAGTGTATTACTCCTGGGGGTTTTTTGTAATTCATAAAAGAGTAAAGTGATACAAGTCTTATAGCTGAGGCTACTAAAAATTATGCCTTGTGATAGGATGTTGTTATCTCACCGTAGTAGAAGCTCCTTGGACTTTGTCAGAACTTACTTTGAGCCAGTGTCGAGAACCTCCGATGGGACCTTCATACCAATAGGATGATATAGTGACTGAAACCATTTGTGTTTGCACTAAACAGAACTAAGATACCATCAGCTTATTGTATCTTGCTTTTGTTTGTGCTTTAGGCTGGACTCAGGGCCATAGGATCTGTCAGAATTTTTAGATTATTTGCACAGTCATTGGTACAGACTGGTTACAAGTACCATGCAAACTTTTCATTTTCTCTCTATTTGCTAAAAGTATAAGCATGTGCCTATATACAGTTCACGTTGCGTCAAAACTGCCTTGAAGCTAGGAGAAAAGCATATGAACATTTCTTCTTAATAGAAAGCCCTAAAACTTCGTAATGCTTGTCTGCTTTCATGGTTTTGAAAGGCTTTAACTCTATAACTATGATGTAGATTAACAGGGAGAGTCCATTGCTGAGGCAGACAGATTGCTCCAGTATTTAACTCTTCCAACCAGCAAAATGTCAATTGGAAATTACCTAGCTCAGCTGATTAAGTTCCTTGCAAAGAAACTAGCAGCAGTTCCTTGCAAAACCATAGACTTCATCAATAAACTTACTGAGCTTTATGGTACAACTCAAAAGGGAATTATCCCCTGAGCAGATGAGGCAATTAATCTCTGTTTCTCTCCCTTCATACAGAAACTCTGACTGCAGTGAACAGAACTCTTTAACAATAAAAAGGGTTGCTTCCTGAGTACTTGTATTAAAATTTATAGGATATTGTCCTCACAAAGACATTTCCCAGTGGAATGTCACTCTTCATCATTAACCTTTGGGGTTTGCAACAGCCACAGAATATGCATTTGTGTCTCCCCACTGTTCTGGGAAAGATGTACATCATTACACTGAAGAAGGAATATGTGACAGAAATTTACCATAGTACAGTATGTGTAGATTATGATCCCAGCCAAGCCCTAACAGTATGAATTGGGGATGGTAATAAATGTGACAATTTAACAACAGCAGCATTCAATTTAAATTGATTTATCTCTCGTAGAGGACAGATGCATTGTTTTTAGACACATCAGTAAACTTCAAAGAAAATCAATTCCAACTTGAAAGAAACTTTGGATACAAGACAGACCAGTCATTAGGCAATGAACACATCTGTGAATGATCTAACTGTGCTAGCTGAAGAAGAATTTCAGTGCAGTCTGGCAGTGTAAACATTCTTGCTGGAGGTGCCCAAATGGAGGTAGCTCTTTTGAACAATCACAATAGGGATACTAACAGTGTGTTATTTAATCTGAAGCTAGGACAATTCTTGCTGGAAAGCAAAATACTAGTAGAGGGACTCTTGGTTTGACTGGTAGAAAACACACTGTGTCAGAACTGTAGGACCAAATCAGACTTATTTGAGACAGGCTTAACTCTATCAACTTCAGTGGCACTGCAAATGCTTACAGAATACTTTAATTTTCTCTTAACTGCTGAAGTCAATGAAGCTTTCCCTGCATTCATCATATCTGATTTTGGCCTGTGATGGAAAGAGGTGACTTAAGAATAGGGAAAAACTAAAGGATCAAGACTGATTTTACAGCACATTTCTATTCTGCCATAGTATTATTCTGTGAATTCTCTCTTCCATGAGCCACTAAATTCCATTAGCAAATATGGAAACTCATGGACTTACAAGCACTGAGCAAGACTAAACTGTATATTAAGTGAGTAGACTCTACTTGTTTCATGGTTTGGTGAAGGTCAGCTCTTGGTTATGACCACACCATTTACCTTTCCATGGTCTCCAAATTTATTTACCTCACCTTTAAATTCTGTTTAGCACATGAATATTTGCAAATAGGAATAAAGCAACTGAGGGAAAAAGAAACAAGTGTGAAAAATATTAACACGAATGCAAGTAAGCAAGAGTTAAATAGTGTACGGCTTCTGGGTTCAGCCTTTTCCCCCAACTTAGGAAAAGGCAGATCTCGAGGGAAGTCTTGAAATATTTTTTTAAGTCCAATAAGTTTCTTGACATTTGCTTTATTTGAAAATCCTCATTCTTGGAAAAGTTGGAAAAAGATAATATCCAAAGGTCTTTAGTTTTGTAAATGTTTACTGACAATTTCATCTAAATTTCTATTGAAAACTTGTAAGGTGATATTTTAATGAAAACCGTTTACTCAAGGATGACCCTTCCAACTCACCATTCCTATGATCCTGTGCTTTGGTTTCCTCCCCCCCACTTTACAATTATCGGTTGCTTTCTCAGTTGACAGGCTAGCCATATTACTGTTTGCTATCAGTGTTTCTGGACACATCCTCACAGCTGTCCAGCCTTGGGCCTTTTTTCCTGGAGGGAATTTACTTGTTCTCTGAAAAGGAACTGTGCTACACACCTAAAAATGATATCCAAGTATAGGTAACAGCAAGTAACCCTAACTCACTTATCACTATAATAGATTCTCCTCTCCCTCCCCCTCCCCAGCCCCAACTACCTCCCCAATGCTGAAGATCTTTCATATATATTCTGTTACCTATCCCTTGGGTCCATCAGGGGTGTAGCCCTGTATGTTTTCTCTTGAGAGTCTGTGACAGCAATAGATTGAAAGCAATTCTGAAAACAGCTTTTTCAAACAATATTGTGTAGTTTTTTAAGGAACAAAGTCCAGAGGGCAGGTAGGGGGAAAAAAAGCAACCAAGAAACCCTTAACTCCTCTATCTGTAATCCAGACAGTTCTGACATTTTTCATCTTTGAATTGGGAGGAGCACCCTCTGCACCATTTGCAGCTTACTGCCTTTGTCTGCATACAGGTCTTGGCAGTATATTTTTACTGCACAGTACAGTGTAGAGATACTTGCATTAGCTCTAAATGATCTGACTCATATTCCAGAAAAAATGCAGCCATGTTAGTGCACATAGCTCTGTGATGGCTAATTTACATCCTTTAGAGGTGCTTGTATCTGTGTGCTGATCTGCATTGTACCATATTGACAATAGCTCCAGTCAAGAAGCATTTCCAAATTCACACAACTACCCTCCTTTTCTTAAAAAAAAGTATATTTAATGATCTGGTCCCCTTGATCTTGAGCTTAGCCTTGGGACGAAGGCTCCGTTCTAATCTAGACTGGTTCAACCACTGTTATCTCCAGGCCCTTGAAAATGGATACCTGAGGCAGTTTATTTTATCTTCCCTGTTTGGTTCTGTACTAGCCCCTATTCAGTCTCCTTTAATTTAACTCTGTGCACTCAGGCAGCAGTATAAGGCTGAACAGGGAAACAGTTACATCTGTTCTTTATAAAAGATAATACAGATGTTTCCCAAGTTCATCACACCTTTTAAATGAGTTTGGTGTCCTTTTCCCCAAATAATCTTTAGAGCAGTCTTTCTCATTCTCCTCTAAATCCAATATGAGACCTTTCCTGTATATCATTTCAATGATGTCTGCATTATTGAAGTCCAATTCAATTTCTTTACAGATATTCAGTTGCCATGGTGCTCTGAAATGAAACCATTTTTGACAGTGCATCTTTTTCAGAAATTTGCCCAAATATTGTATTCTAGTTCTTTTCGTTGTGCACATTTCTTTCTTTTTCTTTTCTCTGTGTGATGCCTTTTGCAAACTCCTTCTAATCCTGACCTCCAGGTGACCTCCACTGGCAATTATTTATATATAAGGAAAAACTGAAAAGTAAGACCATATTCTGTAAGGTTAAATGAAAATGTGAACCTTGGGGATAGAGGAAGATAGCCATGGAAATAAAAGACTTTAGATTCAAAGATCCACTTTAGGGATGCATTGGTTGTCAAAATAAACTTACCTGGGAGACAGCTATGTACTCTGTGACCAGGAGTCCTGACCTACTCAGTTGCCTTGATAGCAAGGTCTTTCTCCAACCAGTAATTGGGTTTCTCTGATGAGAAGAGGTTCCTCAGACTTTAATGCTGTCAACCCTAAGACACTAAGAAATGCATTCCTCTCACGACTTTTGCAATTGTCATTAAATTGTGTGGGAGTTACAGACACACACATCAAGCAAAGAACAGACAGTAAAATATCATGGTCATGCAGTCAAGGTGGTTGATCCTTTCAAGTTTACTATTTTTAATCAGATAGCTGAGCATTTCTAAGCTAAGTTTGACTTTGGGACAGCTTGTTAAAAATACAGAAAGAAAATACAGAATTGTCTTTTCCTTGCAGGAAAATTAGGATGACTATAAATGTCTTCTGAGTTTCATTGTCTAGTCTTTGTGCTGGGGATGAGAGCAAATCAACTACTGCTTTTTTTTTTTTTTTTTTGCTCATGTAGAGTTTTTGAAATGGGTAAATGACCTCCTTTGTGCCAAAACCAGAGCAGTTTGTATTTGCAACCTCCCCCCCTTTTTTCCAAGTGTGAGGAGAAAACCAGCTTGAAAAAATTCCAACAGTACAAATATTAAGGGAAAAATGCAGTCTTTCCTCCCATCTGTCTGCACATTGTTCCTTGCATATTAGATTCCCAGTACTTTCAAACACTAACACTTTTTATTTGTGTTTTTTTTTATTTTCCTCCATTATTTTACAAAGCACAAGATTTATAGAAGACAGGACAGTAGTACCAAGAAATATTTTAACCTATATGGGACATAACTGCACAATTCCATGACCAGCACTTAATCCTGCATTGACTTTAATGAGATTTAAGCACACAAAGTACATGAAGGTTTCTTGTAATTCATGTTTCACCCCCTACTTAAAATTGACAGCTGTTAGGGATAGACACAAATGATCAGAAGGGACTTCCAATCACACTGTAATTTTGCACTTTACATGAAGCACTTAAAATTACAGCATGATAAAACTTAACAGACTTTCGGTGTTTGGTGGTTGGGGCTCAGAGCCTCCACGCACTGGTTGAGGCTAGGAGGCAGAGGACGTCACATGCCTTGCAGCTTGCTTTGCCAGTTCTCCCACACAGCAAGAGAGAGCAGAGAAGAGGTACCTGTAGCCCCTTTCTTAGGCTTTCAGTGATAGCCTTTCAAATGAGCCCCACTGCCCCCCTCCAGCCAGCAGAGATCAGCAGTGTGGCCTGCAGGAGGGAAGGGTGTGGGGTAAAGGGGACCTCTCTCCCTGGTAGTGGTGGGGAAACCAGATTCTTCTGTGCCCTTCCCAGGGAAGCTGGCCCAGGCACCCCTGCCTCCCACAGACCAATCTTAATGGAAGCTGGGGCTGAGATCAGACATGCTCAGTGCATAGCACAGACACAGGTGTGAGATGGGGCTGAGACTGGTGCACTTGGTACAGGGTCATGCAAAGAACATGCCAGTCTCAGCCCCCCTTGCTCAGGGGTGGGTGAGGGGAGGCTGTGAAAGAACTCCATTCCAGCTTTCTTTTTTTGGGTGTGTTGTTTTTTTTTTTTCTTTTTTCCTTTCTCTTTGTCCTTTCACCTGTCAACCTGCTTGCCCTGGGCTACTGCATACATGACTGACCTCAGGTATGAAGGAGGGAATTTGACTTCCCTATGGTTTGAGCTCTGATCTCATGTCCTGGGGGAAGGGGATTGGTCCCAGTCAAGGTGTGGTGCTTTTTAAATTGGTTGGTTGGCATAACACAACACCTGGCCTTGATTGGAGCCAGCTGGTAAAGTTAGGAGGGGCTATTTAGGAGAGGGGGTTTCCAGGAAGCCATGTTGAGACAAATTAGCAGAAACTTAACTAGAAAGGTAGCTTACAGTCATTTAGAAGCATATCAAAATGGCTATCAGTCCAGTTCTGTTTGCTCTGGGTATTCTTTTGATATTTCTCTGACTTGTACCCCTCCCCAAGCCTACCCTCTCTACCCGACAAAGCTATTCACTATAACACGCTCTGAGGTACATGCTTAAGAGGGTTTGGGCACAACTCTTTATTCCTTGGCTTGGCTGACTAAGAGAGGCTACTTTCTGTGTTTCACATTAAAGGAAGCACCCCAAGATCTTGCAGTGGTTCAAGCACCCTCTAGGTCTGTAAGGCCTGTGTACTCTGGGGGGACATGGGGCCTGAGCAGTGACTAGATCCTGGATGGTGCTGGCAGTTACTCCAGGCTTGCGGGTGTGCTCCAGGAAGGGGGTCAGCCAGTTGTAGGCACCCCAGGGGAGATGCTTGGAACTTGGTAGGTACTTGAGTACAGTAAGGTGAGTGACACACCACAGAAGTGCCCCCTACTGGCCCTCTACAGAGGCGTTTTAATTAGAGCAGTTCATGGAGAACGACTCTAATTAAAACATCATAGCTTCATGTATATTAAGCCCCCATGTTTAAAAATGGCTGCAGGACACTTTAAGTAAAGCTCATTGGGTAGGCTTATGTTAAAGTGCCCAAGAAGCTATTTTTAAACCTGCAGAGGCTTATACGCATGCAGCTGTGGCGCTGCAAGAGTGGTCTAATTAGAATGCATTGGAGCATGTGTATAGGCATCCTTACATTTCATTTGCTGCAGTTCCTAACCTTTTGATTGACACCTGTTCCCAGAGTAAAATTCAGAACACTGTGACAAACATCATTTTGTACAATATATGGGAAGAAGTAGGCTTTTCAGAATTGGATCCCAAATTTACATCCTATCTAGCTAAGTCCCTTAATGCTGTTTTGGATTTGGTCCTCTGGCCTTTGAGTTCACTCTTGCAACATTTAGTGCCAATAAGGGAAACAGGGCCATTAGATTTTGTACACCTTTCTGTCTCCACCAACATTTGTGCTGTTCTTATTCTACTTAGAATTTTTATTCTAATTTGTCAGTCCTCTATCCTCTCTGCCTCTATTTATTTGACCTTCCCATTAGCTGAAGAATATTGTTTGCAACCTGCTGACATTATAGCACAGAAGCAGGGCTTGAATCTTCAAATGGTTCCTCCACAAATGAAGCTTAATACCAAGAAGAGCTCAAATAAAAAGAAACACTGTTCAATAAAAACAAGGGGAATCAGCCACTTAGGATTATTTTTTTCCCTTCTTTATTCTATCGCTGCTCTGGTCTCAGCTCTGTTGGGCTCCATTCATTTTTTGGTCAAAGAGCAATATGACATTGTTTTAACATTTTGGTTCTCTTCATCTGACTTTCCCTGGCATAAGCCTTGGTTTCTGCAGGGGGTCAATAAAGAAAATGTAGAGCTGTGTCTTTCCAGAAAAGAAGCAGCATATTAAATATTGAAACATCTAAATTGTCTTGGTTTTAATAATGTAAAAATAGTGTGTTCTTGGTAATAAATTTGGGGGTAACTACAAAAATAATACTGGGCTATTATATAGTATTTCCTAATAACAAGCAAGTTGGATATAAAAGTATTTTAGCTGGCAGACACCAGTTTTTTTCTTCTCATCTCCTATTTCTTCCTCTTTGCGTTAAGGTGTTCTTTAAAAAACAAAGCAGACAAAAAAACTCAACACTAGGACTATGTGGAAAGATGAGACGCATATTAAACTTTCTGTAGTAGACTGAAATTGATTCAGATATTTCATCTCTGGAAATAGTGGATAATCAAAAGGGGTGTTGCATGACTTGTTATGTGACTAGAGTAAAAGTTGTGTTTGATTTTGATGTAGAATAATGAGACTTGTTTGATATTTAAATATGTTGCGTCAGGGCTGTCTTGTTATTAACTGTGTCAAATTCATCTGAGTTACTATCTATACATATTTTTCTATATATATGCAGTTCTGTTATTCAAGAACCGTTTTGAGAGCCATTCTTAAGTCTGTGGAAAAATCCAAAGGATTGTATTGTTTAGGGAAAGTCTTACAAAGTAGGTCAGATGTGACGAATCGAACTACTGAGAAGGGATTCCAGTATTCCAAGTATAGATAAGCTTCGGTGTTGTCAAATGGACTGAGTTCAGAGCCCTAAATGCTTGACTAAGGCTGAAAAAAAGAAAGTCCTGTTACTCCAGCTGTTTTGGGCTGCTTAAACTATTATTTTTCAGATATTAAAATTCTGTAGAGAGCGGTAATCTTTAGGATTTATCCGTCATCCAAGTTATGAATTTTTTCCTTGTGACATGAATATTTGCCTTCATTCTTCTTATTAAGTAAGCCACCCCATGTTCAAAACAAAACCTGACCTATTAAACCTGACAATATTCAACATAAAATCTCAAATGTGTTTTAAGAAAAATTGCATTTTTTTTTAGAACAGTTAATGCCATGGATTAAACAGGAGATGATCTAAGCTCAGTGGCACCAACAGCAAGCCAAATTCATAGAAGAATTGCATGAAGAGGTTATGCTCCTTCTCTTTGAAGCTAATCATATGTCATGTTTTCTGCAGCTCTGAATGTACATATATAGCAAATTTTTTGTATTTTCAAATAATAATCACATGCTGGGGCTTAAAATATATATCTAGATCTGGTGCTGATGCCCATGACATTCTCATGGTTTTATTATAAGGAGGGCAACAGGAAGGATTTTTTTTTTTTTATCAATTGCCCTACCATCATGGATTAACTGAAGAGTACAGGACATTTATAGATGTGCTCTGGGAGGTGGGAACGGTGCTTTAATTAGGTGGGGGGGTGAGGGAGGGAGGGAGGACTGCTTGTGTGGAGCGCATGCATCTGTTGATGATACTGTTTCAATCTCCCTCTTCATACTGTCTGCAAACTGACAGGCACTCACAGGTCCCAGACATTACAAACCAGGTCATTTCTCACAGCTATCTCTGTCCCCTCTTGAACACTGACAGATTGCAGCATTTGAAGCAAGGAAGCCAGCAGGCGGCTTATCAGCCCATCAAGGGAAAAAAAGCCCCTCTCATTAATTCAAGCTCTCCTTTAAACAGCTTTTTCCAAGGAAGGAATGGAGGGTCATTACCAGCTGACCTGCTGATTAGTTCCAAAAAGTCCCAAGTGTACACTGTCCTGTCTGCCTTTGTTCAAGTAAAATTGAAGACACACAAGACAGGCACTTCTCAGCATTAGCTAACATGGGGTGGTATGGCCAGATTCTGGCTGGTGTCCCTGCCACTGGGGTCCCTGCTATGGGAGAGTGGGGATTCCTGCTTGAGTAGTGAGTGAGGAGAGGATGGGGTGGGGGGAAGGTTAAGGAGAGGGCGGTGAATTTTCATTGAGCCTGAGACCAACAATATCTCTTTGAACAAAGATTATTAAGGCAGTGGGTAAGAGTTCACCCTGATGTGTTCTTACTACAATTCATTCTTAAGTGATTTTTTTTTTGCATACTCATAGTTTTGTTTTGTTTTTTAAATACTGACACTGATAATTGACTGCCTCAGAGGCTAATGAATATGAAGTCTTCATCAGTTATCAGAGTGGTGAACTGCACAGAAATATTGACCAGGCAGTGGGAAAGATAAACACAAACCTTAGTTTTCCAGTGTGGATGTGCATTCTGATGTCCATCTGGAGTATGGGTGGATCTGTTGGATGTAGTTATCCAGGAACTGTTCACCAGATGCTCTCTCTGAGTTGTCCTCTGTTTGGCACTTGCTGCCCTTTCTTGGTCTGATTGATACGTTAACCAACCAGGAATATTACAAAGCCCATCTTTTTGCCTGAGGAGGCTGCTGAGGCAGTTGTGGCCTAAAGTGAGTATATTTTAGGGACACATTTTATCATGCTTACTGTCTAAATTATGTTTTAACAATGTTATGCCTATGGGTGCTGTGGCAAAATGCCGGGCTAGCGGCTCCGGCACCGCTTAGGGGAGCCGCGGGCTTTGCAGAGTTGTGCGAACGCACGGCTTGTGGGGCGGGATTGAGGTAGCTCTTAGCCGCCCTCGAGGTTCGCCGAGTTGGCACAAGTAGACGACTTACAGTAAGTAGTTAGTGTCTCTTAATCTATAGGGTGTCCGTTGGTTCACGAGGTTCCAGAGCCAGCCCTTGCGTTCCAACAGTGGAACTAGTCCAAAGCTAGGTGCGGCTGCCGACTCCTTAAGTCCCAGAACTGGTCAACGGCTCATTGATATGGAATGTTAGTAATAAAAGTTATTACGGACCAGATATAGAGTAAAATAAAAAGATTTATTCACTCACCTGGCCTCACCCTCTTACAAGTAAGAGGGGAGGCCGGTTGGAACGAAGTTGCAGTAGATACAAGTATAGCGAGCGTAGGTATGCTGTCTAAGCTACGATGAGAGGCAGTCAAGAAGTGGAGTCTCCGATGTTTCTTCAGTTACAGTATGCTGGATACTAAAGGGGTCTGTTGGTTCACGGGGTTCCAGAGCCAGCAGCTGCCGACTCCGTAGTCCCAGAACTGGTCAACAGCTCATGAATGGGATAGTCTATAGGGTGTCCGTTGGTTCACGAGGTTCCAGAGCCAGCCCTTGCGTTCCAACAGTGGAACAAGTCCAAAGCTAGGTGTGGCTGCCGACTCCTTAAGTCCCAGAACTGGTCAACGGCTCATAATTGGGAAACACAAAGCAATACTGTAACACAGTGAATCGTTGTCAGTTGTCGGATTTCTGAGGCCTTTATCTTCGCTGGGATACGCCCAGGCGGGGAGGCTGAGAACCGGTCTGCTTGGTGATCAGGCCCACAGAGTTTTCCAGTTGTCGTCTCTGCTGCTTCCTGCTTTTTTGCCTCTTTTATAAATGTTTGTTGGACTGCCTCTATGACACTAACTATAGTATACAGATAGGATAATTTTCTTTTACATAATTATTGCTAGGCAGATTTTCTACATAAGTTTCATTTCTGCAGAAATGACACTTCTAGATAAGAAATGAAATTTACAGAATGCGCATGTGTAGCTTAATGCCAGTGGAGAAAAGTACAAAGCGTTCATTTTGATTAACAGTCCACTTCAAGGTTACATAAATGTGAGAGTGCCGCGCGGCAGTTACACAAAAAAGAGAAAATAATATAAAGTCTTTGCTAAAAACTATAAGACAGTTACAGGTGCATCTAGATGTGCTTGGACCATTGGTTTCCCAGGGACAAGTAGTGGTGGTGCACCTTCCACCACTGCTTCTTGTCCCTGGGAAACACCTGTGTAATGTGTGCTTTGGTGCGCAGCATGTTGGCCCTAGGTGGGGTTGGGGAGGCTTGGACTAGCACTAGGTAGGCCTCAACAGCCTTATCTAGGATCCTAGGGGCTTCCTGGGGTTGTAGCCACAGCAATTCTGCACCGCAGAGCCTGGCTGTTAGTGTACCACAGCTCCAGGTGGCCTGGCTCTGCTGTTCAGCAACATGTGCTGGCTAAGCATGTATTGCTCCATTTTTTTTCCCTGTAGGGTTTTTTTTTTTAATTTTGTTGACCCCCTGGATTATCCAGAGGTAAAAAAAAAATCCATGGGAAAAAATCACAGCACAGTGCATGCTTGGGCAGTGTGCCCTTGCAGTGCAGAGAACACCAGGCTGTGTGGTATGTGGTGCTGCAAACATGTTTGCAACACCACGTATAGCCAAACTCATGGACACACCCTATGACTCCAAAGTACAGGGTGGATACTTATAGGTGCATTTTAAGTATACGAGGAAATAAAATAATTTTGTGAGTTATGCAACACGACTGATCATTAGAAAATCTGGGCATCTCAATCCTCTTAATAAAATAATGTGGCTAGTAGGCTAGGCACAATAAAAGGAAATTGAGTGTGTTATTAAGAACACATTTTTTTAAAGAAAATTTTTAGCAAGCACCTCAAGTCTGCAAAAATCAGGATTATTCAATTTTTCCAAGTGCAGAAGCTAATAATGTTCCAGACTTGTGATCCTCTTTGGGATCTCAGGATACAGCTGGAGGCCCTGTGGCAACTGACCGTAAGAACAGCTGGTAAAAGATTAGTTTTGCAATATTTGCAATATTTTGTTCTCTCCTGAACATTTTCACTGAAAGGGGCTATAGTCATGGCTATCATCTCTCAAAAAGCAGAAAATCATGGGTTTATTTTTTTAAATATAAAATGTGTGGATTTCTCTGTCAGTCTTTAGTCATATGTTTCTATGCTTACCTCTTGCTGTTGAGTACAGTTGGGGGGAAACGTTATATAAAAATAGACAAGGACTCTGAAAACAATATTTCATAGGCCCTCACTTTTCTTTCTTTTTTTTTGCTGGAGGGGGCCTTAAAATGATGTATGTATGTAAAGTTCTATGCATTGCAGATGATAGCCCTCTTCTGGAGGGCCCTTGGGCCCTCAACTACTTGACACCCATGAGATATGCTATTTTATATTGGATAGCAAAATGTGGATAAAAGTTGTAGAACCTATGAGAATGGTTTACTGATTTGTGTGGTTAGTAGCATGCTTCTTGAGATGTTAGTTCAATGGTATTAATGGATTAAAACAAATACAGTTAATTCCCTGCCACAAATAAATTTAGTTTGAAATTGTTAATCTCATTAATTCATTTAAAGTCTAAACAAGGAACTTTTCAATTTATGCTGTGGGATTTTTAATAACCCCATACTTTTTAATTTGAAACTAATTGAGTTTTTATACAGTTGTGCTCCAGTAAATTAGTTTGAGTGGCTCAGATTTATTCCTTTTTTAAACAATAAAATGTCATCATTTGCACTTCAAATTCTGAGCTGCATTTTCCATACAATAGAAAACTATATAGCTTGGATATTTTGTTTACCCTTAATTTAAAAGCAGTCTTGGGTTATATTTTAAGTACATTATATTTATTTTAAAGTTATTTTCTTTTTTTTGGCGGGGGGGGGAGGGGAGTGATGGGAGGGAAGGTATTTTGTTAATACCTACCACCATTGGGTTTTTTTTTGTTTTTTGGTCCTGATTCTGGTTTATGGAAGTCAGTGTGTGTTTTGTCACTGGCTTCAGTGGAGGAGGAATGGGTCATACTAAACCTTCTGCCTCCCCTCCTTCACTGGCTCTCTGCATAGTGCATGTACAGAATGTGTAATTAATTGCCATGCATTATTAACCAGAGCATAGAATTCAAATAGGATGGCTCTGAGAGCAATTCAAGTGCTTATCATTAAGAAATTTCCCTTTTTTCGTTCCAAGGCAGCTGTTAAATTGAACAATAACTGCTACACTTGACTGTCATCTGTCCTTACCTTTCAGAGGTGAAGCAATCATCTGTTTCTTGAATTCTTTAAATACCAAATATCTTAATATGTGGATTGTAACAATTAACATGTACTCTTCCCTCCTGAGATTAAACACATCTAACAAGTTCATTTGTCAAGGCAAAGCATCCTGTTTGCTCAAGAGATTGCTTTTTAACTCCCTGGACTGTGCTAGTTCAAAGTGTGTAGTAAAAAACCTGACAGCTCTGTTTAAAAAATAAATATTTGCTTTTACTAAATGAACTATTTACATTATTTTCAGCCATCAGTTACCCACTTCATTAAGAGTGCTTGACACCCAACTGGGATGAGTGCTGGGCTATTGTTGCCCAGCAGCATGTATACTGCAAAAACAAAAGCATGTGAGGAGAAAAGGGAACTTTGTCATGAAGGGGCCAGTAAATAACCTCATAAGGAATTCATTATTTAAATTGGAGCCAGAAGAGTTAAGATATAAGCTATGAAATATAAGGACCTGAACACATGACACATTTACACTGTTGTATGCTGCCCGTATACCACTGTAAACAAAAATCAGGCATGCCCCTACATTTTACTTGTGTAGAGTTGCCCTAGGTAAAATCAGGGTTAAAGCTGCACCGGTGAAAAATATACTTAAGGAAGTGTTGTGTGTCCACTACTATGTGCTGAGCAAATGGCTACCCCAGCAAACAAGCTAATAGTGGTTGCATCTACACAAGACACTGACTGCACAGTCATCACAGTGCCAACGAACAGCTTTTTTGTGACGCTACTGTGCAGTAGCATTGTCACAGTTTCTGCCGTGCAATACTACTGTGCAGTAGTATTGAGCTACTGTGCAGTCAGCATCTTGTGTAGATGCAGCCACTGTCTCCAAGCGATGTGGTACTCAAATAACACCTAATGCAGAGGCTACCTGAGGCTACCTGACACTGCTGTATCTTGTATTGGTGTAGAAAAACAATGCAATGAAATCTGGTTAATTTGCCACTCCAAAGGGACTGCAAATAATGGTGAATTGGTCACCACTGGATACCAGGAAGCAGTCATGGTGGTAGTGAGGCAGGTATTACTGGAGTGAAACTGGAACAATGGTAAATTATTCCACAGTAGATCTGGCCAGAGGTTATAGTTTAAATTACATCACTGTTCAGTTGCTAGGTCCAGACCCCCCAAGGTTCTGATTCTGAAAACTCCTCCTTAAAGGAAATCCTGAAAGAGTATGGAGGTGAAAATGCTGCCAGCTCTCTTCTGAGGATCAGGGAACTGTCTTGACTTAAGGAAGTAGAACTTGTAGGTGAATTTGACCCATACTTGCATACTAAAATGTTTAGAGCAGGAGTCCATAGTTCAGAATAAATCAAATGAAAATGTAAGTGGTTAGACTCTTACCAGTCTTTTAGAATTATTTTTAAGTTTGTGTCCTTTCTTCCTGGAAACCTATGCCACAAGCAGAAGTCTGGGTGAATACAAGGGTATAAAATTATGAATGATATGAGAATTATGCTGCCATGCTCAGTACAGTGCTCAAATTAGCTGGATGCTGTTTGCATCCTAAGCTATTTCTGAAATTACTTTTTTTATTATTAGTGGAAGTAAGTATTCTGCTTGTGTCTTAATATGATGCCATCAAAAAATTGTCTAAATGGTCTGCCAAAAATATCTGGAGGGTAATTTGGGAGCTACTTACATGCTTTCTAAACATAGCAAAGAATACTTAAATTTTTAATCCAAAGGATTGGGAGCTAGTAGTCACTCGGTCTATATATACAGTTTTCCAGCATCTACTACAGATTTTATTTCTTTTGTAGTCCTTTTGGGGTGGGAAGTACTCACTGAAGTCAGCGGTTAAACTAACATAATTTTAGTGGAGCAAAAATTTTGCTCCCTGTATCTATGGTATGGTAAATAACAAGCAAAGTCATTTTGTTTTCTTTAAATATTCATCCTGTTTTGACCCTTTAGAATGATACCATGTTTTCCTTATACAAGATGGGGAATGATATTGCTCGTATAGCCAAAATGAAGAGTGAAGGAGTAAACAAGGACCTATAAACATAAGACTTAATTTGGTCTTGGTAGTCTTTTGTGCTAACTTGAACCACTTGGTCTTGACAGCTCCATTTTGAAACTAAGTGTTCTTCTGAGACTCCAGCTTAGGTATAAAGTTTATTAATCAATTCATACCAATCTCTCTCAACAGTCAATTGCAATAAGAAGGAATGAGAGCAGATCACACCAGAAGATAAGGAGAGAGAGAGAGAGACATGCGTCTCAGTAGGGTGTAAAAAACTGATTAATGTTACTGGCACTAGCAATAATTCATCAATAGTCTAAAGCAGAGGTAGGCAAAATGGTGGATCCAGTCATTGCCTGTACTCCATTTCCCAATGGCCCCTGCCCATGTCACTGTGGCCAGTTTCCTTAGAGACCCCACCAGTGGTGTTGCTGTGGCCAGGGTTTCCATAGAGACTGGCCCCAGCAGTGCTGGTAGGGCACACAGTTAGATGGGGAGAGGCTCCGTGCCTGGGAATGGGATCTTGCAGTGGTGACCGCGTGGTTTGAAGCTGGGGCAGAGCCATGATCCGCTGCCTGCATGTCCCTGCCAAAGGTGTGTGGGCAGCAGAATATAGCCCTACCCCAGTTCTGGACTATGTTGTCACTGCCACAAGATCTCGCCCCCAAAGTAGCTCCCTGTTCAGCTGCATACCCTGCCAGTGCTGCTGGGGCTGGTCTCAGGTTGAGCCAGGTCGTATGAATGTTGTGGTTTTATGTCTGCAGAACTGGTCCTAGAACTTTCATCTGTCCTGGCTGCTGTGGTATTTTGATAGTGAGTTTAGAGAGAATTTTGATTATTAACTGCAAGCAGTTCTGTGCTCTTTCCTTCCCTTTCCCACAAGCTGGCATTGTAGAGTGTGAATATTGCAGAGATGAATTTGCTGCCTAAATGAGCACTCTCAAGAGACATAGCAAGGGTTCTTCTGAAAACAATGAGCCCTTGAACTAATTGGATTGCCATTTCTAACTTCCTCAAGATAAAAAAACAATCAGATTACAAGTTAAACTTTCCATCAGCTACCTATATAGTTTCCATGGTCTTACTGAACCCGCTGGGTGTTAACCAGTTCATTTGCCTCCTTATGTTTTGGGTTTTTTTGCTGCTGTTACCTTCCCATCAGGCTTTTTTCTACCTGTGGGTGGAGTTTTAACCCCACCTTTCTTGTCTCTTCCCTTTGACATCAGTCATCTTGCCTTTGCCATTTTCTGTGGTCACCTTCCTGGGGCGCAGACAGAAGTTACATTTTTTGGATGATCAGCCTCCTGAAAGTGCTCTGTAGCCATCCCTTGACACACACTGCACAGTGCTTTTAAAGTGTCACTTAATGTGAAAAGTTAACTCTCATTGGAATTAGATATGAGATGAAAGTTCTCTGCTTTAGAGCACTTTAGGGAATTTGTGTTCCCTAGGGTTAAATATATTGCATGATCAGGGCTGGGCTGATGCAGTCCAGCCCTGCCCCCTGGTCTTTCAGCAGGAAGGGAGGGGGAATGAGCTGCCAGCTGGGATTTGCCTGCCCTGAGCTGGAGATGGGCAGGGGGGATATTGAAGCCCCTCCACCCTCCCCTCCAGCTCAGGCTGGGCAAAACCCACCTGGCAGCTCTCTCCCTCTCTCCTCCCTTCTTGCTGGGAAGATGAGACAGGTCTTGGAGAGAGGGGTAGCTCCTTGACTGCAGGCAGGCTTGGGTTCCTGAAGTCAGGCTTCATTCCCCCCCCCCCATCCTCCCCCACAACCTCAAAGGGAGAGCATGTGTTGGGTGTGGAGGGGTTGCTGTAACTCATGGTGCTTTATGTAAAGGGCCATGAGTTAAAGCAGGGGCCTGAATGTCTGTCAACACCATGGTGGTCAGCAAGAAAAATGTTGTTACATTGACCATAAATTTTCCATGAGCCCTGTGTTTTGTGATGCTAAATACAGTTTGTTTTTGTGGTAAGCTGGAAGCTGCACTCCCCAAATGTCTTCAGAGGTGGAGGTGGAAGGGGGGTGAGAGGAGGTGGAGAATTGTTACCACATCTCTTCATGAAACTAAAAATTAGAATGAATGACATGCATTATTATATATAATCTAATTAAAACATTTCCTTGGCATTTTACCATGTAGCTAATTAAGGTTTAAAGTGACTTAAAGGTTAACAGGTTTAAGGTTAAAGACTTAAAAGGAGGTCACTAATGTATCCAAATTGGAGAATCTACTCTGTAGCATCATAAATTATTCTAGTTTTCTGCAGCCTAAAGGTACGTTTGAAACTGATAAAAGCCTGGCAGTGACAGTCAACATGGATCTTGGTGTTGCTTGTAGCCTTGCATCACTGTTTCTGTTTCCCTAGTCTGCCTTTGTACAGTACTCAATGTGCAGTAACACTTGTGCATTGGCCTCCTTACCAAACATTGTCTTCTTAGTATGAGATCACTCTCAATATTCCAGTCATACATTCCTCTCGCACAAAGGTGACTGGTAGGGAGGCATGGAGTGGGAGGGGGGCACATGCCTACCATGACAGGGTGGTCCCTGCTGCCACCCCCGCCAGCTTCTGCAGGTGCTCCCCCAGACTCAGGAGGTACCAGTTGCTCATGCTCTCACATGTATCCTTCTGTATCATTTTCCATGCCATTTCTTATTGCATGTGATGCTTTTCCCAACCAAGCTACAAGGTTCTACTTTCTTTTTATTCAAACCCATCATAGAAATCAGCATCCTTGAGGAACTACAAGAATTTAAGTTCCCAGCTGCTTTTCCCAATTACAAGTGTACACCCCCCCACACCCTCTATCTATCTATCTATCTATCTATCTATCTATCACATATGTAGACAGTAGGCTTTTTAAGTTACAATATATAATATTTTTGTTATAATATATGACTGTCTATTTGATCAAGAACACTGTCCTGATTAATTATCCTCTTGACTGCTCTCAAGATTCTACTGCATGTATTACTTACTGGTACTGACAATAAAGCAAGAAGGACTATAAGTGTCTTTAGAATCAGCATTGAGTAATGACATTTCAAGAGGATGGAATATAAAGCCATAAAGAAACAATCCATCCAGGAGGCTACTGCCCAGCTAGCTTTGCTGATTGTAGATTACTAATTTAAAAAGCTAGCAGTCAGATGAAGTATTTCTAAATGGTCTTAGCCCTTCCCATATTGGTTCACTTTACTAGTCAAAATGGTCATTATTCCCCCAACTTTAGTTAATGCATAAAACAGCAACAACAGAAAGCACGGTACATAAGCACTTGAGCCCAAGGGAAGTTTTTGTTAACAAGAATGGTATTTGCCTGTTTTTTGTGCTTTTTTTGGTGGCCTACTTATGCCTAATGCTATCAAGAGAAGGGAA
The DNA here is from genome assembly GCF_052110815.1 of Crocodylus siamensis. NCBI lineage: Eukaryota > Metazoa > Chordata > Crocodylia > Crocodylidae > Crocodylus > Crocodylus siamensis. The sequence continues at coordinate 88,176,503 of NC_143399.1, read as the reverse complement.
TGTAACACACAAGCCAAAAAGAGGGAAGGAGGATAGTTATGTGATTAAAATAACAGGATTGGGGCACAGGATATGTGGACTTCTTTCCTTCCTGTGCCACAGACTTCCTGTGTGACCTAGGTGAGTCACCTAATTTTACTGTAATGCAACCCTTAACTGGTAAATTGAGGATGATAATACCTACTTCATAGCAACAGGATGAAGAGAAATTCCAAATATTTGCCACCTACTCAGATAAAAGGATAATGGGAACCATACTGGAATCTTCATGGACCTTGATGTTTTGCTGAAAAGATATTAATAGTGAAGCAAAAAAAAGGTATAAGAAATATCTAAACTTAGTTCCTAGTCGAGAAACCTTATTTAATCCAACACAGGCAGGCTGTACCACATGTGGTGTTCTATATAGGAGACTGAATGAATATGTGCTTCCCTCTGGTTGCCTGATTTAGTTCTACGTAGCATCATTCCCTATTCTTCTTGGTATAAAAAGGTTGAGCTTTTATTTTAAAGGCAAATTTGCCATGCACTCTTCCCTCATCAATTTGTGTTGTTGTATATGGAATATTTTTATTTTTTATTATAAGACTTTGTACGCAGTGGAAATAAGAATATAAGATAAAAGGCAACATTTTTAGACAACTGGTGTGCATTAGATGTGCTTTCTTTATCAAGGCAATGTAACATTCAGAAGAAATGCAGCACATACCCACAATGGTGGTGCTCCCATACCTTATCAGCCCTGGAAAAAGGACCCTTATCAGATTAGTTTCAATTCTTGATTCTAAACTAAAACTTATACACTGGTAAAATAATTGCAAACTTTTTTTAAATCCCAGTGATGCATTCTTTCTTGTTGACCTAACTGCTTCCACCATAGTACATTACCCAATGATGTGGAAGTGTGCTAGATTTTTATCATATTTCAAAATCCGTACTTGAACTTGGCAGACACAAACTATCTTAAGAGGAAAGGTATATTTCTCTATCATATTTTACAGACACTGCTTAGTTTCTTCACCTGTATCTCTTGGGCTGCATTTGGGCATATTTATACTACAGGTTTCTTTTAATGAAAACTAACACATATAATGCACACAGTATTACGGATCCCCAAATACTCTGTCACTTTTCTGCTTTCAAAACAATGGGAAGACTATCCATGGTGTAGATAGATGTATAGTGTTAAGGAGTAAGTAGGAAGGGCAAAAGCTCAGTTTCATCTTCTTGTATCGTATCTAGATCTGTTTTCTGTTGCTTGCTAAAGAAAGAAGGCCAGGGTAGTACATGCACAGTGGTATAGGAATGCTGACTGTGTTTTGGAAGCAAACCATAAATGAGGTCTATTGAATCAAATCAATATGGGAAATGGCACTTACTTGACAGTTTATAATTTAACCAGATACGTGTGGATTTTCATGGGGCCAGCCAAAGGGAACCTATTGACCTCAAGACTATACTTTGTGTCAAATGTCAAGGTCCTACCCCAAACCAGAGATGCAGGATCTCTTCAAAATGGGCAGACTACTTTATACAAGAGAAAGGGGATGGATGGCTAATTACTGGCATGGCTGCTCTACTATTAAAACACATTATTATGTTGTTAATTTGTAAACAAAACACCATTTAGTAATACTGATAATATTCCCAGTCTTGGTTACACACGAATTACTATTCTAGAAAGCTGAATTAAGATACTTGTCAGGAAGAGGTATAAAAATTTTTCTCCTCTACACAGAAAAGCCCATTGGAAGGGGGCACAAATTCCTTGTGTTTTTTCATGTGAATTTAGTTGACTTCAGTGTTGTTTGCCATCAAAGCCCATCCCTGGAGATACTCCCTGATCTAGGAACTGTATTAAAGATAAAGACCCATCTGTGGCTAAGTCCTAAAAGCTTCCTCCTAGAAGCTCCTGGTTACAGCATGGTGGGGCAGCTCTGAGGAGTTTCTTCTTCTTCTCCTGCCACCCTTTCCATGCCCATATCACTCTAGTCCAAACCTCGCATATGGAGGATGAACCCACATGCAGTGAGGGAAAGACATTTTTGTATATGGAAAATCTCATGGCACATCTTTCCCAGATGAATGACCTCAATAATCCTAGTAGCTTTGTGTGAGTACTTTCTTAGGAACGTTGAGGGTGACTTACTGACCTTAGACCTTGGAAAGTCAAAGTGTCTCTAACAGTGCCAGTTTAGCTTATTTTGCTGTATGTACTTTACAGTGGTAGGTCAATTTTGAAGGTGAACACTATTAATGACCTATCTAATGTCTAAGACAGGGACATATATTCCTATCATCCAAGCATCAGCAAGTTCTAATACTAATGCTGAAGAATATTGAAGAAAATAATCTTGTATTTTGGCAGAATAAATATATTTTACACTTCAAATTTCTAACTTGTTACTTTACTGTTTTGAAGTTCATCTAGCATAAAACAGTAACTATGAAGCTTAGAAATACAAAAATTAACAGTACACTTAATAATGTAAAATAGCGCATTACAATATGCAATAACACAAAGCGGATGTATCCGATAGTGCATGTGTAAAAACAAAAGCTTGCAGTGAATGTTAGGGAAAACTAGCAGCAAATTAGGATTTTCCTTTTCTCCAACCTGGCTACTACAGTGACTGACTTAGAAATGTCATCCATTGCGACACGGATGCTCTTATTGACTCTTCAGGATCCTCTCACTAGACGTGTGGCTATGTGACAGTACAGACTAAAGCAGAACTTCAGCAGCGTTGTGCTGTATTTGAGGTGTATGAAAGGGAAAAGAGTTTTTAAAAGTTCCAGATATGGGTGCAGCATTTGCAGGGGAAGCTATTACTCTTCTGACCTCAAGTACCATGTTCCTATGTTAACTGTTCTTTAAGCTGTAGGACACTAATTTACTACTAGAAACATCAACTCCTGTCAATCTTTTCCATACACAAGGGCATCCATCGAGGTTATTTTGAAGGGAGAGTGTGCTTTTTTCCCCCTTTCCCTTTTATTCCTTTTTCAAATGCATTGAGGCAGTTTGACCTGTCCTCCTGGCTGAGGAGGTCTAGATACAGCTCCCTCCAGAGCTCATTAGTGTCATTCCAAGGTTCACCAGGAGGGACTATTAAGTGTGACATGAATCATTCACCCCCCCACTCCCCAAGGGGCTAAAGGCACAGACTCCACAGCTATTGCTTTTTGGCTTCAGAAAACTAATTTTTTAGTTTAAAAAAAAAACAAATCTCCACTTTCCCCCCTCACATTAAACATTTGAGATGCACTAATGCTTTTTTTTATGTTTTATGAAATGGATAAATATGGACTTATCTCTAGCAATCAGAATTTTTTTCACATAGCCCATATTTATTTTAATCTGTTTCTTCTCATTATCAAAACATGTGTATGACTGGTCTCCATTTTGATTCTCCATTTCTTCCTGTTGATTCTTTCAAATCTCTTGTCGTATATCCTGGAATTATTTTCTCAAGCCAAAATACAGTGCTGTGCAATTTTTTAGGGTTGTTTGGGGTTTTTTTGTATGATAATTTTCCATCATATTCAACATTTTTCTCCCAGTTTGTACATCTTTCTCAGGCTGAGGATAATAAAGGTAAGGGGTATTTCTGCATGTGTTATATGCAGCCTGATGTGTAGGATTTATGTGCATGTATGAGAGTAATGGGAATACCCTTGACCTCTTCCTGTTGTCCTCAGTCCACAGATAATACAGTTTATATGTACTCTTTGTATATAACTTGTCCTGATCTTATTCTTCCAAGAATCCCCCAGGAATGGCTCATCAGCTTACTATCTTCTGCTAAGGAATATTCATAAACAGCACTGCATAAATTATTGTTTTGAGTGTGTACTTGTCTGGTTATTCAGAACCATCCCCAAGATGCACCACATGTAAGTGCCTAAGTATTTGGGTTTCTCTTGGGGCTTAAGTCTTTGTTGCTGTATGTGGCTATCAGCATTTTGCAACCCAAAAGGAAATCTACTTTTATATATGAGCGTCTCTCATGAGAGCCCAATTATTTTCTCTTACTTGTCCAACTTGTTTGAAGATACTTTTCATTTTTCAGTGCGACCATGAATTCGGTAGATCTGCAATGGCTGAAAATCCTTGGTGGGGAAACTCCCTCCTCAGTTTATCATATACAGTAGAAACTGGATTTTTCATCTCTGGGTGGTTCACAATATGCTTAACTTGCAGTAGGTTGCTAAGTAAAGAACAAGCCAGTCAGACAGCTGTTTGCTGCAGCTCTTACTTCAAAAGGTGCTACCTCTTCACTCAGCTGGAGTACCTCAGTAGTCCTGCACTACTGTTTGTCTCATATATATATATATATATATATATATATATATATATATATATATATATATATATATATATATATATATATATATATATATATATATATATAGTATACATAGTATATTTTATATATATAATGCCCTGCTAATACACATACCCTCATTTCTGCAGGACAGTAAGGAACCTAACCCTGGCAGGAACTCATGTTCTGCTATGTCCACCCTATGGCAATAAATTTATATTTCATATTTCAAACACCTTTCCTAAGGCACATTAAAGAAACAAAATACTATTTAAGATGCCCCTGGATAAAAAAAATATTTTGGGAACTTTTATTTTGTTTTGCTTTCTTATGACTTAAAACACTTTAATATTTTTTTTTCTGGGATGACACCATCTATGGTATGTTAAAGCCCATATTTATTCTTTGACTGCAGATGGGAGATTGTTATGGAAAGGCCACATCAACCTTTACTAAAACACCACTAATATCTGTCATTAAATAAAACAAAGTATATGGAAGACAAACCTCTTTCCCATTATTAACTTCTATTTCTAAGTTAAGAGTGATCATGTCAGTAATAGAAGCATTTTGGTCTGCTTCCTAAAACGTGTTTTACTTTCTGTTTGCAAGTCACGGAGCATGGCATTTTACTTCATAAACCATTGCACTCCTTGAGAACAACTCAAATGTGGGAAATGTAAGTCTAAGGAAATATGGGGAGTTCCGTTAAATTTTCTGCATTTAGGTGGAAAACTAAATTTGATGGATCTAGGGAAAGCCATAGAAATTATTTCCTTTTGTATTTAAAAGGCAGGGCAGCTCAGTATTCAGAATTAGTGTGGAAAATGAAAAGGCACTTCAGGCTATGTTCAGTTAAATTACTTTGGTATTGCAACACTTTCACTTTGGGATGCCAAACTCTGCATGAGGTGCCTAAGGACCCCATATAGAGCATGTGGGGAGATAGGCAGATACTGAGCAAGGAACTTCTGAGGCTTGACCAACACAGAGATGCTAAGGACAAGGACTTCTGCCTTCCAGAATCCTCACTTACACGTAGTCAGGAAGCACTGCCATCTGGTTTGCATCCAAAGCCTGGAATCCTTTCCTGAAGGTGGGTACCTATGACCTTTCTTTCAAGACAGAGTAGAGCTTAATATTTTCCTAAGAAAAAAGTAAAACAGGAATGGGGTCAGAGGAAAGATGCTAGGGGTTTTCAGTTTTGTATAATAGGCCCAAGAAGTGAAAACAAGGTCCTGTACCTCCCTCTGCCCAAGGGGAATCAAATCCTCATTTCTTCCTTCCTGGAGATAACCACCAGACTATCAGCTATTCTCAAGTGGTGTGCTCTGTATCCTCCTTACAGCTGCTGCTGTGTTGCTGCAAAATGTATGGGGCCCGAGACAGCAAAAGGGAGCATTGCCCTGATGCCTTGTTGTTAAGTCACTCACCTATAGGATAGGTTTATATTTTACATTAAGCAGTCAGTAAAATAGCATACAGAGACAGTCCTTGGAGGAAGGAGAAGAATTCAGGACTCCTTTCTCCCAGGTGAGTGCCCTTATCACTGGGCTAGAGTCATGCTCACTGTTGCAAGTTTCTGGGTCCAACAAATCTCCATTAAAGTGCCCATAGTGTCATGTGTACTCAGCATCCCATGCTTCAAAATTGGTGGCGGGGGTACTTGAACTGAAGTTTGTTCAATGAACTTTAAGTGCCTCTGCTGCCACTTTGAAGCATGAGGATGTTGATTAGATGTGACATGGAGGCAGCTGGAGTGCATTAATTAATGCACTCCAGTCTTGCAGCAGACATGCAGCACATGTATAGGCCCTTAGAGTCTGTTTTTGTCATGAGGCATGGAAGTGGTTTATGGGGATAAGGGAGGCCACTAAGGACACCTGGGGATGGACAATGTGTTTGAGTATGGGAATAAGCAGTACTATAGCAAGGGTAGTGCCAGTGGTACACCAGCACTGGGGGCCTTCAGATGGGGGTCACCAAATCAAACGGAAGTACAGTATTTACTTTCCTTGTCTTACAGTTGCATAGAAGGAAAGCTCATTAAATACATTGTCTATCTTAAACTGTTGCCAAAAGCAGTATGAGCTCAGTAATGGAAACCAACTGCGAAGATGATTAAACGCAGCCAGCAGGAGCATGACTATAAAACACATGGCCCATACTGGGCTAATATGTTGATGGGAACCTAGCACAGGGATACATTTGTAGAGCCAATGTGAATAAGATATATGGTAGTGCCCATTGAGCACAGTCCCCCTCAGTGCCAACACTTCTTTTTAAATCATGGTGAGCTACTACATTGAATATGTTTTGACTTAGTATTCATTCCCAGGGCTGAGCTGTGCCTTTCTTTCCCCAGTTTCCAATGATTGCTGTCTCTACACCAGCTTTAAAAATCAGGCAAACATTGCCAAATGGGGTTCTAAACAGTTCACCCAGAATCCCTCTGTTGACTCCTCTCTCAGACTATCACATATGGTTAGTGTGGCTCTACACTTCATGAGGTGGACCCAGACCAGGTTACTCTGTGTCTCATCTGCATATACATTTTTGCAGGATCCCAGGACTTGTGATGACAATATCTTGTAGTCATGAATAGAGGAGCTAATTAGCACATGGCTCCTTTGTGGGGAGTATCTGGAGTGCACACACCTGCTGAGCTGTGGGATCACCAAGGCTTGAAATGCCCCTGATTCTGCTGGGGCCCAACCCAATGAACTATATGGTAAATCATAAGCCTTTTGGTGTGGGACTGTTACAGGCCAGATGGGCACTGTGAGTATATTAATTTAGTTGCAGACTAACTGAGCACTGCAACTTCATTAGCCACTGGGCTATTTTGGTTTGGGATTGAGGAGGTGATGTTGGGAAGGAAAGTAATGACAACTTTTATTTATAAAAAAGAATAAATTTTATTTATGATAACAAAAATATAGTTTGCACATATTACAATTAATAAAAAGGTTAAGTTAATAAACAGAAAATATAATAATACAGATTAAAATTGATAGTGATAATAAAATCAATAAAGAAATTAACCAAGAGTTTTTACTTGGTTAGTAGCTTATTGATAGTTTTTCAGTTAGAAGATACATGTTAAGTTGATTCAGCGAAGTTAGATGTTTTTGAACTGGGCTGTTGAAGGGGGGAACCAGGGGAGGCCTCTCAGTTAGGTTTTGGTCTTTGCTGTTTCAGGGAGTAAGAGAGATCCGTGAGGGTATGGGACAGCAATGACTTTTTTGTTCTATCCTTCCTGAGGGTTACTTTTGATGTGTGTGTTTTTTAATATTTTATTCATGCTAATTTTTTTGTTATATAGTCATTTATAGTGTTACTTTATAACTATTATTTTATGGGGTTAAAAGGTGTTAGAAATTATTACAATAAGTTACTGTCTAAGCTTGGGTTTACTTAATAAGCAAATTGTACCATATTATTTTGGGGTTTGAGATTAACATGTTTTTATTTAAGTTTAATTTACTATGTTAATTATTTTGTGATTACATTTATTAGTTTTTTATTAATTTTAAGTAAAAATTTATAAATTATGTCTGCGGCTATAATTTTTTAGTTTTGCTTTTTAAAGCGGTTCTGGCCATTACAGGGACTAATATCATATATAGTTTGTACTGTATATAATTGGGTATATCTACATGCTCATTAATGTGTTTTTTCTAATGCTCATTAAATTTAGTATCTCCAATGTGAGGTACTAATTAAATGCACATTAGGTTGCCCTAATGCATAGTAGCAAAACCACATCTTTTTTTAGGGTAGCTTAATGTACAGTGGTTTATATTTACTGTACATTAGCATACTAACATGTTTTTTATGCAGCGCTTTAGTGTGCAGTTAAATTGGCTACAGTACATTAATGTGCACATATAGACACAACTAGCAGGTGCCAAAATACTGCTTAAAAGTATATTTATGGAGTACTTGTATTAAAACTTGCAATATTTTTTAAAAAGGTACAATGTATCAATTCTGGATGAGCTAAATCTATGGGTATTATATACAAATTAGTACAGGCATGGCTATTTCAAGGTCAGTGTTTTCTAATTGCCTTTCACTTCCATGTGCTCAGGGAGAGCAGGGCCTGACAGTGGGCCTGTGTGAATAGGAAAGTATTTGATTCAGATTTGGATTCAGCCAATTCAGAGGACAGTGATTTGATTCAGATCACTGTCCCAAATTGATTCAGCTGTTTCTGCTTTGGAAGATTTGGCGCTGATTTGGAGAGACTTGGTGATTTGGATTGGCTAGGGAGAGGCAGACAGCTGGGTGGCTGCAAATTCTCCTGCTGCTCCTTTGGCTGTTCCTGCCTCTCCCTGGCTGGGGGGAGCAGTGGGAGAAGCCCCCATGGCTGCCCTCCCCAGCCCTAGCCTAGTCCCAGCAATTAAAAACCCTGCACTCACTTGCTGCAGCACTGGTAATTTGGGCCTCTGGATGCTTGGCAGAGCTACCCCATGCAGCATGGAGCAGTAGGGGACAGCGGGGTTGCCCCCCCACCCCCTGCTTTGCACCCACACAGCAGCTGTTGTATTGTGCAGGTGCAGTGTGGCAAGGTGCTGCATGCTGCCTGGGAGCTGGGGCTGCTGGGGCTGAGTGGTGCCAGGCTTTGGCTGACAGTTGATGCCACCCCAGCTCCCAGACAGCACACAGTGTCCTGCTAAGCTGTGCTCCACCCATGCCATGGGGCAGGTGCCAAGTGGGGAGGGGGTGATTCCCACTGCCCTGTGCTGTGCAGGGGGGCTTTGCCATGAGCCCTCAGAGGCCCCAGTTGCTGCTGTCAGAGCTGATGAGTGAGGGACGTTTGTGTGTGTGTGTGTGTGTGTGTGTGTGTGTGTGTGTGTGTGTGTGTGTGTGTTGGGAGGCTGGGCTGGGGCAGGCAGGGCAGCCATGGTGACTTCTCCCATGGTTCCTCAGGCTCTGCTTGCCAGTAGGGGGAGCCATAGTGGCTATGCCCTGCTGCCGCTCTCCAAGCTGGTGTGGGGAAGGGGGGCGGGCGCAATGCAGGCATGGCTCACTCTGGGTGGCAGCAGGGCATCAGTGGCTGCATCAGCACTGGGAGTGGGGGCTCTGCCCTGCCACCACTTGCCAGTTGGCATGGGGGGTTTGGGATCTGGGCACGGGAGCTCTGGGAGTGGGGGCTGTGCCCTGCTGCCACTTTCACCCTTCCACCTGGTGTGAGCTGTGCCTGCATTCCATATTCCCCTGCCCCCACCATCCCAGCTGGGGACCTCTCCCCATCCCCAATACCCCCCTCCCCCACCCCCAGCAGACTTACCAGTTGCAGGCAGCTGTATCAGCTGCCTGTTTAATCTATGGCCAAATCTCCGAAGTGGCTGAATCTTTTCCGAAGCTTTTTCAGTATTGATTTGGATGCTTCAGATTGCTTCAGAATTTTTAATTGGTCTCCTGCTTTGATTTGGATTCAGAGATTCAGTCTTTGAAGCAGGCTGAATCTCCTCCAAATCGAATCATCTACTGAAGCTTCTTACACCACTATCTGTCAGTAAGGAACAGGAGAAGAAGTTGGGGGGAAGCAATGGCAAGGGGGCTAACCGGACCCATAGATTTATTTTTCCTTCTGTGGCAGAAAGGGAACAAATTCAGGGCAAACACCCAACAATTACATTCTATGCCTGGAAAATTATAACAAATGTATAAATTTTCCATATTCAGGGTCATCTTATATTCAAATAGATACGGTAATGATATGTAATACACTTGGCACATGAGATGTACTGGGCACCAAAATGCCTATCTTGTGGTGGATCCAGGATTTGGCAAAGTGGAATGTGGCAGCAGCAAACTGCTCTGTCTCAGCTGAACCCAGCCCCCTTTGCATCCTAGCTGGAGTGGGCAGAAGTCACTCAGAAGCTTTCCTGGCCCTCAGGACAGCAGAGAAAGCAGCAGTGGCAGCAAGAAGAGGAAGAGGAGAAGGTTAGGGGAAGGGATGGGGGATTCTCACTTGCTTTGGGGACTTTAAAAGAAATCCCCAGAGGGTGCATCTTTTCCTAATGAACATTACATTTAGTACCTCCAATGTAAAGTACTAAACAAATGTGCATTAGGCTGCCTTAATGAGCAGTAACAAATGCGCACAGTTTTTAAGTGACACTGCACATTAAAATGTCATGTAAAAACTGTGCAATTATGCTAATATGTAGTGCAATAGGCTACTGTGCATTAAAATAGGCTACTGCACATTAAGTGTATGTGTAGACATGCCCAGAGGCTCCTGCAGTGCTGTCCAGTCTAAAAATGGGAATCAGCTATGGTACCACCACCTCTCTGGATCAGCATTCTGGGCTGGCTACAGCTTGGCAATAAGTTGCTGTGGGTGTCTGAGGAAGGAACTTGGACCTTTAAGTGAGTTAGTGGAAACTGAGGCCCAGTGGCCAGAGTGAAAGAGATCCCTAACTAAGGAAGGCTATCAAAGGCCCCAGAGCTTTGTGTGAGCAGGTTAATGGGAGTCAATTAAGTGCAGAAATGCTCTGCTTTGGATTTCAGTTAAAAGTATCAGGCCAGAGTGAAGCAGCATGATGGTGAACAGGGTGTGGTGAGGCATAAAAGGTCCACACTGGTATTCAGAGGGCAGCCTCCCAAACTTATATTTGTTTTCTGTCAAAGTGTGGCAGATGAGGATAGGGTGGTACCCTGGTGGGAGCTGGTGTCAGAGACAGAATTTGTGGGATCACCACAGGGCACTGCAGTCTCCAGAAGTGGGGTGCTGTTATAGTCCTTAATTTTATAGAATAGGGCTTTCCATTCATTTGGCCCAGAGTGCATCACAATCCCAGTGCTCTTGTATCCCAGTTATTAAAAAGTACCAAGCACCTGATTCTTCCAATGATTCCAGTAAGTGTTGTGGATGAAAAGCTCCCATGAAAAGGAAGGCATTAATTGATTTGAAGTCAGAAAGGTAATTTCCTTCAATGTTATCATGTAGAGTGAAATTTGCTCTTTCATAATTGCAGGTCTGAACTTTGGTATTCTACTGTCCATGCATGTGCTGACCGTTGAAGCAGAAATGAGTGATGTGGACCAAATAATTTTGCTCACGATAGTTTCTCCCTTTCTGCACTTTTGTTAGCACTGGTATTTTAAATCAAACAGTTCTTCTGCCTAACACTTATGTAGATTAAAATGTGGAAGCAATCTGCAGCCATAGTTATTTCTCCCTCATTTTTGGGAGAGATGCTTTTCGAGAGTTCCACCAGATAAACATTGCAACAAAAAGCATTAATTTGCTGCTGCAATTTGGGTTTGTCCAAAGTTATGGAACAAAGAGAAACCTGATGGAAGACCTAGGGATGTGAATCCTTAGTTTAAATCCAATCTGAAAAAAAAAAAAGGTAAAAAACCCCAACCAAATTGAGGCGTGTTTCACGTTAGTTTCATAGAGTTCTGAACAGATCATCAAATCCGACCCCCTGCCCTGGGCAGGAACGAGTGCTAGGAGTGCATAATACCCCAACCAGGTATGTATCCAACCTCCTTTTGAAGATTCCCAAGGTAGGGGAGAGCACCACCTCCCTTGGGAGCCCATTCCAGAGCCTGGCAGCCCTAACCATAAAGTAATACCTCTTGATATCAAACCTGAACCTACTTTCAATAAATTTGTGGCTGGGGAAACAGAGCCTTACTAACCGCTTCCTCATATTGGTGGCTTATGTCCATCCTGGAGTCAACAATGACTCCAAGATCCCTTTCAGCCATTGTGTTGTTGAGAAGGGTGTTCCCCAGCCTATAGGTATGTTGCAGGTTCCTCCTCCCTAGATGCAGTACCTTGCACTTGTCTGTGTTGAATTCCATTCTGTTCTTATTTGCCCACCTCTGTAACCTGTCTAGATCTAGTTGGATACCCACTTCTCCCCACAACTTGATGTCATCAGTGAATTTGGACAGCATGCTTTCCATGCTCACCTCCAAGTCACCGATAAAGATGACCTGAGGACTGAGCCTGGGGGAACTCTACTGTCCACATCCCTCCAGGTCAAAAACGACCTGTCCACCACCACTCTCTGGGTGCGACCATCGAGTCAATTTGCCACCCATCTGACTGTGTAGGCATCAATGCTGCAGTCACCTAGTTTTTTTATGACTATGGGGTGAAAAACAATGTTGAAGGCCTGTTTAAAGTCCAGGTAGACAACATCCACCTTGGTGCCTGTGGTGGGCCAGTAGGGGGTGTTCCTGCATTGAGCCACCCACCTCACTGCACCTGACTACCTTCCAGGCTCTGAGTGCCACCCTAGGGGTGCCTCATGTCCAGCTGACCCCCTTCCTGGAGCACACTCACTAGCCTGGGGGTAACATAAGCTGCCACCTCCCCTAGAAGGGACTCTCTCGGCCCTGTGTCTCAGGGAAACACAGGCCTAATAGTCCTACAGGTACTGGACCCAGTACAGGCACTTGGGGTGCTTCCCCAAGTCAGGGGCCAAAAAGGAAAGTCTCCCTTAGTCCGCAGCCCTAAGGGGCCTCTTAGGCATAATTTAGGCCCACCCCTCAATAAGTCTCCTATACTGGTCACAAAGGAGAACTTTATTTATTACAGGGGGTAGGGTGAAAATAGGATACAAGATAGAGCAATATCATAGGAATTCCATAGAGCAAAACAGTTTGGCTGAGGTAGCCTTTTGATCATGCATCTGAGTTACTGTCAACTATATATCTAACCAGATCTTGAGTAACTTACTCACAAGCATCATCCAGAGGCTGTTGGAGATTCCCTCTGGAGACAGGCTGTTCCTAGATCTTGAGTTATGAGGGAGAGAGCCAGTTTCAGCTGGTAAAGCTCTTCTCTAAGTCTGAGTCCCCCACATGGCTGCTGCCCTCTCTTCATGGGCAGTCTTAACTTATATAGCCCCTGTGACCTCATTCACCTGGTCCAATGGAGGCCAGCACCTGTTGGCTGTTGGCCAACCAATTTGAAATACATCACTAGTTGCTGGCCAGACTCTAGCCCACCAGGTAGATGCCCCTCACCTAGGTAGCTGATACCAGTCACGTAGGCAGAGGGAGCAGGTTTCCCCTCTCCCTCAGGAATGTAGCCAGCTCAGGTTACCTAAAGAGATAGGGTAAAGTTGTGTCTCCTCTGCTGGGCCCATCCTAATCAAATTGTCACAGGGCAGAGATTTTGGGGAGAAACAAAGGTGGTTTCCTGCCACAGTGCCCACATCCAAAGACTTTGTGATCTGGTCATAAAAGTAATTAAGTTTAGTCAGGCAGGATCTGCCCACAGTTCACCTGTGTTGGTTGCCCCTGAGCATTACCTCCCATTCTGGGCCCACTGCAGATGTGCTCCTTTTCTCAAAGGTCTTCCCAAGGACTGAGGTGAGACATACTGGCCTATAGTTACCCTATAGTTACTCGGATCCTCCTTTCTTCCCTTCTTGTAAATGCGGACCACATTGGCCCCATTTCCAGTCCTCTGGGACCTGTTCAGAGTACCATGAGTGCTCATATAGCCATGTCGGGGGCCCAGCTATGACCTCTGCCAATTCCCTCAATACCCTTGGATGAAGAGCACCAGACTGCTGATTTAAACATGTTCAGCCCCACCAGAAGTTCCCTAACTAGATCGTCCCTGACCCTAGGCATGGGGTTGTGTCCCCTGAGCCTGTCTGTAATCCTAGTGGGGGAGTTGTCCTGGTCCCTCCTCAGAAATATGGAGGCAAAGAACTCTTTGAAGAGATCAACTTTTCCTTTGCTGCAGTTACCAGATTTCCAGGCCTGTCTTGTAGGGGCTCCATGATACCTGGTGCCTTCTTCTTACTCCCTATGTATTTGAAAAAGGACTCTGGTCACTAGCCCTAGTTTCATCTCTGCCTTGGCCTTCCTAACAGCCTCTCTGCAATCATGAGCAATGGAGGTATAATCCTCCTGGGTGATAGCCCTTTGCTTCCACTGATTGTATGCCACCTTTTGTGCCCTCAGGTCCTCCTGCATACCTTTACTGAGCCAAAGAGGCTTTTTAGCACTCTTGCCCCCTTTGGTTCATGCTCTGAGCTCGGAGGATCATCTCCTTCAGGAACAACCACCCATCCTGGATTCCCGCCTCACTGAGGCTCTGAGTCCCCAGTGTTTCTCTTAGTAATCTCTGTAGCTCATTGAAGTCGGCCCTCCTGAAGTCAAGGACTTCTGCCTTAGTATTCCTATATATAAACCTTGCGTAAGTGCTTGGTATCCAAGAGTCCAACACTGAAGAGACTAACTCTATTAATTGGTGCACAGACTAAGGAAAGGGAATGGAAGGAAGCCACAGAAAGTGACCAAGTGAAAAAGATGGGATACATCAAGTTAACCCCCTATTCAAAATTCGCGGTATTATTTTACTTTTCTTTAGCCTTTGTTAAAACTACAGATAAGAAAGAAGTTGAGGAATAACATGTTGTGCTAGGATTTTGGATACAGCTCCTTTTTTCCTAACTGTCACTTTGCCCTTCCTTATTTGCCATCTCTGTTAATTAGCATGTGGTATCAGACTAGTATAACATTTTCTGGAATGTAAGAAAATAGGAAAATAATAGGGATTGATTCACTCCTGGCCTGAATATTTGAAAAAAAAGTTCTGTCACAATTCCTGTTTTTTTTCTGAACTTCACAAGTATCACATATATTCCACGGATGTATGAATAAGTTATAATGTGACCTTGTGACATACTGGTCCAATATCCAGAAATAAAAAGGTGATAGATTACAGTTGAACAGTCAAGGTCCCTTTCAAAGGTGAGAATTCAAGCTGTTCACTGTCAACCCTAGCTATAAATGGGTACACTTTGGGCTGGGGATTCAGGCTACAAGAAATAATGCTGTTGGCTGCAGAAACTGGAGTGCTCTAACCAGACTGGCTGGATGAACCACCTAAGTTTGAGCAGACATTTGATTTTGTTTTGACTTAAGTACAGGAAGGTTAAGCTTGACTTCCTTTTTAGGTAATGCATCATTTGTTAGGAGCAGGGGTGAGGGAGGAAAACTATTAAGAAACAAGAATGCTGAGTAAGTGCATCAGGAATATGGCAGAGTCTCCTGAGCTCTGATTTTGGGTAAGTTATTCAGTGTAGTGAAAAAAAATGATGCAGTTTAGAGAATTTTTCACGAAACATTTGAAAGCACCTAAATAAGGTCTAGAGCTCTAACATCACTATCAGACCAGTGGAATGGATTGATAATTGGCACTATAAAAGGCAGCTTAATAAATTGAAGCTGTTTTGCTGAACAGTAACAAAAGTGTCATTTCTCCCAGAGGTGTGCTACTGCAGAGAGATATATTTAACATTTATAATGGTGATTAGAGCTAGGTGAACAACTTCCAATAAAGTATTTGTCCAGTAAATTTAACTTTCTATCTGTTCATGAACTGCATGTAAAATGACTGAGCTTTTTTATAGTTTGTCCCTATTTAAAATTGTTTAAACAAATATTCTGTGCATGTATACCTTAGACTACATGTGATCTGTGTGCAATTTGTTATATGTATCTGACTCCTTGGTATGCATTTTTGACAGCTGAGCTGTATGATAATGATACTTTGCTTTCCTTTTTTGTGTCCTTGTGACAAGGCATTTAGCAGAATTTGCAGATTTGTTGGAAACTGACAGGGCTGTCTCATGGGTGCCTCTGCTGTGGCCTTGAACTTGTGACTTCTGTGCTGTTCACCATGGACCTTAGTACCTGTGCCCTCCCACCCCCCTGTAATAATACTGAAGCCCCAATAATGAATGTAGAAATGAATGTCTCAAGCTGATTCACAGCAGCTTGAAATTCATGTAGCAATAGCATTGGGTTGTAAACAACTAAGATGTTATCAAACTGGTGTTAAAAATGAATGATATATTACAACTCAGCATACTATAAGCAATCAAATCCCAGAGAAAAACATCCAATACAGCTGTCCAGTTTGCCTAAAATATCTGTTCAGTAGAACAGAGACAATCAGCTTTTAAGAGGATTTCAAATCAAATATTAAAATTCATCAACACAAATTGAACAGATGCTTTCAGCTTCCTTGAAGACAGCTGATAGATCACGATGAGAGAGATGGATCAAATGCATTTCCAAGCTGAATTGCTGGACTTAAAAATCTATCTCTGAGTTTTGTGAACTCAGTAGCATAACTGTGAGTGGACAAACAGGACACCAGCTCCAGGCACTGACTTCGGGGACACATGCTCTTGCCCAGGGTATAAAACCTGATAATTATGCCTCTTTTGTGAATCAATAACTTTCATAAATAACAATTTTTAAAGACCCTAGTGGAGCTGATATGAAAGCTGTTTAAAGGTGCAAAACCTACCCCATAGTTGAATGGTATATGGAAAGACTTTTAACGATTAAACAGAAACAGTAGAAATATAAATCAGCCAGGCAATTAGCAGGTAAAACTGTGGCCCTACTGATGTAGAGAATCACATGGAAGAATATGGTTGGAAAGGATGAACTGAAGATTAGCATTTTGCCGGCTTGTTTTGAGAGCCAGGTGAGCACTCAACAGCATAAAGAAGAAAGCAAGAGTACAGTTTACAAAGGAAAAAGAGCATGTGAAAGCAGTAAAGAAAAAGAGTAGTATTGCATGAGTCAAGTTTTACATTAAGTAAAGATGTATTTCTGTCCGTCTGTGGGTTGATCAAATATAAATGAATTGCAGAATGAAAGAAATGCATTGTAACTGAGAGAACAAATAGTTTGTGTCCTCCCCCACCCCTCTTGTGTATAGCAGCAGTTACAGCTACATTAAAGAACAGTTATCCAGGAACACAACTGGAATAAAAAGTATCATCCATGCACAGAAGATCTGAAGCTGTTTATAATTCTGGTTTTGGTATTGGAACCATTCTCCTGAAGAAAAGAAAATGCTTTTTAATATTTGTTAAACCAAAACCTGTGATGTAAAGGATTTTTTAAAATATTTCATTGCATAAGGGAGCTTTTAGGGAACTTTAAAAAAAGTTTATGTTTATATGGAAAAGCAAATTTATTCCACAGCTCAAATGCTTGTGGATACGTTTGCCTTCCTCCACAGCCTCTCCCCCCACTCACCCAAATATTTAAAGTTTTTCACTTCAGCTCTTCAGTGAAGGCTGCATTTCAAACATCTGACTGAAATTTCAACTTCTCTTTGTAAAGCTGCCTCCATGCTAGTTTGGCCACATTATTTCATTGTATTACCACATTGCTTTCAGGCTTGCTTAGAGAGGGGCCACTCTGATTGCCTTCATTAAGAGTTGTGGGATAGTTGCTGAAGTCTGTTGTAGTTTTTTGCATGCAGACAGGTATAACCGTGTCTTAGATTTATTATTTATGTAAATAGGCTATAGGATACAAGAAAAAAGTGTAGAACTGTGAAAGTTGAAATGAAAGAAAAATTGATAGATCTTACTCCAGTCTGTTCTTCTGATGGAGTTCATTTGCAGTATCGCTGCTGCAGAATGTCTAGCAATATGTGCAGTGAATTTTTAAATATAGACAGGGATAAGTTGTGGCTGTAAACCACTGGTCTCAGTAGAATACTGTATAGAGACATGCTGCCCTAGAAAAAGCTCCTGTAGACCCTGTGCTTTGGCAAGCATAATGCCTCTAGCATTATATCTACAATGAGAATTTTGGAGTAGGGCTAGATAAGGTACGAGGAAAAGGGTCTAAAATTTTCACTTTTGTAGCAAGGGCCAGAAATGCCATAAGTTCTTTAAAATTATATAGATTGGCTCAAATTTCTTTAACTACCACAGCTGTATAAGAGATCCTCTACTATGGGACACAGTAGTATTCCTAGAACGGTGAAACATTTCTTGACTTTTACCTTCATAAAAATGAAAGATTACAAAGATCTTTCTGTAACACTTGTGAAGTCACTTCTTGAACTTATGAATAGAAACTTTTAAAGCAGCTAATTCAAATTTGGTGTATGGGCTTTTGTTTTCTCTGCTGTCTTTTTATCTCCACGTTAAGATGAAACAGTTGAGTGTTGTAAAATGAAAGAATTATTAAAAGGGTAGTCAAAAACAAACATCCTATACAGGAAGCTTGCTTCCATCAAAGAGAATTGGGTTGTCTGGGGGAGGCCACCTTGGCAACAAAGGCATCTGGCAGGGGTCTGTGATCACCAGGGATCCTGGTTTTCTCTGATTTAAAAAAAAAAGTCCCCATTTTTTGGATATGAAAAAGTCCAGATTTTCCCCATGATTAAAATGAAATGCCACTAATATAAATATAATAGTGTTTCATTTTAATCATGGAAAAATGTGGATTTTGGGTTACTTTTTATATCTGAAAAATGGGGAGTTTTTTTAATCAGAGAAAACCAGGATCCCTGGTGATCATCTACTGGGGATTAGTCAATGAGTGTCCTAACAGAAGAACTGAGATGAATAAAATGGGAGGACCTGAAGCATTCTCTCATTTTGGCTGTTTTCAGCAGTTCAGGCTGAGTTAGTTTCCTGCATCAGGGCTGGGAACAGACATTACACATAAACTGGTTTAAGTGATCAGAAATGGGTTTAAACCTGTAACAGAAAAGACATTCAGTACACATAAACCAGTTTGAAAATGGCTGAAACCGGTTTGACATAAACCTGGTTGAATATAGTATCAGACTTAACTGATTTGCATCAAACCAGTTTATGCAATCTCTGTCCCAGACCCCTTGCTGCTTTAAGTTGAATCAGATTCCCTGGCATGCTCTCTGGGCTGGGCGAGGCTCTCTGCTCCACAGCAGGGCTGGCCCTCCCCTCTGCTCCCTGGCTGGAGCTCTGGCAGAGACTCGCAGGCACAGCAGGGTCTGCTGGCTTCCCCATGACCCCCTGTCTCCCTTCACTACTTCCTGCTTAAGTAGAGATCCCTTCCTCCTCTCCCCACAACAGGGACCATAGCCAGCATATGGTATGCTAGCTAATGCTGTGTAAGGTAGATAGGACAGATTACTTTTTGGAGGTAATCAACAGTTCAGCCGGTAATGTCCCTGCATTTCTTTCTTTGGAAAAAAGCTGTTTAAGAAGATCTTGAACTAATGAGTGAGGCTTTTTTTTCTGATGGGGTGCTAAATGCTGGGGGGTGGGGCAGGGCGGGGCAGGGGGGCGCTCCCTAATCATAGCATCCTGCCATGGCCTGGCCATGCCCCCCTCAGCTCAGCTCTAGGCAAGACAAGGTAAGGCAAGGACCCCCCTAGCTTCTAGTCTGAGCCACAGCAGGCATGTGCTAGCATTTTTTCAGTCCAGAGGGGATATCTGTACAGTTACAAAGTGATTTAGCTTAGCCAGGTTAGACTAACCTGCAAAGATTGAATCAATTCAGGCTTAGGCTTTTTGCATGTCTGTCCCTAGCCCTGAGTCCAGAGAACCTAGGGAAACCTCTGTTTTTCTTCACACAGGTAGCATTTCCAAGGAGACTCCTAGGTGAAGGAGAAATAGAGAAGGAGCTGGCATGTAGAAAATCTGTTGTTTTCCTAAATAGACTGTAACCTTTGGTGCTTTATCCTTTATAGCAATTGCATAGCCAGCTAGATATCAGGAGGTGCTACTTCATAGTCAGGGCGGCTAGGATCTGGAACCTACTTCCAAGAGAAGTGGTGCTGGCTCCTACCCTGGGGGTCTTTAAGAGGAGGCTAGATGTACACCTTGCTGGGGTCGTCTGAACCCAGTACTCTTTCATGGCAGGGGGTCGGACTATATGATCTACTCAGGTCCCTTTCAACCCTAGAAACTATGAAACTATATTTAGAAACTCTGTGGAAACCTGTTTGCTCACATCTTTCACTTGCATCTTCAATAGGATACTGCAAAAGGGTGTGCTTAAGTTATGGGAAAGGCCAAAGATTACTTTTTGGTTAGTAGCCTAACCACTTAGATATTGGGGCTCTGTTTTACCCCTCCTGTTCTCCCTCCGTCCCACTCACATTTCCCTTCCCCATTTTTATGGGACTTATATTCAGGTGTATGCACAAATAGTTTTGTGTTTTCCTGGGTAGATTGTCTACAATTGTGTAGACAACAGAGCAGGTATAGTCAAGGCGTCTACACTTTACATGTCCTTACTGAAGGGGTAGAAGAATTGCAATCTGTGTGCAAGTGCTGAAAATGCCACTTCCATGGCAAGACAGCTGCGTTTTGGGCTTGTAAAGGGAAATAGAAATCAATCCTTAATACCTGCATGGAGAACAAAACTTCGATAGTGACCTCTTCAATCTAGCAGATAATGGTATGAGAAGCTCTAATGGTTGATTGTTATTTCTAGTCTGAATTTGTCTCACCATAACTGTGAAAGGCAAGTAACCACTGGAACAACTTACCAAGGCATTCACTTTTCCAGCACTGGCAGTTTTTTCACTTTGCTTTTCCAAATTGTAAGAAACAAGTGCTTGAGTACTCCTACCCATTGCTCAGAGCAGAGCATTGGCTAATCCTTACTGCATTGATCACAATTAATCCTTTTTATGAAGGAGAAATTTTCAAATTATTTTCTGGAGGTGGTGTCAAATGAAACTTCCTGCGGAAGCAATAGGGTCACATCTTAGTATCACATTCTTAGTATCAAATTGAATGAATACAATGAAAGCATATTTAATTACTTTATCATATAATTCATGCTTAACATTTTGGAAGTTGCTATGGTGACCTTAGAATTGATTTGTTATGATATATTTAGTGCTAATTTGCTTGCATCTAATTTCCATTTTAAAGGCCTAATGTCTATTAGTTGTTCATAAGAGCACTTTGTGGCAGTGGATTTGAAGTGCTCTATTGGAGATGTACAGTCTATAAAGATCAGGAGGCTTTATCAAAATTAATTTCAGGCCTCATGTGTAAATATAGTCTTACAATTATTACATCAATCTACCGTAGCTTTTAATTTCAAGACAGGCAGGCAATTTATCATAGACTAGACCCGAGGTTTGATGAGTTAATTAGGTTTCCTAACCTGTTATCTTATCTTTCATAATTAATACCGTGATCATATTCATCTAAACTCAATTATATTGAAGCAGTTGTGTGAATGTTTATAAAAAAGCAGGAGGAAAACATGGGCACAGCAAGACATCTGTACACTCCTCAGGGTGCAAGCTCTCTAGCAACCAGTGCTGTAATTAGAAGGGGTATTCCAGGTCTCTAGTAATCTGGGAAATTAATCATATATTTACTTGAAACTCTGTTGGTGAGCTGAAGCTGGATAACAACCCATGAGTGAAAACTATTTATTCACTTAAAAAATAGGATTCTCTTAATTTTATGTAGGGGATGTAATTCTGTGCTTGAATAGGACCTGGTGTTTGAGAACCTGTTAGCTAAGACATGCTAATTCACTGAGTGACTTCAGCTTAGGTCCAGTACTTCAACAAATTTGGTTGCATAATTACTTCAAATTTGATTGGCTGGTATGGACAATCCACTTTCTGATTTTTTTTTCAGAAACATCCATGCAGGATCCCATTTTAAGAGAGTTTATTAAGTGGACCAGAAACTGCTTTCTTCTAGTTAAAAGGCTATTTTAATTACTGTATTTCTTATGGGTTCTTATGTTACACTTATCACCATAGTACTTGAGTGCCTTCTAGTAAGTCATTTTAAAAGAGGTAACTAACATATCAAGCACTTTTTTGCTTGTGCTCTAACCAGGAAGAAAGATGTGCATATAGTGAAATATTTTGGGTTTTTTGGTAGGGTTTTTATTATCTTGTCTTATTTTTCCCTCATGTGCCCCCTGCCCCTTCCTTTTTGTTCAAGGTGGGGTGAAGAAATGTGGCTGCATCTCCCTGTTGAGAAGACAAGGTCAAAGAAATATCCTTTGTGCTTTCAGCAGAAAATATGGAGACTTGCAAAGGTCTTTGGTCACTAGAGGAGTTCATTTCACAATCTTAGATCAGCCCCCAAAGAAATCTGTCTTCTACATTGATGAGCTTTACCCATAGCATAAAGATTTCTGCTGTGCCAGAGAAGCAGGGTAAAAAACATCTATCTCTGGGGGTTTCATACGTTCTTGGATGCCTTGGGCCCCAGTCAATGGAAGGCTTTGAAATCAACTCTGAGCTTGATGGGAGCATGAGCCACAAGCAACCCAGTAAGTTGATTGGTCAGACAATGATTCATTAGGCCCTTGGATGTACCAATTCTGTGGATAGGATGTTGCTGTTTTTAATTTTGCTGGATTTGGATTGTGAAGCCTTTGAATATTCATGGTTATCCAGTTTCATTTTTCTGGCTCATTGTATGGGGATTGAAATGGCTGTAACCTCTGTCTTAATGAGATGATGGTTGGTTCAAAGTAGTCATTGGATTGTGTCATTGTCAATCTTGACATTTCAGCTGAATATTATTTTCAGTATGTGACTTGCTGCATAAGTTGGACCAAAAATGACTTATGAAATTCCTATGGAGGGAGGTAACAAGATGAGCTTTTTGGCTTTTGCATCTTGGCTTTATCAAAATATATGTTGAAACCATCCACTATGACAAGTCTTGCATACTTCATCACTATTGCTGAGTAGATGTCAAATAATTGACTTATGAATTCTTTAGTTTTGGGTGAACTGTAAATGAGCATAAAATCTATTGTAAGTGTCTCTGGTTTGATGTGAGATGAATGAATTTGAATAAAGATCATTTAGGTACAGATACCTCTTTGTATTTGAGGTTTCATTAAAAGAAGTCTGTCAGCATAGTACTCAACTTGTCTTGTCTAGGTTTGGTAGGTAGCTGGACCTCCCTTTTCATGATTAGAATTACCAAGTCTAAGACAGGAAACATTCTGGTCCTAGTACAATTATTCTGACACCCAGCATAAAGTATAGGCAGAGGATAAACTAGCTGTGGCCTGTTTTAATGGAAATTGTATGTAAATGTCCTAGGCTTCTCTGATTACTCTCAGCCATTGCCTTCATAAATATCTCCACTATGCAAAAAAAGAAAGGCGATTTCATAGATTTCATAGACATTAGGGCTGGAAGGGATCTCAGAAGATCATCGAGTGCAGCCCCCGCCCAAAGGGCAGGAAGTCAGCTGGGGTCATAGGATCCCAGCAAGATAAGCATCCAATTTGCTCTTGAAGGTGTTCAATGTAGGTGCTTGAACCACCTCCAATGGCAGGCTGTTCCAGACCTTGGGGGCTTGGACAGTAAAGAAATTTTTCCTTATGTCCAGCCTGAAATGGTCTTATAGTAGTTTATGACCATTTAACCTCGTCATCCCTTGGGGTGCTCTGGTGAACAAATGTTCCCAAAGGTACTGGTGGTCACCCCAATAAACTTATAGGTGGCCATTAGATCACACCTGAGCCTGCGCTCTTCCAGGCTAAATAGCTCCATGTCTCTCAGCCTGTCGTCGTAAGGTCTGTTTTCCTGACCTCTGATCATACGCATGGCTCTTCTCTGAACTCTCTTAAGCTTCTCCACATCCTTTTTGAATTGTGGAGCCCAAAACTGGATGCAGTACTCCAGCTGCGGCCTCACCAAGGCCGAGTACAAGGGGAGAATGACATCCTGGGATTTGCATGAGAAGCATCTATGGATGCAAGCCAGCATTTTGGTCACTTTACTAGCCGCAGCATTGCATTGCAGGCTCATGTTCATCTTGTGGTCAATGATAGCCCCCAAGTCTCTTTCTTCCATAGTGCTAGCCAGCCTAGCACTGCCGAGTCTATAAGGATGCTACAGGTTTTTCTTCCCAAGGTGGAAAACCTTGCATTTTTCAGTGTAAAAAATGCCCAGCAAAATGCCCAGCAAAATTTGTCAACCCTAAACTCACTTTCACAACTTCTTTTTTGGATTTTTTCATTATTCACCTAGTTTATAGAACTTGTAAACTAATTATCTCCAAATATAATGGCATTTCAAAAGCTAAAATGTTAAATGAAAAAGTAAGCAAATAAAATCTTAATGAAATAATTGTGTTTATTATGATCATGTATGATACCCAGAAATTGTTTATTAGTATATCTATGTTTTGTACAAGGCTACTTCATTTCCATCTTAGAACTTTGAGAATTATTTTGTGTTTAAAAGAGGAATAAGTATAATGTTTTTTATTGGAGTTTAAGTAGTCAATTTTCTTGTTATTGGGTATGCAGCTATCCTATTACAATAAGAACAGGAAAGTGGGCATCTCCCCAAATTGTTATTCTGTTTTGGAGTACTTCTCATTCTCCATACTTGGAGGCATTTTCTTGATGAAAGACTATTGCAGAAGATATAAGCAAATATACAAACATAGAGGTGTTGGCCTTCTTGCTGTCCAAATCCAAAAGGGAAGACCGCTATTTAGTTCACTTTACACTTAAGAATTTCTGCTGTTAACATATTTTGTGCAGAAACTGCTTTTTAATGTGGTAGTGTGTACTTCCTGGGTATGTAAACATTGTTCCTTTGAACTGTTCAAAATGTTGCTGTTATTAGAAATTGGTACAGTTGACAGGTGGAAAAAATGCAGGGCTTTCAAGCTGCAGCGTAAGTAAAATACAGTCTCTCCAATTAGAAACTGGAATGATAGAATGAAAATAGTATGACTAGAATTCTGTTTCACCAAGGGGATGCCCAAAGTACAGCTTGTAACCAACTGTCTGAACTACCTATCTAGCACAGCATAGATTCTGCTACCCACGGTTATAAGTGTCACCATTATAGGAAAAGGAAGATTTCTCTGCATCTCCAGAGGATGTTTCTGTTACTATAATGGGAATACTTAAATGCCAAAATGAGGTAATAGAACCACCCCTACACTTAAGCTGGGTAACTCAGAGTTGGTCTTAAGCTGCACTTTGGTCATTCACTTGGACCCCTCCCAGACACACAGGTGTGATGAGATCTGATGTATGATCCACACAATTACACTTCTTGTCATGCCACATGTGCATGGCAGGATGCATGATTGTGGGATCATGCATCAGACCCCATCACATCTTATTGCTGGTTCAGGGGAAGCATGGGATCATAGTTTCATAGTTGTTAGGGGCTGGAAGGGACCTTACAGATCATCAGGTCCAGCCCCACTGCACTTGGGCAGGAAAGACAGCTGGGATCAGATGACCTCAGCAAGACGGGAAGCAGCCACAGCACACCTTTCTCTCATAGTGTGGAAAGAGCTGCAGAAACAAAAAAAGAAGGGCAGAACTCTGGAAGTTTACTTAATACTCTCATTCAGAATATAGTTTATGGTCCTGTGCTCCTGTTAAGGTCCTGAACACCTTCAATTCCCACTGATTACAAAGAGGAATTGTGGGTACTCAATGATTTACCAAAGGAGCTTAATAACTCACAAGACTGTATCCCAGAATAAGCATTGCATAAAGAGAGAACATGGAACTGAAGACTCTGTGCGCCTTTAAGACCTAGGCCATGTGGGGGATATTAATGGAGTAAAGCAATAAGCAACATTGTGGTCATCATAATGCACATAATTCTGTAATTATCTTCCCTGTGGTTTTGCTGATGAAAGACTGTGAAGAACTGTTTTAGGACAGGGACACTGGTTTTGTTACTCCCAATAGCTCTAACATGATGCCAAAATGTTGTCCTCTTGATTTTGTAAAACAGAATGCAAAAAAGGGCTTTGAGTGCTGTTTAATACAGAGTGCTTCCTGCCTCAGATGGAACAGGCTCTGTTTTGTACATTACTAAGCAACGTTGAATTATTAATAAAGGGATGTATTGGAATAACACAAGTTCTCCTTTAAATAACATCAACGGCAACATGATTTATTCTGAGGTGGCATGCTTTGGTTAGCTTTATTCTAGCATGGGGGGATAATTGCAATGGAGATGTGGTGTCGGCTTCAGCTCAGGATGTACAAGAGTACTGGGAACACTCTGGGTATATCAAAGTTATTAACCTGCATCTCTATCTTCGCTGCTATTTACCTGAGCCAACTATATTAAAAATAGAATGGGTCTGCCTTCACATGCTGCAAGTATACCTTTAGTTGCATTGTGGATGTGCATAGTGGATGTTCTTATGAAAGCTGAGCCTCCTAATGGAAGATGCAAACCTTTCCTCACTTCCTGCAAAAGCAGACCATACTGCAAGTAGTTTCATCTTGCTTCTCCCCACCCCAACAAAGTCCCTTTCCCCACAGTGAGGTTTTTTTTTTTTTAATTGTTATGGATAAAACATATATTTTTTTTTGATTTGTCAGGAAAATATTGAAACAAAATACATTTTAAAATATTTTCAAAACATACCTAGTATTTTTTTTTCATTAACTTGAAAGTAGGAGGTTTGCTTGAGTTTTAGGGATTTTTTGGCCTTCACCCTTTGGCTATTAATCTGCTGAAAATGGGGAAAACTAGAAAAAATATTGAAAACATAGAGGAAATAAAGCATACAGAACAAATCTTTTTCTTTTTCTTTTATTCCCCTCCTTTCCCAGCAGCCAAAAAAATGGAGAAAGTCTTAAAACTAAATAAAATAAAATGGAAGTTAAAAGGATTGAACAACAAATAAATTGCTTTAATTTTAACTAAGCATCAGGTGCATGATCTACTTATTAAAGCAAATTTTATTATAATAGGCAAGCCGTATGCTTCATTCAGCTTGCATCTTTATGTGACTAATTTGAGCATAAATAATTATAAAGATCAGCCTTGTAGAAAATAGACAGGGTATGTTCAACAATTTAATGTCAATTGTGTTTACATTCCAAAGCTCTTATTGATTTTTTAAAATATAAAATAGGCAGGTCCAAGAGTGTAACCACATGTATGCATAGCATTTACTTTAGCCTTTCAGGAAAAGATGCTTGGTCAAAATTCCACAGAGTGTTCTAGAGTTGTATGTTACAATTACCAAGCAGCTGGGCTTGATATTCTTCCTTCTTTCCTTCCTTCCTTCTAGAAAACTAAATACTATAGTAAGTTGTCAATATTTTGGTGTCAGAGTGTCTGAATTTTTGCATCATAATATGCTTTTAAGGAACTTGATTTTTTTTTTTTCACTGCTCGGTGCTTCCTATGTTCTAATGGGCAACCCTCTTGAAAGGTTTTATTTGGATATGGCCAAACAAAAGCCATATCCAACTGAAATATGGATCTTCCAGGAACTGAAAGGACAGAACAGTAAATTGTCCAGGCTCTCTATTTATGCTTGTTCTGATGAATTCTTTGTGAAATGAAATGGCTACACTTCGAGAAACAGCGAGGTGAATTGAGAATGACAAAGTAATGAGAAAAGGACTGAAGCCTATTGCCACCACAAATAATATAAATGTTAGTTTCTGTCTGCCAGTCACCTCCCTTATAAAATAATAGTAGCTGTCAGACAGAAGAGCTGCAAGAAATGATGTTGTTGTTTAAAAAAACATTTTTCACTTGTGTGGTTTTTTTTTCTTGTGAGCAGTGCTGATGTATATACTTCATAGTGCTCACATGATAAATAATGCACCTTCTTTATGAAATCAACCTGTTGTATGTCAGGCCCCCCAGAAGTAGCAATGTATCAGAAGAAGGAAATCATAACTGAAAGGAAACAATCAAGTTTTAGATGTGCCAGGGCAATTAATCAGTAAGATATGACAGATTGTGTGGCGGTGCTGCTTAATCACCCCTCAGGTGCTTAGTGAGGCACAGTACAAAGCTGAGTGCTTCCAGTTCATCCAAAGCATGCATCAATCAACACTGCAGAACAGACTGAACAACAGAGAGGGGATAATGAAATGGCTGCTTTGAAAATGGGGAAATCCTGACCCCGCCTTTTAAGGGGCGTAAGGGAGCAGTGTTGTGCTGCCTGCAGCTGGGTTGTGTGTCTGCTGTAACAGTTGTGTTCTGTCCCTTAAAACTTTCCTGCCATGCCTTTGATGGTTAGAGAGGTACCAAACACTTTGGGAGACCAAACTCAGTTAAAGGCTCAGGAGGTCTGCTTATCTTCACAGGGCTCCACCATCCTCATCCCCTGCCCTAACCACACCAGATGTTCCGGGCTTGTTGTTATTTGCCTATTAGATGGTGGATCCAAATCTTAGTCCCTTGAGCCCCATAGTTGGGGTCTATTGCTAAGTTGGCTGCTTGCTCTGTTCTTCCCCACATGGGTCCCAAGAGAGCTACCTCTCAGTTGTAATCCTACCCTTACTTTCAGGGTCAGGAAGGACTCACCCCTCCAGGAGGAGTATAGTCTTGTCCACGGCTCTTCTTTCCAGGGTCCCAAAGCAGTTTTGTCCACTCCTCAGGACTGGATCCACTGACAGAGCGGCCTCCTCTATCGCTGCGCCAGCTCTCCTCAGGTAAGTCCGAGGGCCGATTGCTTTCCTCCAAGCCTTGGTGTTGGTTCCTCCTCTTTCAGTGTCCTCTTTACCTGCACCTCACCCTCCTTTTCTTTGGGCTGGCCCCGGATGCTCCCTTATTGTCCCTTTTAAATTTCTTTTCTTCCTTGCTGTGTCCCCTGTGGCAGAGTCTGATTCACTGTCTTCTGGACACAGCTGTTTTCCTTTTTCTTTTTCAGTGTGGTTCTTCTCTTTTCTGTCTGCCATGCCATTTTCCTTTGCCCAGACTTGAACTCCAGCAGCTGGGTTTGCCACGGCAGCCCTGGAACTGCCGCGGCCCCAGCTGGTTCCTTTAATTAATCGGGGCACAACACCTTTTCCTTCTCGGCTTGGTGTGGTTTCTTCGGCATCCTCCAGTAAGTTTTGTTTCTTTTATTCTACTGTGGCAGGGTGTCTTGGCCACCCTGTCACAAGGGGAAAACCCTAGTTTTCTTCCTCAGTGTGTCAGGAGCCTGGAAAGAAATCTGCAGCTTGTTTTAGCTCCAATATCTGTAAAGGGGTAATAAAATCCTGATGGAAGCCTCCGAGCATCAGGTTCTATTCCCTGGAGGCACTATCTATGTTCCTCTGATACCATTATCCTGGTTGACAATTGGAGAGATGGGCTGGGGTCTCAGGGGTTATTGAACCAGACCCCTGAAAATTGGAGCTGTCAGCCAGGAATGGAGACTACTGACATGAGGACACACAATCTTTTTAGGAAGGCCATACCTTGTGTCCCTACCACCTACCCATTCAACAGCATTGCCGTTTTGAAGGTACTAATTGGTCCAGGTTCCCTAGATCTTGGTTCCTCCTGTTTTCTCTTGCAGCTGATTACACAGGGGCTAATGCTGCCTCCACAGGCTCTAGGCAAAAGGAAAAGAGGTAGCAAGGAGAAACTCAATGGGAGCGCAGTTGAGGTCAGAGCAGACTGTCCAGCAAAAGTTCACTGCCCCTTCTGGTTTTTACTGGCTTCACTTTTCCATAGCTGAGCAGTTTTTCTGTGTCCTAGGATCTAGAGTGGTTGGGCTTTTTTGATTGTCACTGCTAATGCTGCACAGCTTTGGCCACTTTGTAGCCACTTTTTCACATACATGCCTACCCAAAGTAACCCTGAGCTCCCCTTCTGGATGATGTCAAACATTGGTGGGACCAAACATCAATGAGGGGAATGGCCATTAGAGCAGTGATTCTCAACCTTTTTCACACAGGGACCTACTAGCATAACTGTCAGCTTGCCATTACCCACACCCTCCAGGTCCCCTATCCACAAAATGTTTTTCTCTCTTCCCCCTTCTCCTCTAGTTCCTGCATCTGACCCCCTCCCTCCACCCCTCTCCTGCTGCTTGATGCTGCTCTGCTGGGTGCTCCCCATGCCTTCCCCTGCTGTGTGCTGGCTCCACGCAGCCTTACAGCATTTCCCTCAGACCCCCCCATGATCCTTTAAAATCTTCTTGCAACCCACTTTTGGGCTGTGACCCATGGGTTGAGAAATGCTGAATTAGAACATACTAAGCACCCAGCAGTGAAAACATTGATATGTTCTATCTTGTCTATTTCTATTTATACACAGAGGGTTGGTGAGTAGGCTCCCCAGCTCGCAGAAGCTTCCTCCCATGACTCTCACTCTTGGCAGAAAAGAATATAACAACTGAATGCCTTGGATGAAATCTTTATCTGTCTGGAATTGGTAGCAAGATTTGTCTCAACTTCTATGAAGCTTTTGTCCCTAGATTCTATATAAGTGTGTCCCAGTAGATGGAAAAACAAGACTAAGGGAGTAAAAATTGACAAGGACTAAGAGGGCATCACTTTGCCTCTGTATTCACCTTTTGTCGTGACTTTTAGGCAGCATGGCACATTAGACATCACTATTTTAACTTGCAGAAAATATTTTGATATTATTCTCCATCAGTCCATAATAATGTATGTATTTACAAACATGCAAGAGGAATGTCAGGTATGTATTTGTGTATGTATGTATGTATTTATTTATTTATGGCTGTTGTTATTATTTAAATAGTTGATATTTGTTGTAGCTAGGAATATTTTGTCACTGCCACTTTAAAACATATGGCTACCTAACATAATCCCTTTTGGTTAGTAGATTTTAAAGCACTATTTAGAAAATATCCTTTTCTCCATTCTGAAAGTAATAGGAGGATTAGTAACTTATGATTAAGCAGCAAGTCAGCAGATCCAGAAATAGACAGACACCCAGTTCTGTAACTTAGCTAGAACCATAGCTAAACTTCTTTAGTACAATTCCTGAGAAATTCTGAGTCTTTGCCTTTCACATTGGTGACAGTGGATTTTTGTGGATGCTCAGGGCTTTTCTGGGTTGGATTATCATTTATGGTATCTTGTGCTGTATTGCTGATAATGTCCAGATGGCTGAGCAGAATTGAGTTGGCTGACTGTTTTTTTTTTTCATTATAAAGTAAGATGAACATTTTGAACAGAAGAGTCTGTCCACTTCCTCAGAAGTGTATCCTGAGTATGCTGTAAACTATCCAGAAGGAGCAAGAAGTAGACTGTGGGCTTGATTGACGTGTGTATTGTGTAACAGTCAAACTAAAACTTTTTCTAGATGAATACCCATAGAAAAAGCTTTGATACACCCTGAAATTTGTTGGTGTTGAAGATTCAAATTTTGTAGCTTTGAGCTATCTGTAATTGTGAGGCTTTCCTCTTGTGGCCAAAAGCATATCTTGATTTATTTGGCACAACTGCTAGGCAGATGGAGGGCACAGACTCTCTCATCATGAGAAGAGAGAACACGGTGTGTAAGCAAGAGTAAAACCCCAGTGTCTCTCTGCCTCAGATTGAAAATTTAGCAGTCACCATTTCAGTCTTTGCAGTTTAGGCCATCTGAGATTCTCTGAAATTGAAGTTTGGGCAAGGAAGATACATGTGCTCACTGGTACAGGTTTTCCTTGCTTTATGCTGCACATGCGTTCCTGGAAAATGGTGCATGACTTGAATTCACATAAAGGGAACCCAATTTGCAAGGCAACAAATAGGGATATGTTCCAAGACCTTCTCTATACTGACCCCCAGACCCATTTCTACCACTTTTAGAAGACAATTCTGGTACTCACTAACAGCAGAGGGGTAGGAGATAAGCTAGCAGGATGCTAAGAAGCCATAATGGGGATGACAACTACAGAAACACATCACAAAAAGTGAGGAGTACAGAGCTACACAGGAGACTATATTTTGGTGTGTGTCACTCCCACAATGCACTGCACAAAGCAGCTGAATGCAGGCTTCCACCACACCAATTGCATAAGAGTGAATTTACCTTGCATAGGATTAATTTTTTGTATTAAAAGGGTCATTGCATAAGAGCAAATTCGCACATACAGAACCTGCATAAAGTGTGGTAAACTGGTAACCGTAAAAATACATCCTGATGCTTCATTCTGATATCATTACATTTTGATTTTATCCCATCTGATTGAAGTCTTGCATTGGAACAAGGCTATGGAATGAATTTCAGTATAATTTAGGTGAATGATACTTTTTTATGCCTGATCTCTTGTCCTGCTAATAACTGTAAACATGCCATATTTATGAATGTATATTATGAATTGTGTACATGAAATGAAAACAAAAAACCACTTCTGTCTGATGCTGGTTAATTTGCTCATGTAGTAGAATGTGTATGTAGGCAGGTAGGTGTCACTTTTCATTTTCCTTTGACTTGTCAATGCTGACACCAGGAGTATGTTTTTTTTCCCCAGTAGTTTTGTAAATTCTTCATTGCAAGAGATAGTATGTTGAAATGATGATTTCTATCACAATTTCTTTAATCTTCCGGAGCAGGGCGACACTTCCCAGTCATTATTTATTCCTTCTTCCATTTCTCCATAACACTCCTGTCTTTTGTACCTTCTTGTGATTAGGACCAGGTACCTTGGCAGTGGGTTACTTTTGCAACAAATAGGAAAAAAAGGACATCTGGATTGTCCATGGAGTGCCATAGCAGGATGTGTGTTACGTATATCTGTCAACTCTTCCTGTCTACAAGTACTGACAATTACTTTAATATTAATTTTATAATAGCTCCTTTTTTGACTAGTAATGCACTTTTCATGATTCTGTATTTGTGATTCATTTCCTGCATTCAGTCATCAGCTGATTTGCATATGCAAAACCCTGTTTGCAATATGTACTTGAAAACACTGTTATTGGCTATCAGGGAATGAATGTTTGTGTGGTTTTAGACTGAAGACATCTAAGGAAGTACTGTCTAAGGGCTTAGCCAGTATTGATGGATTCAGGCACTTGTTTGGTACAGTCCTTTTTATTTACAAAGCAAGTACACAAATTCCTGTCAGCCTGAAGACAAGAAAATCAAATAAACAAGAAGCAATTTCCTTGTTCAGGATCATCACAGCTACAACATCACTCTAACACTATTTTGTTCAAAAACCAAGTCTATTTTTCCAGTAGGAATTGTACTTGAAATAAACTCTATCTCTAGATTTCTTTTTGGAGTCATGCCCATCACTGCTTCTCTCCCTGTCCATAGGTTACATCCTTACTTTTAGTTTACATAAATCCAGTTGCAACCCATCAATATATTTTATTGAAACAACTGAATAGTTGAGAGAAACTTAGAAAAGGTTTTGGACATAAAGTACCCTTCCTCAGCCTGAAAAAGAAGCAGACAATTTAAGCTAAGCAGCTGATAGCACAATGGCTCTGAATAACTCCTATATGTAAACCTCCACATGTAAATAAAAACAGTTTGTGTAAAGGAATCTGGAAAGGGTTCATTCTGGTACAGAGTTGTTGTTTGGTTTCTGCTACATATTTTCCATTGGGGCAGTTAGTGCACTGGATGAGATGTATTATATTTCTGGAAGTGCAGATGTAAAATCCAAGACACGTGATGGTTCTGTTGTGGGGTGTAGTTATTGTGGGAGTGGTGGAGATGTCATGGCAGTTTTTATATTTTTTGTCTTGGCAAGTTCTGGATTCATTAGGGGTGGTTTGGGCCTTAGGAAGTTTGCTTCTGGTGATGGGGATGGCGAGGTTCAGTGCTTGTTTAAAGGCTATGATGAATTGTTCTGGAAAGATCTCTTTAAGAATTGGGTCTTCTTCTAATATGGACTGCAATTGTTTGAGGATTCTCCACGTAGTGCATGGGATGAGATATCATTGGTAGACTAAATGCCCTGATGGAAAATGAATGCAATATGAATGCAGTGAGGGAATTTATAAAACATCTTTTGCAGACAACCCTACAAACTTCACTTCATAAATCTACTGGATACACAAAATCATGGACTAAATATAGACATCGGATTTAGGGCACATTAACCTGCCTACCATCTGATAACCCCAGGTAACCTGTCTGCATTTTACCAGCTACAGTCCATTGCCACCTAAACATTCCCCCTTTTCCCCCTACTTACCTACCTGTCTCACACCTATTGTCTCTCATTCCTTTTGCTCCTCATTGCCATGTATTTGCATTTTCACAGACCTGCATTTTGTATATCAGCTTATTTTCTACCAGGGAGAACACACAACGCCAGCAGGCACTCCCTAGGGCTGAAGAAGGGTGTTTGTGGCCCAAAGTTTGCAAAGAACAATTTTTCCAACTATTTAGTTAGTCTAATAAAAGATATCACATTTACCCAAAGAAACTTGTCTGCCTTTAGTATGTCCATTGCCTTTTACCAAGACTGCGATTGATAGATACCATTAGCGCTTTTCAGAATAACAGACGTAATTTTACTGACTCATCACATTCTTTTCAATTTAGTGTGATCTAATTTTACAGAAAATAGTGATAAATGATGCTAATTGTCTTCAGTAAAGATGAATCAAACAAAAAGAGTGACTAGGAATAATCAGGATTTGGAGTGTAGAACAACATAGAAACCAGGCAAAAAGATGAGAGTTCTAGTATAAAAGAAAAGAAATCCACAGTAGTCTCATTTGGAAGGCTGTCTTAAATTAAGAAAAGAGGTCTAGGAGAGGAGTACATGCTTCAAAAATTATATTGACCTGGCCAGATTTATTTTGAAGTGTTCCATTATATTGTCATGCTTATAATAAGTAATGAACTTTGTCATATCAAGCAATATGCAAGTGAAGAAGATGCCTCTTGAAGTAAGTTGTTTCTTTAAAGACATGCTTGAACCAAAGCCCTAAATCCCAAATGCCCTGAACTTTGTTCAGTTAGACTTCAAACTGTAGATTATGTGAGGCAATTAAAGGTAAAAAAATGTCATTTGGGAAATGGAAGTCATGACCAAATGAGGAAAATAGAAAAGAGCATTAATTCTGATAAGCTAAATGTAAAACTAATAAGGCAAGCCAAAGGAATGAGGGGCAACTTGCTAGTGAAGTCAAACACAGTAATATTTATTTAAAAAAATATTTATATTAGTAGCAGGAAACCTGTCAGAGATTAAGGGGGGTTGTTAGACAATAAAAGAGGAAAGGAAGAACTCAAGGAGGACAAGGATAGTTTAGAGAAGCTAAATGAGTTATTCTCTTCAGTTTTCACCTTGAAAGATGTTAGCAAGATTCCCATTCTGGATCCATTCATTCCAGAAGCCAAATAGATAAAACTGATTCAAACGGAGGGGTCAGTGGAGAAGGTCCTAGAAGAAATTGCTTAACTGAATAGTGGCAAGTCAGCAGAACTGCGTGGTATTCACCCAAGAGTTGTAAGGAGCTCAAACTTGAAATTGTTGATCTGTTGACTCTAATAGATCTGTGAACCACGACTTCCCTTTATTCTTCCCCAGGAAGTCCTGTTCATCCATCTGATGGACAACAGATGGATTCCACCAGTTTTCTAGGAACAGAAGTTAGGCTCACCAGTCAGTAATTCTCTGGACCCTCTCTGAATCCATTTGTAAAGATTGCCATTGCACTGGTTACACTCCAGTTCTGTTTTTGAATACTAAGAGTTCTTTGTGGGAGTCATAAAGCAAGTGATTATGGTTATTAAGACTTTCAAAAAGCTCTTGGCAAAGTCCCATACAAAAGTCTATTAATAAAATTAGGCTGTTATGGAATTAGTGGGCAGTCCACTCATGGAAAAGTAACTGGCTAAACAACATGCATTATATACAGTATGTATAAATGATGGATTCTCACACTGGAGTGCATTGAACAGTGGAGTCTATTCAAGGATCTGTGCTTGAAACTATACTGTTTCGCATATTTTGAAAGGTGAGCTAATAAAGGTGGCCAAGTTTGTGGATGACACCATATTATACAGAATGGTGGAAAACAAAGCTGAGAGTGCTTTAGAAAAAATCTTGTAAAATTAAGCAAATGAAAATCAAGATGTCAGACAAGCTACATCTTTGGTAAGTGTGAAATGTTGCATGTGGGAAAGAAAAACTTGAGATGCACATACACAACAATGGGATTTACCTTGGCTGTTACAACTTGAGAAAAAAATATTGGAATTATTATGGGTAATTTTCTGAAATCATCAGCTCAATGTCCATCAGCAGTTAAAAAGCACATAGGCTGTTAGGACAGGGGTTAAAAACAAAAAATATGTTGCTATTTCACTGCATAAATCAATGGTATGCCACATCTTGAATGCTGTGCTTCTCTCCTCCACCTAGAATAGACATAGAAAGGGTACAGAGAAGGGCAACAAGGATAAAGAAGGGTCTAGAGAGGCTTCCACACAAGGAAGGACTAAATAGGTTTGGACAGTTGGGATCATCCTTTTTAGCCAGTGTGCCACAAACTAAATCTGCCTCCTCCCCAAAGTGGCACTCTGATCCCCTTTCTTTGTCTGATCTCTTGTGCTGCTCCCCTCCCTTCCTGATCCATTGCTCTGCTCTCCTCCCTGCCTTAGTTATACTGTTTTCCTACCTTCTTGCCAAACCTGCCATGTGCCAAACCAAGAGAGCGCACATGTCACTTGTTGCATGTGTGCTGCGGGTCAGTCACATCTGGGTTAGGACTTTTCAGCTTAGAGGAGGCAATGGAAAGGATTTCTGAAAGAGGTTTGTACAATAATGAATGGTATGTAAAAAGTAAGTAGGGACTTACAATTTACCAATTCTCAAAATATTAGAACTAGGAGGCATAGAAGAAAATTAAGAAGAAAAACAAAACCCAGCCAAACAAACCAGCATTCTTTTTCATACCATGTGTAATTAACTTGTGGAACTCATCACCACAAGATGATATAGAAGCTGGCAGTTTACATAGGTTCAAAAGAAGATTTGACAAATTCATGCAGGATAAGTCTATCAGTAGATATTAAACAGGATAATTAGGGTACAGCCTCTAAATAAGGACTTCTGAGGCCTCTGGAAGCTATTAGGGACAAGGGGCAGATCAGTACAGATAGGGCCTGAGTAAATACTGCTTTTCTCCTTAATGTCCACTCTATGCAACTGTGAGATGTAGGGGAAAAGGCTAGATGAACACTCTTACGTGTTTAGAATTAAATTTTCCTAATCTCTTCAATCTTGTACATACGACAAGAATGCCTTTCCACTACTAAACGACTTCAGATTCAGTGATGCTAACAGATTTAAAACTCAAGTGTAGATGAGTTGTATTATATGCCTAATTTAAGTTATTTCCAGTAGCCAAATGTGCAGTTAAGTTCCCAATCTGTGCTGAATGTCAGTGCCTATTGCTGTCCTTGGGTGGATCTGTTGTGGGGATGGATGTGCAATGATGCAGTCATACACCTCCTTTCACTGCTGCTGCCACTTGCTGTTTGACCTGGGGAGCCCAAGAGCAATTCCTGTCCTGCTTCAGCTGTTGTAGGGAGCAGCTGCACAGGGTGCCAGGCTTGGCAGGGGACAGTGGCAGACAAGGGTGAATTTTCTCTTCCTGTGTCTGCTCCCTGGCATGATATCTGCCAGCCAAGAGCAGGTGCTGGAAGAAGAAACCCACCCCCAGGCTCTCTCAGAGGTTGAGAGAGGCGCGGGCCACTTCCATTTTTTGAGGCTCCCGGTATATTAAAAAAGTATTAATTCATAGTGCACTACAGGTGGTGTGGACCGGTAATGGGACACAAGTTTAAAGTTGTATGATGAACATCTTCTTTCAATCCTGTCAGTGTGTCTCTGTGAATGAGAGGCCCGGGTCAAATGGCCCTCCTGGCCCCCCCTGTGATAGGCCCTGCCCACCCCCACCTGTGCTGCTATCTTTTGCTGCTGCAGTCATGGATGATCCCCAGAGTTGCTCCTGCCCTGTTCCAGCTATGGGCTGCAAGGAAGAGCTGCATGGGGTGTCAAGCTCAGCTGGGAACAGTTCCAGTAGCATGCATATTCCTCCTCCTACTGCCTGTTCCTGGCCAGCGGGGCATACCTCAGAGGGAGGTGCGCAGGGAACAGGTGTTGGAAGGAGGAACCCGCTCACCACCCATGTCCCCAGCTAAGTGTGTACCTGCACAGTTGTTGCCCACAACTTCCTGCTGGAGTGGGGCAGAAGGGACTCTGGGGCTTTTTTCATGCCCAGATTAACCAGGGACAGCTGTGGCAGGGGCCTGCTGCCTGCCCAGCATCCCCATGTTTCCTGCTGGTCTGGGACCTCCAACCATGCCTTTTCCCCTTACTCTACCATGGCCTCCCCTTAGAAAATCCTAGATCTATCCATGTTGCTGTCTAACTTTCCTTGTGCCACTGAAAAAAAAATCTTCCATGGTTAAACATGGCCTGAGCTACTTTCTTTCACTAAACCTGGCTTTCCACTTTAGCTGGGCTGTGGAAGGAGGGCTATTAGACTGCAGTATAGATCACAAATAGGGCATATCTCTAGATATTTATTTTCTGACTTGGTGGATAGTCTGTGTGATCATGAATGTGTAAGTGTTTGTGATATATTA
Source organism: Crocodylus siamensis (assembly GCF_052110815.1). NCBI lineage: Eukaryota > Metazoa > Chordata > Crocodylia > Crocodylidae > Crocodylus > Crocodylus siamensis. Next base: position 88,138,103 of record NC_143399.1, on the reverse strand, counting down.
TGAATGTGTAGTCAGTCACCCCTATTTTGTCCTATGCAAAGCCAAAATTGTTTAAACCAGCCATAGTTGTATCTATTGCACAAAGATTAAAAGTGTGATGTTTTGAAACAGACAAATAGAGCTGGTGGGGATTTTTTATGAAATTTCTTGTCAGAAGAGGGTAGTTTGTTGAAGCTGGGACTTTGGGTGGGAAAGGACTGGTTTCAATGATTTTTTTATCAGAAAAAGATCAAAAGAAAAATCGGATGCTTGATATAATATGAATAAAATTGGATAATATCTAGCTCTTACATAGCACTTTTTACCAGAAGATCTCAAAGAGTTTTGTAAAGGAGTTCATTATCATTACCCTTATTTTACAGATTAGCAAACTGAGGAGCAGAGATGAAGTGTTTTGCACAAGGTCACCTAACACCCAGTGGAGGTGGCCATTGAACTAGGTGTCTAGAGTCCTACTCCAGTGTTCTTTCACTTCTCCACAGTGTATGAAATAAGTGAAGAGTGAGCAATTATTTTCATGTGCTACCTTGTGAATTAAAGAGGAATAGAGAAAGAAGGCACATAAGGCTGATAGGATGAGTCTTGGTCTCTCTCTCTCTCTCACGTTCTCTCCTTGAAAGCTACATCTTTGTCTGGTATTTACATTAAATTCCAGATGCATAGAAGATTTTCTATTCTTAATAGAATGGTTTATCCAGTTTTCTTTTGACGATGCATACTGGAAAGATGCCAGCCCTGTCAGTCTTTTAGCCTGATTGCAATTGGAAGGAACATTTTCATGTGAGAATCTATATTAACAGATGATAAGAGCATAACATGAAGTTAAGTTTATTTTTAACTTTCCTTTTAGGAGACTTTATTGCAGATGAGAAAATGTAGAGAAATCCTAACTAAAAATGAAAGTTAGTGGAAAATATTATAATTACTGTTTTAAGAAGCAGCAGTGTCTGTCTCTTACTGTATGGGTCTGGAAGTAGGGAAATGAATTTTGTTCCCATTTTGCTTCTGTGGATCCAAGCATATACATAAGCAGTGGGTGTCTCATCTTCCTTATTTGTAAATTGGAACTATCCCATCCCACTACTGAGATGTCTGGATATAAGGTACCAGATGAATCCAAAAAAGTGAGTCAGCTGGGGAACCTTCATACGTCTCTCTTCCCTGTGGTGTCCCTTCCTTTGTCTCATCCCCCAAATCTACTAGTGTCCTCTCTGAGGCCCAGCAGCTAGAACCCCTCAAACACTAGTGTGCTGTAGGAGTGAACAGCTGGCGTGTACCAGTATTGATAGAAACAACAACCTACAACAGATTGGCTTCCATCACAAATTAACTCTCCCCTTTGTGCCAAATGCAGTTGAGCCAGTTTCCCATTGTGGCATGGGAAAGTTTAGTTTAGGCAAGTGAGCAAGCCCCTACTTGCTAGAGCCCCCTAAATTTCTGTATTGCTTGTTAATCCAATGCTGCTGTGAATGTGAAGAGTGCAAGGACATGGGAGGGCATGGTGCTGACAAGGTAAAAGGGAAGATGTGGTCTGAGAGCACTAATCAGCAATGCTGGAAATCTCTTGAGCAGTGTTATCAGGGTCAGCATCTTGTGGTAGTGAAGCAATCGGGCACTGATTGCTCTCATATTTCAGCATCTCTAGAAGTGACATTAGAGGTGAATTTGATGTCACAGACAAACTTCCTTCGAATTGAGTGCTTATGCAGAGAGAAACAGTTGGAGGTTGAATAGCTTTCTATGTCTCCTAATAATAGATTACCACTGCCAGACATGGCCTAATCAGTTCCTCCCCATTCTGTGTAGGTAAGTATTTGCAGTACCCTTCTCATCAGGGGAGTGCCTGCACAAAACATCAGAATTCCTTCAACCCTTTGTGTCTGAGAGCCTGGCCATTAAATTCCAATGCATTTCGCAATATTCCTCAATATTCTTGGATTTACAAGACATTGTAAAGATAGTGGAATGAGTTAATAACTTCAAGTGCTTTTAACGGTGTTTTAAAGGTGCCTTCCCAGGGATACAGTAATTTCTTTTGCCAGACTTTTTGGTCTTGCTTAAAAAGGTCATGGCCCTTTTTTAGTTCTCTGGCTTTACTTTCTTAACACAAATTGAATACAAACAAATCACTATGTACATGTATTGTATCAAATTTCAAATACTATGGAGTGACTGCTGTGTTGGCAGTGGCACCATGGAGCTAAAGTGTCTAGTGAAGTTTCTCTAGCATCAGTTTGGGGACCAACTTAATTCCACACCTTTGTTAATAATCTCAGCAGAAAAAGGAACAACATTCAAAAAAAATTTCAAGCTGTGCAAAGTTGTAAGCCATCAAAGTCCAAGTACCTGTGAGGATAAAAGTAGTTATCGTGGAATTTCATTCCAATTGTGAATTTAATGGAAAATTCTGAGAAGGAATATCAATATGTTTGATAAATTTGCTTGAATTTGTTTTTTATTTGCTGTAAATTGTTGCTTCTATTCAAGCTACAGCTATAGGGCCCATCTGAACATATAAAACTTACATTCCTAAGTTTGAGATTAATTATTTTGTAGTTGATTAATTCTCAGAAACTGATATTGAATATTTAGCGGCATGATTTCCTAAATAATGACAAGACTGAAGGAGGGATACCATGTGACACCTACCCTCCATAAGATCCTATAAGTGCAGAAATCAATTGCATAACACAAGAGGCAGTGCTTGTATAGTCTCAAATTTAGTCCTCTTCTTGAGTAGCTCAGGGGCAGGAAAGCTGGCATTTTGCCTGGAGGACCACTTAGGAGTTTTGATGAGCTATTGTGGGCTAGAGGTCATGAGGGTGACCCAGCCTTGGTATGGCAATGCAAGGGCAGGCAGGGAAATGCCAATTTATCCTATCCAACTCATGTTCCATGCACCTATCACTGGTGATGCCTGATGGAGTGGACAGCTGGGCTGGCAGGGTCACCATGGAGACTGTCCTGGGACCCCTGTGGGCAGGGCGTGCTTGGCTGGAGGATGGAATGAGGCCACAGGTAGGTGGGGAGCAGTGCCCAGGGGTGGGGCAGGTGGGTGGGGCCACAGCTGGGATCATGGGACAGTGACAGTGCGAGGCCAGGGAATGGGAGACAGTCACAATCTACTCCCTGCATGGCCCTATGCTGTCACTGCCCCTTGATCCTGGCCCTGGCCTCTGCGCACATCCTGCTCCCAGATGCCACTCCTTGCCCACTCATGGCCCCATCCCTCTGCCTGGCTGAGTGTGCCCTGCTTGCGGGGGTCCCAGCTGGTTTCCATGGAAAGCCTTCCCACTCACTGCTCTGTCTGGTGAGGGGGAGGCAGATGGGTTCTCAGAAAGCAGGGTGGGATCTGGTGGTGGTGGTGACAGTGGCAGCAGTTGTTGGGAAGCAGCAAAAAGGAGCTGCCCCATTGCTGCCAGGGCTGCTGGGAAACTGAGTCTGGCCAACATGCTGCCAAAGCCCTGCTGTGCACCTGGGGGTGGTGGGATCAGCTGCACGTGCTATGGCCTGGGCTTCCCCCTTTGCCTCGGCCAGGCAGGGCCAAGGGATCTGCTGTTAGTGGGATACAACCCCTTGGTAGGCTAAATTTGTCCTGTGGTTCTTATTTTGTCTACTCATGTGTTTAGATCCATCTCTGACTCTCAATATCCAGCGGTAGGTCCTCCAGTGGCATACAGTGTTATAACTTGAAAGAAATCTAGGGAAATCTAGTTCATCTGAAGTCCAATTCAGCTGGAGATCTGATCTCAATGCAGAAAACTAAAGTGACTCAGCTTTTATACCTAGCTATTCAAATACTGCAGATGCAGAGGAATGAGATGCTCTTTGAGTGCTTTCTGTACATTCCTAAGGTAGAAGCAACATGAAGTATGTTGCAGAACAAGGAGTGATATAAGGAGTGGGGCATAAGGGCAAATTATCCCACCATTATTTTTAAACTACTTTTTCTTTTTGAAACTGGGGCTTGACCTGTCAATCAGGTACAAGTACACCTACACAGTCAGATGGATTGCAGATTGACTGAAGGGTCGTACTCAGAGGGTGGTGGTGGATGGGTCATATTCGATCGGGGGGGAAGTGGGCAGCGGAGTCCCCCAGGGCTTGGTCCTTGGGCCCGCGTTGTTCAGTTTCTTTATCAGCAATTTGGATGACGGGGTGAAAAGCAACCTGTTTAAATTAGCTGATGATACCAAAATTTGGGAAGAGGTGAGCATGCTGGTAGGGAGGGAAAGATTGCAGCAAGACCTGGATAGGTTGGAGGGGTGGGCTAACAAAAACAGGATGCATTTCAATACTGACTAGTGCAGGGTGCTGCACTTGGGCAGTAGTAACCAGCAGCACACTTATAAGATGGGAAACTCCCTTCTTGAGCGCACAGAGGCAGAAAGGGATCTTAGAGTCATTACTGAGGTCACAGTTGGCAGGCCTAACCGGACCTTGTCGTGCATCCACAGGTGCATCTCAAGTAGGGCCAAGGAAGTGATCCTCCCCCTCCATGTGACACTAGTCAGGTCACAGCTGGAGTACTGTGTCCAGTTCTGTGCGCCCCACTTCAGGAGGGATGTGGACAGCACTGAGAGGGTCCAGAGGACGGCCACCTGCATGATCCAAGGACAACAGGGCAGACCCTACAATGAGAGACTGCGGGACCTGAACCTGTTCAGCCTTCACAAGAGAAGGCTGAGGGGGGACCTGGTGACCATCGATAAGCTCACTAGGGGGGACCAGAAGGGTTTGGGAGAGAAATTGTTCCCCCTAGATCCTCCTGGCATAACAAGGAATAACAGCCACAAGTTGTTGGAGAGTAGGTTTAGATTAGACATCTGTCAGAACTACTTCGCAGTCAGGGTGGCTAGGATCTAGAACCAACTTCCAAGGGAAGTGGTGCTGGCTCCTACCCTGGGGGTCTTTAAGAAAAGACTTGATGCCTACCTGGCTGGAGTCATTTGAGTCCAGTTTTTCTTCTGCCCAGGCCGGGGGTTGGACTTGGTCCCTTCCGACCCTGCTTCTATGATTCTATGATTATCTTTTGATAGAACATTGCAAGCCACAACCATCTATTGATGCGGAGAAAAAAGAAAGAATACCAAGCAAATCTTGATACTGTGACATTTTTTTCACCCAACCTTTCTGTTATACCACTCTTAGAAAAATTGAACCCCCTAAATTGTCTTACAGAGCAACTGTTTCACATAGTTAATATCTGTCAGAGGTATCCAAAGACTGAGTGGTCTCTTGCTAGAATTTATCATGAAGTTTTTCATCATAATGAAATATAAACTCACCAGTACCTTATCCACTATGTCTGCTGTCTAAGTTTAATTATGGGATTATGAAGTAAATTTAGATAAAAATGTGGGGCTTGTTCAGCTTGTCCTAATTAAATTTAATTAATTATCTTTTAAATTAATTTAGTCTTCGCTCTCAGTGTTAGGGACTTTCTGTTGATTCTTTTTTTTTATGACCCTTTTTCCAATGTGTCATCCTTTTAACTTGTTTGAACTTCTGCCAGAAAAGGAGAACTTGGTTTTTGACTGATTACTTTGAAACCTAGTCTGGCATAGTCACTCTGAAATTCAGTTGGAGCTCTGCCTCTGTTGGTATGCATTCTGCTTAATGGAGCTGGTACCATGGGTTGGAGGGAAGCAACACAGAGGAGAATGACAGTGGAAACATCCAGGCGAAGAGCAAGCACTGTAAAAAAAGAAGTTAAAAGAGAGACTGTGGGAAAGGACTAGAGAAACTAGGGACATAGGACTGGATGTGGCCTTTCAGGCCATGGAGTCTTAATATAGAGGGAGAAAAAACGTATCACAGTATTATTCATGTTTTAACTTTGGAATTTTTCAGGTTTAGTATATCGTAGATACTTGTCTTGCGTTAAGTGCTCATGTCAGATTTTGTTCAAGTTACTTGGGTAGAGCACAGAAGGACATTTTATAAACTAAATAACCTCTAAGGAGGGAGCAACCAGAAGGAAAATATTTTTGCAAAACAAGACTAGCTTTCTAAAACTAACAATATTGAAGTTTTCTGAATGTCAGTTCCCTCAGATTATTATTTGAGATTATATGTTGTAGACGTGCACGCTTCTTCTCTTCTCATTAGGAGACAATTCTGTGTACCTGCTGGGAAATGTCTTGTGGCATCCCTCTAACAAGTCAGTGCATTCACTGGGACTGCCACATACAAAGTAATTAAGGGGCACAGCCCCAAACTGGCCACCACCATGCTGTCAGCAGGAGGCATCCTGGGCATCAGTGCCACCCAGGGTGCTCAGGAGTCAGGTTGCACCTCTGGCTGCACATTCCATGGCTTCTCAAAACAGTCTCTGCCTCTCTTTGTTGAACTTCATTTGCAAGTTCAGATGCAGCTGGGCACTCAATGGCTTTGTCTATTGCCAAATGATCCATGTGTCTGTTCAGTCTTCTCAGATTCTTTATTATATTGAATGAAACGAACTTTTTTTCTTTCTTCTGTTTTCCTTTAAATTGGGCTCTGGCCAAATTATATTGATGGATGGCCCAAACCACATAGCACAGATTTATACTGAATCTGGTTATTTTTGTTTCCTTTTGGAGTGTAAATTCAAGAACATCATCAAAGGCAGTTCTGTCAGGTTAGCATATGGGGCACTTGTACATGCCACAGCATTTATACCTCATTAATTTAACAAGCATTAACATTTTTAAACTTGTTTATTTTGGCATGTTGGGTTTGTGTTTGCATGCACTGAGCTTTTGAACAAATTCCCCACAAATTCCAGCAGGGGGAGCCAAATACTAGTCTACCCCCAGTACTGTCTTTCCTAATGAATTACAGCAGGAGGGGCATGTTCACCAGTAAACCAATAAGTAATACCCCTATTACTAATACCATGCCTCTACAGTTCCCATCCCCTTCTGGGAGCCCCCTCCCCCACCCCTGCCAAGTTGCGGCCACCCCAAAACCCTGCCACTTGCACCCCATTTGCACCCCCTCTAGGCCTCAACCAGTCTCTAGCAGGCAACCCCATGGTGATCCTGACACTAAGCCATGTGCATCATCACCTCCCCCCAATGTTGGAAAGTAATATAAATGTAAATATCATATCAGAAATATACAGGATGAGAGGAGCGGGTGCTGCCCTGGGGGACTGGCGATTGCGGCTGTTGGTGGTGGCAATGAGGTGGACTGGGTGGGTAAGTGGGTAAGTGGTGTTGTGTCGCCAAAACAGATGTGTGCCATGAATGCTTATTACAAAACTTAGTGGTGTAGTAATAGTGCGGTGTGTGTATTTGGGAGGGGGGGAGGAGTAGGGGGAGCAAATCTGAGAGCTGTTGTTTTTCTGTGTTTTAGGATTACATTTCCCAGCTTTCCCTGGCTGCCCGGGCTTGGAACAGTTTCCATGGGGACCCCTCACAGGGGCTGATTCTTCCCCTCTCTTTCCCTGCCCACATGACACTGTGAATACCTGAGGGCTTGTGTGTTTGTTTAGTGCAACATAGGGCTTTTTGAAATGTTGGGGTGTTGGTGGGGTTGGAGTGGAATATTGACTTCACTCCCCACCCCTATGCCTCCCCAACAATATTTCTGCATATAATGTGCAGTAAATGGAAATAATTTCTTTACTCCAAAAAGTGTTCTTTGCAATTTCATATTGAATTTTGGAAAAAAGCAGCTGGATAAAGCAGGGACCTGTAGGAAGATTTTGTCCCCTGCCCGCAACCCTCACCTGCACACACACCTAAATCCTTTTATCAGTGGGCCACACAGTGGTTAAAACCCAGTTATCACAGAAAGGACTTAAAATCAGTTTCTGTATATGATGTCTATTTCTCTTTTGGGTCTTGTACTAAACTTTTAGAGAGGCCACTAGATATCTTATGTTCTAAGCCTTCTCTAAAAGGCCCTAATGAACTTTCTTTATATAGTTTTGCTTTTTGTGAAGCTAGTCAAAGGTTTCTCACTCTCTTCTATGTCCTGGAAAAAATTGTGAATTTGTTAGAAGTGTTTATTCCTCTTTGATCTGACTTGCCAAGCTATTTTGAATGTTTAGAGTGCTCCTATTTTTTTTTAATATAGTTTGAAATTCCCTTTTGTAGCACCTTACATTTATATTTAATTATGCAATATTCTGGGGGTTAAAAATGTAGAAATCAGTCCAAACAGTTCTTTTTGTAAAGAAAAATTTCAAAACTGGAGTCTCCTAATAATTGAGAAGAGCTGAATGGTATAGACTGATTTTTTTTTCAGGTGCAGAGAACTATTACACATTCAGTTCCTCACCTCCCTCCCCCTTCTAAGCAATACTAGTGCTGGAAACTGCAAACCCAGGCTGAGGTGAAGTGAATGCAGATAATTTTTTGGGAACCAACTTAAGGTTGAGTTTGGAATTGGCTTCTTGAGGGATTGTTGAATTGGAACTATGGGCATCTCTCTGAACATAATGGATCCTACTACAGAGGCTGAGGTGGGGTGTAGCTCTGGGAATAAAGTAATCTGGAAGTATTTTCAAAGCCATTGGGCATGTCATTAATGCATTTTTCCTAGTTCACATTAAATGTAGTACCTAAGGGCATTTATACACATGCTCCAGGAGTGTTGGGGGGAATGCTTTAATTAGAGCAGTTCTGAGAGCTGCTCTAATTAAAATGCTTGGAGCATCATGTGTACCAGCATCCTGGCAATGAAAAATGGCAGTGGAGGTGCTTTAATTCAAGCTCATTGAATGAGCTTTAGATAAAGTGCCCCCACCACCATTTTTTCAGTGTGGGGACGCTGTTGCACGTGATGCTGGAGTTTGCTGGAGCATGGTAATTACCACACTCCAGCTGACTTAATTAAGCAAGTCTGCTCCAATGAGCTGTAATTATGAACTGTGCAGTAGTGGAAGCACATGATTTTTTAGTGATGCTTAATGAACAGTAGCCTGTTTTTACTGTGGATTTGCATATTAGCACAGTTTTTGAAGTGAAGTTTTAATACGCAGTAAAATAGGCTACTGCACATTAAAGTGTACATGTAGATGCACTCATTGAGATGTTACCTTCTGTTTCAGGACTCCTCAAAACATAACCAATTAAAATATTTCCATTATAATAATAACTGTTTAATAAAACTGCACCATCTGGGTTCTGTAGAGATGATACTTTTTGCCACTGTGATGTAAATAGTTTAATTCCTTCAGGTTTACGATTTAGGGCATTTGGGAAACTCATTTAGCAGTTGGCTGCTTTGTTTCTCTTTTCTCTTCCCTCCCCTCCTCCCCCCCACCGCCGCCCCTGCAATGTGTTTCAGAATATTAGGTAACCATGATGCAAAGAAAAGGCTGGGGGGAAATCAGCAGACATCAGTTAAAAGAATTCAGTGGTGTTCATTTATCTGTTACAGAAAATGAGCAGAACCTCCCCCCCACCACTTTGTTTTAATTACAGTTGCAATATTTTCTTGCATATTTTCTTGCATATAAACACATCTTTTCCCCCAAAATCAACCCCAGGAAGTTGGGGTGGTTTATACAGTGGGAAAGCTGTTTTATTGTTGGGATTTATGCTAAGTAATGGCCTTGCACCAACCACTACATTTAATGATGTAGCATGGTTCCTGGAAACTTGACTCCAGTTCGCTTACATGTGCATGCGTGCACACACTCACAAATACTGTAACCCTGGCTGAGGTGCTACCTGCAACCATGTCCAAATTTTCAGGATTGTGGGGTGCCAATAGGTCTCGGTCAACTCCCACTCAGTGGAGTGCTCTCCTGTGGTTCTCCCCACACGAGACCACACACTAAATGACTATTAAAAATAATTTATTATTTACAGTAGTAACTGATAAATTAACAGAATCAACATCACATAGATAACAAACACCATGTTTTCAACAAACTTGATGGTAATCTAAACCAGCGAATAGAAGCAACTACTTATCGCACAGCAAAAGCAATAATGTTATCAAATTTAGCACTCAGGCAACTTACAACAGGTATATACACCTAATCAGCCAGATCTCCACAGAATCACCCTGCCCACAGCAAAAAAATCAACTGTGAGATGGTTGTAGTTGAGCACCCATGGAGCTGTGCTTGCTCTGCCTCAGAAAAGGTGTGGCAATGCTGCCATCTGGTTAGAAGATGGAGTCATCTGTCAGGACTTGGGGGGAGGGGGGCAGTTGCTCCCGAGATTGGGGTTTCTGCCCTTTTCCAGTCTTTCCTGGATGCCTACAATCAATCACATCCTCAAATGCTTCCCCAAGGCAGCTCCCCTGTGTTTGGCACCTGGAGTGCCCCTTCTGGGCTGTACTTTATTGAGCTCTCTGCTGGAGCTTCTTTCTTTGGCTCTCCCAGAGAACCTAGCATCCCCTGTCCCTGATTCCCTTCCAGGGAATCCCTGCACACAGGGAACGAAAGAGTGAGGAGAGGAACCAGTTTGCACAAACCCTGCTCCTTTAGTAAAGGATACCAGGTGATCCTGGGTACTCAGTAGCTCCTCTGCGCTCAGTTACAGCTCACACAGCAACAATTCTTCTGCCAGTAGTTCTCTTGGAGGCAATTGTCCTGGTAGCAGCCCCTTCAGAAGTAGACCTTCTCCCTGTAGCCCTCAGCTACTGTCTCCCCAGAGCTCTCTTTTTCCCCAGGCTTCCTGCCCCGCAGTTGCAACTGTTCAATTGTGTGCATACATTCTGCAGCCTTCAGCTCCAAGCATGCACAGCCTGCTGCAAATCTACATCCCAACGATACAAACACCCTGACTGGACTTGCAAGCCCTGAGCAAACCCTTCAGCACCTTTACATACTAATTCAGAATTCTCTTATGCTTTAAGTTTCATCTAGCAAACTTGACATCACAAAGTAGAAGATCAGGAATCTTCAGTCATAAACAATACAAAAACAGAGAACCAATACTATGCAGACATTTCTTATATGATATTAACATTGTAAGAGATCAGAAAGATCATCATAGAGACAGTATGTAATCTGAATGAGTTACTTAGGGTAAAGATTAAGTTCTTATATGCATCTCTGTATTTATATGTACTCATATATAATATAGGCTTATAAAATGTATGCGTGTATGTTATAGAGAGTATTTACTCTGGGAAGGGCTTGAGGTTTTTAAAAAGAAATCAATCATTGAAAGGCAGTTCCAGTGTAAAAGTAAGTCCTTTGAATTGCAAATTTGCTATTGAGAGATTTTTTTTTCTGAACATAATGAGACTAGTATCATTTCTACACTGGGATATTCATCCTTCCTGTCTTCAAACACATTGTGGAAAGGGCAATATACGTTGTTGGGATTTTTTTTCTATACACATCAGGGTCTATTCATCTGAAAATTAACTCCCCAGCTGGAGCTTATTTGAAATTCATTGTGATAAAATGAAAATAAGCATAACCACAGATTGGCACCTTAGGCTTTTCATTCTACTGCTACCCACCAATGTAGCTTCAAAGAGGTTTGCTTACCAGGTTCTCTTTATGCGGCTGTCTTTCTCTGTAGTACTGGCATTAATCCATCAAATAGGCTCAAGCACCCCCAGTGTCTCTGTTGCTTTTGCTACTCTCAGCACTTTGTCACATCAACTCCCTTTAGGCAAATTAGAGAGCATTATTTGCTTTGTTCATGTTCAGAGAAGCATCCAGCATATGCCTGATACACTAGTAGTAGTGGTAGAGAAATTGTTCTGTGTGCACCTTTGTTTATACAGAAGTAGATGACCAACAAACAGATTGCTCTTTTAAAGCACAGTCTCTATTTTTGGATGTTGATACTGGCCTCACACAGACATTCAGTTTTTTTTCTGGCAGAGTTACTGCTCTCGCAGGAGCAACCATGAGTGTATATGTGTTCAGGCTTTCTCTCCCAGAATAAAAATGGCCACTCCAGGAGAAAAACAACCTAGGAAGAGTCAGGGTTATATTACTCCCAGGCTTGTTTCTCATGGGAAAGTGAGTGTTTTGCAGCTGTGGTTTCTCCCCAGCATCCCTCTCCAGCATCAGCACTTGTGACAAGGCAGGAAGTACGTTTGTGTGGGTCACACATTAGATCCCATTGTGTCTATACTTGCACATGTAGAGGGGCCCTAAGAAATAGACATAAGGTTCACAAACATGTATTTGCTCTCTCTACTTGTTTAGGCTATTTGTGTAGTTTAATAATGATGAAGCTTCCATTTACTTTTAGAGAAGCAATTTAAGAATTGGTGGCCATGTCCAGACAAGTGCAGCTATACAGTATGTGGCACCACAGACTCATCTGTAGCACCACACACCACACATTCAGGTGTTTAGTGCAGGCGGTGGGGAGAGGGCGGAGGTTGACCTGGAAGTTCTTAGGGTCAAAATGAAACCCATGCAGAAAAAAAGTGATGTGGTGCACAGGACGGCAGTGTGCGCTGCCTAAAACTAGAGCCTGGCTGGCTGGAACCACACTCTAGCTGCCAGCCAGGTTCCCAGCTGCAGGAAAGCCACAGCTGCAACTCTCTCAGCTCCCAGGACTCCAGGTGAGGCTGCTGGGGCCAGCATAGTTATTGGTCCCAGCCTCCCCTCCCCTCCCCTACCTGGGGTAACCTCCTGTTTGCCACAGGGCACATGGCCTGAAGGTTCCCTGGGAACAAGTAGCAGTAGTACAAGTGGAAACACGCATCTATGCTCATGTAGATGCAGCCAGTTGGGTGCATCTACATGTGAAGTTTACTGTGGAGTTGTCTAATTAGCTCTGTGGTAAAGTGTCGGTATCTACACATGCGGCCCTATTAGGCTGCAGGAAACTAATAAATGCTGCTGTAGGTTAGTACTTGTCCACACAAGTAATATTCTATGGAGGCATTATTTAGCACACTGCAGTGCATCTGTAGATGCTGACAGGGCTGGATAGATGCTTCATTGTGTGGGCTGTCGGCTGGCCAGCCCCATGCTGTAGCATCTTGTGCCCCATCCAGCCCTCCTGCAGCAGGCTAAGCTGTGTCAGAGTATCCCTAGTCCGGCAAAATAACTCCTTGGGTCCCCAGGCAGCCGGTGCTGCTCTGACCGAACTCATGTAAACGTGGTGCCCAGGAGCAATAAACTCCGGCATGAACTGAGCTAGAGTTTATTCAATTGAACTGATTTCACATGTAAACATGCCCAGTGAGGAAACTCATCTAATACTGCAAAATGTTGTATTTTATTATTTTATTTTATAATCAGTCTTGTCATATTTTTTTATTAAAAATATACTTCATCATTTAAAATGGTTCCTCCCTGTAGTTCTAAATTGCCCCAGATTTACCTCAGTGTACATGAATGAAGAATATTGGTCCCTAGCTGATAATAAGCTTTGTTTCAAAAGGATGGCAAGACTCAACAACAGAATTAATAGATGTGATTGCACTTTCAGAAAGTGTGAACTTTCCTAACAGATGATTTTGAAGCAGAGATTTCAAAGGAGGAAATAGTGATCCAGGGACTTGACTTTATCTTTGGACCCTGAAATATAGTTTCTGTAAAAGCACTAAAAAGGATAGAAGAATATGCAGGGGGTCAAATGAACTGAGGCATTAAATGTCTCTGCTCAGTGAATAAAAATGAATACTGTATTTTCAGTGGTATAATGGGGCTTTTAAGCTCAAGTGTTTTAAAAGAGGTTAAGACATTGACATTTAAAGTATTATACACCAGTATAATTACCAAATTTCTCCAAAGATGCAGATTTGATGGACAGGACTATGTTTTAATTCACATAGATTTCAATGAAATATTGTGGCTGATGGGGGAGGAGCAACCTATATCCTAAAAGTTGACCCATTTTGACATTTTCAAAATCAAACTTCCATTTTTCTAATTCAAAACTAAGTTCTTTGTTTTGTTAATTAGGAATTTAGGGCACTTTTACCTGTGCTCTGGGGGTCAGGGAGGTGGCGCTTTAATTAGAGTGGCTTCAAGAGCCACTCTAATTATAGCAGCACAGTCTCGTATATCGGCATCACTGCATTTCAGAATGGCAGCAGGGGCAACTGAACTAAAGCTTTTGTGCAAATGCCTCCACTGCCATTTTGAATTACCATGCTCCAGCTGACTCAATTAATCAAGTCATGCTGTGTGTTGGAATAGTCTCCATGCTCATGTACAGGCACCCTCAATTTTTTTTTTGAAAACTAAACATTATACATTTTTAATCAAAGTATTTGGTTCTCTGAAAATTTTAGTTTTTTTTTAATCAACCCAAAATACTTTTTTGTTTTCTGTTTCTCAGAATTGCCAGTGTACCAGCAAATCTATAATTCACACAACACTAATTGACACAGTGTTTCTTTTCCAACATTTCTTTTGTCTCTTATAGGTATCATTTAGAGGCCTCTCCCAAGATGTAAGCTCTATTGTGCTAGATATTGTGTAAACACAAGAAAAATCATTCTCTTGAGAGATTCCTGTCTTAACAGAGAAAGCAAAGAAAGGGTATGAGACCCAATTAACACATGGGAAACTGTTGTTTTCAAGCAATAGAAGCTTCTTTAAGTAACTGGAATTTTTGAAGTGTTTCCAGACAGTGAGATTTGAGCCTGCAAGTTGGTGAATGCCTATGGGGGAATGCTGAGCCTCCGCAAATCTCTGGCTTGGGAACTAGTCTGGCTCCCATTGATCTCAGTAAAGATAGAGTTAGGCCCCAAGCAATAATAGAAAGAACTCCTCCACACATTTTCAATACTGAGCTAGTGACAGCCCCACTACTGTAGATAGAGATTCAGATAATTTTGATCAGCTGAAAAAAAAAAATCCATCCACAACACTAGCCTGTTCGATTTGTGCGTTCATTTCTTGTCATATTGCATCATACACAGGTGAAATATTACAATAACTTGGGTTGAGGGTTCTGTTTAAAAATCTATCTATAAAATATTGACTTTCTTTTCTGGTTACATGCACATTGAGTTTCTGGAGTATCATGCATCATCTTATCTGTAGCTGGCTTTAGTGAAAGCTTGGGAGAATTTGGTTCTTGCCATTTCTCCAAGCACCCTTTAACAGACAAAACACTTCTAACTTGAATGAACTGATATGCATCAGTTTGTTTTGTCAATGTCTGGTCTGCTCTTCATATTACATTTCCCAGCATATACATTATTTTTGTTTACTAAAAGATTTTTCATATAAGGTCCAAAAGTAGGTTTATAACTATCATCATCATCTGTGTAACGACAGCTTATACTCAATGGCCAGTTTGTTTACAGTTAGCAGTGAAAGTTGGAAGCCATTAAGCACAGAAATTGTCTTTTACTATATGCTAATATATTGCCTGGAGCAGTGGGGCCCTAATCCATTCAATACATCCTGTCACTAATGTAGTAGATGTAATACACTGAACATTTCTGATAGTAGTAACCTTTGGATTCCTTCTGGAGATATATATTTTAGTTAAGAATGGAAATACGATAGTTGCCAGCTGCACAACAAAAGCAGGAAAAATAAAACTGGATTATTCTTGCATTTAGCTCTTCATCTGAAAACTGGATTTAGGGAGCTGAAAATTGGAGGATCTAAAAAGAACACCACCCATATAGTGGATGCTTAGCATTTCTGAAAATTAGGTTCTGAGTTTACCCTGCCCCAGAAAGCCAATTTCCTCTTACTCACATACGTCATGTTATGGACTTTAATGGTCCTATTTGAGTAAAATGAATTAGATTTATTCCAACCTTTTTAATTCAATAATGACATCAATTTTTTTCCCATCCTTTTCCATGCATAGGACTATTCATTCTTAAAGATCTAAACTAAGGTTTTGATTTTATTTCTTTATGGGTTATGCAGATGTATACCCAGTTGGGTATAAGCCATTATTTCCATGTCATCTTAACTTTATGCCAAAGGTATAAGCAATAGACACTACAAGAAGTTTTGTCTCTGAATCTTCTATTGATCTAGAGCATGCTAGACTTACACTGGAACTCCAAAGACATGTCCAAATCTGACTGAGACTGACCTGCTGTGTGGCACTGAACAAATCACTTCACTTCTTTATTTCCTCCTCCATCTTTTTGCATCTTGAGCTCAGATTCTTGATCTCAGCTGTGGTATGTAGGTGCTACATTAATAAATAGGAAATCAAAGACTGCTTGGATTCAGAGGGCCAATAAGGTTGAAGTCAGCATAGCTAAGACATTCGACAGAATTTATGTGGACTCTAATGTTCATTTCATGAAACCTGACTTTGAGACAGACTTCAAAAATTGAAAAACTGTTTACTCCATCTAGATTCCTTATGAAGGGATGATTCCAGTATCTTTTTTCTGACTGTAAAGGAGGAAACCAAACAAGGTGATCCTTGATCGTTAGTGAATTTTGACAGAGTCCTGAAATTATTTTTCATCAACACTAAAAATCTTAATAAAGTGCAATTGTTGCTAAAGATATGCACAAACAATTAATTTGTATAGATATTTTCCTACTCATTAAAAAAAATCAACCATGCATCAAAATCTTGACTTATTCAGGGATTTCGTAGAATCTCAGGTTGCAGAATTAAGTAGTTGAAAGTATATACAAACACACAACTCTCTGGAAAGTAGCATTCATTTCTGTTTCATGAAAGACAAGCTTGTGACAGTAAAATACACTGGGATTTTACGAAAAACTTTCTTTAAAGTCTGTTTAGAAATAACAGCTACCATAAACTCAGCTATGGAACATTGGGCATTGTAAATTTTGATACGTTATTCCAATTTTAAGAATCAAACCTGATTAAAATGCCTTCTTGACTTCCTAAGGAATTTGTATTTAATCTAATCTTAGTAAGTGTACTGAATTCCTAAGAAAGGGAGTGAAATGTGTATTAACATTTCCTTAAACTTCTTCAAATACTTTTTGTAAGGGTCATTATTGGGTAACAATGAAATGTTGTAATGAGAAACTTAATGGTTCAATTAGAAAATAATCAAAGAGGACCACGGGGTATTTCCTACATAATTCTACCCATAGATTGTAAAATCTGTTCCTTTATCTGCTTCATGTTCCATTGCACAGAATGTAAAATGCTGCATTCATATCATCTCTAATAAATAGTGGTTAATCACCTAATTGTTTTCCTTAGGCTTTTCCATTAATTCACTTTTTGGGGAGGTATGTGTACTTTGAAAAGTAGAATTGTCTTGAGGTAGATAAGGAATGTGATAGAAATAGAGAGCCTGATACTCTGTGAACACGTTTACATGTGCATTTAAACACAACTAAATTTAACGTGCATTAAACTAACGCGCATTAAGCAATTTTGGGCAGGTGTCTACACGTGAAGGCACTTGGCATTAAAGTTAGTGCCAAGTCCCTATAGATCTGCCATGTGCCCCTGGTAGCTGGGCAGACCTGGCACTAAAGTTCATGCCAGGTCACATCTACACATGGGTTAATGCAGTTTAACTAATCATTAAAATAGCCTAATTTTGCCCTTTTTAGTGTACATTAATAGCACACATGTAGGTGCATGCCCATAATGCACATTTAATTAGGCTAATGCACATAAACACATCTCGTAGACATGCCCTGCATCAGGTTGGCTTAGGTTTCCTTTTCTGGAAGGTAACTTCTCACCCTTCTCTGAGGGGTGAATGCCAAGAAGACGTGAGGGCCTAGCCAGAGCACTGCTATAGTACAAAAATTCTCAGCTGGCAAATAATCCTTCTGAGTGACCAATAAGATAGCGTCAATTAGAACAACCCTACATCTGTTGTAACTGAGCCTAAACTCCAAACATCTTCCTGATTAGTAAGTGGCATAGCAGTGCCTATGCTTGAAGCTGTGTTTTGAGTGTATGTTGTATGCTACATTATTTATGTCATGTTTCAGATGAGCCTTTTCTCCCTGTTTCTTCTGTAGCTGAGGTGTACTACAGAAGGTTCATATAAGGCCAGCAGTTCGAATTGCCAGTCATTATACTATTTCCACTGTCTCCCTTACAGCACCTACTGATAGGAAATTGCTTTTTTCAAGATAAGACATCTACAAAATAATAGGCTTTCTCTAAGATTCTGTTATGTTTTAAGAGTAGTGAATTGATGTAATTTGTTAATTTAGCAGATTATATAATTGCCTCCTATGCTGATGAATTAGACTTTTGTTTACTAGTCTGTATCCTAACAGATCTTAGAGGTAAAAGGAAACAAATGAACATGCAGAAAGTAGATGGTCCAAGAACTTAATTAAACTTTACACTATATTCAGGAAGAGCTTATGTGGGCTGCTGTTTAAAATTTCTGGTTCAAGGTTTTGGTGAATTTTCAAGTTTTTCATTACTACTACGTAGTAACCAAAGCACTTCATTAACTTGACAGCTTTTTGTTTAGTTTTTTTCCCCTATTTATTTAGCTTTTCAGTCTCAGTGCTGTTTTTGTGGACTGGGCACCAAAGTCCTTATGGGTGTCTCTGGTGACAGACTGAGGAGATAATTAGTGGTTTGGAGCCTTCTCCAAAGGCCATCAAAGTCAGTGTAGATAATCCATGATAGAATGGAGTCTCTTTAATGGGCATAGGGAGGTCCAGAATTTGGCTCTCCATCTTTGGGTCATAGTTTTAATGCACTGTGCCAGTGTTCTCATGTTACTCCTGTTTTGTGGAGAGATTAGGGAATCTTGTATTAATCTGGAAATCAAAGTAAACTTTAAAATGACATGCATTCATGAACGTACACATATATGACAAATACTGAGTTGTGCCAGTTGCAGGGGTGATTTTTGGCATGTAGAGATGAGCCCATTAGGAAATAAAGAAGTTAACACATTTCACATAGACACATCTGTTTATAGTGTGTGTGTGTGTGTGTGTGTGTGTGTGTGTGTGAGAGAGAGAGAGAGAGAGAGAGAGAGAGAGCTCTCACATGAAAATGCATTTGGTTAAGTGTGTGGCAGTTCCTGCTGGGCATGTATCTGCATCAGACAACTCACTAATGAAATCAGCACAATTTGTTATTTTTATATGACTTCCTCAGAAGGTGCTAGGAATTGATTCAGCTCAAGAGTACTGGTGAGGGAGTGGGAGGGTACCATTCTGCTTACTCAACTTGGCCTTAGCTCCTGTGGCTGGGCAGAGGCAGTGCGTAGTTTCCACCACTGCTGCAATGGATCCTAGAGAGGGGATAGTGAAGGCGGAGGGCACCATTCCATTTGCTCTGTTCCCTACCACTTCTCAGTCACACTGATCTGCCTGCCTTGCTCCTACAGCTGGGCAGGTTCAGGGCAGAGCTTCCCCTGCCATGGCAAAAGCCCCTGGTGGGTGGTAGGGGGGAGGAATTTGGCGCCCTTCATAGCTGGTGTGTGGAGAGGGTGCCCCCCTCTCCCTGCCCCAGTTATGCTATGGGACACTGGAATCTTTGCTCCAAAGATGCTCTCTTTAGATCAGGGTTAAGGCACACTACAGTTGGCCAATGAAGGAAAACTTGTATTGTTGCTGTTGCATATATTAAACCAGTTGTGTAAAACTATTTGAAGATTGGAGTTTTTGGCACCATCAGTGTGGCACCCCTCTCACAAATACATTTATATTTACAGAGAAAATAACATATTGAAAGAAGGAAGGCAGGGAAGAAGCAACCCAAGCAACAGTATTTTGTTCTTTCCTTTAGCTTATTAAGGTCTGCAGAAGGATGATCTCAGACCCTTGCATGTCTTGGACAATTTCAT
Source organism: Crocodylus siamensis (assembly GCF_052110815.1). NCBI lineage: Eukaryota > Metazoa > Chordata > Crocodylia > Crocodylidae > Crocodylus > Crocodylus siamensis. The sequence continues at coordinate 88,118,474 of NC_143399.1, read as the reverse complement.
ATCTGGACACTATACAGTAAGAGTTGGCCTTTCCCAAAATTTCCCACAAGATTACTGAGAACCACGGGAAGCTTTTATTTTTTCTTTCTTTCTTAGGACAAGTAATTACAATTTTTAGGAGAGTGAAAAATAGCCTGCATAAATTTCCCAGGGTAATCTCTGATTAGACTTTATGCAATAAAAAGAAGTTTTTTTCCTCTAAGGGCCACTTTATGTTTTCACACACAATGATATGCAGACTACCCATAACCCTATCAAAATTCAATTACTTAGAGAGGTGTAAACCATCTTTTATATAAGCAATAAGACATGACTCCAAGTGATTTTGTGGAAGGCTTTTGTGGAACATGATGTAGTTGTGTTTGAGGCTGCAGACTAAAAACTGAGTGGATTCTACCACCTGAGAAGTTCAATATTTTCCCTAAAAAGTGCTATCTAGCATATAACTTATATTTCCAAGGCAGCAGCGATAAATAATCTAAAAGGCACTAACATTAGTTAATTAAATGAATAGCGTCATAGTTGGGGTTTTACATGGCATATTGACACAGGTTCCATCACTCACAATTAATCTCAGAGAACTTGACGATAGATTTAAAGCAATTTCATAATTGTTTATTCACTTGCCCTGGTGTCAGCTGAAAGTAATACCCAGATATATACATCACTCATCATCATGGATATCTGATGTGTTTTGGTGATACTGTCTATCTTAAATTATACATAAACCAATGAAACATACAAATATGGAGAACAGTGCAAAGATGGTGAATACATGTCATCTTTTGTAGCAATGAGGTGCCACTTAACTCATTTTGGGTGCATGACTATAAAGCCATGGACAGGTGTTCATTTCTAGCAGTAAGATTTCTTGTTGCTAGAAAAATAGTCCAAGTGTACATGAATTCCAGTGTCCTGGCTTTAGAGCTATGCAGATGAGCTATCCCACCAGGGCTTCTCCTTAAGGTACCCCCTGCCCTTGGGGGAGCCCATTGATTGTCAGCCTGCCCTCTTCCCAGAGAAGGGGGCAGGCTGTCAATAAGCACTTGGAAGCTGCTGAAAAATAGCAGCTGTGACAGACATTCCCAGGAAGGTTGCAGCAGAATGCTCCTCAACCCTGGTTTCCTGCTGCAGGAGAATAGCTCCTTCTCCTTGTACTTCTCTAGGTTGAATTGGAGGAGTACACATGTGTGGAGAGCCATTCTTATATACCAGGGATGCTTTAGGAGCCCCAGGTGCCTTGTTGCCACACTATAGCTGCTTCTCTATCTTCCCCCAAATTTCTTCAGATCAAACTGCTATGGGGCACCATTCTTCCATGGTGGCAAGGCTTCCCAAGTCACAGAAGAGATGGGACAAGGGAAGAGGGGGCATTCTTCTTGCTGGCATCCCTCTTGGGACTCTGGGAAGGTTTTTACCACAAAAAAATTATCCCCCACGTTCCACCCATCAGCCAATGGGTGATAGTTGTGGGGGGGAGAAGGGAATTTTCCAAGGCAGGGTTCTCACATGGCTCCCTGGTCACTCACCTGTGGGTGGACTATCAGGGAGCCAGTGCTCTCCCTCCCTCCCTCTTCCTTGGCTGGAGGGACAGAGAGCAGAGAACCATGGTATAGTGGGTGTCCTAAATAGTGAAGAGAAGTTTACAGCCATTCAATGGTTCTTTTCCATAAGAAATCCTTTCAGTGGTTGTATATACTAGGGCTGTGTGAAATTTTGCTGGTTGTTTCATTTCAATACTGTTTTGACTCATTTTGAGCTTGAAACTGAAACTGAAATGAAGCAAAGGGATTTGAAGCAGCGTTAAAACAAAATAAGGGCAGTTGAAACATTTTGAAAGTTTTGCAATGTTTTGAGCTTTGAAGCTGGGTTTGGCTGCAGGGAAACAGGAAGTAAGGAGAGGGAGGGGGAAGAGGGGGAAAGGACTGCTCTGGTATTGATTGTGTAGCTAGCCAGTGACTGTGATCCTTCTCTGAGGTCCCTTCCAATCCCAGTGCTCTGGGGGAGGGGTGGAAAAATAGCATAAAAGGCAGCTTTGTTTGAACTGACCTACTTTCTTCCTTGGGGTCAGTTACTGAGCTATCTTCGAGAAGCTCAGCAGTGTTAGACAACAAAGGCTGCTACCATTGATTTCCTACTTGCTAGCGTAGCAAGTGGGATTTCACAGTACCTTTTGCTTTCTTTCTAGAACCTTTTATTTTTTTATATTCATTGATTGATTCCTTTCAATTTATTCCTCTTCCTTTTGCCCCCAAATCTTCTTTTTGTTTACTTTATTTTGACTCTTTTCCAATCTGTGCTTTCTCTCACAGTGTGCATTCCATTCCTTGTGCAGGGAAGCACAGCATAATTATACTGCACATTATAATACAGAATTTATATAGGAACACATACATACATTTATATATTTTTATTTTATTTATTACCTAAATACATGCATACATTACATAAATACATATTCTTACAATTATCTTATCTACATATATAACATAAATCAGATAATATTACAGAAGAGGACACATTTTCCAGCACACCAAGGCAAAGAAAAGACACTATGAAAAACACCATGAAGCGTGCTTGGAAGGCAGCTGGCAAATCTTCAGGGAGGGGTGGAAGAAGTGGTAGAGGAAGAGCTGTTAGTTTCCGCCCCCCCCGCCTCCCAAATTGAGATGCAGTCTCTTTGCAACAACGAACAGGCATGAGGCTCTCACTAGTTCTACAGGCAACAAGGAGAGGCGCGCAGTGCCAGTGCCACTGCCTGTGCCTGAGCCTGCATCCCCTCCAAGAGCACCAGACTGAATCCCCTCCCCATTACCCCATGACAACAAGCAGCAACACCAGCATGACAGTCTCCTCCACCCCCATTTCACTTCCTATGCTGAGCCTTCCAGTGCCAGAAGAAGATCTGGATCTAAGTGCCATAGGAAGGGAAATTCTGGAGGAGGGGGAATCATCTGAGTTTGTGCTCCAGATCCTTCAGAGCCAGACTTCCTTCCTGGGAAGGCACTTCAGAGGAGGCTGAGGTAGAGGATATGGAGGCAAGTGGCTTAACTGAGTCCACTCCTCCTGTTGCTGTGCCTCTGCCTGCTGAGGATGGGGAAAAGGCAGCATCCACACATGCACCTGCACCCCAGAAGTGAGTGGGTAGTGTGGATTAAGTCTTTTTTCTTTCATTTGAAAAGTATAGAGTTGTTTATTCCAGACACAGTTGTAGGCTGCTATCATATAGAAATATAATATGAGAGCAGCACTATGAAATACAAAGCTACAGTTTCTATTAAGATAATCAGCCCAGCCTTCCTTATTCCTCATACATACTGTCACATACCAAAATATATTGGCAATCTGCCAAATGTGTGGCCAAATTAATAGATTATTTATTTTCTTAGTGAGAGGATGGAATGAGAATTGAGGTGCTAATGAAGTGCAACTTAAAATATCCCTGCAATAATTTTTGGTGGTAGAAAGCCTTCTATCCTTGTGCTGATCCATCCACAAAGACTATACTCCCAAAGGTATTTGGGGTAAAGTACACACATACCTCACACGGAACTAAGATATCTGGGTGCTCAAGTCCACAAGAGCAAATCACAAAAACCTCTTAGGGACCTGAAGTTCATCTACTGCTCAGGACCAGAGGAGTTGTCATTTTGTCTCACCTGAGTGTCTAGACACCTGTATTTGGCAAATGGCATTTTGGGCTTCACAAATTTAGCATTCCTTTTTTTCACTTTCATGACATGGGGTGATCTATTATCCACGATCTGAGCACACATACACACACACGGCACTGAGCTCAACATCCACAACCACATTAGTATGGGTATGAACATTTTAGTGAAAACTTTTGAATTAATAGAAGATTGATTTTTATTTAAAGATACTATCACAGCAACTCTGTACCAGTTCATGAATAGTTCTGTTCGGCACAAATTTAGATGGAAATGCCCCACCCCATTTTTATCATACCCAAATCTGTATAGTTTTGTTTTTTTATTACTGTATTATTTTACACTATTAGATTTTATCTTTTCTTTTGGATCTTGGGAAATATTTTGGAGAAGAGTTGTGCAATGTATCTTATGCCGTGGAATTAATTCTTTGTAATTTCTTTGGAAGTGCATATGGAAGCTGTGGGCACCATGCCTGAAGCACCTTCAGATTTGTGCATGGGATTTGTATACATACATTTATATGACTGGCGATAAATGGGGAGTCTGTGTAAGTTGCAAAGAATCAGTGCATTATTTTCTCTTTGACAAGTGTCATTTTGGGAATAATGTTGGATGATATACCAAATTCAACTTTTTACTGCTTTTGTGCAATCACCAATACAGTGAATGACAGCAGCCTTGCTCAAAGGACTATTCAAAACTGTGGTTGCTGACAGACATGCAGTGCTGCTTTAAATCATGGCACTTCATATTAAGTGCCATGAGTTACAGTGAACCACAGCCAACTCAACAGACGTTCACTGTTCATTTGGGAGGATGGGAATCAAGCTATAATTTGGAGCCAAACCAGGAGGAGATGCATGTCTTTAGCATCTCTCCCCCAGTGCCATTCCCTCTTCCAGCTCTGGTGTTGTCTGCACAATGCAATGGGAGAGAAGTGGGGCAGGGAGCTTTGGGCTGGGGTTTGCCCAGCCTGCACTGAGGGGTGGGGGGTGGATTGGATCCCTCCACTCTGGAGGGAGGGGGTCTCCAATTCATCTCCCCTTCCTCCAGTGCAGGATGGGGAAAGCTCAGCCTGGAGCTCCCTCCCCTTCCCTTCTCCCATCCTGCAGACAGCACCAGGGGTAGGGCTGGTATGCATCAGCCCAGCCCTGATCAGACAGAAGTTAATGAAGGTGCTCTGCTTTGGAATGTCTTCATCTGATTCGTCACTGGAATGATCACTTTCAACGTGCTCTGCAGCTATGCACTTGTGTCAAAGCATGACTGTAGAGCCCTTTCAAGGGGCTGATCATGTGAAAAATGTTACTTCTTTCAGTGCCTTGTAGCTACTTCTGAGATCCAAGTTTAGTGATGAGGTAAGCATGAACTTAGTTAAGATATTTATTCTACTGTTGGGAACTTTTTGACAATGAATTTGTGATATTTGTTACTGTCTCAAAATGTTTACCCCCTTTCCCTGGCATCATCTTAATCTCTTATAAATTCATTTTGGGATATGTACATCACAGCGAGGCTCATTTTTTATCTATGCAGTGGAATAGGTGAGAGATAAGATAATCAGAATTGCATTAAAAAGATATGTGCAGCTTAGTTGTGTTTGATTGGAGTGCACTTTGTGTCATCTTATATTTGATTGCATTTAATGTTTGTACATGGGAGTTTAAATGTTATTGTGGCATTAAGCCATGTGGGGGCAGGGGGAGGGGCGGTATATGTACCTAACTCATGAAGTCAATGAACATTGGTCCAGTGTAAATCCTTTGTCTGTGTTAAAAAACAGCTAATCTGGGACATTTTGAGGTGGCTTTGTTGGTCCCTGTCAGGAGGTTTAAGGAACTAAACATTACATAGTGATCAGTGGTGTCAAAACAGTTGAAAGCCTCAAATGTCAAAAACATTTGTTTGTGTTTATTACCATAAGGATACTGTGTATGACCACATATAACCACACATTCACTTTGCCTTGTTGGTTACCTAAGGCTTGAAAGGGAGCATTTTCTTAAATCAGTAACCTCCATAGTAAAACAGTACAGATCAAATTACACATTTTCTTCAACCAACATAAAATTCAACATTTACTCCTAATAAATATTCATGCAATACTTTTTCTGTGAGGTTTTTTGTTTTTTGTTTGTTCTGCATTATTAGAGCTCTAGAACTCAAAAGTTTGCAGAAAGGAGACATGAAAGAGTTTGTGAATGAAGTCAAATGTACCCTCAAATTTGTATCCACTGAAAAGGTTTTGCCTCACTCAAAAGCAAAGCTGCAGAAAATGTTCACTTAATAAGTCTGAAGCTTAATTATTTCATTCATGTGTTTATCCTAGTTTATCCTAGTGCATAGTAGGAGGCATGGTTGTGGCATTGTGCTTTAGATCCCATTGAACCTTATTTAAAGTGCAGGGAGAGCCCTTCCCTCTTTTCTCCATGGCTAGGAGACCACATCTGCTGCAATCTCCCAGTCATGGGGATGCTCTATTGGGATCTCCCAGTCCCAGAGGTGCATGAGATGGCCCTGCATCTGGAAGATCACAGCAGCTGCAGTCTCCCAGCCCCAGGGTTGCATAGGGTGCCCCATGGCTGGGAGATAGGCTCTCAACTCCATGCACTTCTGTGGCTGGGAGACCACAGGTGCTGTGATCTCACAGCTGTGGGGGTGCCCCATGCACCCCAGGACTGGAAGATTCCAGTGGAACATCCCTGTACCTTGGAGAACTGCTGCACAGCTAAGCTGCTGCGATCTCCCAGCCACAGGGGTGCTCCATGAGCTCTTGTGACTGGGAGATTGCAGCCATACCCCACAGCTGCTGGGACCCAGAGCTGCAGGATGCTTGGTTCCAGCATTGCAGGGGAGTGCTGGGACCCTGCATCTGTACCTATAGGACTTTGAGTCCCAGTATTTATGGGATGCTGCTGGGGCCCAGAGTCCACAGCTGCTGGGTAGTGCTGGGGCTGAGGGTCCCTTCACCTTTGGGATGCACAACTTCAGCTGGGCATGGTGCATCACTGCAGCTGGGAGCCCAATAAGCTGACAGGGCTCCCAGCCACAGGGGATACCCTAATACATTTGTATATGTGGCGGCGCACCAGTGGGGTGCTCGCCACTTTGGGATGTTGCAAGCTCTGTGGGAGCTTGTTGGCTGAGCAACAGGGAATCTCCCCACCCCTTAAGAACCATTTTAAGGGGGAAGGTATGTGTCAGAGCACTCATGGTGTTCTTCCTCTTTAAGAATTTGACCAGGCAGCAGGCAGGTGCAACCCGGTCCTGACAAGAAGTGATCTCAAGACTCAGGCCAGCAGGGCTGGAGGCAGCAGTTGATGAGGAAGGAGCATGGTGGTGAGGAAGAAGCATGTCCCAGTAGAGCTGCTGCTTCAGAGACAACACAGAGATAAAAGCAGGAGCTCTGGGGTGGCTTGGAGGCTCCTGGTCCTGGGCATGACTTAAAATTGCACCCTTCTGGAATAGGGAGCCTGGTGGTTGAGGCAAGGCCATCAAATGCCAGGTTTCATAGTTTCTAGGGTCAGAAGGAACCTGAGCAGATCATCTAGTCTGACCCCCTGCCATGGCAGGAAAGAATACTGGGGTCAAACGACCCCAGCAAGGTGTTCATCTTACCTCCTCTTAAAACCCCCCAGGGTAGGAGCCTGCACCACTTCTCTTGGAAGTAGGTTCCAGACCCTAGCCGCCCTGACCGTGAAGTAGCGCCTCCTGATATCTAACCTAAACCTACCCTCTGCCAGCTTGTGACCGTTATTCCTGGTCACTCCTGGCGGTGCTCGGGGAAACAGTGACTTCCCCAAAGCCTGCTGATCCCCCCTGACTAGTTCATAACAGGCCACATGATCCCACCTCAGCCTTCTCTTGTGGAGGCTGAACAGGTTCAGGTCCCGTAGCCTCTCCTCATAGGGCCTGCCCTGTTGTCCCCTGATCATACGAGTGGCCCTCCTCTGGACCCTCTCCATGTTGTCCACATCCCTCCTGACGTGTGGTGCCCAGAACTGGACTCAGTACTCCAACTGCGGCCTGACCAGTGCCGCATAGAGGGGGAGGATCACCTCTTTGGACCTGCTTGAGATGCATCTGTGGATGCATGACAAGGTACGGTTGGCCTTCCTAACTGCCTCCCCACACTGCCGGCCCATGTTCATCTTGGAGTCAGTGATGACCCCAAGATTCTTTTCTGCCTCCATGCTGACAAGAGGGGAGTTCCCCAAACTGTAGGTATGGTGCCGGCTGTTCCTCCCCAGGTGCATCACCTTGCACTTGTCTGTGTGGAAACCCATCCTATTCTCATCCGCCCACCCTTGTAACCTGACTGATGAAGATGTTGAACAGTGCAGGCCCAAGGACCAAGCCCTGCGGAACCCCACTGCCCACATCCTTCCAGGTTGAGAAGGACCCATCCACTACCACCCTCTGGGTGCGGCCCTCCAGCCAACTGGCAACCCATTTGACTGTGTGGGTGTCTACACCACAGCCCCCCAGTTTCTTAATGTGAACGGGGTGAGAGACAGTGTCAAAAGCCTTCCGGAAGTCCAGGAAGACTATATCCACTGCTACCCCTGCATCTAATGATCTGGTGATCTGATCGTAAAAGGCCACCAGGTTGGTCTGACATGACCTGCCACTGATGAACCCATGTTTGTTGCCCCTAAGCATGCAGTCCCCTGCTGGCCCCTCATGGATGTGTGCCAGCATAATTTTCTCAAACAGCTTGCCTAGGATCGAGGTAAGACTAACCGGCCTATAGTTTCCCGGGTCCTCCTTCCTGCCTTTTTTGAAGATGGGAACCACGTTGGCCCTCTTCCAGTCCTCCGGCACCTCACCAGAGCACCACGAGTGCTCGTAAAGCCATACAAGGGGACTTGCAATGACCTTGGCCAGTTCCTTTAGAACTCTAGGGTGGAGATCATCTGGACCAGCTGACTTGAATACGTCCAACCCTTCCAGAAGCTCCCTAACTAAATCCTCACTAACCCGTGGCTCAGGTGTGCCTCCCCCAGGGCCCGAGGGGGGCCCAGCAGGGAGGTGGCTGTTCTGGTCCCTACTTAGGAAGACAGAGGCAAAGAGGACTGTCCTGGTGTAAGGTGGGTTGGGGTACCTAAATCCCTGCCCCCACTTATGGTGGGTTACTAGTAACATCAGAGGCAATGTGGTATGTCCATTTGGGACACCTGAGCCCAATGGGGCACAAGTCCTGAAGTGGGTAGTGGTGCCAGGCATGCCCATGTGGGGCACCTGAGCCCATTTAGGGTACAAGATCCTGTTAAGAAGGAGCTGGGGGCTAGGCACACCCATGGGTGGCACCTGAGCATTTTAGGGTGGAAGGAGAGTTGTGGGCCATGCACTCCAATGAGGGGCACCTGAGCCTGAAGGGGTGTTTGGCCCCAGGCCCCAGAGAAGGGGGCAGAATATCTGCTTCTGGGGAGGCAAAGGTGCAGAGTTGTCTGCAACAAGGCAACTGAAGGGCTGCACCTGAGTAATTGAACAGTTGAGGCCCTGAGAGTAGGGGGATGAGTGGAGGCCCTGTTAACTTGGGGGACTGAACTTGGTCCAGGTAAGCCTTTGGGCACCTAAGGCTACAGGTAGGCCTGAGGCCAACTGGAGGGCAGTAGCAGAGAAGCCACAGAGAGAAGAGGGTGAGTCAGGAGACCTGTATGGAGAGCAGCTGGGGGAGTTACCCAGCTATGAGACAGGGGCAGAGTCTGCACAGTATTTTGCAAACTACCCAGAGCTCACTCAGATGAGGGTAGCAGGAGATGCCCAAAAGGTCATGTGCTTGCTGTCTGAGGAGTGAAGGGAATTGAACCCAAAGACCCATCGGGATAGGGCAGGGTGAATGTGGCCCTGGGGAAAAGGAGGGTACGAATGAGGTCCAGCAAGGGCAGTATCAGAGATACCATGTGAGAGACAGTAGTGTGTGAGAGGCCTCAGTAAGAGGGAGGTGGTGAGTGGGGTCCATAACAGGGAAGGCTGTGAGAGGCCTAATACTGTAACGAGTTGGGTTCTGTCTTAGGCTGGAGTTTTACATAGTAGTTAGAAACATCTGCGAGGCATGGGACCTGGAAGGGGGAGTTGGAGAGTGTATGGAAGGCTCTAGACACCAGGGCCCAGAAACAGCAGCCTTCGGCCTAATTAAAATCATAATTACTTAACAATAAGGCCTGGCAGGCACGATAGGTGGGTGGCATGCCTAGAGGCAGTGGGAGACCAGCACTGTGACCTTTTTATGGCATTATAGCTATTTTGCATATGTAGCTCATCTCAGTTAGTTGTGTAATTAACCAGTTAATTGCACAATCCCTGTGCCATGTAGAGGGGGCCTACATTGTCTATTCACTTGAAGGAGATTCAACTTTCATAGTTTCAAAGTTGGTAGAGTCGGAAGGGACCTAAGCAGATCATCAAGTCCGACCCCCTGCCATGGCAGGAAAGAGTACTGGGGTGAAATGACCCCAGCAAGGTGTTCATCTAGCCTTGTCTTAAAGACTCCCAGGGTAGGAGCCAGCACCACTTCACTTGGTTCCAGATCCTAGCCACCCTGAAAGTGAAGTAATGCCTCCTGATGTCTAATCTGAATTTACCCTCTGCCAGCTTGTGACTGTTTTTTCTAGTCACTCCTGGTAGTGCTCTGGGGGAACAGGAACTCCCCCAGTGCCTTCTGGTCCCCTCTGACTAGTTTGTAAATGGCCCCTAGAGCCCTCCTCAGCCTTCTCTTGTGGAGGCTGAACAGGTTCAAGTCCCTTAGCTTCTCCTTGTAGGACCTGCCCTGCTGCCTCCTGATCATGCGAGTGGCCCTCCTCTGGACCCTCTCCATGTTGTTCACATCCCTCCTGAAGTGTGGCACCCAGAACTGGTACCCAGTACTCCAACTGTGGCCTGACCAGTGCCGCATAGAGGGGGAGGATCACCTCCTTGGACCTGCTTGAGTTGCATCTGTGGATGCATGACAAGGTATGGTTGGCTTCCTGACCATGTCCCCACACTGTTGACCCATGTTCATTTTGGCATCAATAATGACTCCAAGATCCTTTTCTGCCTCTGTACTGATGAGAAGGGAGCTCCCCAGCTGCCAGTTCTTCCTCCCCAGGTGTATCACCTTGCACTTGTCAGTGTTGAAACCCATCCTGTTCTCATCCGCTTACCCTTGTAACCTGTCTAGGTCTGATTGCAGCCTATTCCTCCATTCTAGTTTGCCCACATCCCCCCACATCTTAGTGTCATCTGCGAATTTGAACAGGGTGCTTTTTACCCCCTCGTCCAAGTCGCTGATATAGATATTGAACAGTGCAGGCCCAAGGACTGAGCCCTGTGGAACCCCACTGCCCACATCCCTCCAAGTTGAAAAAGACCCGTCCACCACCAACTTTGTCTCCAGAGTAAATGACAAATATATCTAATTCATTACATGTCAGACTCTTTCTTTCCCCTCCTCTCCCCTTACCCACTGCAAGAGTGCAGGATATTATTACCAGAAATAACCTTGACATGTCACCACTTTCTCTCCTTCTACCATTCTAACATTTAGTCCCACTAGTACTCACATTTTTTATTAGATGTCAGAACTTTTTAGCTTCCAATTTTTTTGGTGTTTAGAACACACTTTTGCTTTGCAATAGACATGATTGTTTATATAATCACTTAGAGATTGTTATGTTTGTAGTCCAACTGCTTACATTATAGAAAATTTCATTTATCCAAAGTAGATGGCAATTTTAGCACAAATAGGAACACTTCATTTTTAAGTAAACAAAACAAAGATGCTCAATAAAATATAATTTGAAATGCCCCCCCTTGTGGACCATGTATTTTAAAGGTCTTTATAACTGATGTATAGTAATACTTTTGGAGTTGCTGGTTTGCCCTAGATGAGATGGCAGTTCATGACTTAAAGATATCTAGCAGGTTTAATCCCAGAAGAACAGAGGAAGAGTGAATTTCACATGCCTTAAGTTCCTCCAGGGTATTTTCATGAAAGAAGAGGTGCCTCCATCTTCCCCCTTTCCTGAGGGATCCAACCTAAAAGAAGGCTGCTTTCCTTTCTCAAATACAAGACAATCAAAAGTTCCCTATAGTTTATATGTTTTTCACAGTACTTTAGAATTGAACAGGAAATTCTATAGCATTCTAATGGATGGTTCAAGAAATCTAGTAGAAATATTGGCATTTAACTTCTGTCTAACCAGCATGAGGAAGCTAGTTAGAAAGAAGATAAAGGGCCCCTAAGGAGTTGAAGAACTTGCAACCAGTGTAAAAACTGCTTAAGAATACCATGTTGGAGCACTTCAAAAAAAATGGAAAATGGACCAAAAGAAAGCCAGCATGGTTTAATATTAGAGTTGCAGAGGCAATAAATAGAAAAAAAAATGCTTCTTTCAGAAGGTGAAAGACAAATCCTAAAAAGGAAAATAAAAAAGGGCAAAACAAATGTAAAAACATAATAAGAGAAATTTTGAGGAGAAATTTGCTATAGACAAAAACAATGAAAAATTATTTTAGCACAGTAGAAGCTGAAGACCTGGCAGAGAGTTGGGCTTTTGGATGATCAGGTTGTAAAAGGGGCACTAAAGGATGACGGGGCCATTGCTGAGAAACTAAATGTATTCTTTGAATCTGCCTTCAGTATGGAAGATGTTAGGGAGATTCCCTCCCTGATCCACTGCTCTCTAGGGATAAGTCTGTGGAGTTGACCCAAATTGATGGTTCAGTAGATTAGATTGCAGAGTAAATTGATAAACTAAGCAGCAGTAAATCACCAGGACTTCATGCATTCACCTGAGGGTCCTAAAGGAACTCTGTCTTGAAATGGGAAAAGTCCTAACTGTAGCATACAGTCTATCATTAAGAACAGCCTTAGTACCAGAGGATTGGAGGGTTGCTGACGTGACTATAATATTTAAAAAGGGCTCTAGGGGGGGACTTGGGCAAATACAGGCTAATAAGTCTAACTAATATTCTTGGAAAACTGCTAGAAACATAAAAATAAATAATAATAATAGAATAATAATAAAAAAAGAATTGTTCAGCACATGGACAAACATGACTGGCTGGGGAAAACTGAGCATGGTTTTGTCAAAGGGAAATCATGCCTCATCATCAACTTGCTAGAGTTTTTCAAAGGTGTCAATGAGCAGGTGGATCAGGGTGACATAGTATATCTGGACATCCAAAAAGCCTTTGATAAGTCCCTTCATCAAAGGCTGTTAATGAATATAGATATTCATAGAATTACAGGGAAGTTCCACTTGTAGGGTAGAAACTGGCTTATGGATAGAAAGCAAAGAATGAGTATAAGTGGTCAGTTTTGGAGATAGAAAGAAGGAAACAGCATTCATCCTTCAAGGATCTATGTTGGGATGAGTGCTGATTAATACATTCATAAATGATCTGGAAAGGGGGTGAGTAGTGAGGTGGCCAGATTTGAAGATACCACAAAATTATTCAAAGTGGTAAAGACCAAGGCTGACTGGGAGGAACTATAAAGGGATCTTGCGTTATTGAGCAAGAATGGACAATTAAATGGCAGATGAAATTATATGTAAATGAGTGTAAAGTAATGCAAAGGAGGCGTATACCCAATGGAAAGAAGGGGTCATCACCAGGGATGACTATTCTGCAGTCGCTTGGGGTTGTAGGGGGCAGTTAGGAAGGCCAAGGCAAAGATGGAATTAGGACTAGCTTCTCAGATTAAGGACAATAAGAAGTCCTTTTTTAAATACATAGGGGGCAAAAAGAAGGTCCTGGGTAACGTGGGGCCCCTGCAGGATGCGTTGGGAGATTTGGTTGTCACACCAGATGACAAAGCTAACATGTTTAACGATTTCTTTGCCTCTGTCTTCCTAAGTAGGGACCAGAACAGCCACCTCCCTGCTGGGCCCCCCTCGGGCCCCAGAGGAGGCACACCTGGGCCAAAGGTTAGCGTGGAACTAGTTAGGGGGCTTCTGGAGGGGCTGGACATGTTCAAGTCAGCCGGCCCGGACGATCTCCACCCTAGAGTCCTAAAGGAATTGGCTGAGGTCATTGTAGGACCCCTGGCACGGCTTTACGAGCACTCGTGGTGCTCTGGTGTGGTCCCAGAGGACTGGAAGAGGGCCAATGTGGTTCCCATCTTTAAAAAGGGGAGGAAGGAGGACCCAGGAAACTATAGGCTGGTTAGTCTTACCTCGATCCTAGGCAAGCTGTTTGAGAAAATTATGCTGGCACACATCCATGAGGGGCCAGCAGGGGACTGCATGCTTAGGGGCAACCAACATGGGTTCATCAGTGGCAGGTCCTGTCAGACCAATCTGGTGGTCTTCTATGATCAGATTACCAGATCATTAGATGCAGGGGTAGCAGTGGACATAGTCTTCCTAGACTTCCGGAAGGCCTTCGACACTGTCTCTCACTCCATTCTCATTAAGAAACTGGGGGACTGTAGTGTCGACGCCCACACAGTCAATTGGGTCGCCAACTGGCTGGAGGGCCGCACCCAGAGGGTGGTGGTGGATGGGTCCTTCTCAACCTGGAAGGACGTGGGCAGTGGGGTTCCGCAGGGCTCAGTCCTCGGGCCCGCACTGTTCAACATCTTCATCAGTGATTTGGATGAGGGGGTAAAAAGCACCCTGTTCAAATTTGCTGATGACACTAAGATGTGGGGGGATGTTGGCACACTAGAAGGAAGCATCAGGCTTCCATCAGACCTAGACAGGCTACAAGGGTGGACGGATGTGAATAGGATGGGATTCAACACAGACAAGTGCAAGGTGATGCACCTGGGGAGGAACAACCAGCACCATACCTACCGGTTGGGGAACTCCCTTCTTGTCAGCACGGAGGTGGAAAAGGATCTTGGAGTCATCATTGACTCCAAGATGAACATGGGCCAGCAGTGTGGGGGTGCAGTCAGGAAGGCCAACCGTACCTTGTCATGCATCCACAGATGCATCTCAAGCAGGTCCAAAGAGGTGATCCTCCCCCTCTATGCGGCACTGGTCAGGCCGCAGTTGGAGTACTGTGTCCAGTTCTGGGCACCACACTTCAAGAGGGATGTGGACAGCATCGTGAGGGTCCAGAGGAAGGCCACTCACATGATATGGGGACAGTAGGGCAGGCCTTACGAGGAGAGGCTATGGGACCTGAACTTGTTCAGCCTCCAAAAGAGAAGGCTGAGGGGGGATCTAGTGGCCTGTTATAAATTAATCAGGGGGGATCAGCAGGCATTGAGGGAATCACTATTCCCCCATGCACCACAGGAGTGACCAGGAATAACGGTCACAAGCTGGCAGAGGGTAGGTTTAGGTTAGATATCAGGAGGCGCTACTTCACGGTCAGGGAGGCTAGGGTCTGGAACCAACTTCCAAGAGAAGTGGTGCAGGCTCCTACCCTGGGGGTTTTTAAGAGGAGGTTGGATGAACATCTTGCTGGGGTCGTTTGACCCCGGTATTCTTTCCTGCCATGGCAGGGGGTCGGACTAGATGATCTGCTCAGGTGCCTTCTGACCCTAGAAACTATGAAACGGGCAACACTTTTCCCGCCACCCCCCCCCCCGCAATTATACCTACACTGTGATGGTCTCTATATTCACTGTAACCACACAGGGAAGAGATCTTGAATGCATTGTGGACAGTTTGCTAAAAGCATCAGGTTAGTATTCAGCAGGCATGAAAAAAGCAAGCAAAATATTAAGGATTATGATTATGCCCCTTTATAAATCCAGGGTGCAACCACAGCTGTGGTCCCCATATCTCAAAAAGGATATAGAAGAACTAGAGAAGGTACAGAGAAGAGTAAGAAAGATGACTAGTGGTATGGAGGAGCTGTATGAGAAGAGGCTGAAGAGGCTAGACCTATTCAGTTAAGAGATGCTGGGGGCAGAGGCGAGAGGTGGTGGTTACAAAATACTAAATGACTAGGTGTCATAAAATGAAACTAGAAGTTTTAAACTAACAAAAGAAAGTTCCTTTTTACACTGTATGTAATTAAGGTGTGGAAACCATTGCCACAATATATTGTGGAAGCTGACAGTTTTTAACCTGATTCAAAAAAAGGATTAGAAAAATTCTTCTAGGAAAGCTGCATCAGTAGCTATAGAACAAGTGAATTAGGTGTGTAGCCTTTGAAACAGAACTTTCTAGACCTCACATGCTGGAAGCTGCAAATACAGGGGAAAAACTGGAGTCATACCCTGTTCACTCTCCCTTTCAGCACCCACTGTCTGGTGCTATGTGACAAAAGATACTGGGAAAGATACCCAGTAAATGGCAGTTCTTATGTTCATTCTTTCATAAGTTTTATAGCCTTTCAGAGTAACTTCTAGGAACCTCTTTTAATTGCATCTCTGTTCCGTTCCATAAGATCCATCTAGTAAGAGTGAACGGGTACCTGGACCTACAGAGGAGCTTTCCCAGCAAAGACTATAGAAATACTATATAGAGGAGTGTGGCGCTGGGGGTCCACTAAGTTACTCCTGTAGGCCAGGGACAAAAGTCAATGCAAGTCCCATTGGAATGTATGATTTACCCACCCAGCACCAAATTCTGCTCTATTACCAGAGTAAATTTGTTCCCCTGAGTTATCTATGTTTTAATAGGGGAACAAAGTAATCAAAAGGGAATCAACATCCTCCTAGTTGTATTTATCCCTGTCTTTGATACTTTCTGTCTGGGTTGTAGCAATGCAGTATGTCTGGGCATGAAACCACCAGTCCCTAGGACTGCATGCTTAATACAGTACTATGTACACCATGCTTTAGTAGAATGATTCAGAAAGAGTAAGCTACCATGAGCGCATTTAGTTTGCTCTCTGTTCCCTGTGTAAGTCAAGATCAAGACCTCTGTACTGATCTTCAGAATATTGAAGGACCTAGGCTTGGGTATCTCAAAACTCACCTAAAGCTCTGTCATGAACATCATGATTAACAGGCCTGCTCCTCAGGCACACTCAAATGTTCTGTCTCAAGAGTGAAGTCTCTACTCAGGACACAGCTTTCTCTGGAACTGGACCATCACAAGTCTCACCACCATCATGTCCAAGTACAGGATATACTTCTTAAACCTGGGCTTCTATAAGCTGAAATTCAACAAGGATAAATGATAAGTCTTGCACCTCAGATGGAATAACTGCATGCATAAATACAGACTAGAGAATGACTAGCTAGGTTGCAGTATACTGCAGAGAAGGATCTGGGAGGATACATGAAACTGTAAGCTGAATATAAGTTAACAGTATGCTCTTGTTGCAAAAAAAGGGATAACAGCATGGGTTGTATTCACAGTAGTGTCACTTGCAAATCAAGGGAAGTTATTCTTCTGCTCTGTTTGGCACTGGTGAGGCCTCACTTGGAGTACTATGTCCAGTTTTTCCCCCACACTTCAAGAAGGTGGACAGACAGGAAAATGTCCAGCAGAGAGTGATAAAAATGAATAGAGCCCTGAGAATAATGACTTAGAGGAAAGGCTGAAAGAGCTAGGAGAAGAGTGAAGTCTAGAGAAGACAAGACTGAGGAGGGATTTGATAACAATCTTCAAATACCTGAAGGATATTTACAGAAAGGATGCGGATGAGCTTTTCTCTGTGGTTGTGGGAGACAAAACTAGGAGCAATGGATTCAAGCTGCAGCAGGGGAGATTTAGGTTTGAGATTAGGAGTAACTTCCTGACTATAAGGCGATCATTAGAACAGGCTTTCTAGAGAAGTTGTGGAATCTACATTCTTGGAAATTTTCAAGATGGACAGACACTTGGCTGGGCTGGTTTAGTAAAGGATTCTCCTGCCTTGAGCAGGGGGATGAACTAGAAGACCTTGTAAAGTCCCTTCCAGCCCTACTTCCTTATGATCCTGATATAAGTACAGAATGTGGTGTACTTCATAAAAAAAGTAAAATGCTCCTGGCTCGCACAATTATTCCCTTGGGGAGAAGAAGATGAAGGGGCACTTACCCACATGCAGGGAGCCTGGTTTTACATACTGGAAATCCAGCACATCGGAGGAGACTTAATTAATCGAGTCTGCTGAAGCATGTAAATTGACATGCTCTGGCAGCCTTCCATATCACATGTATCAGCAGTGCAGCATGTTTCCGCACTGAGAAAATGGCAGCAGTGCACTTTGAAATAAAACATGTTTGATGTACTTTAGTTTCAAAGCACCCCACTGCCATTTTCTCAGTGTGGGGAAGCACAGCACCGCTGATACATGTGTTGCAGCTTGCTAATTAAGCACCTGGCTCCATGTCCCATGGCATGTGTTAAAAATGCCCAGAGAGACCAGACTCAATGTGGTGGATCTCATGTCATATACTGTCCTACTGGAGGATGCTCAGATAGACTCTATATAGAAAATAGAATGGCTACAGCACTGAGAAAAGAACAGAAGTATAATGTTGAGAGACAGTGACCAGTGATTTTTTGGTAAACATCTTGTTGGTTATACATTTGCTTGATATAACCCCTACAGGGAGCATACAATTCTCCTCTTGATTCTTTCCTCCCTATTCAAGTGTCAGGTCTCTTTTCATGCATAGAAACTCTTCTCTTCAGTGTAGCTATTTTTTGCCCCCTTCCCAACAGGCATTGCTTCATACATGTGTGTGGTCCTCTTATTAAAGCTCAGGAATAATAAGTAGCAAATGCAATTATGCTGGATACTTTACCAGTTATTAATGTTTTTAATAAATATAGAACTTATCTAGGTCAACATTTTGTAGTTGTCCTTACTTGGGCTGGGTGGGGGGGTGGAATTCTGTAGAATTCAATTTTCAAAATTTAAAACCATTTTTAACCATCTCATATTAAACTACTTTCATGTTGGCTGTACAACTCTAGAAACATTTCATTTGTAGAGGTAAATATAGGGACACATTTTCTTATTAAATTAACTGTAACTGCAACAGCTATGTAGTCCTTAGATTCAATGCTTAGATTTCCATTCATTTTTGTGTTAAAGATTAATTTTTTCTCTCCCTGGCTGACCACCTCCTCCAGCACTTTCCGCTTCAGCTTGCCTGCACTGCTGTCCATGGACCGCCCCCTACCCCCACTGCCCACCCCCTGCACCATGCCTACTGCAGACTCATGTCAGAAGAGCAAGTTTTGATTTCCCTCATATCAACCAGAGCCCCCCCTCCTTCCTCAACAAAGAGAGCTCCTTCATCACCCAAACCATCCAGCAACAATAAAAAAAAAACATTCTTCCTTGTGAAAACTTTTTACAACAATTTCCTTTGTGGGCCATCCTGGGGTGGGAAGCCATGGGGTGGGGGCACCTGGGGCAGAGCCCAGGAGCAGGCAGCCAGCAGCCGGCCTCTGGATGGTCTCTTGCAGGTCCAGACACTTAGCAAGTATGGCAGATTGGGGACTTGCCCTGGGGTGATGGTGGTCAGTGCTTCTCCAGTGCAGGTGGCTCCTCCTCTGGCAAGCCGGGTTCAGGCCCAGCAGGCCCAACAAAGCAGTCCTGGTGGCACTGCAGGCAGTTCTAACTCTGTGCCCATGTGTAGCTAGGGTGAGTGGCAGGGCTTGGCTCCTAGGGCAGGAGTCAGGCCATGGGCTCCTAGTGACTGGAGGTTCTGCAGACTTCCTCCCAGGCCCAGGTAGGAGTTTGCTGCAGGCCAGCAGGCAGCTGCCAGGGTGCATGTGGGGCTAGGGTTGGAGGCTGGGAAGTGGGCAACACAAATGGAAATACCAGGGCCAGAATGGTGTCCAACATCTGACAATCATTGTCTCTGGCCTGCACTGCCTGGCCCAGGATGACATTATTCTCCTGCAGCACTGGAGCCACTAGCACTCCAGGCCCAGGAGCTCGGCCTGGAACTCCCAGTCCACCTGGTCCCATGCCTCCTCGCACTGGTCCTTCGCATCCTTGCACAAGTCCCATGTGTTCTCTTGGGCAATGTCCTCTACCTACCAGGCCTGTGAGTCCTCCAGCCAGTCCTGCAATTCCTCACTAGCTGCTTAGGAGGAGGACCCTGTCCTGGATCCTCCTTTGGTGGAGCCGACACATCCACAGGGCCCCAGCTGTGGGCAGTGGTGACCCTGAGGCCACATCCCAGCTGCCAGGAGTGGCCTCTTCCCCATGTGCAGCTGCAGGCCCTGTAGATCCGTGAGACAGAAGCTGTTTGTGAATGTTCGCAACATTTTTCAGATAAGATGCTCTGTACCAGAGGCCCATGCTCTGCCAGACCCCAAAGAGGGGTTGGGCATGTACAGGTGCCCAGCAAGTTGGGCAGGCAGGCCTGGCCCAGGCAGCCACTGGTTGAGCCCCGCCATCCCTGCTTGCTACCCAAGGGTTGCTGGGCTTCTGGGTGCTGTCCTCAGGAAGCCTATCTCTTCCACCCTTTTCCCAGGGTGGGACAGGCCAGGCCAGGCCAGGCTCCTGGAAGCACCTGCTGTGGTGGCTCCAAAGCCCACTCCCCTTCCCCTCCTCCTGCAGGTCAGTCACTCTCCTGTGCTGCTGCCCAGCTCATGACACCCAGGCTTGGGGAACATGGGGCTTCTGGACACCTGTGATGAGGAGATTATCACACCTTCTCCAGGGGACCTCTTCAGGGAGGTGGCTTCAGGCCAGGACACTGGCATGCAAGCGCTGAGTGCTGAGCATGCTCCTGCTGTGCGTATTGCAGCTGGTGCATAAGGAGCTGTTTGCATAGGCCAAGAAGTACCTGACCCATTATGCCCTACTGCTGCTGACTGCCATGGTGCCCTGAGTGCACTTGCACATCTGGCATGGGACCCTGACCTTCAACTGTACAAGAGGAAAGCCTGGGATGCCCTGCAACCTCTGCTGCCACCTGGAGGCCTAGCTGTGGCTGCACTACATGTCTCTGCCCCCCACAACTGAGGAGGACATCACCACCAGCATCAACACATTCCTTGGTATGTGAGAGGCCCATACTTGCCTTGTTGTGGGGCAGGGGATGCTCAATAAAATTTTGCATTATTCCCTACCCCCTTGTGCATTGGGAGGTTGGGGGGAACCTGGGGTCTGAGGTGTGCAGGCAGGGTGGGGCGGGGAGGGACCAGGGGAAGGGACAGGGACTGAGCAGGGGTAGTGAGGGGGCCTTACCACATGGACAGAGCTGGTGTGGCTGGTGGCTCCCCTTTGACCTGCCTGGTAGTGACAGCATCCAGCTCTACATGGTGTCTTCTAATTGAGAGTCATGCCATGCAGGCATCTGGTTGGGGACCCCCCCTTGAGAGGAGCTGGCACTGCTGATGGACAGTGATGTCATGGCTGGCCCTGGAGCTGTGGAACTGGCATGGAAGGTGCTGGCCAGGGCTTCCCAAGCTGCTGGTGGAAACTGCAGCTGGGTAAGTTGGGAGGATGAGTAGCTGCATACCTGGGCCTTCCACTGGTGACATGTCACTCAAGGTGCCAAGCTGGGGCAGGGGCTTGGGTAGGCTGCCTGTGATGCTGAAGATAGTTTGTCTGTGGCCTGGGTCCCAGGGTTCAAGAATGGCTGTCAATTGCAGCATAAAAAACGTGGACTTATGGGCAAGGCTGAACCAATGATTATTGTTGGTCGTGGCAACCCACTGTGCCTGCAAGGCCTTGACTTTATGTAGCACTGCTGTGCTGGCTGGTTATACCTGTGCTGCTGCATCTGGCCTGTCAGGGCCTCATAAATGTGGGCATTGGAGAGCTCATCTTGGTCAAACTGGTGCTGTGCTGCTGCCTTACCCTACAGAGCCATGATGTTGCCACTCTCCTCTTTGGTCCAGTTGGGTCCCCAGGTGAAAGGCATGGGTGTGGACACAGATGTGTGCATGGGCCTGGGCAAGGAGGAGAATGCTCTTATGGGTCTTGTGCTCTGGGCCACTGTTTGGCTGTTGTGGTACTGTTGGGTCTGGGCAGCTGCCTGCAGTGTCCAACACAGAGCCATGGCCTGGGACTACCAGCCACAAAGCAGAGGCCATGCTCCACAGCACATGCAGGGCAGCGCAGGCTGCTAAAGGTGTGCTGCAGGCAGGTGGTGTTGGGCCTGTTGGCCAGAGGCCTCCTCCAAATGGCCCTGGAGGCTGGCAGTCCTGACCAGAGGCAGCATGAGCCTGCAGTATCCTGTAGCAGCCTGCTGGCTTGGACAGTACTGTCTTGGCAGCCACACAGCAGTGCGGCACCAGGCAGAAATTCTGGGAAGCTGGCAAGCAGGCATAGCTATGCTGTGACCTGTCCAGGGGGACACAGGGGTTTGCAGTGCCCTCAGGCTCCCTGTCTGTGTGCCCCAGGGCTCAAAATGGCTATAGGCTTTTAAAGCCTGCAAACAGGGGCTGCCATAGAGGCAGCCCAGCCATGGGCTAGAAGAGCCCTACTGGACAAGGCTGGAAGGCAGGCAGGCACTCGCACACACGTTCCAGGTCTTCCAGGCTGCAAATGCCCCAACCCTGCAGCCTTGCCAGCCCCCCACCTGTCAGCTACAGGGGATAGATGGGGGTGGGAAGTGGATCCCCACTGTGGCCCCCAGTCAGGGTCTGCAAAGTGGAGGTGGGGGGGGGAAGACTCCCTGAAGCTGATAGGTGGGGTGCTGACAAGTGGCTGGCATGGTCATAGTTTTAAAGAGCCATGGTGTCAGGGGGGAGCCTCTGCCTTGGGGGATTCCTCCCCATCCACTGTGCAAACCATGGCTGGGGGAATGGGGCCAGAGATGGGGTCCACTTCCTTCCCCATCCCTCCACAGCTGACAGGTAGAGGGCTGGCAAAGGGGCAGGACTGGGGTGCTTACAGCCAGGTAGAGCCAAGCTGTGTAAGGAAAGCCCCCACCTACTCTGCAGAACTTGGCTGGGGCTGGGACCAGAGTGGGGGTCCTTTTCTCTCTCCATCTGCCTTCCAATGGCTAAGAGGAGCGGGGTGAGGACAGTGAGGGGGCAGAGATAACATGGCAGAGCCACATGGCAGAGGGGAAGCTCTGTGCAGACCCTGGCTAGGGGGACCTGGAGCCAGGGTGGGGGTCCACTCTTCCCCCTTCCCCTCCCCCACCCCTGCGCTGCCACTGGTGGTGCTGCTTCAGTTATGTGGCAGCTGGGGGCAGGACTGCCAAGTGGGGCTGGAGAAGGTAAGCTGGGGTGGAGACTAGCCTGCCCAACCTGTGAGAGGGGGGTTAGCATGGGTTGCAGTACACCCTGTGATGTAGGGGACTAAGACCTAATTTGTGTCAGGAGGGGATCTGGGACAGAAGTTTGATAAACCAGGTGAACCTAAATCAGTGAAGTCTGATACTACATCCATCAATGTCTATCTGAAACTGGTTTTGGCCATTTCAAAACACACTGACCTTCTGTTCTGTTACAGGTTTTAACTGGTTTTTTATTACTTTTGCTGGTTTATATGTAACATCTGTCCCTAACCTAAATGACCCACAGTTGCATATACTGTGGAACGAACTTTGATACAACTGGTTCTCTCTTTGTCTCAGTCTATATCATGTGTGCAAGACAGAATTGTCAAAGATGTCCTTGGAATGTTTCTCTGTCATCAGCTTTAATGGTGCCCATGCCATTCTTTTTTGACCTGATCCAAAGCTTTATTAGCCTCTTAACCTAGTATGAAGAGAAGCTGGAGGAAGACCAAGGTTATTCTCTGTTTTGTTTTCATGCTGATGCTTTACTTTTGTTTTCTCCCCTTACATTACTTGGGTCATTTGAAAAAGGGCTGGACAAAGTAATCAAGAATACTGTGGAGGTAATGGGCAACACTAGTATAGGATGGGGAATGTGATATACTGGGTCACCTTCTTTTCTACCTTGCCTGTTGTGTTTTGATTCACATCTGTACAACGCAGATTTTAAGTAAATGCAAAATGCTGTCATTAGTATATGGGAGTGGGAGATTTTGAGTTATAACCATTTTATTTATACACCTTGAATTCAGTTAGCCTACAGATGCACTTCTACCCTGTCCTGTGCTTGACTTCAGACTAACATGGTTAAATGCCTCTCTGCCCATTTTACTCTAGTAAAAATTGCTGCTAGGGTTGTGATGAAATGAAGAATCAGAACTTCTAGGTTGTTTCCTATCTCTAATTACAGTCTTCTGATTGTCTTAAAAAATTATAACAGAACATACATTAAAACTGAGCCCAAACAAACAAAAAACCTCCAAACAACAACAACAAAACAGAAAAGCATACAGTGTTTTGGTTTAATTTTGTTCTGCTTGAACTCTGTTATAACTTTATATTTTGCATGTTTTGCGCCTAGGCCTACTTTTCTTGGCAGGCTTTATATTAATTATATAGGAAAATATAGCTACTGTTTATATACTTTTTTCTGTTGGAAAAAAAAGGGGCACATCCAAATAAATTCTAGAATACAATGGCACTACCTTTTATTCTTTCTGTTGTCTGTGTATTTGTTCTAAGAGACCGTGAATATGCTCAAAAGGCCAGGAGGAGAGAAACATAACAAGAGGTAACCCATAAACACTATACAGCACTCCAGGGTTGTACTGTTGTTATGAAATATCACAATAACTTAGGAAGGTTTAGTTGATGATCTTAGGCTACTAGCTCAATATGTTCTTAAAATGCATAATCATTCCTTGGGTGAGTCACAGTACCTATGAATCACCATCAACAGTGTAATACGTGCAAAGAAAGAAATATAGGCAGAAGAAAAAGACATTTCTTATGTCAGGGTTTGTTTGTTTCAGCTGCATTTGCTTCTATGTTTTTCTTTTCCATTTATAGATTGTATATGATTCACCATTTTTTCCTCTAAAAAAAAACTATTTAAAAGGAAATAGAAAACAAAATACAGAAAATACTCGGCTAAATTCTAAACATACTTACAACCATGAGGATCCCAAATCTCTCCTATTGATTGCAAACATTTAATCCAAATCATGCGGCATGACTAGGGATAGCTATTTGATAATTGTTTAAAATGTATTGTATAATGTGACTGTGTAATGTTTTAGCTGATGGTTAAGTTCAGGGTACTGTGTTCAATTACTGTTAATGGAAGGAGTGTGATTTTTTTCTGAAGCAGTGAGAATCAATAAAAAAAATGTCATTCAGTGAAGTCACCATTTATCATGCTATAGCAGTGTTGTTTAGAGGATGCAGGGAATAGCTAAGCTGGAGGTAATTTTTTTATTATCAGAAAGTTGTGGTTAGAATTAGGACTGCATACTCTGCGTGGAGGAGACAGTAGATATAAGCTGTCAGCAGGAGCTGCAGACTGCGAAGTGTGGAGGAATATTTAACTGGTGACTTCCTGACCCTCTTGTAGTTTTGTTAGTGGTATGTACTACTAAAGGGATAGAAGCTTTTCAGAGGCAGAAATATCATGTTGGACACCTAATTCCCACAGCATTCTAATGACAATTAAGTATAAGTAGGCCCTATAGCTCTTTAATCATTTAGCAACTGTGTTATATCTCCCCTTATAGAAATAAGTAACAGTTATTTCCAGAGACAGATAACAAGGCTGTTTTCTGTTCTCAGCCTTATGCTTTATAGGAGCTGCGACTGGGCTTTATAGAGAGCTGTACTCCTTCACTATCCTTCCACATAGCTCCATTTTCTCTCACCCCTGACTTGCAGGGCCCATATTGCTCTCATTATTCTCTACAGCCCCACTTTAAAACACTGCACCCTCCCATTCACTATTCTATGACTAAACTGTTCAGATGAACCTTGTTTGCTGTGTGCAAAGTCTCAGATAATGGGGATACGTTATTAGACAGCAGGGGAAAAGTCTTCTTTCCCAGCCTGAAGAAAACATGCTAGAATATTCAGCGTGGCACATGGCATACTATTTCTCACTACCTGTTCTGGTGGGCCTG
Organism: Crocodylus siamensis; assembly: GCF_052110815.1. NCBI lineage: Eukaryota > Metazoa > Chordata > Crocodylia > Crocodylidae > Crocodylus > Crocodylus siamensis. The sequence continues at coordinate 88,093,041 of NC_143399.1, read as the reverse complement.
GATAAATAAATAAGTCTGTGTTGCAATTAAATACATGGCTAGCTTTTAAAAGTTCTTTTAGACAAAGTGGAAAAAAATCTTATCAAGCTTATTATAAGAAAATCCTCTGAAATGTTTGCATTCAGGCTTTTTGCATGAATGTTTGATAGAACAACAAAAAATAGGATAGCAGTATATTGCTTCTTGTTTCTTCTGAGACAAAGTTATTTAAATTCTAGACAAGTTGGAGAAGAATCTTTTGACTGGCAGAAGGATCTCCATTGCAAATTTTTTAGGGGAAACATACACAAGAGATGTATCATGAAATTTCTATATCGAATTGTCAAAAAGATAGATGCTTGATTTTGTATTTTTCCAGTCAAGTGTAAGATAATTTGATGTTTTTCATCCAGACCTGTAAATCAATGCCTCTACATGCTGTTTCTTCAATACCATCTATACTGCTTTTGATAATGTCAGTTTTTCTGGTACTCTGTGGGAGCTTTTAGGTGAAATAAGTATATGTAAAGTTTCTTGCATTTAACTGCTTCCCCATAAAACAGCAAACTATGAAGCTTTAGTCTCTGGTGTGAAGGCAAAGAGCTTGTGCCTTATATGGATTAGGGCACATCTACATGTGCTATTAAAGTGCTGAAAGTTTATTGCACAACAAAATCCTGTACAGTAAGCTTTCCCTGGAAGCGTGGCTACATGTGCACCCATCAGGAACAAATTCAGATTTGCTCCCAACAGGAACAGTTCAGTGCAGGGCTACTTCTGCCCTGTTCTGGTTCCATACAACAGTCAGGGGGAGCTTTAGTTTTCCCCTGGTGCCAGTCCGTAGCTGGCAGGGGGCACGAAAGTCAGACCTGAGATCTGGGAGGGCCAAGGAGAAGTCCTACATTTGGGACAGCTTTCTCCCATCCTGCACCCATGCATTGGGTAGCTGCCTGCTGTCCAACCCCTGCTCTGAGATTGGAGCAGAGACTAGGACCCTTGCCTCAGCAGCAGGCAATTGCTGGGCCCCAACTCTGAGATCAGAATCAGGGCTTGTATTTTGTCATCTGCTGCTGGGGCAGGGGACAACGTCCCAGCCCTGGCTCTGATATTGGAACTGGGTCCTAGCAGCAGGTAGCTGCTGGGGCAGGGGACAGTGTACTAGCCACAGCTCCAATTGGCTGAACAGAATGGGGGCTGGGAAGCAGACAGCTGCCATGGGGAGGAAACAGTTCTGTCCCCTGCTGCCTGGGCTGATTGACAGTGATTTGCTCCAAGTCAGCTGTCTACCCATATCCTATTACACAGTTTACCTACTACCTGTGTTTACAGGTAATAGAAAACTCCGCAATAGACTAATCTACTGTGTGGTAATTGCTGCGCATGGTTACATAGTGACAGTCTACCATCAGTAGATTAGTTTACTGTGTAGTAAAGCATCTTGTGTAGATGCACCCACAGGAACTTAACTATTCTCCTATGGAAGCATACTGCTGTAATTAGAGTTAGTTTTATACAGACCTTCTTCATCAGCGAAGTAGTCACTTAATAGGTGATTTAGTCTAAGCTGCTTGGGCAAACATAGGGTGACTGCTCAGTAAAAGTGGGTATGACCACACAATAGGAATCTGCTAAATATGATTGTACTAATTTAAAGCTAGGGAGATCACCTAAACATGGTAGGTTTCTGTAAAATGCTTTTGAGTTCCTGTCAGATATACAAATACTGTACGCCCCTGGAGACTGAACCCCAAATATGCAGCTTCTTGAGTCACCAGAAACTAAGCACAATGTATCACAATATTGAGGCTCTTGCCTGAGCTGGATGCTAACAGCTGCTGTTTAAGGAAGTATCAAGCAGGTGAGGTATGATGAGGAGACTGAGAATGTTCCACTGCTGCAGTTTCCAAATCCTCAGCACAGATGGAGTTACAATCCTCCAGAGATGAACTAGAAGTGGACTTGTTTTCAGATATGTCTCTCCATGTACTACTACACATCGGAGACAAAAAGCATCCTGTTTCTTTTAGGCATATAGTTGCTATTTTATTGTCTGAAGAAAAACTATTTACTATGGGCCAGATTCTGTTCTGCCTGTTAGTCATATAAGTGGACTTAGGCATTTGTGATTCTAGCCATCCTTCTTTAAGTCCTGGAAAGATAGTTAATATAAAAGGTAGGTGTGCCCTCCTACTTGTCACTTTTTTGAGACTCAATCTTAAGAGTAAATTGATAGGGTGTTACAAAAGTAAAGGATTTGCAGGATTTGAATAGATGGAATAGAATCACACTTAGGTGCCTAAATCCACTTAGATGGTCAGTATGATCAGTATTCCACAGATCTACTGAAATGGAGTATGAGTAATGCAGTGGTGAAGCAGGATATTTCAGTCAAATTATATTGGCTTAAATAGAGCAGCCAGAAAAATAAATATTAACAGTTCAAGTGAAAGAGAATTTGTTCTTATTGGTGGGGAAGAAATAGTGTAAAAGTACAGTGGCAATTCAGAATAACTGCAGAATTTAAGAATATGTGAGATTTAGGGAGAAAATGGGATGGAACTCAAACCTAGAACTAGATGCAAGACTTCTTAAAACTTTGAAACTGTGAGGCCTGTGTTTTTTAAGTGCTCAGTATCTTTGGTTACCTTTGAAAATACAGACCTAAGGCCTAGAGTCCTTGTGATGTTTAGGAACTTAAAGATGAAAAGATTTGCATAGCAGAATTGTCAAAAGAACTTGGGTGCCTGGTTGCCATTCTCTCATGTTGTAAAATGCACAGACATTAATGCATCCATTTTATATCTGGTGTGAAAGGGCATATTTATCCTATCTAGTACAAAGTGTGTTATATAATAATTTTATCCAGTAAAAGTAGGAACTTATTTTTTTCTTTTTACATAATTCATGTACTTAAGAGAAAAACAAATACAGTTATGGACAGATGACCTATTACAAGTTCCTTTAAAATGCTTCAAAAAAAAAAAGAAAAAGGATTGCTACCCTCATCAACACTTTAGATCACTCCTCCTACCCAGGCCTTCTACTCAAACCTGAGAACCTCTCTGCTCTCCTAGGATACATACCATCAGTATCAGTGTACTCCGAACCCAGGGAAGATCTTCGCTCCATGGGGTTCAGGCCATGTCCTCCCTCAGTCATGCTTTTTCCAACCTCCCTTACTTGTAGCTTTCTTCTGTTTTTATAGCAGGTCCAAGACCAGGGATGCAGTCAGCAGGTGTAGTTGTTCTGTACCTGTGCCCTCTCCTTCTTCTGCAGTAGCCCTTATCACCTCTCAGATTCAAGTTCTAAGGCCATTAATGGATCAGCTCCTGACACTCCACAGTTTTAGATTAGTTTCATCCAGTGAGGGGGCAGCAGTGTAGGACTTGAGTACCTTTAACTCAAGCTCATCAGGTAAATTTGGATGTATAATGCTTCCATACCAAAGCACCCTGCCCCTCAGGCACCCATGGATCAACCCTTGGTTTGCATGCAGCATAATTTGGCAATTTGCTTTCCTTTTTACAGCTCCCAGTTGACAATGCACCCCTAGTTTTCTCTACTTCCAGGTTCTTAAAGTATGACTTGCAGTTCACTTAAGAAAGCACAGTTGTTTAATGTTTCCTTTTTCTTCACAAAACAATCACAATGGCCATGTCCAGATGAGTGCGGCCGTGCATATGTGGTATTGCAGACTCGTCTGCAGCACCACATACTGTACATTCTATTCAGCCATTTCCCATGCTGCTACTTTGCAGCACGTGGGTTTTGGAGGTTTTTTGACCCCTGAAGATGCCAGTTTTTTACTGGCATATGCTATGGGTCTTTCTTCACCTTGGTGTCTCTAAATAGTATTGTCCCCAGTGCAGTGCTGGATGTGTCCATCTGTAAGTAGAAGGTTTCCCTGAAATCTGGAGCACTGGTTCTTGGCGTAGTGCCTGTTTGATGTTCTCAAGCACCTGCATGGCTTTGGGATGCCAATGTACCGGGTTTGTTTCCTTTGGTAAGGTCAGTCAGGGGGGCTACAATCTGCAAAAATCTGTGAATGAAACAGCGGTAATAGTTTGTGAATCCCAGGAAGGATCTTAGTTACATTATGGCCTTGGGTCTTTGGTATTTCCGGATGGCTTCCACCTTGTCTGCCACCAGCCGTATTTGGCCTTGTCTGACTGTGAAGCCCAGGTACTGGCTCTCTTTTTTTCCCATGCAGATTTTTTTGGGTTGGCGGTCAGTCCCACCTGTCTTAATTCCATGAGGACTGCTTGAAGATGCTGGCAGTTGGATTCCCGCTCTTCCAAGAATATGATGATGTCATTGATGTAGGCCGATGCGTATTCCAGATGAGGCACGAGTAGCGAGTCCATCACCCACTGAAATGACATGGCTGTCCCATGAAACCCAAAGGGCATCCTTTTGAAATGAAATAGACCCCATAGGGTGCCAAATGCTGTCTTCTCTCAGTCCTGTGTTGCCATTGGTATCCACCAGTACCCCTCGTGAGGTCTAATGTTGAAATGTACTTGGCAGTACCTATCTTTTTCCCACCGTATCATCAATCATTGGCATCAGGAATGCATCGAACACCACTACCTTGTTGACTTTGAGGTAGTCCATGCACAATCTTAGGTTTCCATCTGGCTTTAGCAAAATGACAAAAGGGCTCCTCCAGGGGTTCCTTGATTCCACAATTATTCCTAGTTTTTGCATCTTTTCGATTTCCTTTTTGAATGCTGTCCATAGGTACTGTGGCAGGCTCCATTGGTCATGTACCCCTCTGGGGTTTGAATTTTATGCTCTATTCCCTGGGCTTCTTCAGGCACTTCATTGAATACATCCTGAACATCACTGATAATAGTTTTTAACTCTTCTTGCTGCTCATTTTCTAATGCCCCCTGCCCCCACCCAGGGCATTACCTACCTTCCTTGTGGCATTTCTGGTTCTCCTAGGGCCTCTGAGTCTCCACCTCTCTGCATTAGCCACCCTTCCCTGGAGTGTCACTTCTTTAGGAGGTCGACATGATATATTTGTCTTCTGCAGACTGGTTTGGTCCTTAACACCTCATAATTAACAGTGCCCACTTTCCTGGTGATCTGGAATGGGCCTTGCCATTAGGTAAGCATTTATATGGGCTGTCTGGCAACATTACCAGCAGCTGATCTCCCTCCTGGAGTTCTCTTTCCCACACTTTCCTGTCATAGAACTGCTTTTGTCTGTCTTGGCTTCTACCCGGGTTTCCCTGGGTAATGTTATGTGTTACGTGCTTTCTTTTGAAAGTCCAGTACAACCTTTGGGGTACTGACCTTGCCTGGTTCTGTCTCTGTCTAGCCCTCACAAATAGCATCTATCAGTCTGTGAGGTCTGTGTTTGTACACTAGTTCAAAAGGGGTGTATTGTATAGATGCTTGTGGGGCTTTCCAAACTGAGAACAACAAAGGGGGTAACGTCTTCCCAGTTGCCTGGATCCCCTTGTACATATCATGCCCTTCATGCCCTTCAGGGTTTGGTTAAATCTTTCAACCGGACCATCTGTCTGGGGGAGGAGGAGGGTGGTATACCAATGTCCTAAGCTGTTTTATCTGCAAGGTCTTACATACTCCCTTCAATACTTTCAACATAAAGTTTTTCCCTTGGTTGGTGAGACTTTCTTATGGGATCCCCACCCATGCCACCCATTTCATCAGGGCTTCTGCAATCTTCGGTGCTGTCATGGACCATAGTGGTACTGCCTCCAGGAGCCAAGTTGCATAGTCTGTGGTTACCAGGATGAATTGGTATCCAGTTTGCCTGTGGGGAAAGGGTCCGGTGATATCTAAAGGAATTCCATGTAAGGGAATTGGTAGAGGCATCAGGTTTACTTTTGGGTCTTCATCCCTACAGTCTTCTGGCAAGCCGGGCACTCCTGGCAATATTTCTCAATCATTTTATATATTCCAGCCCAAAATACCTTGTTAGGGAGATGGGCCTCAGTTTTCTCCCACCCCATATGCCACCTCATGGGGATGGTATGTGCCACTTGGAGTAGGGATGTCCAGTAAGGACTTGGTACCAGAATCTGGGCTCTCTTCCCCCCATCCCTTCTCCTTTCTACCCAGTATAAAATGCTGTCTCTTACCTCAAAATGTGGGTTCTTCTTCATTAGTTGGGAGTTCAGTATATCCTTTTCTCTTTTGGCCAGGTGTTCCTACAAGATGGTTTTGAACAGTGGTTTCTTGTTCTGTTCCTCTCAGAAGTTGCTACTGCCAATCACTTGGTCCATGTCCAGCTCCTTGTGTCCCGGGTCTGTTGGCTCCCTGAAGTATATTTCGCTTGAATAAGCCAGAGAATCTTTCCCTTTGGGGTTTTCTATAGTTCTGTTCACCACCTCTCACAGGTGGGGTCAATCAATGCCGAGTAGCATGGGGGATGGTAAAGTTTCAGCTAAACCAACTGCTATTTCTTTGGTTTCTTTGGATTAGGCTCACACTAAGCTTAATCTTTCTTCCTTCATAAGTATAGGATACCGCATCTATGCAGACCATACTCACTGACTTTTTGGATGTGCCCCTCTGGGATGGGACAAGGTCTGCTCTGATCATGGTTCGTATGCATCCCATGTCTACCACTGCCAGAATAATGGTGTCTCCTATGTGTATATCAATTAGTAATTTATTTTTCTTCCATGGCCCCTTGTGCCTCCTGAAGCTACACTCCATCTTCTCCTCATGAGGATAGTCTGGTGCAGCTTTGGAATGCAGCTTCTGGGGGCAGGTATGTGCCAGGTGTCCCCGCTTCTTGCAATGGTAGCAGAGTATTTCGCGGGGTTCTCTATTGCAAAATTCCCTAATGGCCATTTCAGATCTCCTCCCTTTTTGTCCTACCTATTGGGTACATAGCTGGCCCCACTCTTTTCCTTTTTATAGTTATCCCCCTCTGCTTCTGCTATAACATAATTGTCTGCTAGTCTCAGAGCTTCCTCCACAGTCTTTGGCTGATGCCTCTTAACTCCTGACTGATTAGCAGGGGACCAATACGAATCACTGGGTCCTACTTGGATGCTATGGCAGTTCACTCAAAGACTTCCAGGAAAGCCTCGACACATTTTGAGCATTTTTGTCCCCTCCCCCTCGTGAGACCAGTTTACCTGCTGCGCTTCAGTCTTCTCACTGAAGTCTTGCAGTCATGAAAAGTGTTGAATCCTTGACTCAGTCTCTTGTGCCCTTATGCGTACTAATTCCTCCATTTGAACATGTTGTCCCTGCAGAATCCTCAATATAAGTGGTTGCACTTACTGCCAATTGGTGGGGATTTGCCCCTCTATGTTCTTCATCATGGGGGAGTGTTCAGCACAGTTTCCCAGCCAATGCACCGCTTGTGGTCGATCTGGGGGGATTAATGAATACTCTCTTGTGGAGACTCACCTGCTACACCTTAAGATGTTGGGAGAATGAGAAAATTAATTATCCCTGAGATATAGTGTAGTTAATCACATCAGTCATGAGATAAACAAAATTTCATTTTATTGTGCTCCCCACATGAGTGTTTACAATCACCGCAGTCCGCGGTACTTCTACGCCTTATTTCTTCCCCTCCTTGCCTCTTGCCTCACTTAGAAGGGGTTTTCCCCCTGATATGACCTCTCCTCTGCTTCTTTCTTTGTCTTTCAGATGTCAGGTGTCCATCCATTTGCTTTGATCCTGCTTTCTTCAGACCCTGATGGTAAGTAACTTTTCCTTCTCACCTTTTATTCTCCCAAACCCTTGCCATGGGTTTCCTCACCTGTGCAATAGATTGTTGGAGTGAGGCTTCCATAATTTCATAGTTTCATAGTTAGTAGGGTCAGAAGGGACCTGAGCAGATCATCAAGTCTGACCCCCTGCCATGGCAGGAAAAAGTACTGGGGTCAAACAACCCCAGCAAGGTGTTTGTCTAGCCTTGTCTTAAAGACCCCCAGGGTAGGAGCCAGCACCACTTTGCTTGGAAGTTGGTTCCAGATCCAACCACCCTGACAGTTAAGTAGCACCTTCTGATGTCTAGCCTGAATATTTCTTGTAATGTGTATTAAAGCAAATTATTTTCTTATGTAACAGGGTAAAAAAACATCCCTGTACTAGATGGGGTAACCCCCCAGGGAGGGGGTAGAGAGTGAGGTCAGGACAGAGGCAAGAATAGTTAAAACACTGGTCATTGTTGAGGGGATCTGCACAGCAGGGAAGAGTTAAATGGCATGCGGCCAGCTGGAGGGGTAAAAGCGGAAGCATGTGAAGGGGATGTTCCCCTAAGGGAGACTGACTGTCAACACCTACACAGTCAAATGAGTCACTAACTGGCTGAAGGGCCGCACCCAGAGAGTGGTGGTGGATGGGTCATTTTCGACCTAGAGGGATGTGGGCAGTGGGGGTCCACAGGGCTTGGTCCTCGGCCTGCGCTGTTCAACATCTTCATCAGTGACTTGGCCGAGGGAGTAAAAAGCACCCTGTTCACATTTGCTAATGACACTAAGATGTGGGGAGAAGTGGGCACACTAGACGGGGGGAATAGGCTGCAATCAGACCTAGACAGGTTACAGGGGTGGGTGGATGAGAATAGGATGGGTTTCAACACTGACAAGTGCAAGGTGATGCACCTGGGGAGGAAGAACCAGCAGCATACCTACAGGCTGGGGAACTCCCTTCTCGTCAGTGCAGAGTCATCATTGATGCCAAGATGAACATGGGCCGGCAGTGTGGGGATGCATTCGGGAAGGCCAACCGTACCTTGTCATGCATCCACAGATGTATCTCAGGCACATCCAAGAAGGTGATACTCCCCCGCTATGCAACACTGGTCAGGCCACAGTTGGAGTACTGAATCCAGTTCTGGGCGCCGCACTTTAAGAGGGATGTGGACAACATGGAGAGGGTCCAGAGGAGGGTCACGTGCATGATCAGGGGGCAGCAGGGCAGGCACTACGAGGAGAGGCTATGGGACCTGAACCTGTTCAGCCTCCACAAGAGAAAGCTGAGGGGGGATCTAGTGGCCTGTTACAAACTAGTCAGAGGAGACCAGCAGGCATTGGGAGAGTCCCTGTTCCCCTGAGCACTACCAGGAGTGACTAGAAATAAAGAGTTACCCTCTGCCAGCTTGTGACCATTATTTCACTGTGCAGACTCCCTCAACAGTGACCAGTGTTTTAACTACTCTTGCCTCTGTCCTGACCTCACTCTCTACCCCCTCCCCGGGGGGCTTACCCCATCTAGTACAGGGATGTTTTTTACCCTGTTACATAAGAAAATAATTTGCTTTAATACACATTTACAAGAAATATCTGCACAGTATAATAATGACTATAACTGAGGGATGGGATAGAAGGGAAATGAATATATAAAATCATCCCATAGATTTATAGTGTATGCTCCCATGGTGAAACAAAAATCACTGATAGACATTTATCTCTTGTCTTATGATAAAACCAATACAAACCTTGGCATGTTTCTATATTGCTGCAATTTGAAATTGAACAATAGGAAAGGAATTATTTCAAAGATGAATACAATCTTCACTAAGCTGTACTTTGATATTGTCTCAGGGGCTTTATTATTATACATGTTTGATGGAGACATGATTTTTGTGTGTTTTAAAGTAGAGACAAAGTGAAAACTAAGTGAACAGTGTGTAAGACTGTCCTTCATTTATATTAAACTTTGAGACAAGCTGTTTGCTGGGAGCTTATACTAACAGGGCATTGATTTAGAATTTGATTTTCAAATGGTTTCTACTCAGAATAAATGCAATTCATTCAAGAATAAAACTAAAAAAGAACTTTAAAAGAACATGAAATTCACATGCTTTCATTTTCTTTAAAATGTACTTACAAGGCTTCTCATATTTGCCTGCATCTAGAACTTTGCTCTGAAAATGAGAGAGGGCCTAGTCACTATGAACTGATTTGGGAATAGACAGCCTTCATATTCTGGGCCTGTTTCTGAGATCCCTTCCACCCACTGCTTAGGAGATACTTACTTTAGTAAGCCTATTAATTGTTGGCTCTACAGCAGTATGGAAAGCAGGATATATGAATATTCACAACCATATGTGCTCATGTTTCTCTTGCCTTTTACTGTACAAACTAGCTAAAATTCATATCCAGCTAGGCAGTTAGGAGGATTCATAGTAGAAGGAGGGCAGGAAAAATACCAGAGTAGTGCTACAGATTCTCCACAGACTCCATTTCACCTGAATAATTTATGTGGGATGCTTCTGTGTCCCTCCCTTTCAGTGGGAGAAGGGTGTGGGAAGTATCCACAGACAGGTGAATCCCCAAGCTTTAGCAGTCACAACCTTCTCCCCTACCCCAACCACTACTGTAAAAGGTGCTTATTGTGAGTAAGGTGGAACCTAAGAAAGGGAGCATGTTTGGCAAAGAAAAGATGGCGTGATGGTAGGTGAATGGGAAAGTGAGGCCCAACACCATCTAGTCGAGGTCCCCATCACTTCAAAAGATACTCTAATGAGGTCAGACATGTCTATCTGGCATGATGGTAATCACCACAGCCTTGCATTTTGTATTTTGTAGAATGAAAAATATTTTATATAAGTCTTTGTCTTGAACAATTACTAAACATTCTGGAGGTTCTCCAAGGTTGTTTTTACTTGGATAAGAAATCAGTAAAAGGGCTTATGAAAATAGGTGGATCCAGGGTGGGAGAGGGGTCTGGTACACTTGCACCCCCCTAATTTATTGTTACCTGGAGAAAAATATGCGTTGTTTTATATACGATGATGCAACTAAACATCTGCATCCCCACTTTTCATAATTCTAGATCCTCCCATAGTTTTGCATATTGTTGCTGTTATTTTAGTCCTGCCCTTACCCCAGCATAGCTTTGGTGTCTAGTATCTTGCATAGTAACCCCTGCTATCTGCAGTTATTTTTACTTCATAAAAGGGCTGAACCATTCCTTCTTTTGTATTTAAAAGAACAACAGTATCGTCATTGGTTTAACCAGGTTGTTGACTAGATCCCAGTTCCTGTTGATAACAGCCATTACCACTTTCCACTGTAGCAATATCTATAACAATGAGAAACTAAGAGCTATAGAGATATGTTACATTGTAAATCTTTCTCTGAAATAAGTAATGGGTCTATATTTTTTCACACAAACATATATAGAGAGATTCCCTATTTCTTTAAAGATGAGCTTAAATCAAGACAATGTAATACCACCCACCCTCAGTTCAAGTCCAAATATGAGTTCTTCATTTATCATAATTAATTTATTATATTAATAAGATAAATGGCTTAATACCATTGATTAATGTAAAATATAAAAATATATTACTACTCCTGATGTGATTAACTGCTTCTGATATGGGAATGGAGCTATAATATCATAGAACATCCATTTTCTTTGGTATTCCATGCTGCTACATTAGAAGATCATGATTGAGTTAACTAAGCTCCTGTTCAATATTTTTTAGTTTTTTGTGTTGGTTAGTTTCATAAAGAATTGCACTTATCTTTAGCTAACTACTTACCCCTCTCAGTTCAGCCCAATATTTGTAATTAGTGGATTGCTTTGACTACAGCAATATCTGTAGGTTAAAACTCCTGTAGTTAACTATCAGCTCTCATAATAGAAAATCTTTTGGATTCAAATTGAAAAGATCAATACTACATTACTCCTGGAGGTAATCCAGAGAGGTCTTCCTGGACAGGTTCTGAAAAGCTTTGATCTGTACAGTAATTTTTTTTGACAGCCATTTCCCAAAAAATTGATAGACAATTTGAAAATTGAACACAGTGCTTTATTATATATTAGGGCACTTAATAGAATTCATAAAGAAACACATGTGTGCTAGTACTGAAGAATATGAAAATGTATCAATGGTTAAATGTATTGATTTTTTTTCTTCACCTATTTGAGGTAAATCCATGCAGTCATTCATAGATAAGTTATGTCTCTAATGCAATGCTTGTTTTTCTTAATTATTCTACTAGAGCTTTATTTATAATGAAACTCTCATAGCAGCAAAGAAACAGCTGAATACATCAGCCTCAAGACTGTAGTATACCAATATATGACAGAGCACTGTAGCATGTATATGTCAGCTAAGAAATGCTTAGGCATATCTGGAAAGCACCAAGTGCATGGGTAAAGGGGGGAAGGGAAGCAGCGAGAGGTTGATACAAAAATACATTACAGGATGACATCCCAGGATATCATCTGAGAGTGTCAAGGTGTGAGCATAGACCATGGTGTGAGCTCCATCTGAGAAGTTTTGGAAGCTTTTGGCTCCCCTTGTAGTCATGCACTGCTGATTTCACTCATCATCCTTCAGAATCAGCCCCAAAAGTCTGTACACTTACAGGAAAGTTCTAAATCAGTCTTCTGATTTGCCCTTTCAGTTATAGTCTAACAAGATGTCCTCCAACATCCTCCCAGCTCTCCTGAATCACATATCTGTCACTATCCTTCCATGGTGTTCTCAGGATATGATCACTGTTCTCCAACCTTTACTGGCCTTAGGAGAAGCAATAATGAGCAGATCATGTATTTCAGGTAACATCATACAGTGATATTCTTGTCATCCTCAGTTATCACTGTTTAATTTCCTGTTGCTACAAGACACCTTAGAGGAACACATGGACAATGTGTAACCCAAAAGCCTTAGCTGGGAGACCAGTGGCCTAGAAGGATCCATGGTTTGAAACTCCCAAAGAAAATCGCGGTGAAAGACCAGCTCCAATCTTGATTGCCAATAATGGGAAGCCACCATGTAGACAGAGATGCAATCCAGGATAGTCGAGAGGAGATAAACAGCAAGCTCTCAGCTAGACCAATGGAAATCTACTTTCTGGAAGACTTTAAAGTTTCTGAGACAGAGATCTGGTAAGCAAGGGGAACATCTACATGTCACCATATGGTGATGTTGCTACGGTACCATGCTTTAGTACTTCCCTTTGGAAGTATTGAAACATGGCATAGTATGGGCAGTTACTGCACCCTATGTGTTGTGCATGGGTAGATTTTGAAGCTGTGTCACTGTAAAAGCATACTATATCCAGAGAGTGTGCCAATATGGCTACATAGCTGGCAACCATGTGTAGACGCACACGATTGCTATGTTGCTGTAGCATTCAGGAGGGTGATGTAGCACATTGCTATGTTGCTATAGGGTAATGTGTAGATGCAACGAAGGGGTACATCTACATGAGATGCTAAAAGTGAAGTAGACTAATTTTATTGCACATTAGTGAATCATGGCAAAAGCCATGGTAATGTGTTAATGCACAGTAGAATTAGTTTATTGCATAATAGCATCACCTAAAAGACATGCACCAATGCTACTTCACAGTAGCACTGATTTACAGCACATTTAGTACCTGTTATTGCAGGTGCTAAACTTAATATGCCATAATTGCGGTGCATTAATGCACGTGTAGATGTTCCCAAGGTATTGCAGGTTGTGGCCAGAAAAGACCTGAAGCTGGGGCCTTGGATAAATGCTGTGTCTTGGCTTCTTTGAAAGCAAAGAAATAATACCTGCTCACTCATGGCCTAGCCCAATAAATGAGGCAGTATAAATGGCTGAGGAGCATACTACAAAGCAATTATGAACGTGTTCCTGAATATGGCATTCAGATGTTCCAGACAGGAAGAGATTGGGGGCTTGTGTCCAAAGCTGGTCAGAGTTTTTGCTAAGCAGTTTACACTGCCTAATTTGAAAGCTTCAGTGAGTTTAGAGTGGGCCAGTTTTATTTCTCAGCAATAGCCCTGGATTTATTCCAGAGGCCATATAGAGAGAGCCAGAGAGAGATGGGTTTTTTTTGAGGGGGTGGGGGTAAGAGTGGGGAGGAATATATGGAGATAGAGCACAAGTTGGAGAATCACTGGAGAATCAGATAGGCAGCTGCTGGTAAAAATGATAGATATTGGATTGATGAAGATCAGTTAAAATGGCTTGCTCACACAAGGCAGGCTCAGCTCTACATGAGACTTCACCAAAAACCTCTGGTCATTTCTTTTCCATCTTATATGCATTCCTGACTTTCAACTCACTCTTTGAAATGTACTACTTTATAACCTGGTTCAACATTTCCATAGCCATCCATCCAGCTAATGTGAAATGATGATTAATAATGCAGTGCTGACTGCCTGGAGTTCTTGCAATAGCCTTTTCATACTCATCACTGATGAGCAATTCACTCCCTGCAGTCACAAATGGTGAGCTTCCCATGATCTCTATTTAAGCAAAACATAGCTGGGGTTAGGTGGAAGCCTGTTTTCAAAGGTGTCTGACACTTTCCATTGTAAGTTACTGTTTTCATTCAGGCTGAAAATGTTTGTGTTGGGTGTCCACCTTAGACTGAATTATTTTTTAAATGTTTCAGTCAAAATGGTTCATCTACTCCTGGGAATGAGAGAAGGGAGAAGATATGTAGTCTGTCATGCTAAAACAATTCTTACAACTACTTTGTGAAGAAATGCTAATTCTTTGCAACAAAATCCTGAAATCCAGCATTAAGGTAACCCACCATACACAAAACATTGTTGGGTTTTGATTTTGAACGTAGAATACTTGCAATGACCTGACCATTTATGGGAAATGATAAAATGGAGACATTAGTGCTCTAAATGAAGAACATTTATATACAAATTAAGGATTACTAATTTAATGTCACAAACAAAAAATGCTACTAAATTATGCCGTTATGTCTTGGTGATAAAACCCAGTTCTCCCTTTAGGTTTTTAATAAAGAGAGCAGCACACCACCCTGAAAGGTCAATAGCTAACAATTTCATAACATTATTAGTAGTGGAAACAAAGAAGAGAGCCTTTCAGTGTTGCAAGGGAATAAATTATTCATATATTGTCATCTTCTAAACTAGTTCAACTAGCAATCTGTTTGAATGTGCTATATTCGGGTGTAACACTGATAAGAATGTGTGTTTGTTGTGAAATTGTGAATCTATTTGCTTGTACTCCTCTAATATACTTATACCAGAGTTGTAGTTGCACTTCAGAAAAGAAGGGGATGGTGACTGGAGCACAATCCCTCAGATTGTTTTTGAGGGGGCACAAGAATGGCATCACCCACCATTGCCAGCCCAGCTGCCACTTTCCCAGTTGATGATGGTGCCCCAACCACTGCTGCCACCCTGGTCTCATAAATTTCTTGTTATGCCTCTGGTCATGCAAGCATGTACTGTAAAAGCCATGTCAATGTACTGTACTGTTTGTTAAAGCAGTCCTATACAAGCTATGTGCTGTACATTTACTCATGCATTATCCATTTATCCATTCTTACCAAAATTAGGAATAAATTGTATAAAACACTCTATTTAACAGTCATTGTTGAGTAAGGAAGCCTATGCATATTAATGTGAAGTTTACATTTCAATTCATTTACAACATCCAGCAAAACCCTAATTGTGAATAGGTTTTGTAGATGAGTTTTCTCTACTATTTTTCTGGGCTCATGGTTAGGGACATTCATCTTTTATTGCATGGCTTTAAAAAAATAGAGTGCCTTTTCTCAACCATTGTCTTGGTCTAGGCCCTTACCCAATCAGAATTTGGTTCAGGTCAGTCAAAAGTAATCTTTGCTGTTTATTTTAAAATAGAAATTAACATACAACCTGCTAGTAATGTAACCTAAAGTCAAGCATTATTCTTCTACAGTTCGGAAGAGAACTTGCGGGAGAGATTGGTTTATTTTTTGATGACAGACTTAGAATCTAACAGTACTACAGGACAAGTATATAATTCACTTCATTCTCAGAAAGCAAAATGGGGGTGTGTGAAATTAGATGTTAATTAAATCATGCCTGTTATCATTTCAGGATTCGAATAATAACAGGAATGGAAAAGACAAGCACTAGTTAAGTATTGCAAGAACTGTGCAAGTGAATATTTGTTCAGATTTAGAATGTCTGTTCAATTTGTCCATATTCATAAGTTTGAAGGGGATTCTATGCTAAGTTGAAATTATATGTCATGAAATGCCATTGCTGGATACAAGCTGTTAATAGAATAGTGTGATAGAATAGGTTGTTGAATAAAGACTAGAAGAATGCCTGTCTCTGGTTGCAGAGACACAGAAGCTTGGACTCCTTGATGCAACTATAACCAGGCTGCTTGTTTTGGAAAGTTGGTGAGAAAACAAAATAAGCATGGTCCTGAAGAGAGTGGAAGAAGATGACTGAGAGAGCAACTATCTTCAGAAAGGGAAGCGTCATATATCTCATAAGTTTAAGTTTTCCTCCGGAAGTATGGAAGAACAGGATTAAAGATAACTCGAATTGTGTTTACATTATGATTATTTCCATTAAAATAGCACCTGAGAGGTTATTCAAAACTCCTCTGAGAGGAGGGAGATTTTATTTAGAGTTTAAATTTTTATTCCATCAAAGTGATAAGAGAGATTTGGGTAAAATCTCTCGGGCAACACTTATTCATTTATTAATGCTTTCCATAATATGCTGTACTGATTAAAGAACCTCACATCATTCTGTATCCGCATAGATTTCCTTGCATGTTCAGTGTAAGTGACAAACTATGCCTACTTTGTGCATTTTAAATGTTATCTGCAGTATGCAATATTGCTATGACTGTTTTATACATATTTTTGCTAAATGTATACTTACCTATCTTAAATTTTGCTTATTGATATGGCTTAACTCCATTTGCATAGTTAGGTACTTTGATATAGATTTTGAGACTAGTATTTGGAGGCTTTTTCTGTTTTGTTCTAGACAGCTTACTTTATATCCCTGTAGCAGGCCTGTCTTTTCTTTTCCCATAGATAGCTGAAGGTAAGATGTTTATGGCTGGGTCATGTGGGAAATAGTCCATGTACAACTCATTTTGAGTAATGGAGCAGTTATCTTCATACTCAATAGTCTATATCTCCATTGGTTCAGAGGTTATATTTGTCCATGAGTAAAGTATAAAAGAAGTAGTTAGCTGTAGTCTGAAGTCAGCCAGAAATCATGGTAGATATGCACCTTCAGCCAGACTAATTATAAACTATTATATATTTAGTTAGACCAGTAATGCTCAACCCTTTTGATGGGTGGGCTGGATGGTCATTTCCTGGTCTGTCCACAGGCTGGATCAGTGGTCCAAATCTGGTGCCTGGGGTAGTCACAGTGGGACCCCATCTGGCCATGGGTGGGGGAGGGCATGGCCCAGCTGCAACCCAGCCCCACAGAGGGAAGGGGCCTGGCTTGGCCCCAACTTGCCTTGTGGGGCTTGGGATTTAAGAATTTGATGGCGGGGGGAGGGTTGCTCTATTAATGGCCACCACTCCCCCACTGCCAAATTTCCTAACTCATGGGGAGCCTTTCAAGATGGATAGCATGGATCTATGGGCTGCATTTGGCCTACAGGCTGAAAGCTAAATACCCTTGAGTTAGTCAATAAAGGTGCATATCTACTCTGCCTTCTGACTAACAGGTATAAACCAGGATGGAAAGCATCTGGTAGAAGGAAGTTGGATGAGGGGAATAAATGGCAAGAAAAAAAGAACTACAACTTCCTTTTCATTGGGGGATCAAAAGCAAGTGAGACAGAAGGTGCCCAAGTGATGATATGAGACATTATATCCTCCTAATGGTGTTCACGAATAGAGTGTCTCCAGAACCCATAGAGAAGAGAAAGCCTGTTTTTTTTCCATGATGTAACAATAAAGGTAGTTCAGGTTTTCATAGACAGAATTGTTGGTTATAGCAAATTTTGCACACTGATTGCCTTAATTATGGTATTAGAGTTGTGTGGAAGTATTGCAGGGCTGGCAGGAGGTTAGTTCTCTGTCAGCAGCCAGGGGGAAGGAGCTCTTGCGGAAACGCTACTTAGAGATGCTTGGTTGTCTATTCTGCTGCTGGTAAGACTAATGGACTTTAGTTACTCCTAAAGTATCTGGAACTAGGAGGCACGCATTGCTGAGGGAGAAGCTTGCCTCCTTAAAGGGACAGAGTGTGACCTCCAATGTTGTTGTTGTTGTTGTGTTATTGCCCAGGGGCTTATATTTACATTGTTAGTTGCTTGAACTGGTGGATCAGGCTGAGGCTATCGGGGAGGAGGAGGCCTTATTGGGGCACACTACAGTATGGAGGGTCCAGCATCAGTGAGGGCCCACAGACAGAGCTGCAGAGGGCCCAGTGATGACAGGAGGCTGAGCTAGATCAAGGCCTCAGAGGGACAATGTTTGAATACCACCTGCAAGGCATGGGGCATGGTAAAGGGGTCATTTTGGAGGCACACATCTAGCCCATAAGGCTTTGGGTGTCCTGAGAGGCCCTGACTTTGAGTGAGACCTTGCAAGGGATCCAAGATCAGCAGGATCTACTGGGGTTCAGCAGGACTGTGACCACATAAACTTGTGGGCAGCCTCACAATTTATTATTTCAGCCAACAAGACATGGCAGACAAGATTAGAAGGTGCCCACAGGCATGGTCACAGAGCCCTAGGGTCATCATGCCCATCTCTGGGGACCCCATGGCATGACAGGAAGATATAAAATCACATTATCAAGACTTCACCATTTCAGTCAAACACATCTGGCCAACCTGGGAAACATTTATTATAAGGAATTGTGATTGCATTGATCTAGATATTTTGTGAATGCTAGTTTGAGAGTGGCATGGTTTCTAGTGCATGAGAAATAACAGAACATGAAAAAGTTGATGAGAAGCTAATAGTGTATTATACAAAGAGAACAGAGATACAGAAATTCCATTAAGTTCAGAGAAAATCAATAAGTAATAGGAAAAAAGGGGAAGATAGACAAAAAGCTTCTAATGTTAGAGTGGAAACAATAAGTTTCAAGAAAAAAAACATAAGGGTAGGAAATGCATTTTAGTAAGATATGATAAAAGAAAAAAAGTGTAATTGTGATGTCCAGATTATTGAAAAGTCATAGACCTCTAAAGAAATACTTAAAAATAAAAGCAATAGATTAATTTGGTGGTTTTTACCCACATGTCTCAAGACCATTTACAAAGCTAGCTATCAGGATCTGAATTTTATAGTGTGGGAAACTGAGGCAGAGAAATTATCTTCTATTGGTGGATTCCAGAAGCAGAAAAGAATGAGGATTTAAAATAATAATTTTCAAAGTCCCAATGTACTTCATTTAAATTTTCAGATTAACTCATTGCCATAAGAAAATATAATATATTCACTTAATTTAATCAATGACATTTAATTAAAACAACTATGATTTCAACTTTCAGTTTTAGACAACTAAGTGCTAAGTTTTTGGATTTGTATCAAGGTTAAAGGAAAGCAGTGTCCAACTTCTCTCTCCTCTTCCTGGATTTGGTAAATAGTTCATGTGAACTAATGTGACCTCAACTTCTCTCCTGCTTTTGCCTAGTTCAGTGAATCTCCACTGGGGTTTATGGTCCCCTGGCATACCTTGAGATCCTTTCAAGGGTGCTTCAGGGTTTATTAGCACTTTTAGGAGTGAAAACTTAATTCATAAATTACACCTAGAGATTTCAAATAGGAATCTGTAGTGTTAAAAACAGCTGGACCTGTTGCAGTCTGTTTTTTTGCAACAGAAAAAAATAGCTCTATTTTTCTATAATCAGAAAATTAGTCACAACCAAGAGTTGACGTTTTCTGAGGGATACCTTGAGTCTAACAAAAGATGTCTTAATCTAGTTTAATCTATAGTTTTTACAAGCTGAATGCCAAAATTGGGGGTTCACAAAACCTTATAAAAGAAACCTGCCTCCTCATGCCTCCCCACAAAAAATTAGCTAACACTCATGAGAGAAAGAGAGAGAGTCTGTTTTTCTGAGTACTAGTAAGTAAAAATCATGGCTGGAGCAGTGCAGAATAATAATAGTAATAAAAAAAAATCTCTTTGGTTTGCAGAGATTAAAGTCAGGAGAGGAAATGAAAAGTGGAAGGAATGGATTAATCCTGTAGGTGGCTGTGATTAATTAGCTTTTAGATAAACTTTGTAATGTCATTTTAACAAAGAAAGAAAGAAGGAATTGGAGACAGCTGGCACTGCTTGCAATTTTCATGTGAAATTTCATCATAAAATGTATACCAGTTTCCCCAGTGGAGATTAATAATAATGCAAATTGCCTCTGAGATTTTCAGTTAAAGGTTTCTGGGGGTTATTTTTTGGAGTTGTCTCTTTCCCCTCTAAATTGAGTAGAAATACATAATTCTAATAATGCTTTTTTAGGGTGCCTTCTCTATCTAATCTTTTATGCAGATATAGATTTGTACACATTTGGGGCAGGAGCCACAATATAGATCAACAGCTTCCTTAACTGCCTTGTATACAAGTACATGACCAAAATGACACTATTATCAGTGTGTGTGTATGTGTGTGTGTGTGTGTGTGTACATAACACACACACACACACTGATACAATACATGTCAGTATAATACATGGCAGTAAAATTATATGGCGCCCTCCTTCTGAGAATCTCAGCATGCTTTCCAAGTATCATTGAGGCTGTGGGCACGTTCATTTGTAATAGTAAAAATGGCTGAGCATTTGGAGAGTGTACTTATGGGAATGTCTGCACATTCATAACCTTCTGGCTGGAGTGCTGCAAAGTCACCTCAAAGGTGCACTCCCCTCCAAAACTTAGCTCCTTTAATCTACTTTCATAAACAATCTGGCTGTGAGCTCTGCTTCATGTACTTGCTACTGAATACAGTCCTCTCCTTCTGGGCTGCAGTGCTGTTCATATGGTTCTTGAGCAGTGTTTGGAGAGGTCTCTAGTGTGTGCATCAGTGGGAGAGCAGGGTGGTAATCTTCTGGGCTTTTCAACTGTTGCTCTTCACAACACACTCCATGCATAGCTACTCCTGAAGCATCCCTGACCAATGCCAACTTCTTGAAAACTTCCACTGCATGAGATTCCTTAGTTTACCTGGGTAATGTATTCCATTGCCTTACTGCTCTGACAGTAAGGCCATTTTACCTGGTATCTTATCTAAACCATAGATTACTTTGCAGTCTAAACCAACTATGTGTCGCACCCTCTGCAGCAAGGGAGATACGTTGTTCACTCTCCTTATGTCAGCTTTTTAGATTTTGGAAGATTTCTATTATATCCCCTTTTACTTACCTTGTCTACCAGCTAAATGTGCTTAGTTCTCTCTACTTCTCCTTGTGTGGCTTTCCTTCTAAACCCATCATAATTTTTGTTGCCTGCCTTTAGATCCTTTCCTACTCTTCTACATTATTTTTTAAAATGCAGAACCCAAAACTTCATACCGTATTTTAGATAAGGCCCAATCAGTGCTGAGCAGAGTGATATCACCACCCGGGCACATCTACATGAGATGCTAAAGGCGCAGTAGACTAATTTTACTGCACGTTAGTGTGGCAGGCAAAACCTGCTAATGTGCTAATACATAGTAGATTTAGTCTACTGTGCATTAGCATCACAAAAAAGAATGCACCAGTGCTAACGCGCAGTAGTGCCGATTATGGTGCATTAAGTTAGTACCTATGATTATGCAACCTATGATTATAGGTACTAACTTAATGTACCATAATTACAGTACATTAATAACATGTAAACGTGCCCTCTGTGTCTTACACCAAATACTCCTAAACTACATTCCAAAACTGCATTCACTTTTTTTACAAATGCATTAAGTTGTTGACTCATATTTCCCTGATATTTTCATCTTGGAGGATAAAGAATTACATGGCTTAGGTATGCAAATGTAGATTCATATTTTTACCTATGACATCTGATTTATTTCATGCCTTCTTCTCATGAGAGATTGAACACCACCTAGAAGGAAAAGTGCTGCTACAGTGCTCAACTCTTTTATCTGCTCTTTTCCTGTAGGATCTCAGTTGCCTTAATAAAGCATTATACCTTGTATATGGACTGTGAGCACTTCATAGATTTATAGATGTTTGGGTTGGAAGAGACCTTAGCAGATCTTTGAGTCTGACCCCCGGCCCTGAGCCGGAAAGAGTGCTGGAGTTAGAGGACGCCAGCCAGGTGCATGTCTAGCCTCCTCTTAAAGACCCCCAAAGTAGGGGAGAGTACCACCTGCCTTGGAAGCCCATTCCATATTCGGGCAACCGTTACCATAAAGAAGTTCTTCCTGACATCTAACCTAAATCTGTTCTCCATTAGTTTATGGCCATTGTTCCTAGTTACTCCAAGGGGTGCCAAGTTAAACAGACGATCTCCTATTCCTTGTTGCCCCTCCTCCCCCACCGATTAATTTGTAGGTGGCCACAAAATCGCCTCTCAGCCTTCTCTTGTGGAGCCTGAAGAGATCCAGGGCCCTCAATCTCTCCTCAAAGGGCTTTGCCTGCAGGTCCCTAACCACACAAATGGCCCTCCTCTGAACCCTCTCAAGGTTGTCTACATCCCTCTTGAAGTGTGGTGCCCAAAACTGGATGCAGCACTCCAACTGCAGCCTCACCAGTGCTGCATAAGAGGGAAGTATCACCTCCCTGGACCTGTTTGTCATGCACCTACTAATGCATGATAAACTGTGGTTAGCTTTACTGATTGCTTCATCACATTGATGACTCATGTTCATCTTGGAGTCAACAGTGACTCCGAGATCCCTTTCCAGTGCTGTATTGCTGAGAAGGTCCTCTCCCGGCCTGTAAGCGTACAGGTGATTCCCTTTCCTTAGGTGCAGCACCTTGCATTTGTCCTTATTGAACTGCATCCTATTCTGTTCCACCTACTTTTCCAAGCTGTCCAGATCCACCTGGATTTGTTCCCTGCCCTCTGGTGTGTTAACTTTACCCCATCATTTGGTATCATCTGTGAATTTGGACAGAGTGCTTTCCATGGCCTTGTCCAAATCACTGATGAAACATTGAACAGCACCAGTTTAAGGACCAAACCTTTTGGGGCTCGACCACCCACATCTTTCCAGGTCAATATTGACCCATCTACCACCACTCTCTGGGTGCAACCCCTAAGCCCCATCTACCACCACTCTCTGGGTGCAACCCCTAAGCCAATTTGTCACCCACCTAACCATGTAATCTGTCACAACCGCTCAGTTTATCTGTGAGAATCGAATGATATACCATATCAAAGGCCTTATTAAAATCCAAGTGGATGACATCTACCTAAATTCCTGTATCTAAGCATTTTGTGACCTGGTCATAAAAAGAAACAAGGTTAGTGAGGAAGGGTCTACCTGCTATGAATCGTTGCTGGTTGCCCTTTAGCATTGGTTTCCCCACTGCAAATGTGATCCTTAATAATTTTTTTCAAAGGTTTTCCTGAGGCTAGAGGTGAGGCTCACTGGTCTATAGTTACCTAGATCCTCCTTTTTCCCCTTCTTGAAAATAGGGACCATATTGACCCTTTTCCAGTCCTCTGAGACCTGACCTGAGCATGAAGAGTGCTCAAATAGCTGTGCCAGTGGCTCTGCTATGATGCTGGCCAATTCCTTCATCCTTGGATGAAGATCATTGGGACCTGCTGACTTAAACACATCCAGCCCCTCCAAGTGTCTCTTCACTAAGTCAGTGCTAACAGTTGGTGAGATGGTTTTCTCTTTATGCCTGTCTATGATGCAATTGGGAGGTTTGTCCTGATTTAAGTTCAGGAATATAGAGGCAAAAAGATCAGCTTTGTCCCCTCTATCTGTCACTAATTGCCCTTGTTTGTCTTGTAGGCATGCTATGCCCCCCTGCACCTTCTTTTTGCTCCATATATACCTGAAGGGTTTTTTGTTGTCTTTAATTTTTGTTGCCAGCCTAAGTTCCATGTCTGCTTTGACCTTTCTGACTGCCTCTTTGCAAGTGTGGGCCAAGTAGGTATACTCCGCCTTGCTAGCTACCCCCTGCTTCCACAGCCTATATACCTCTTCTTTTTTTGCCCCTAGGCTTTCCTGGATTTCCCTGTTCAGCCAAGAATGTTTCTTGGCCCCTTTTCGCCTTTTCCTGCACAACGGGATTGTCTCCTTCTGTGCCTGTAGGATTGATCCCTTTAGGAATGACCACTCTGGACTCTTATTTCACCAATTCTCCTGTTCTTCAGTGCCTCACTAAATAATCTCCTAAGCACACTGAAGTTAGCATTTTTGAAGTCTAGTACTTCTGCCCTACTGGATATCTTTCCCACCATGTGCCAAATAGTAAATTCAATCAAGTGATGATCATTGTCCCCTAGGTTATCTTGTGTAAATAGATCCCCCACCAAATCATCCCCTTGGTATCCAGGACCAAATCCAGTAAGGTGTTTCCCCTACTGGGACCATATACCTCCTGTGTTAGGTGAAGTTCCTGTATGCAGGTTAAGAACCTATGTGAATAGTTGCATCTAGCTGACTGTTCCTCCCAACAGATGTCCGAGTAGTTTAGGTCACCCAAGACAACTATGTCCCTTGACTGTACGGCCTCTGAGAGCTGTCTGGAGAATTCCAGGTCCAACTCTTCCTCCTGATGTAGCAGCCTGTAGTAGACCCCCACTACCAAGTTCCTTTCCCCACAACCTCCTTGCATTCTGACCCACAGTACTTCAATTTGCCCCTCCTCTGGTGCCATCTTGATTATGGAAGATATATATTGCTCCTTAACATAGAAATCAACAGCTCCTCACACTTTTCTCCCTACTTTATCATGTCTGTACAGCCTATAGCCCTCAATGCTTACCACCCAATTGTGGGTAGGGTCCCACCAACCTTCAGTCAGCCCAACTAAATTGAAGTTCTTGTTTGCAAGCAGGAGTGTGAGTTCCTCCTGCTTGTTCCCCATGCTCCTACCATTAGTGTAAAGACATTTGACCCCCACAATGGGTGCCTTTGGTGCCCCCCTGTCCTGATGCCTGTTGGGCCCCTTAGTACTTATGTGGGCTGTTCCAGCACATGGCTCATGGTTTGTTGATCCTAGGTTCTCTCTGTCGTCTGCATCTACATCCCCCAGTGAACCTAGTTTAAAGCCTTGCATAGGAAATCAGCCAACCTGTAAGAGAATAGACTCTTACCTTTTGAAGAGAGATGAAGACCATCACATCCCAGGGTGCCCCTTTCGTGTAAGTGTGGATCGTGGTCAGAGAAGTCAAAACCTGCTTGATGACACCAACTCCGGAGCTCCAGGTTGACTTCTTTGATGCAGGTGTTGTGATGCTGACCATGACTGCTGACTGGGAGGATCAACAAGTAGACCACCTACATCCCTGTCTTCCTAAGCATGGCCTGCAGAGACCTGTAGTCACTCATGATACAGTTTGGACTACTTCTGGCCACATCATTTGTGTCCACATGGATGAGGACTATGGGATAGTAGTCAGAGGGCTGGATGAGGCCAGGAATCCTTGCAGTGATGTCCCAAATCTGGGCTCCAGGCAAGCAACACACATCCCGTACCATGGGATCTGGGTGACAGATGGGTCCCTCCATTCCTCTCAGGAGGGTATCACCCACAATGATGACTCGGCATCTCTTCCTCTGGCTGCCCAGATGACCCTCAGCCTGCATGGTGGTGTCTGTGGCTTCTTCCATTGCACTCTTCTCCAGTGCTGCTAGGGTCTCATATCTGTTCCCCAGTTGCACTGGGGAAGCTTTCTCAACAGCACAATATCTGGCTCTGGAGATGACCATTTTCCATTCCTCTGCATCAGGTCCTGTGATAGCTGTGTTAGCTCTCCATCAGATGACTGATCCTGCAGAGAATTAAAGTACCCGTCAATTGCATCCTCTGCAGTCCTGATCCCCCACAGTCTGCTAACTTCTGCCTGGAGTTTACTCACCTGCTCCTCCAGGGCCTCAAACAGAGCATACATGGGACAGGTGAAGGGACTTCTGCCCTGCCTTCCCCATCACCTTCAGGCCCCAGAGGCCCCACCAGACAACCCCCACTTCTTAAAATCTCCATACCTTTAATTATCTCTTATCTTCTGACTAAAGTAATCAACCCTAAATATTCTATTTGGTGATGCTAAAAATCATTGGCAAAATCATAAGCATTTATACAGAAAGAAGTCAGAGACTCTGGCCATATCTATTCTTCAGTTCAATTCAAACATTGTATTTCAGTCTCTGTTCTGTTTGCCTTGAAAACAGTTCTTGAAATCAGAAATATAACAATAACATAAATATTTTAGGATGTAACTGATGTCATTAACATAGTGTTTTTGAAGCTATATTGAGTGTCTGATTTGTATCATCCAGCACTCAAACACATAGTTTCTTCTAGATTCTTAAAGCGTCATTTTCATTCAGTCAAGATCATACATTTTATTTCAAACTTCACACAAACTTTCAGAGAATGTCATTTGTGAGAACACCCTTGTCAAGATAGTTCTGATGAGTTAGACATATATTCACTATACATCCATAATGCACTGTTTAGAAGCTCAAATTGGTTGTTTTCTATGTTGTTTCTTCCTTGTTAGAGCAAGTGTAAATGTTAGAGCTTTATGCCAAAGAAGTAAGTAGATCTTATAGTTACAAAATAATTACTGGGGAAAGTAAAGCTTTTGGTGTATGACTATTAAACTATATTACTATAAAATTTCAGTATTGTACATGCACAGCATGCAGTGTTAGCAAGGAAGAATAGGAGTTGTCTATAATGTAAATGCTATGCTACCTTACCACTTTGCTGAATATATCAGAAGCCACATTTTGGGATGTGGGAGGCAGTCTGTGAGGCAGTGATTGCCTCCTACTTCACATCTGTACAATGGGACCTTGCCTTTGCTTCAGTGCTATTGTGATGGAAATAATAGTGAGTGGTATTAGCATCTGCTCCAAGCTGCCTTAAATCCACTGCAAGGCCATGTTGCAGCAAAACCTCTTGTTCTATGGGTGTGCAAAGCATTTCTTTCAAATCATGTTCCCACTCAACCCAAACCTGAAATGGTAGGAAGAAATGCAGTGGTCAGCAGAGAGATTAATGAATCTATGTAGAATATACTCCTCCAACTCCCAGTCAGCTAGTAAATGCACCTCCTTTCTATGCCTTAGCAATCACATATCTCTTCCTTTTCTCTCCTGTCCTCCTCCACAAAAGTAACATATCCTATGACTATTTCTTGATACTGAATAGAGATTTATTTCCCAGTCTGGTGACTACTTGAATGCTCTACAAGCACCATAGAGGAGGCACTGGTAACTGTTTCTACCACCTGCCCCTCACCCCAGCTTCCTCCCAGCCAGGGAAAAGATTCCTTCCAGCAGTTGCAGCAATTGTACAATAAGCTGGTTGGGCTTCTGGTGGAAGAATAGTTTCTCTAGTAACTGCTTGCTGGTAAGCAAAGCACAAGCAAATTTCAGTGTAATAGATGGCATGGCCAAGATGCACCAGGAAAGATGGGATAGTGTATTTTCTGGAAGTTCCAGACATTTCCTAACTCCTTGCGACAGGAACCCTTGCCCTTTTACTGGGAGAAGGCTGTGGGATAAAAAGAACCTGCAAGGCCCCTTAAAAGCAGGATGTTGTGGCTCAAAAGGATGAGGGCTTACAGGAGGAAAATAAAGCTGGATGGACAGACCAAAATGCCATGAGTGAGAAGCCCAGGCTGACAAACATCTAGGAGCCTGGAAATGCAACAGCCCTGCTGCATATGAATTAAAAATAAGCAGAAACTGGAGACAAAGAAATGTCAGCTGTCAGGGTTGAAGAGACTAATGGGAAATGCTTGTGACTGGTCAAAGCAATAGGGCCAAGTGATAGGTCTGGCTGGCCGGAAGAGGAGGAGCTGGCTAATAGAACAGGCTTGCCCTGGCTGGGAAGGATGAAGAGCTCCCAGGCAGGCCACTGTGGACCCTGTTGGTACAGGAAGGGGAGCCCTGGTGTGCAAGGATGTTTTCATTCTCAGAGTTGATACAGAAGGATGAATGTTAGAGTTTATATTGCTCTTTGTTTTGTGAGCACGAGGAGGAGCTGTGTTTTTTATTGTGGTTAGGCTAGTAGCAACCACAGGACCAGAAGCAGTTGTGAGGGGAAACTCCCTCACAGGGGAGGCCATTTTCAGCACCTGATTTTAGGGCAGGCACCTAAAATCAACCTGTGTGTTGTAACTCCATTTAGGCCTGACACTAGAGAGAGGGTAGAACAAATGATGTGAAGGCTGACAAGGCTTAAAGCCCCAGCAGAGCGACTGCTGCCAAGAAGCTAAGGCCAGAATTAGGGGGTCTAGGGCCGAACGTAGCAGCCAGAGGTAAGTAGGCCAAGATCAAGAGGGTCAAGGTCAAGACAGAGACAAAGGACTGAGCCAGGTGCCTCACAGGGGCAATCTCAGCAGATTGAGACCTGGGAGGTATGAGTGCACCTATGGGGGATGCAAGATGCTGCTGGTAAAGCCCCTGGGGCAATTTAGGACTAGTTGGTCCACAGCTAGAGCTTGTCAAGCTTGGTGTGACTTGCTGTTCTAGTAAAAGAAGCCCAGAGTAAGACTGCACTGAAATAAAAATACTACCTCAAGATTCAGGGTGCCTCCTGTAGTAGTATTTATCCTGTCAAGTCATGGCAGAAGAGACCCTGGGCAGCCAGAAGGAGGAGCTGGAGTGATGTAGGTTAGCTAGCTGCTGGGGTCATCTCCATTGCCTGTCAGGGCTGGCCCTGTTCCATGATTCACTGAGAAGATGCTCCTTTTTGAACCCAAAGGATGAATCTCAGCCTACTTAGAAATGTACTTGCAAAGTTGCCTAGAACCAGAATAAGAAGCAGCCTGGTGGTCAGCGAGCTAGACCAGGGGTTGTCAACTGGGGGTACGTGTACCCCAGAACTACCTGAGAAGGCCCTAGGGGTATGTACAAACAGATGGGGATGGAGTGCCACCATGCACCATCCTGCACTGCCGCACGGGTGCTGCTGGACCCAAGGGGTTGGTGAAGTTTACATGTGGCAGCTACTGCCACTCCACATTTGGCTGCACGCCACCCGCTATCCCTCCCCCGACAATCCATGTCCGGCCGCAGGGGGTACACTGATCCAAAAAGGTTGAAAACCTCTGAGCTATACTGTCAGCTCAGATTAGAGAGTTAGGTACTGTTGGAGTAGCTAACACTCTAATCATCATAAAAATCATGTACAGAAGGAGAAACTAAGGTGGAAATGTTAAATTATTTTTACAGTTTCTCAATTGTTTCAATTTCAAACTAGATTACAGGGGGTCTGAGTTTGCAATTCTAGTCTGTAACAACAGCATTTTAGTTAGCTTTAGCCAAGATTGTTTTGTATCTATGAACTGATTGTCCAACAAAAATTAGAAGCATAATTGCTCTCCCATAGTGTGAACATGAATAACAAATGCAGAAGAAACAACTTCAGTCAGAGATTATATATAATCTTCATTAACTTCTGACCAGTGCATTTATCCTGACATACTTTAACTTGAAATCCCTGCATATCATAATTCTTAGCTAGTCTTTGTCTTTTTGGTAATGTATGTATTTGATCCACACATGCTGTATGGATTATGAAGAACTGTTAACTGAAGACCAGCCTAAGATCAATAATGCGTATCCTGTTTTTAATAAACCAAAACATTTCAGAAAATATTTGGGTGTCTAAATTCACTTTATTCAATTTCTGTAAAATTGTAAGTGGCCAGAAAAGTGCTTCTTTTATTTGTCATTGTTTTCTTAATTTGTTCCTGTTTCTTTTATTATCTTAATTTGAAAGAAATGCCTGTCTTGTTTTATATAAACTGTTTTATATAAACTGCTTTGCCAGACAGTTTAGGTGTGAGATGACAGTTATTTTGCTACTTACCTCTCTGCTGCCCAGAGACAAACAGCATTAGAATGCAATTATTTTTTGGAGATATGCTACTTAGAACAGTTTGACTTTTCCAAACTTTACATTTGGTAGTTTGTTTTCCACATGTTAGTCTTTCATTTATGAAACTTTATGAAGCCTTATCCAGGGCAACAGAAGAATAATTAACCCTACTGAATTAAAATTACAAACTAACAAGAGGAGTATATGCATTATTAAAACTGTTTTTTCCCCCACTGTGTTTCACATACCCCTTTAAATCTGTTTCACCTTTAATTATACATTGCATATTCTCTCTCTCTTGGGTATATTTAGATACCAGGCATATACTATGCTATAAAAAATTCTAAAAAGGAATAAAGCAAGGGAGTGTGGCTTTGAATCTGAATACAGCTGCCTTACACCAGAGGCAATACTTTAGTATAGCAGTGAAATCAATGTATTTAATTAGTGTCAATATAAGATTATAGATTTATTTATGCTAGGTCATAAAAAATGCTGTATAATATGGGAGACCCAGAAATTAGTACTTTACCCTACAGAGTCTATAGTTACATGTTCAGAACAGTTTCAGGAACTGCCCTTTTGCTTTGCTTTTCCTATTGTTTTTGTATTAAAAAAAGAATGCCAAACATCCTTCTGAAACATTTACATGTGTTTTGACCAAGTTTGTGACTCATGATTTACTATAAAAACCCAAACTAATCTTTCGTTAGAAACTGTGGCCGCTGCAGAATAACAAGTACTCTGATTCTGATAGTGTCATGACAAGCTCAAATCTACTGTGGTTAATTTCTCTTCACCAGTAATTATGTGTGGATTGGAGCTATTTGAACAGGGCACTTATATATTGAGAAGAAATTTGGCTGAGTAAAATAAGATTTTGTGCTGAAATTCATGGGTGTCCCTAAAGAGAGCTTTTATGGAGTCAAAAACCATGAGAAATCTTGTTGTTTAAGAAGTTTTTACAGTAAAAGCAGCACAGAAATGAAAATGCTACATTATAGGCACTAAAACTGAATCAGAAACCACATTTCTCAGAATGGATGTGCATATTGTATATATTCCCTGGTTTTGATGCCACTGCCTTACATACACATGCAGAGTGTATCAGTTTTAAAAGACTATGGGTATTACAAAAAATTGCTCTATAATTTAAGAAGTTCCTTCAACACAACCAATGCCATGTATCTTTTTTGAAGTGAGTGTATCTATTAAAGCTTGGGTATCATCCAGTATGTCATTCCCATAGGTCTGTTCTTTCACAGTGATGACTGCAGTGGAGGACAGGTGTTCTTAAAAGATTGCTTTCTATGGGAGAATAAGTCAAAAGCTATGGATATTTTTTACTTCATCTTTATGAGTGAATTTTTTATTTTAGGAATGGCACTGGACAACAATGATGAGATCTAAAAAGTGTAAACAGCATCTGAACTTAAATGGGAGTTCAACAATTTAGGCTGAACAGTCCAAGATCTCTTAGTTTTTCTTCATAAGATTTGTCCTCCAGGCCCTTAACCATTCTTCTCTGGGCCTTTCATGATTCTCCATGTCTTTTTTGAAGTGTGGTGCCCAGAACTGGACACAGTATTCCAGCTGGGGTCTCACTAATGCTGAGTAGAGAGGGAGTATTGCTTTCTTAGATCTGCTCACAACACATTGGCTCATGCATCCCAATATGCTATTAGCTCTGTTGACTACAGCATTGCACTGGTGCTTCATGTTCATCCTGTGATCAGCCATAACCCCAACGTCCCTTTCAGCCATCATGCTGGCCAGGACATCTCCTCCTAACCTATATTCATGTTGCAGGTTACTTCTCCCCAGATGAAGCACTCTGCATTTATCCCTATTGAACTGCATGCAGTTCTGCTCTGCCTTCTGCTCCAGCTTGTCCAGGTCCACTTGGATCTGAATCCTAACCCCTAGTGTGACTGCTTTTCCCCACAACTTAGTACTGTCTGCAGACTCGGCTAGTGGGCCTTCCACATCCTCATCTAAATCATTGATAAAGATGTTGAACAGCGTGGGGCCAAAAATGGAACCCTGCAGGACACCACTGGCCACCTCCTGTTAAGCATACTCAGATGCCCAGCATAGCCAGGATCACAGCTGGCCCAGCAGGCAGGTAAGTTTCTTTCTACCTGTTTTCTTTATGACTGCCTGGGCTTGGGGGAGGGGGGGCAGATCCAGACCCCACATGTGCAGGAAGAAGTGCAGCAGGGGTAGGGGCAGGGGTGAATGATTCACCCTTGTCCCTGCCCCAGTCCCTGCTGCACTGTGGGAATTGTCTCATTACCTGGCATGGCCAGGGCCCCATTGATGTGAATGGGGCCCCAGCTGGGCTGGGTCCTGTGATAATCAGAGCCCAGCGGCTCCTCCAGAGGTGCAGTGCTGGGGAGCCAAAGGGGGGGATGGGACGTGGCCCCCCAATCTTTGCATGGGGCAAGGGCAGAATGCAGCTGTGAGCTGGGCTCTGTTTGCTTCTTGCCTCTGTGCTTTGCTGCCACCTTTGAAATCAGCATGGCATGGCACCATGAGCCTTGCTGCCTGGACCACCCAGGGGTGGGATGTACATGGCGCTGCACTGCTTTCAAAGGTGGCAGTGAGGCATGGAGACAGGGAGCAGGCAGAGCCCAGCTCTCAGCTGCAGCCCACTCTTGCCCCATGCAAAGATTTGGGGGGCTAACTGTTCTCCACCTTGGCTCCATGGCATCGTCCTGGGGGCTCCGTCCCTAGCCAAGGCTGGTCCTGCTCCAGCCCCTGGTTTTGGGGCCCCTGGGTAGTGTGGGGCTGGGTTCAGTGCAGGGAGGCAGCCAGTGCCGGTGCAGGGCTGGGGGCAGTGGATTTGGGGGGGCCGCTGGCACTGGGCAATGACCCCAGGTGCAGGAGAAAGGGCAGGTATAGTGGGCCCCAACCCTGATCCTGGGCCCAACTCTGCTCTGCTCCCTCACTGTCCCTGCCCGGTGCCAGCTCCAGGCCCACTCCCTCCCTCCCCCTTCTTCTTCCCCTGCAGACTTTCCTGCAGGTGGGGGCAGCACACATGCGCATGCACTTGTGCGCATGCACTCAGCCCCCCCTGCCCCCACAATTTTTTTTTCCCCTCTGCCTATGCCCAGCTACTAACACTCTCTGTTTTTGACCCCTTAGCCAGTTCCCAACCCACCTGACCATGGGCTCTGCCAGCCCACAATCCTCCAGTTTTTTTCTAAGAGCATCATGGGAGACCATATCAAAGGCCTTTTTAAAATCCAAGTATATGGCATCAACCATGTCTCCTTCATCTAAGCAGTTTGTTACTTGATCATAGAAGATGAGGTTGATCAGACATGACCTGTCCCTATGAAACCATGTTGGCTGTCCTTCAGCATCATGCCTTCTGCCAGTCTCTCACCAATGGACTTCTTGATAATTTTAGCTTGTAACAAGGTCACACTGACCACCCTATAGTTTCCTGCATCCTGCCTCCTCCCCTTCTTTTTTGGCACCACATTGGCCCTTTTCCAGTCTTTCAGGTCCTCTCCTGAGCACCATGAGTTTTCAAATACCTTTGACAATGGTCCTGCAATGACTCCAGCCAATTCCCGCAGCAGTCTCGGGTGTAGTCCATCCATTCCTGCTGACTTGAAGACATTCAGCTGCTCTAAGTGCTCCCTTACCAGTTCAACATTGACCATTGTTTGGCAATTGCCCTCACACTCCCTAACTGCATCTGTCTAGTATCTGACCAGGTGGACAACTACCACTTGCATGCATGGACACCAATGCAAAGTATTCATTAAAGAGTTCAGCTTTCTCCTGACTCTCTGTTATTAGCTGTCTCACCCCATTCTGCAAGGGCTCCACATTTCCCTTGATCTTTCTCATGCTCCTTATGTACCTACAAAAGGACGTATTGTCCTTGATTTTAGTCATGAACCTGATCTCGGTTGCCACCCTTGCCTTCCTTATCCTCTCCCTACAAATACAGGCTATAATTATGTATTCCTCCTTGGGTGACTGCCTCTTGTTTCCACTCTCTTCAAGCCTCCTTTTTTTTTTTCTTTTTCTTTTCTCTTTGACTCCTCTAGTAATCCAAGAGAGCTTCCTGGCCCTTTTACCACCTTTTCTGCATACAGAAATAAACCTTTTCTTCACTCTGAGGTTCATTCTTTTGAGGAATGACCACCCTTACTGAACTCTGTTCCTCTCCAGTCCCTCTTCCCATAGGGTCTTACTATTTTCCTAAGCTCATTGAAGCCAGCCATCCTGAAGTGAAGCACCTCTGGCCTACTGGCTTACTTCCCTGCCCTATGTTGGATAGTGAATTCTATCATCCCATGATCACAATCTCTCAGATTACCTTCAATCCTCAGATCCCCCACCAGGTCATCACCTTTCGCTAGAACTAAATCCAATAGAACGTTCCCCTTGGTTGGGCCATTCACCTCCTGTACTAAATAAAGTTCTTCCATGC
Organism: Crocodylus siamensis; assembly: GCF_052110815.1. NCBI lineage: Eukaryota > Metazoa > Chordata > Crocodylia > Crocodylidae > Crocodylus > Crocodylus siamensis. Next base: position 88,058,938 of record NC_143399.1, on the reverse strand, counting down.
AGGTCAAAAGCCTACATGACCAGTCAGATCTGGCCAAGTGCTCAGCAGATGTCAGGGTAATTGAAGTCACCCATGACAATCATATCCCTTGAATGTGCAGCCTCCATCAGTTCTCTGAATATATTCTAATCCCTTGAGTACAGGCCTAGAGAATGTTTCTTTGTTACTACATCAAAATAAATATCACAATTTCCATCTAATGGGAAATTTCTGATATTTCAAAGTATGTTTCCATTTGAGATTAGAATTAACATTTGAATATTTTGCAGAATGATAGTTTCAAAAGTGTTGATTTTTTCACTTTCTCTCTCTTTTTTGGAATGTGGGAACAGTCTTTTCCCCAATAATTTTGGGAGATAAAATATTTTGGAATATTCAAATTGAGACATTTAATTTTGAGTCAGATGGATATTAAAATACACCCAACAAGGTTAAAGGTTGTCTCCAATAGTATTCTCATTCCTCATAAGCTTTCTTTTCCATATGGGCTGGATTCCCTGAGGAAGCTACCTCTTCTCTGATGAATCTGGCAGGCATGTGATTTCCATCATGTAGCACATGAATCAGACTGAAGGGTCTTTGAATGAGCCTGTGGTGCATCAAAAGCTATGTCAGCTGGCCAAGTAGCTCAGCCCACTGGGGAAAAAATGAGGATAAGAAGCATCCAAACTAGCAAGAGGCACCTGTAGGCAAATGCAGTTTAAATGTTAAATTGACTCAAAGGGTTCCCTTCAGGGTTAAGAATGTCAAACCACCTAGAATCTAAATATTTTGCTTTGAATTTTTCACCCCAAACAGCAGTTTAAACATTGTTGGTGGCAACACACAATTTCTTCATCTGGAAAATTTTTTTAGTAGAAATTGTATTTTTTCTGTTGAAACCATTTCTGTGCACATGAGAGAAGACAACACAGCACAGAATACAACTGAATAGCAATCTGTTGGTACTGCTTTTGGTTACCCAACTTGAAGCTTCCAAATCTTGACAGCCAAAATCACTTGCCACTTGAGAATTTAGGGAAAAATATTTACATACAAATTATTTGTTTGGCATTATAAATCTTCAGAAGTAAAAGAATGAAGCATTTGGGGTGCTGATTTTTTTTTAATGAAAAGTTCTTGCCAGTTGGCTGACTTACCAATTGGGGTAGACAAAAGTAGAGAAGACCTGATACCAAAGCTACCAGAGAGAGTCCATGCAAAAATATGTGCTTCAACATGGATATAACCCAAAAGTTCTAATTAAAACAATTGCCTTGTTATAGATAATGGTGAGATCATAGCTAGTGTTTTAGAGTAAAATTCCTAAAATGTCACTGTTCCACTAGAATCATGCTGAAGCTTTTTTGTTGCTTGCCCTTTTAAGTTGGTGCCAAAGGCCAACATAGCTACAAACTAATTCTGCATTACAGTCAGATTTTAAAATTTAAAAAAACGTTCTTCCTTGTGCATCTGTTCACATACTCTGCTTTTAACCTTCATTTTTCTTCTTACAGTAGGAGAAGGTGTGTTAGTTTTGAATGTGAGGAGCTTTTTACTGGGATAATTAAATTCCACTGAGCTCTCTTTCTGATAGAAACTGTAAAGAGTTTTCATCTAGATGAGCTTCTTATAATAGGAATAGAAGCTCCTGAGGAAATAAAGATAAACTTCTGGTACCCTCCCAAGAGCTTCTTATTCTTCCTACATCCTCTGTGTTCACTGACTGAAAAAATGCTGCCTCACACAGGGTTTTTGTGTGAGATATAGCCATCCTGAGCGTAGAAAATGGCATTCTGTTCTGAACATCTATATGAGTCTACCTGTTTCATGCCCTTTAACAAGGCCTGTATAGCTTGTCATACCAGCCGTATCTTTTTAAATTGAATTGAATTGAAATTTATTCCCAAGTTAAATCCTATATGAGGTTCAGAACATGCCTATACCATTGCTATTATCAAGCAATCATAGCTATTGAATTTTGATTCACCAATTATCTATACCAGTGATTCTCAGCCCTGGGGTATCCTGGGATCCTTTTAGAGGTGCCATGGTGTGCGATGCAAAGTTAGTGCTGTTAGGTCTGTTAGGTGTGCAAAGATGATTCACGAGATAAACCGAGAGATTTTAAACAGGAATTCATAGTGTTAAAAACCTTCTAACCTGGTCTTCCTGAGTTCTTTGGAACAGAATAATTGCTCTATTATTTTTTCTAGTAAAAAAATGACTGAAAAGTAAGAGTTGACGTTTTTTTTTGGGGGGGGGGTTAGCGCATAACAAGCATGTTGAGCCAAAAGAGAGGTGCCTTGAATCTAAAAAGTTTGACGGCACTGAGCTGTACCCTTCTCATATTATGTCATGCTCTGGTGGAGCTCTGAGTTATGCTGGAATCTGCTGAGTATACTTGTGCTCTTCCCTTCACTTGCTTCTCTTGAAGTCCTGCAGTATATGTTTCATAGTGTTTGCAGAAGGGTACTGTTATATGAGTCTGCCCAAAACAATCTTGCCATTCCTCAGCAGAGGGCTGACTCTTTCCTTTATAACTATCTGGGCACCACGCAACTGCCTGTACTCCACATGGAGTAACTTAGAACAGAGACCATCTGTGGATGCTCTAGCCAATCTTAAATAGACAGGGCAGCCAGGTGGCCAGCCAAGCACAGTAGGATTTTAATTGTTTGGTGCTAGGGATAGGCTCAGGAGCATGACTTGAGAGAAGTATGGTGAATAAACATTTTAATTGATGGGTCTCCCAGAGGTTTGAGCATTCACTGGTTTTCAAAGCAATGTCACCAACATATGAACAATCAGGGGTAAAAGCCCAAGACAATGATTCCAAGTCTGTGTCTGCCCCCATTGCACTCCTTTATTATAGGACGTTGAGCTTCTAAACAATATCTCAAGCAACAAAACACTTATCATCCTCAGTACAACCCCTAACTTTAGTATGAAGAATGGTGGAAGGGAAGGATAACACTGAGGGCAAAAGGGAACCCCTGACACTGCCTTCAAAGGCTCATAGAACAATGTGTCCATGGAAGAAGAAACAATAGCCCTGGAACTGGTTAGAGAACATTGTCAGGAGATGTTTCAGGCTGACAGAGGCACAAATAAGGCAGTCCTTCAGCCAGTTAAGTACTGCTCACCATTTAAATAATAGGTTGTTCTAGGGGTGGCAAGTGCTTTCCTGGAAGGTGTCCACGTTGTGCAATATGAAGAACATTGCAGCTGCTGGAAAGGATTGTACTATTTATGGCAGAAATGAAATTGAGCAACAAACTTCATGGGGTTTGCCTAGTGTGTCTTACCCCGCTGTCATGGTTTTATGCTTCCCGAACTCCTTAAAGGAGACAATGGACTATAGATACATTTGTTCATGAGCACATCCCATATTGTTTGGTCTTCAGAGAGATTTTGATCTAGCAGCAGTGCACACACACATGTTCCAAAGAAAGGTTTTCAGGGTGCTAACATGTGTCTCTCCTTCCCCTCCTCCCACTCCCAAGCAAGTCTTAATTCCTTCTAACAGTAGGAAATGTGACATGAATGACCATGCCCCTTGGATCATCATGCCAACAACACATTGGGGTAAGGGACCTTTTTTGAAAGGTTTCTCGGTCTGGGCAACTTTGGGAAATTAAACTCATCCTCATGTGAGCAGCTGATTTCCAGAAATACATATACAAAGCTCATTAGCTTTTAGTGAGGGTTGGATTCCTAAGAGTTTTATAGGGCTTTTAAAATCCCAGCCTCAGTGATGACGGAAATGAGAAATTCCTCTCACCCTTAGAGCTGGCACCACAAAGCCACTACTGACAGGGTTATTTTGGAATATTTATACTATACACTCAAAGCCTGTGGAGAAATAGATGAGAGTTTCCAGGCGTGCCGGTTTGGTACCTTTCACATTAACTAACGCACTTTGAGCTTTCAAATAGGAACCATGAACTATATGCAGTGTTCTAGTTTCCCAATAGTTAATGGAAGATTTGCTGCAAAGGAGGTCAAGTAAATAGTTCACTGGATTTCTAACTGATCTTGCACATGAAAAACTCTGATTCCTATTAGTGGCAAAGCTATTCTCACCGGAGTTGTTTTTAAAAAAGGTGGAAAATTCTAATTAAAAGAATAAAACAGAGAACTTCATAGAAGCCATATCTCTAGAGGTATGATAACATAACATAAATGTGTAGATAATGCATTCTGGTTTAAATATTGTAAAATACAATAGGTTGTTAATCTTTCTACTTCCTGAATGAGAAATCCAATTTAATTAAGTTTTAGGTTTTAGTTTACTGGTCTTCCACTAACTTGGATTCTTACTGAAGTTGGTCACTCACTCTGATTTTGAATCCTTTATTTTTAAACATCTTGCTTACAGGAACACCGCATTGATTATCAGAAACATTTGCAGGAAATGAGAGGGGATTTTTCTCAGGACGTGCAGGCTGTTTTTCAAACTAATGAAATCTTGAAATTTTCCAAATAGTGCTCAGGAAAATGTCAATGAAAGGAAGAGTAAGTGAACTGCTGACTTTGGTCTTATTGAATGTGGATAAAATCAGTTTGATCTGCCCCTGTACATTATATGATTAAACAGAAGCTGGCTTTAACACCTACAAAACAGTAGAATGTCAATTCCAGTGGTACACTTTTCCATGCTTTAAAAAGAACTGATGGTTATTTAATTGTAGGGTTAAGTTCACCAGTATCTTTTTAGATTCTACAAGGTTTTTTGAACATTCATTATGAGATGCTGAGCACCTTCATCTTTCATTATGTCATTTGGAGTTGCACATATTTCAGCAGTTTTTTAGGCTTTAAACCCTCCAATCATGGCACGATATTTAGTTTCATATTTGGAGCAGGAGTTGGGTTGGGCAGGGAAGGGCTCAAAATTCAGTAAAAAAACAAATCTGTTGAGGTTTGATTTGCCTTTATCAGACATTCAGAATATAGCATTTTAAATAGTGTTCACTTAAAGTATGTACCAAGGAAGAGTGAGAAGATGGGTACATGATAGCGGAAAGGATATAAAATACCACTGATCTTGAGTAGTTGGCAGTGTTACACATACATGAGTTTGAACACAGATAACGGTTGCATACAAGTGTTCAAATCAACTAGTTAAGGTTTGCCAGTCTACTCTAAATCAGTTAAAAATCCAGTAGCTGAAACCTATACAAGTGTGCAGTTGGCTGTCTGCAGAGCATGCGATACTGAAAGCATACAACCAGGGAGACCCAAAGCATGCATCCCAGTGAGATCCCTTCAAACCCTAATTTTCTACGATTGTATGCTTTGCAGGCTCCTGTGTCAACTTGGATGCAAGTGACAGCAACTATGGGCACAGTGATGAGGAATGGAAAACTACTGAAAGGAGTGTATATGTGTCAGGTCAGGATGACGGGGAGATGTTCTCGCCTGGCCTTCACCCACATCACAACACGGCAGCCTTCAGGATGAGCTTATCAGGAGACAGCTTGAGAAAACTCGCTTGGCCCTGCCAGACACCGAGATGAGTTGCTGTCAGACTGCTAAGAGCCTGTTGTGAGGTGGATTGACCTGTATGTGATTTATCAGTATATAAAGCAGCCTGTTTTTTACTCTTGTTGAGCATCAGCCGCCTCTTGCTGATCTCTCGTGGCCATGCAAAATAAATCGCTTCTGTTAGCCAAACAGTGATCCTGTCTGAATTTCTACCTCAACAGGTCAAGATGATGTTTTCCCTCCACACAACAAACTCTCCCTACTTTACAGCTGTCCATCTGTCAGACAGCAGATGCAGAACAGATCTGTTGTTTCTCAATTCTGTCAGTTTTCCTTTAAGCAGCCTAATGGATCTGTATCTCTGTAGCACCAGGTATGGGATCCAGCACAGGTTGAAAAATCTTCCCTCATAAGCTCTGACCCTTAGATTATGGTCCCGGGGGAGGAGTCTGAGAAGGGCAGGTCAGCCTGGCTGGTTCAGACTGGGTCAGGGGCCTCAGTCCCAGTTGCAGCAGGATCCACAGTTTGGGTACAGGATGGGGCCTGGGTCTGGTGGAAGAGTCCAGTGAAGCAGGACCCGAATTTTCCAGATCCTGCCCCTCTGGTACCCAAACAGTTTGTATCCTGAATCCTGAGAGCAGGAATCCCACTAAAGCTCCCACTCACCTCCTCCCAAAACATGGCCCAAGCTGTTGAGGTAGGGTTTGTGGGGAATGGTTTGGGGAGTCTGGGGACTCCCCAGTGCTGTTCATCTGAGGTTTCATGTACACTCCATAAAAATGAACATGGGTCATGGAATTTTTATGCCATTTTGAGGGCTTTTTCCTGATCAATATTTTTGTGTTGGTCTCATGAAGTGCCAAGTTTGTTTAACTCCCCACCTGCTGTGACTTTTCTGTCCCTCAGTTAGATTGTTAGAAGGGAACTACAACATATGGTGCCAAGACTGGAGGCTTACCTAGCAAGTGCATTCTTGATAATGAATAATAATCACCAAGGCATTTTAAAAGCATGTATTTAGCATACACACAAGTGAAAATCTATTCCTTATAGTACTACTTTGGAAGCACTTTGCTTGTTTAAACATACCATTGGGAGAAGAAATCTATTTTTGATTAAGTTTTAAGCTCTTTAAGGAGAAGCTTCTTGGTTTTTTAGTCTTATCACACTGGTGGGAAATGGGAAATCTTCTCCAGCACTTTGTTACAAAGGTTGTTTTTAGATGTTTTCTACTCCCCCTTCATGCTCCCTGCCCAAAAGACACATGCACACAGAACAGAACCCCCCCACAACTGAAACAGAAAATCATTTAAAAGAAAGGAAAAGCGTATTTTATTTAATATAAAATAAGAATACCACTAATTGAATGGTTTAGGGTTTTTTCTTAACTGATTGCAAATTTTAAAAATACATATTTTTAAGTCCCAGAACGATACTTTTACAATGAGGAATCCCTCGGTCAGTATGATGCCCCATTTAAATCAACAGTCCTATTCAGTGACTCCCAAACTAGAGAGGAAACTTAGCTATCATAACCTGGTCCTAAATGATTGATGGTGGGGAGGGGGAGCATTCTAATAGAATTTTCCCCTTGTGTATCTCTTAAATAGTTACAATTGCTTTTCTCCATTATTTGCCTGATTGAAAGAGACCTAGAGGCTGTGTTCGTGGCTGATTGCAGTTCCTGATTGATAGGGAGAAGGACAGACTGCTATTAATATTTTAATTCAACTCTGTCTTTTTTAAAAGAAAATATGCATGAAGAATGCTGATTGTTTCTAAATAAATAGTCAGTTTTTTTTATTGTAAGGTTGAATGCTTTTTTAAAAAAAATAACATTACCATTTTTTCTACACCCCAAAAGCTTTACAGAGTAAAATACAATCAGGTAGACATAAAATAGTTTGGGGAAAATATCATATGTTGAATATATTAGGAACTATTTTAAAATTAGAGAGATTAACAGGACCAAGCAAAACAAATTGAATCTCCAACAAGCCAAGATAGGAGTCCAAAAGAGGACCTACAATATGAAGAACAGATAGCGGGAAGACAAGGTGGAGGAGATTCAACATATCACTGACAACCATGAATGAATGTTTTTTTCAGTGACACCAAAGCCACCTACAGTCTGAACACTCAGGAAGCACACCTCTTGAGACCTAAGGATGGAGGAGACCTGATCAAGGAAAGGGGAGATATCAACACCTGTTGGAAGGAACATTTTGCAGTCCTTCTTAGTAGAGACTCTGTTGTTGATTACAGTGTTCTCAACTCCATCCTCAGACACCCAATCAGATATGACCTTAGAATCCCTCCAACCCTTAATGAGATGAGGAAAGCCATCAAGCAGATGAAGAATGATAAGGCAACTGGAGCTGATGAAATCCCCACTGAAAACTTCAAGCAGAGGGGAGAGGAGCTTACATTATGGCTTCATCCTCTGACCTTAAGGGTTTGGAAATCCCAGAAGACCTCAGGGATACCATGACTGACAATTTCCAAGAAAGCAGATTGTAAGCCCAGAGCCTGCCGAAGGTAAGACTGGGGGTGAGGGGCTCAGAGCCACAGACTAGGGCACCAGGAGCCTGAGGTCCTGGTACAGTGGACCTTGGGGAGGCCTCAGTCTAGACAAAGACTTACCAGCCTGAAATCCATTTTTGCCTTCTAGGAGTATCCCTCCCCCCCATGAGATACTAACATCAAGGCATTGCAGATGAGATAGTTTGGGCAAACCCTGAGAGGCTGGGGAGGAAGGGTCCAGGTGGTAGCCTAGAGAAGAAATCTTCCTGCTCCAGTGTGGAGAGTGTTACATTACCTTTTTTTTACAAGCTCTAAACATTATAAAGTGATACAGGAGGATTTATGGGTGTGAAAATAAGAAAAAATTTCATTTGGATCCTTTTCAGGGAGATGAATTAATCTTACCATTAAACTTCAAACTTCACTCAGATATATCAGGGCATGTTAGATCTGGGACAGATGATAACACTTAAAGTTGGCTTCCTGATTGGAACTTACCATTCCTAGCATCCCTTCTGATTTTAATTGTGGTAACTTTGTGGGAAGGAATTTGTGAATAAAAAGTGTGTAAATCTGGAATGGCATATGCTTCGTGATGTTGGTCTTCAACATGTCTTACAGGTTACTCAGACTGATGAGGTTGGTGAAGGTTTTTTGACTTTACTCTGCAATTTATAACATCTGTTTTTATTGCTAAACATGAATTCAGGATTAATGAGGATGTAGCACGTGCTTTCTCTCAGATACAGGCAGGCAGTTTTCAAGATATGGCACCTGAAAAGATATGGCCCTTTTGAAACTTTGGCACATGGCAACTCTTGCATTATGATAGACATTACTAATACTAGAAACATCAAGGATTTATGAGAGGAGACTTGAAGGCATGTCTACACTTCAGACTTTCCATGCTGGGCAGTGGTGTGTGAGCGCCGGGCCTTGAACACTCAATCCCATGTAGCCCTGGCTCAAGCACTGGGTGGTATGCACCTTGTAAATTTCTGCAAATCACCAAGTAGGTGTTCCCTCTGCAGGTAGTCTTCCCCTATCTTGCCTGCCACTACTTTGAATGTTCCTCAGTGGGGGGGTTGGCTACCTGGGGATCTTCTGCGGCATACAGTCTACCCGACGGTCACCCACGGGGCTCCGCCACCTCCTCACCCTGTCCTTATGCCACCTTGATGGATTGCTTGATCTTTGTGACTATGTGCCTCTTCTTACATCCATGAGGAGACTCTTGAGTTCCTTCCCATCCGGGATGTCAGCCACTGAGGCTGATTTCCTTAATCTGCCCTGGCTGTCCAAATTTGGGATCTCACTCATTGAACCTGTACTCACCTAGGGTGCACTCTAGCCATAAGGCCTTAATCCGATGTGAAGCCCTACAGACCTTACCCTATCTATTCTACTTCTAAGAGCAGCTCCTGACTCTCAACCCCTTCACAGCGGGGAAACACAAAAGAAAAACATGAAAGAAAAGCACGTAACAACACGGCTGTTATATTGCTAGGACTCAGGGCAACTCTCTCCCTTGGTCCCTTGCACCAGGGCACCATGTACCGAGTTTCCTGTGATCCAGGCAAGTGCCGACCTCCATTCAGGGTCACGTGCTTGTGGCCTCCTGTTTGGGTCATCTCTTTCCTCTCTTTCCACTTCCTTGGTGAGCCCGGTGTTGCCCCTCTCTCCCTTCTGGAGTGTCCCAATCAGGGTGTCTTGCCTTTCTGTGTCCCTTCTTGCTGCTTCTGCCAGGACCATCCCGGCGGGGAGCATTTCTCCTCCTTCCCACTGTTCCCAGTACTCTCACCTGTTGCGGTGAGTGTCTTCACACGCCCTTTGCTGCCTCCCCTGGTGCTGCCACACTCACAGGTTGTAGGGGCTGCTTCTAGCTCACCTCCAGTGTTAGCAGTTTGATCCTTGCCACTGTTGCCACTGCTGGCATCTGGAGCCTCTTCTGTCTCCTCTGCTGCTGCTCCTTCCCTGAGAGAATCCTGGTGTGAGTCCAATGTCCCCACACTCCCCGGGTCCACACTTTCATTCCTCTTTCCTTCTCCGCTGGCCATTTTTATTACTGTACTCGCCTAGGGGCATGGAGAAGGTGTCAAAGATGGCTATCTCATTTAGATGTTGATAGTCTACACATAGCCTTGAGGTGCCATCAGTTTTGGTATGGGCACAAGAGAGCTTCGCCAAGGGCACCGCGATGGTTGTATAATCCCTAGGGTCAACATCCTTTCAATATCCTTGCATATTTCTCCCATAAGATGGTGCAGGATCGATCATCCTTGTACCCATCTGAGTTCTTCTGTAAATATGTCCTTGAACTCCATAAGAAGGGCTCGTGCTTCCCTCTTTTGGACTGCTGTCAAATTTTCTCTGATGAAGACCTGTTCCAGCTCTCCTGCTGCTGCAGTGTCCAGGTCCCCCTTTGGGGTCCCAAGTCCTCTGATCCTTCTTCTACAAAGGCGACCCAGCCCCCAGGTTGGTGCCACTCCCACAGGAGGTTAACGTGATAGATTTGCCTCATACGAAGGTGACCAGGGCAATGCACTTCGTAATCTACTGGGCTGACTTTCTTTAGTATCTCAAAAGGTCCCTGCCACTGCATTAGTACTTACTGGAAGACATAGGCAATAAGACCAGCACCTTTTGTCTGGGTTTGAACTCCCGTTCCTTGGTATGGGTATCCTTTTGGACCTGTTGGGCCTGCCTCATATTACTTGTGGCCAGTTCCCTGGCTAGTTGGGCTTGGTGTTGAAACACTTGCAGATAAGCAGAGGGATCCTGGCTTGTCATGGGATTGCATTCCCACTCCTCCCTGAGAATTTGTAACAAGCCTCTCAGGTGATGACCCAATACCAATTGAAAGGGTGAATACTTCAGTGATACTGGAGGGGTGTCCCAAAGAACAGAGAAGACCAACAGGAGAATTAGGTTCCACTTCTGAGGGTCCCCTTGTATGTATCTATGCAGTATCTGTTTTATGGACCCATTCAGCCTTTCCACCAACCCATTTGTCTGGGGGTGATACATGGATGTGCGGAGTTGCTTTATCCTCAACATTTGGCACACTCCCTGTAACACCCCCAACATGAAATAGCGGCCTTGCTCCGTCAAGATCTCATGTGGGATTCCCATTCGTGCTATCCCTTTGACCAGCTCCTCAGTGATCCTAGGGGCTGTTACTGCTCTTAGTGGGACCGCGTTGGGATACCACATGGCATAATCTACAAACACCAAGATGTATTGATGTCTCGCACTACTGCGAGGCAGTGTTCCAATTATGCCCATCACAATCCTTGAGAAGGGCAGGTTGATCATGGGCATAGGCTGCAGAGGGGCTCTTGGGAGCTGTTCCTCCCTTGCTTTTTGGCACTCGGGACATGCGGCGCATTGGCAAACTATGTCCTCCCCTAAGCCTGGACAAAAAACCCGTCAGGATATCGTGGCAATTGTCCTGTCCTGCTCCATATGCCCCCGGTAGGGTTGGAATGGACTAGTTGCCAGACCACCCACCAGAAGAAAGAAGGTACTGCAATCTGTACTCTATCTACCTCCTCTGTCCTGCCAGGATGAACTCAGTACAAGAGATGTTGCTTTACCTTGACTCAAGATGAGGTGGCTGCGGTGGGTGTCTGCAGACGAGCTAAGTCTTCTGCCACTAAGGCTCATAGTTCTTGCAATCTGACGTCCTCTTCTTGGGCTTCCCTGAACTGTCAGCTGCTGGAGATGTCCTACAGGTCTAGTACCTTGGTCTCATCACTTGGTCCTCCCTTCCCTTCGGGTTCTCCCAACCATCCTTCTCATACCTTTAAGGTTCTTCGTGCCGTCTCAACATCCCTTATCCTCTCCAGGGTGTCATACAAGGGGGTCCAGTCTTGCCCCAACAGCATGTCACATGCTAGATGAGGGGCAAGGCTGACCAGTAATTCCCCTTGGTGTTCCATGACATGGAGGTTGGACCACTGCCACCGTATCAACTGAGTCTCACCGTGAAGGCATGAAAACCTCACCAGGCTGGCCTGGTGGTTAGAGCTGTTTGTTATGAAGTTGGCTCTTACTAATGACTGCGTGCACCTGGAGTCTAATACAGCCCCAACTGGGCATCCTTCGACTCAAGCTCATGCCACCAGTCATCCCCATACAGCGCCTTCTCCCCCCGACCCAAAACTGCAGTCCATGGGCTCCATCTTGTCAAAGATCAAAGTCTTTGATTTCAGATGCCGATGGCAACAGGTCAGATGGCAAAAGGTCAGAAGCTAACACAACAAACTCTGTAATTGTAATTTATCCCTCTGTATTAACAGTGCTGCATATACACACCCCTATCTGTGCCTCATTTCAAATCGCTTGAGCTTCTCATATGAGAGAGAGAAACTGACCTTGACAGCCCAGCACAAAAGATAAAGTACCTATAGTAACGAGATTAGCTGACTTTAGTAAAGTTGTAAAATTAAATAATATACTATGCGTGCCATCCTGTGACCAAACAGGACCAGTACCACTCAAGTAAAAATAACCCCCCTTTTTTCTGAAACCTGAGCAAACAAAGAAAGCATGAGTGCCAACTCATTAATTATTTATGGCTAGCGTATAGTAATTGGTCACCTTTGGCAAATATAACTTTGAAAGAACTTCCGCCCAAAGCAGAGAACTGTGTATACACTCAAGAAGAACAGATCATGCATGAATATTTCTCTCTGCCTACGTATATTTTTTTTGGCATACCCCCGTCTTGCTGGCCCATTTATCTCTCTATCTCTGATGTTATCTCTCTTATCAAGAGCTCCCGGTAATCTGCAGACTGCAACGGCTTATGTGAATCGCTCGGAGTCTGTAACAAGCAACTCTCTTACCCACCCTGTAAATGCTGGGTAACATGATATCTGCATGCTGTAACTGAATAAATCAACCCCTCTGCCTACGCTGCAGCACATCAGTAGCATAAGTAAAATAAACTTTCTGTATAACCAATACGCTGTGTTTAAATCCTCCTGACTCCTGCTCACCGTTATCACCCACCTGTCTGGTTATAAATCCCACTCCTCGCGCCAAGCCGGTCGTGCCGACCCAGGCTCGCAGGTCAAGGGTGCACCGGCATTAGGGGCACGACATGGCATCATGAACAGGATCCAGGGGAGGTGAAATGGAGTCAGAGTTAATACGTCACTGTCCATAGCATGCTGGAGACCGTGATTGTGCGAACTCAAATGATCTATGGGCGCACATTATTTACCACCAAGCAGATGGTCTCATTAACCCATTGATCACCGGGTATGTGTCTCTCATCGGAGACAAGGGAGGCAAGGAGTGGGCCATTCAATTGGTGCCAAGCTCCTTCGGATGCGTTATGAGCCGAGATGGAGTCACCTTTTGGTGCAGAGACGAGGTCGGGAACTTGTCTCTGGTGTGAGTAAAACCTGACAGCGTGGTGAACCCAACACTCACCCAAGAATTTGCTCACTGCATCCGCCATGTACGGGAAGGGGGAGAGGGCACCCCACCCGACAAGTTTAACTGCCCCAACTTGCCATCCGACTCACGCGGGCACGAACTGCTGACACAGCTCCGTGAGGCCCTAGAATCAGAGAGCCATACGGTGACAAAGTGGACTGGTCCCAAATGGGACAAAGGAAAGATGTTTAATGTTTTATTCTGTACTGTGCCTATTCTGCTGTGTGAGGTCGCAAATTTTGATTCACAGCTGGGTACGGCTAGCAAGACCGCTGAGGATCTGGCGGTAAAGTGCAGTGCTCCACCAGCGCCCAAGGATGGCACCGCACAAAAACAGAAGCTGCAACTAGAAGATGCCAGTACATAAACGGAGAAGCCAACGCCCGAACATAGTACCGACAATAAACAGCCATGCCCAGAAATTGGAACTAAGCCAAAGGGGAGACTATACCCAAGCCTAGAGGGACTGACGGCAAACAATGAGACGTCACCGAACAAGGCCACACCCACCTCTTGGCTGGCCCATCCTCCTGCCACTGCCCCGCTAATGAAGAACAATCTGACGTCACCAGATGTAGTCACGCCCACTCCACGGCTGGACCATGCTCCGCTTCCTACCGCTCCACCTCCACCGTACCCAGAGGGGCTCGATGACGTGCCGCTAACAAAAACCAAAAGTAAAGCTGGCAAAAAAGAGTCGATGACTTCAGCCTTACCCATCACTGTATGCAAGCGTACTCAGATGGGTAGTGTCACACAAACTACCACCACCACTCGTCCCAGGACTCAGATGGAAATGAGTGAGCTCTGCAAAGAGACGGAAATTCAACCCAACAAAACTCTTATAGTCTGGCTAGGCCATCTCGTGGTAGCAGCAGACACGAAACTCTTGATTCAGATGACGCCATGCAACTCATTCAGAACAGGGCCTGGAGCCAAGGGCTAGTTACCGATCCAGTCCCCATGACGAGAAATGGACATTGGCCAATACCATTACCGGCTTTGGTAGTAGAAGTTCTCATGCGGAAATCACACATCTGGTATGAGGGCAGCCCCAACCAACCTAATGCCATCCAGGTGCTTCACGCTATAATTGGAATTTCTTATGCCATGTGGAACCCAAATCTACACCCTCTAAATCTGACACAAGTGCAGCAAGGTGTTGGCCGCAACATTATCTACATAACCCAAGTTGAGTTCCCTGCCTCCAGGAAGCCATCGAATACCCCTCCTTGTGCCAACCCAGGCTCGCAGGTCATGGGTGCACTGGCATTAGGTGTGCGACACATCTGTGTGGGCTCTTTGTGCCCTTCCATTGCCCCACGGGGTGGGTTATCCAGGCGCCATCTCTCAGAGGCCTGACTCGGGCATTCCCAGGAGAAGTGACCCATCCGTCCGCAGTGAAAGCAGACCACATCTCTCCCAGGGCCCCTAGGGTTGGGCTGTCACCTTTCTGGCTCCCTGAGAGCTGCGAGCATGGAGGTTGGTATCCATCTTCTTCATGGGTAGTGGACTTCAGAGGCTGCAAAGTCTTCCGCTAACTTCAATGCCTCTTTGCAGGTCATGGGTGAATGCTGACATACCCAATGGTGGGTCCTCTCCTCTAAATCATTCAGAAATTGTTCTAGGACAATTTGATCCACCAGGGCATCTCAGGTGCATATCACAATATTGATCCACTTGCCAAGCAGATCCCTTAACAGCTGAAGCAAAATCCGGGGCTATTTCTCCTCTGCTCCCTTTCTGGTGGGAAAAAAGCATCAGTAATGGTTGGGGTTAACTTCTAGTCAGTAAAGAATAGCAGCTTTCACTTCTTCATGAAGCTTCCTCTCAAGAGAGTGCCCTATATGCAGCTAGGGCCTTTCCTACAACAAGAGCCCCTAGCTGGCTGACCCAGTAGCCTTTGTCCAGCCCCATCATAAGTGCATGATGCTCGAAGGCTTTTATGTATGCCTCCGGGTCATTGTCATTAGTCATCTTAGGCATCTTGAATGCCATGAGGCCATGCTGTAGCCGATCATGTTAGCACTTCAACATATGCTGTTGAGTGTCCACTATCTGCGTCAGTGCTTATAATTTCTGGCTCAGCAAGCAGAAGAGGTCATGGCCATGGTCTGCATATTGGGGCTGCATATTGGTGCGTTCTTCCTAGCCTGGGACTTCTTGTGTGTTCCCAGCCAATGCACCAATTTGTGACTGCCAGGCCTCGAACGCTTGATCCTGTACAGCTCTGGCTCAAGTGCAGGGTAGCGTATGCCTTGTAAATTTCTGAAAATCACCAAGCAGGTGTTCCCCTATCTTGCCTGACATTACTTTGTTCCTCAGTGGGGGGTTGGCTACCTGGGGATCTTCTGTGGTGCATGGTCTACCTGACGGTCACCCACGGGGCTCCACCATCCCTACACCCTGTCCTCATGCCACCTCAATGGATTGCTTGATCTTCATGACCATGTGCCTCTTCTTACATTCCTGAGGAGCCTCTTGAGTTCCTTCCCATCCGAGATGTCAGCCCCTGAGGCTGATTTCCTTACTCTGCCCGGCTGTCCAAATTTGGGATCTCGCTCATTGAACCTGTACTTGCCTAGGGAGCACTCTTGCCCTAAGGCCTTAATCCGATGTGAAGCCCTACGGGCCTTACCCTATCCTACTTCTAAGAGCCACTCCTGACTCTCAATCCCTTCACACCAGGGAAACACAAAAGAAAAACATGAAAGAATAGCACATAACAACATGGCTGATATATCGCTAGGACTCAGGGCCGTGCAGGTTTCTGTCCCTGCTCCTATGGCATTGCAGTTTTGGCTGAGGGTAAGTAGTTTTTCCTTGTTTTAGCTTCTATGTTTGTTTGTTTCTCTTTTCCCTGTCCCTCCTGCATCCTGTAACTTTCTTTTCTTGTTCAGGGTCCTTCCCCCCATTCTTTTCCAGGACAGTGTGTGCTAACATGCAGTAGTGCTAATTAGCACATATTTAGTTTACTTGTAACATCATGGAAGTGTGGCTAGGGTGCTCCTGGTTAGGGAGCTGGCTCATTCAGAGTAATGCTGCCTGTTTGTGGTACTGCTCCGTGGCATGTTAAGTCTGTAATGGAAACATGCCCTTAGGATATTTAACCAAATATAAATGAGATTGAGCCTGCATACCATTTGATGCATATCTCTGACAATTAGGTACTGTAAAATACATCATCATTGGTATGTAGCAGGCTGGTGTCATCAGCCATTTCTATTTACTATAGAAGTTTACTCACATCTTTGCATAAAAAATCACCCTTGCCCCATCTCTTGTTAGATTCTTCAGGATCTGGTATAAGTTTTTCACCAGATATGCCAATAGGAGAGGTGAGGGTCTCTACTCTTCTTGAATCTTTGGTTGCACTGTCATATCGGTGAAGGCAAGGTTGTCCATAGCATAGGAAGACAGTGGCTAGTAGGGGTTTTGCCAGGAGATTAAGAACTCAGAAGGAACTTCTACTCGCGTGATGGAAAGCTATCTCACAAACTACCTGTTTGTGGGAGTCTTCAAAATGAAGTTTCCACCTTTGCCAGGGCCTCCTGCCAGTGAACTTCGGTTGCCATCTTTCAGACCTGGGACTATGACAGCTCAGGTAGAAAGAAACATTCACTGGATGTCGGTGCTTGGGCATTAGCATTCAGTTGTGTACGGGATATAGGTAAAGCTGCCAGTGGGGGATGAGAGGCCAGAGGTGTGAAGGGCTGTCCATCCAATTACAGAAGCAAGGACGGGGAAGGAGAGGGTACATATTTCCTGTCCAATATGCAAGCCCTGTCCTTCTAGATGTATGCTCCCCTCACATGTTGATTAGTAATTTAGCCTAATTTCTTAATCCTGTGAAATTTAGGTTAGAAATATTGCCATACTCAGAACTTTGGGCATGTTTTGCTTCCTGTCAGTCGGGAGCTCAAAACAGGACAGGTTTTCTTCTAACTTTATAACCCTTTCATTTCTGAGCTTGGAGTAAACCAAGGAGTTTTTGTTTTAGTCTACCCTTAAGGTAGGAAGTTTTCCTGATTTTTTCCATAACTTTTGAAGACATGCATTAAGGCATTTCTTTCATGTAGAACAATTTCTGTTAGCAAATAATTAAACAGTTGAATCCTTTCCTCAAAGGAAAGGCTGGAGATGATGACTAGATCAATATTTGAGAATCTCATGGATTAGGAAGAAACAGTTACTGATGACATGTTAGACTCCACTGTCTATGAAAAAAAGAGTTAACCTTTTCCACTTGACCTATTTGCTTTATAAGCAAACTGACACTAAACTGCAAATATGCATTAATTTGATAATACTGAAGACTGGGACTGATTTCATAGGCATAAATATTGTAATGTTTTCTTTCTGCAAAATCCCACAAAATATCCCATTGCTCTTTGACTAATCATCCATTTGGGAACATTTGCCTGGAGTTTTACCATTAAACATAATTGGCTGACTTTTATCTCTTGCATTTAGATAATATGTATCTTTATTGATATTAAATGAACTCTGGGGAATGCCAAGTATGTAAATTATCAGTGCTCAAGAGAAAATAAAATGCAATAACAAATATTGCTGTGCAGCAAGTTCTTAGGTGTGTTTTTTTAAAAGAAATTTTATGCTGAGATATGACTTACATTGCTTTTAATTCTATAGAGTGTATATACTATAAGTTCAAGTTAATAACAGAACCCTGGTATAAATTCCGCTGAAAACACATTTGCACCTGCCTATTTTCATAAAGATATTAAATGTGCATTTTCTTGAAAAACAATTCTACATTCATTCTGCAAGATACTGTTGGGGGGTAGGGAGTATACAGACTCACAGCAGTATGAAAAATAATGTGCTTTAACCACAATAATTTGTTTTCCCAATTTGAGAAAACTAAGAACTGGGAAGCTTTGAAGATATAAGACATGGCATAATAACTGACATTTGCAGATCTTCCTTTCATCACAAAGGATGCAGAGCTTACCTACATAATATGCCAGTCTGTCTAATGCTATCTAAAATCACATTTTTTTTGCAGACTTTTCATTTTGACAATTCATTGTTCATTTTTCATGGAGTGGTAGGGCACATAAATCACATAATATTTCTGTTCTCTGATTGGATGATAAATTTCTACAGGGAGCTAAAGATGTTGTAGTGGATAGTTAGGTAACATAGTGAATATTTTGTTCTGTGTACAGAAGTGAGGATGAAAACAAATCATTTTTCAAATGTGTGTATGAACAAACTCATTGACATGTATGTCTTTGAATCCTGAATAATGCATCTTACAACCATGTCGAGTTTATCATCTGCTTGAATTCAAATGTGCAAAAAATGTGTTTTTATAGTATACAACCAAATCTCCTTACAAGATCTCAGCATCAAGAAATAAGAAACCAAACCCCAGTTTTGATTTGATCCAATATAACTCACTACAGACAGTCTTGATCCAATATAACTTTTCTTGGTCTTTTCTATTCTAAACGAGTGAGCAAAAACAAGAAACAAATCAAACCCTGCAAAATATGACTCTTCTATCAGTATTTACCCATTTAAAATTAAAGTTGATATTTTATTATTTGTAGTTCATTTAAAATTCAATAAATCATAAAACACATTTAAAAAGGGAAATGACAACAAAGTGATCTTTGTGCCAATTTTGCTCATGAATTCTATAAAAAAAATAAGTTATATGCACTGCACCCAGCTGATGCAGGCCTTTCCTAATAGGTGATAAAGACAATTTGGGGGGCCGTTATAGCAGGAATTACGCTTGATCTAAGCCAGAAGTCTGAAAAGCGATCTTTAGGCAAGAAGGCTGCTACCTTGTAGTGAGGACGCTATGTGTTGCCCAGTGATGAATTAAGGTTTACTGGGGCCTTGGGCAAACAGAGAAAATTGGAGGTCCCCTCCCCTCACGGGAGCTGAAGATAATGCAATGCCTGAAGCCACAAATAAGGGGCTGAGGGCTGGCAGGGAATTAGGATTTCAGGATGAGAAGGGATTTATTAATGAGCCAGAGGGCTATTAATTCAGTTATAGCTGGAGGGCTTATATTTTTTATGTTACTTTTTACTGGTGGATGGATTGGGATTAATTAGGAGAGGTGGAAGTCCCAGTAGTGCCAGGGAAGGAAGAGAGAGATGCATATTGCTCAGGAAGAGTGAAGATAGGTTTGGGGACCCAGCACCTGAAAAGGGTGTCAATGCAATCAGAAGCTCACAGGCCCAGGGCAGCAAGGCCCAATGATAAATAAAGGCATATAGACACCTGATTAGAGACTTGAAATACTGAAAATACGGGTATTGAGGTCTGGATTATAAGAAAGGAGATTGGCATGGAGTCCCCATGGATGTGATTAAGAGTTAACACCTCCAAGATATAGGCACAGCTGTAGGAGAGGTCAGAGGCCATAAATAGCCCATAAGGTGGTGGATGCCCTGGTGGCATGTATGGGCCAAGAGAGCCCATCAAACGAGAGGGAGATAGGGATTAGCAGGATCCAAAAAAGAATCATTTGACAGGAAGCAAAACAGAGGCTCACTTTAGGACCTTTGGGCAGGCTCCTGTCCACAACTGAATTTAGAACCTCAAGATGTGGCAGGCAGGAGTGAAGGGATGGACCTAGAAATGGACTACGGCAGAAGTCACAAGGGCACCAGGGGTTATCACAGCTACCCCTGTGGTTCAGTCCCACTAAAGGTGCATATATACCTGGAGCCCTGGAACAGCTGTTGGGGCCTAGATGATGTGCCCTGAAGATGGAACTGTTGCACCATGCCTGGAAATTAATGGAATTAAGGAGAAGGGACTTGAATTCTGCTTGAGTTTGTTTTCTTATTTCCATCTGCAGCAATGCTGAAATATTAGCAAGGCTACTGTTCTGCAAGAACAGGTTCAGATGAACTAAAATTATAAGTAGAACTAGCTGAATAATGGATTTTTCTCTAAGGATATCAAACTGAAAAAATGTGTCTACGGAGAGTATTTGTTTTGAGTCATACTGAAACATATTTTTGTGAGGGGGAGGGAGAGGTATGCTCTTCAGGTAAGAGGATTTTTTGTGTATGGTAATTTAACCCTTTTTGAACTTTTTTCTTTCAACTTAGGCCAATGGTTAAACAAAAAAAATGCTGTTTGAAAGAAATGTAAATCCTTTACATCAGCTTTTCCAAGATTCTTTCTTCATTTTTCCTGATTAACACATTCATAGAAGTCAAATGGTTTTGCAGCTGTTTGATCTCTCCCTCCCTGCCTTTGACTTGAGTGGAGATGGGATTTCACCCTCTCCATTAAAGTCACTGAAACTTTAGGTCCTTATGTGAACTTCCAGATTGCTCAGGTCTTTTGTGTTTGCCTTCAGTAATAGCTTATATCTTTAGAAGGAAGATCCAGCTTTCAGCAGTCTTCAAAAGCCTTCCCTGTTAAACCCTTCTATTCCTTCTGAGCCTTAAGGAGTGGTAGCAAGTTCTCAGAGAGGAAAGGAACCTCACTTATGAATATGCTTGTGGCTGTTTTTCAAGCAATTGTGATCTCTCCTTAGCACTAGAGTTCACCATATACGTTTATGATTCTTATAAGTATGATAGCAGCAGACAGTCTGGCAAAGAGGCAACAGGTCCCTGACCCAAAAGTAGAAGAAAAAATTTTGCAAACATCTATTTGGTCTCATAAAAGGTATCACCATGAGTTCTGATTCCTTTTCCTCTAGATCAATATGGCTACAACCTGGATACCCATCTCAAAGATACATTTTTGCAAATCCACTTAAGAGACCCTTTCACTTAATAATCTTAACTGTTCTCAGTTGCAGTCCAATATGCATCTATCACAGTACCCCAGCATATAGAAAGAAAATGTGCTGCTGTTAAGCAGAATGCATCAGCACACACCCATTTAGCTCAGGTGCTTCTGTTATTGTGAAGCCAAGGGAAAAAATGCAATGTTCATTTAATGACTCTTAAACTTACACATCAGGAGGAATGATTTAGTGTTATTGCTATAATATATAATAGGTTATAATATAACCTATTAAAGACTTTTTCCCCCTTCGTATACCATTTATAGTATAAATAGCATGTCAGTGAGTGATTTCTTATGATGTAAGTGTTGATTCAGGAGAGGGTTCATTTCATGAGCAGGAGAAGAACAAATGTTGGCAGTCTACTCTCTTGCAAATAACTAGCACTCAGGAGTAAGTATTAATTTATTCTAAATAGTTACCATTTCCATTTACATAAGCCTCATAGGCATTAGCCTGTTAGACTGCTTTATAATCAGCATAAATTAAGTCAAGTTAGCCCAAGAAGCAAAGCTAGGAGAAGGAAGAGGCAAAAGAAATGAAGAGGCAAGGAAACATCATAGTTGAAAAGATTTAATGTGGGTAAAAGGTTGGCTAAGCTATGTAGGTCAGCTCAAGGTCACCTATGGCTAGTTCAGTTGTTTTAGTTTGACTGCACAGTTTGTTTTATATCTGGGAAAGAAGTGGAAATATTTCTTTGGTGACAAGCAAATTAAGCTTGATATTTATATTAGCCAGAGTTCATTTTCATGATGTAATAACATATTAGGCACATATATATGTCTTAGATTTATTTAGCAACTTTCTCAGGTAATTAAGCAGTTTCTGATCTTGGCTAGCGGAGGATGTTGGTGCGGGAGAGGTGGAGGAGGAGCAGGGAGCAGGTGCTGAAACTTGGGTGCTGCTGCTTCTGTCCTTGACTTAAGCCCCATAGCCCACACCCTGCATCCCACATAGCTGTTCCCTGCAGTCTACAGCTGGATCAGGGAAGGGCAGGGCAGGGCAGCTCTGTGGCTCCCCTTGTGTCTGTATCAGGCAGGGATCTTTTTGTATTGCTATGTATTTCCTCTGTCCATCTTTTGTAACTTCAGGTACTAGATTTTGAATCTCAGTTATGCTTGGCAGTGCCAAAACGAGGCTTCTGGTAATTGTTTGCATATCTAAGGCAGCAAATAGATCTCTGCTTCAGACAGGAGTACAATTATGTGCACTATAGAATTTAGTAGGTATGCAGTCGGCACATCTACACAAGATGCTACTGTGCAGTTGTTACTGAGCATTTATTTAATACTTGATTATACTGTATAATTGTATACTTATATAACTGTATACTTGTATAGTCAAGTACTAAATAAATGCACAGTAACTGGAGTTTCTGTGCAGTAGCACTGGCAAATAACTTTTAAGAGATGCTACTGCACAGTAACCTAATTATACTGTGAAGTAGCCTATTAGCACTGTTGGTGATGTGATGTGCTACTGCACAGTATTATTCAGCTACTGTGCAGTTAATATCTCATGTAGATGAGTCCATTATGTAACAAAAATTGTATTTCCATGCAGGCAACCAAAACCAGGAATGTATTTTATCTGTAGGTCCCTAGACATAATTTAGATTCACTAAAGTAAAAAGTTCTAAAATACTGAAAATAAACAAACTCAGGTAGTATAGATACTGCCAAGCCAGTATCCAACATAAGAATTCAATAGACTGACCCTGTCCACTTCATGTAAGGAAAACATTGACTGTGCACATTATTTATCCTGTGTATACTTGGAACTGGTTCTTCTCACACTTGGGATAGAAACATCCGCATAATATCAAGACTTTTCCAAATTCAGTGTTACAACGTATCTTTGCAGAAAGAGAGAACATTTGGCTGTGTTTATATTGCTCTCTTCTGAGAGAACACCCAGTCTAATTTGCAATGTTGTGTGGAGTCCCAGGAGCAACAGTTTTCTCATAAGTCATCAGGTTAAGACGCCTGTGGCTTCTTTGTATTTCCTTTGGATTTTTCTTTATGTCTTACTTTAACCTGCATCTGCAGGGGTTATATAGCTTGAAAAGTGCTTGCTGTACCTTGGTTTACTGTTTTTGTTTCTACAGTTGCTGACTAGTAATGGTTATAGCCTTCTCTCATGTCAGGTTTGGTTCAAGCAATAAATACCCTCTAATGTTAGCTGTGATAGTTTTCTTTATGACTGAACCTTGGATTATTTCATTCATGTTACCTAGCTCATGTGTTACAACTAGCTCCTTTAGAGCTGTGTTACACTGTTCTATTGATTTCACCAGTGTCTGCCTGTGCTGGTGAAACTTTCACTGTTCAGCTACATTTACCTTAGGCATGAAAAAATGCTTTAATACCATAAGAGCAGTAGCCCACTTCTAATCTGCAAGAGTGAAGGTATAGCATGAATGTGCACCTTCTGCTCCAAAGCAGTTAAAGAGCACTGTATGCCTTCTTACCTCCCACATATCTGTCATTAACGCATACAAACACATACTTGCCAAAGGCTCAGAGACCAGCAGTCAGAAGCTCAGTGGGGTATGGCAGGAAAGGGGCAGGTGGTTTCAGGGTCATTCTCATCTCCACTTATTTGTTTGTTGAGCAGCAGCCAGTATTTAAAGCCATATATATTATAGGCCAGACTATGGGAAACTCATACAGGGACAGAGATGCATACAACAACTCAGCTACGGGAGTACATGAGACTTGCTATATTTCAGTGAAACACAGCCATGTGGTCTAGTCTCAGTCAGGATGCTGCAGGGGGCCTTCTGGTTCAGGACTACAGCCCAGCATTAACACACTATAGCCTGAGCTAAAGGGTAGAGATAACTGTGGGTTGTTTTATTTTAAAAAAAAGGTTCACTCTGCATTGAGCACAAAATGAGGTTGGCTTATTGTGTTATACTTTGTGCATGGAGAAAAATGTGATGATCATACTTTAGAAAGGTAGGTAAATATATTACAGTAATTGCAGTGGTTTTCAAGAATGAGGAAAAACAGAAGCAGTGTGTGCTATATGAAAAGTGCTTTAAATTAGCAAACTGATTTTTTTAATGAGTTTTATTTAATTATTTATGTTCAATTTTGATTTCATTATTAGGAAAACTTACTATTACTATTCTTTTACGTGAAACAAGGGTGACTTTCCAGTGGATAATCTTTGTCTCAGTTCTTTTTCTTACATGAACTAATGCAAGGTACTCTTTAAAATATGCATTGTTTCTCAGGATTCCTTCCTTCCATATTTGCCCAGTGATCCAGTGCTTGCAGATGATTCAGAAAATGACCTTTCATTGGTTTTGATATTGACCTCCCAAAGAATATGCACCTGGAGGTTCTGCTTACCCTCCTTGTTTAATCTTTTTCATCCTGGTCTCTCCACAGTCTCCAAATCTCTCTTACCTTCATCAGATGCTTTCCACCTGGATGAACCTGGGCTCCCAGTTTCCTTCTAACAGAATGTATTGCTGTGTTTCTTCTGATATTCTGATAAAAACAAAGGAGGATGAGCAGCTAGAGTCTTTTTCAATCTTTGTTGTCAAGCAAGAACAGTAAATAAGCAAAACCCAATTCTGGTGGAAATAACACACAGACAAAGTGCTTAGAGAAGTTTCCCAAACACAAGTTTTTAGCAGTCTTGCTGATTTAGTCCACTGTATTTGCTAAATAATCAATGACTTTATCTGTAAATTTTAAATTTCCTGTTATATATAAGGCAGAGTTTATAGCATATTAACTTTTGAGGAAATCCATAGAAAATTTTATTGAAATTGTGCTTTTTTTTTACAGTCCTTACCTGTCCCTCTTTTCCATGGCTGTTTTCCTCCCTAATTATGTGGTACTGATAATCTTTTACATTGCTATACCTCCAAAGTGCCTCCACTGGCATGTGGTGTTGGAGGAAGGGAGGGTTTTTTTAGAAATGTGTTTGAGAATAATGGGAATTGGGGGTGAAGTCCATTCTTCTGGTCTTCCCTGTGGCTTTTACTGAGGAGTCTAGCATGATTTCCCTATAGTCCATGCCTCCAAGATGAGAAGAACCAGTACAGCAGCACCTGACTCTGGTCATTTCCAAGAACTGAATTTTCTGTTTCTCTGTGGATTCTCAGTAACCATTCATGTACCCATGAGATTCCAATGGGCTCATTCCTCCCTGATGTAAGCACTGGAATTCCAGGGAAGAATGAGGTAATTAAGGATGGCCTTATCATCTTGACTGGGTTTTATTTAGTGATCTGCACCAGTATAGCAGATCACGAGGCTCACTTGGGCAAGTCACCTCCACTGATAATAGAATATTTTCAGGTCAGGTAGAAGAAATCCTGGATTCTCAGTTTGTTGGGGGAAGAAGGGACACTAAGCTGCTCCTTCTCAGACACATTCCAATCTAGAAGTGTGGTGTTCAGCAGTTATCCAGAGCTAAGGCATCTGACAAGATCCTGCTTCATCTGGTGCCTGAGTTCTTTCTGACCAGCATTGTTTATAGCATGAGTTTACACAGCACAGAACCAATCCCACCTTGAGACACTTAAAAGTAAAGTGCCCCATCTCTTCCTTCACCAGCAAACATAATAATTACAATTAAAAATAAACATTAACATGACACAGAACATCATATATATGTATATCTATAGCTATCTATCTATCTATCTATCTATAAAAATAAAATAAATATCTTCAAAAGTAACATGTGTGGTTGCCTTGACTTCCAGGCTTCCTTAAAATTGCAGCTGCACTAATGCCAGGAAAAAAGTTGATTTTTCTGTCCTGTATCCTGTTGGGGGTATCAGCTACCTATGTTGACTTTGACTTTTTGGGGGGATAAAATGGCTAAACCAGTGCCCTTTATCTGCCTGCCACTGGCCACCATCTTTGAAAGCTTGGCTGAGCGGGAGACCATGCCCACAGAGAAACTCAAGGTGGAAAAAAAAGGAAAAAACTCACCATTTGCAGGATGCCAGAAAGAGATGCTGTGTGGTTCATCAGCCACACCCATCTTCAGCTGAGGCTGGGTGACATCAGCAAGAGACTTTGCCCGACAAAGATAAAAGCCAGCCCTGAGAGCATGGGAAGAGGGATGCCAGGAGTGGGAGAAACGGTGGGGAACCACTGTGTTGGAGGTATCTGGCTGTGGCAAGGAGCCAATGCAGAGAAAAGCAGTGGTGGCAGCAGGGACTGCAGGAGATCCCCATGCCAGGGATGACCAGCGGGGATCAGAGGAACTGGCAGAGAAGCTGGTAGCGGTGGCAGCAAGAGCCGCCAGAGGAGCTCCTACTGCTGGCATCCAGTGCCAAGACGCTGGACTGGAGGCAGATCTGGGAGGAGACAAAGAGAACCCTGGCTGGGGTGAAAACACTGGTCACAACCCAGGGGACACACTAGAGTAGGGGGACTTGGTTCGTGGGGGACCGAGGGCCCTCAACTCCATGGTTGCCTCTCCTCTTTTCCTTTCCTTTCCTTTTCTTCCTCTGACCTTTTTCTTCTTCTGTGCTTCAGGTCATTCATGAGGTGCGTGGTTCTGTTGGTGTGGGTCTTTTTAAGTTTTTTTTCTTTTTCTGTTCTATTTTTGTTCCCTACCTAGAGCAGGTTAACTTGGCACATCTTACTGGATTTTGGGAAACAAAAGCCCCAGTTGAAGACAAAAGACAAAGTGTGAATGTGGCAATGACCGGCGGCATCCGTTGTAGAATGCTCAGGGCATCAGAGGGGACAACCTCAAAGACAGAATGCCCTTAGACCCTCTGGATCTGGTTGGAGCCCAAGATGTCTGTCTGCAAAGGAGGAAGTGTAGGAACCAAGGAAGAGACCATCTAAGGGCTAGCCGCAAAAAGGTCTTGAGGCTCATCTTGAGTGTTGGCATATGGCCGTGATGTAGGGGAGGTGGAGCCCTGTGTACATCCGCCAAGGGATGTGACGACTCTGGAGGCATCCTCAACGTGGACCCCCTTCACTGAATATCCATCCGAAGTCATGGCAGGTGAGTTTGGGGGCTTCTGCGGAAGTGATCAAGGACCCCTCTGGAGTTCACATGAGGCTACTTTGTGCACAAGACCAGGCATCCGCGGCAAGGTGGCGCAGGAGTGGATCATTGAACAGAGATAGGCACAGACTGTAAGGTAGATAAAATGGCTGGATCATCAATCTCAGAGGGTAGTAGTCAATGGCTTGATGTCTAGTTGGCAACTGGTGTCAAGTGGACTGTCCCAGGGGATCGTTTTGTTCAATAACTTTATCAATGTTCTGGAGGCTAGGATGGAATGCATCCTCAGCAAGTCTCTGATGACACCAAACTGGGGGCAGTAGTGGGTATGCTGGGGTAGGGATAGGATTCAGAGTGACCTCAACAAATTGGAGGATTGGGCCAAAAGAAATCAATAAGGTTCAGTAAGGGGAAGTGCGAAGTCCTGCACATAAGCTAGAACAACCCCATGCACTGGTACAGGCTGAGGACTGACTGGCTAAGCAGCAGCTTTGCAGAATAGGACCTGGGGTTTACAGTGGACAATAAGCTGAACAATACAGTGGAAAATAAGCCAACAGTGTGCCTTTGTTGTGAAGAAGGCTAACAGCATGAGCTGCATTATTAGGAGCATTGCCAGCAGATCAAGGGAAGTGATTTTTCCCTCCCTCTATTTGGCACTAGTTCAACCACATGTGGAATACTGTGTCCAGTTTTTGGCTCACCACCAAGGATAAAAGGATGTAGATAAATTGGGGAGAGTGCAGTGGAGGGTAATGAAAGTGGCTCCGGGGCTTGGGTACATGACTTATGAGGACAGGCTGAGGGAACTGGGCTTATTTAGTTTGGAGAAGAAAAGACTGAGGGAGGATTTAATAACAGGCTGAAAGGGGGTTCCAAAGAGAATGGAGAAGGCTGTTCTTAGTGGTGGCAGATAAACAAGGAACAATGGTCTCAAGTTGCAGCAAGGGAAGTTTAGGTTAGATATTAGGAAGAACTTTCTCACTTGGAGGGTAGATAAACACTCAAACAGGTTACCCAGAGAGGTGGTGGAATCTCCATCCTTAGAGGTTTTTAAGATCCAGCCAGAAAAAGCCTTGGCTGGGATGATGTAGTTGGGGATGGGCTTTGAGCAGGGGGTTGGACTAGATGACCTCCTAAGGTCCCTTCAAACCCTAATTTTCTAAGATTCTATGATTTGGAGACGGCGTTGCCTGTCTTTTCTCAATAAGCATCCATCTGAGATGACAGCCTCTTACAGCAGGGGGTATACTTAATGGGAATTTTCCCTTCACTCTTCTGTAGTAATATCTGGAGAATATCTTACTGTCCTTATTAGAGGATAAACAGATTCCAAGATTGAGGGCATAATAAGTTATCAGCCTATCTAGCCTTGTGTGTAAGGATTGACACTGCATCAAAAACATGCATGTAACTACTATAAAAAAATTACTGAAAGAAACGCCGTGATTGTTACCATGAAAAGATCAGGAAATCAAGTGAAAAAGCTAACATCCTTTTGGTGGTTAATGAGATAAACATTTAGGTTCAAGGTATATTTTTAATTTTTTCTAACTGCTAAAGGAGCCATACATTCATTCCTGATTATAAGACAGTAGTTACATTCTGTGTCCGTGGTTCCACTATGCAGTACTTTTAAAAGAAAATGAACCCTGAGACACACTTAATTCATTTTAAAAAATATTAATGAGTGTAAGAATGGAGACTTATTATTAGAGGACATATGATTTGTCATTTCTATATGCAACTGCTTTGTTGGTATAAAAGTTCTCTTCACAGACCCATAATTGCATGACCTTAAGTAAGTCTAACTTCATTGTATTTTTAAACAACTTAATTAGATTATTTGATGAATTATGATATGGCAAGAACTTGGCACTTCCTTCTTGATAAATGGAAGTAAGCCGTGACCTTTCCTTCTATCAGTGTGTTCTGCATTATCTGGTAATGCCTGCTTATGTTATAACTATGAGTGACTCTTGTAAAGCCTTTGTAAGAAATTTAAAAATCCTGTAGGCTAAAAGATTGTTTTTTAGAACAGTGATTCTCAACCAGGGTGTCCTGAGATCCTTTCAATGGTGTCAATAGGGTGCAAAGCAATGCTATCGCTTTTAGGTGAGCAAACATGGTTCACAAGATAAAACTAGAGGCCATGTCCAGATGTGGAGGAGCATGCACTTGCAGCAGCCCAAATAGTAGCAGCACAAAATGTGCCACTACTTTGCGCCTGAGTGCAAGGCCCTGCATGTGTGTTTTGTTGTGGGACAAATTGTCCCACTTTGGGCAAACTGCCCTTGCCCTGGATCAACATGAGCACAAATGGAGAAGTAGAAAAATTCTGGCAGGTAGTTAGAGCATCTCACTGGAGGACCAAGCCTCCATTAGTTCTTGCACATGTTATTGGTGCATACTCTGTGCTGCTTTTTTCCCTGTGGCTTTTTGTTTTCTACTGGGAAAGTTTGTTAGCAAATTTTGCCACCATGCTGCACATTTGCAGTGTGGTGCAAATTTGCAATGATCACCACATGTGGCTTGTGGCATCATAAAGAGGTTTGCGGCACCAACCCCTGCTTATCTGGGTATGGTCATAGATTTTAAATAGAAATCTGTAGTGTTAAAAGTATTCTGACCAGTTGTGGTCTTTCTGGGTTCACGGCAACAAAAGAATTGTTCTATTATTTTTCTATAGTCAAACAAGTGAAAACTAAAAGTTGGCATTTTCCAAAGATGCCTTGAGTCTAACAAAAGCACCTTGAGTTTAAAAGAGTTGAGAGCCAGTGCTCTAGAAGTTTGCTCTCTATTGCATTCCTAATAGACCTGCAGTACCATTAAAATTACCTCTATGTGAGCACATGCAACATCTTTATGAACAAAATGAATATAATTTAGCATAGTTTAGTTTAGTTTAGTGCATATCACTGCTCTGTCTCTCAATCTTCTCTGATTTACTTTTGACTTACACAAGCACTTGCAAACCACTGAAAACATGATATAGCAAGAATAAATCAGCTAAAATGTCTATTTTGCCTTGCACAGGAGAACTCACATGCGTAAAAATAGGCTCATTCCCAAGTGTTGACACACAATCAGAAATTGCTTATTTTATGGCCCAGTTCTATTAAAATAAATAGAAACTTTCCATCAGCTTCACTAGGTGTTGGATCTGGCACTTAGGAATGCAGTCAAACTCAGGAAACAAACATCTGCAAGTGAACACTGATCTAATTACTGGTGCAGATTAGAAACATGCAAACATCTCTTTACCAGTCTATTCTAAAATAGTACAATTCCAAATCTGTGCATGAAGCTGTTACATAGAGATGCAAAAAAGTTAATTGACTTCACAACCTTAGTTTTTATCCCCAAGACCACTGCTGTAAACTGGAACACCATAGCAAATGAGAAAACCTATGAACAGAGAAAAATTGTGTCATTTCTTTTTATCTTTCTGATTCATCTTATATGTTTTCACCTGCTGCTCTGAGTAGTTTGCCCCTTAGACAAAGGGCTCTAGAATGTACTGCACTTTTGAAAACAAATAATAAATATCAATTGATTTTTTTGAGTTGCTCAAAGCAATGTATTATTAGCTTACCAAATATAATCAACCTTTATTTAGTGGAGGGAAATCAATAATCTCTTGCCTTCTGCCTACATGCAGGCTGAAAAGCCACCCCTTTTTTCTGTCACACATATACACATCTGTGTCATTAATGCTGAATGGTTGAATTTACAGCACAACTAACATGAAATGCTGGGAATGTATTTAATATAAGCCTCAGTTAATGCCTGTTGCTAACACCAGAGGAAAAAGCAAAGCATATCTCATGTTTTAATTAACATGTACTGTGAATATGCAGAACTTAAAAAGCAACATTAGGCTCAAAGTTAGACCTTCTCAAACAATTGCATTATTATTTCATGTATTGTTTGATGCACTGCAGTTTAAAAAAAAATCATATTTAGTTTGCCACTGTTTTGAAATTCTAACTAATAGCAAAGATATATCTACATGGTGCTGTGCATAGGTTGGTTTGATTTGTGTAAGACCTTTGGGGCTAGAAATTGCTTCTACACCTGAATTTGGGATTATCTTCAATATCTTCCCCCTGATTTTAATGGAAAACAGGAGAAGCATGTATCTTGAATGTTATGCATTGGTCGCATGTTATGCATTTTGACAAAGCCAACAGTTTTTTCCCCCACTTAGATGTACCTGTAGGACCTTTTGGGCACATGTGCCTCTTGCCCTATCTCAAACCCCTTTGAGGTGGGGCAAGAGGCATGTGCAGGATTGAAAAAATGTTCCCTGCACTGCAAGCTTGCAGCACAGGGAGAAAATTAGAACCCTGGATATCCAGGGGGGTCAAACAAAACCCCGGGGGAAAAAACTGGGTCAGGTTGTGCTGAGGCAACTGGAGGCTCAGTCTTCCAGATACACTCTGGCAGAGTTCTGGAGCATCTCTATGACTGGCCCTTTCCCCACTCCTGAAGCACACTGCCTGCCTGTGCTGGGCAGGCAGTGGTGCAATCTGCAGGGACCCAGACACAGCTTTTGCCAGATAAGCAGGGGGTTGGAGGACTGGAGGAGCGGGGAGGGGACCTTGGGAGGTTGGAGACAGCAGGGGAATGTGAAGGGGGATGGAGACATCCCTGGAGGCATTCCCCTGATGTTCCCTGCTCTCCTGAGGCTGGAGGCAGCAGAGGAATGTCTCTGTGGCTGTCTCCAGCCCCCTGCTCCTTCCCCTGCTTGTCTCCAGCCTCAGGAGAGCAGGGGAATAGAGACAAGCCCCTAGAGATAAGCTGGAAACTTCCCCTGCTCTCTCCAGCCTCCTGCTTATTCTCTGCTACTGCCAGTGAGTGGGGGCGGGGGCTGGGAGAGCAAGCTGGGAGCTGGGAGAATGATCAGAGGGTGGGGAGAATGAACAGGGGGCAGGGGAAATAAATGGGGAGCAGGGGAAATGAACAGGGGGCAGGGGGAAAGAACAGTGGATGGGGGAATGAATGGGGAGCTGGGGGAACCAATGGGGGTGGGGAGAATGAGCTTCCTGTTCATTCTCCTATTCTCTCCAGCCTTCTGCTTGTTCTCCTGCTCATCTCCAGCCTCCAAAGGCTGGAGAAGATCAGAGGAATGAGCAGGGGGATGGAGACCAGTGGCGGGGGGAGCTGTCGCCCCTGGGGGGCCTGGGACCCTGTAGGCAGGGTAGTCCATGTGCTGGGGGGGCTCTGCCCTGTGGGGGGCAGGGATGATTGGTGATGTGTAGGGGGTGCACACGGACTCCCTGAGCATGGTGGTGCACCCCCTCAAAAAGGGTTCCGCTGACACTGTTGGTGGTGCCTGTAGGTGGTTGCTGCTTGCCACCTCCCACTGCCAATGGTGTCTGTGGGCAGTCAGCAATTGCCGCTGGACACTGCTGTCACTGCTGGTGGTGTCTGTGGGTGCTCACCACTCACCACCCCTTGCCCCACTGCCAACAGTGCTGGCGGCATCTGTGGGAGCTCCCCGCTTACCCTGCCACCATGCTTCCACCACCGCCAGTGCCTCTGTGTGCTGCTAGACACCAGGGGTATGAAGCGTTCATGAAGGGGGCACACCCCTCTTAAGCAGTGCCACACCCACATCCCTCCACAACCACCCACACTCTCCCACATCCCCCCAACCCGCCTTCCCACCCCCTCCTGCAAACCCCACATCCCCCATCACACACCCACCATGTGATAAGGAAACCCAAAACAAACATTAAATCATATAGATATTTAGGATTTTTTTTATTTTGATGCTAGAGGTTCCAATAGGCTTCCAGATTTCTTTAACGTTGTAAATATAACAATAAAAAATTGCCCATATGATCAATCCCCCTTTCTTTCTCTCTTTTGTTCTAATTGTGGAAGAATGTGGATTTGGGGGTATGTTAAAAATTGAATTTGGGATGCCTTCAGCATTCTAGCTGACACAAGGGGCTAGTGTCCCCAGATACCAATTGCCTGGGCCCCAGAAGCTCCTGAGGTCAAGTAACCCTGAGCTGCTGGCCAGCGCAGCTTTTTATACTGCTGGGGACAGCAAAAGTGCTGGCCCCGGGCTCTAGCTCCCCCTGGCTGCAGATTCAGGAGGAGCCAGGCAGGGTTATTTTGCCCCAAGTGGCACAATTTGCTTCACAACAAAGTGCATGTCTGAGCATGTGCGCTGAGGCAAAAAACCCTGGCTCACATTTTCACTGCTTCTATTTGAGCTGCTGCAAGTGCATATGCTTGCATGTGTGGACACACCCTTTTTGTTCACAAGTTTAGCTGCATTATATAAAACCTGGACATTTAAGTAGATAACAAGAATATTGAGAATTCTTCTGAGAGAGGCATGTGAATCTGATTGAGACAGTATAAAAGTTTCTAATTACTGAGCTAAGAAAACCAGTGTACCAGAGTTATCAGGGTTAAGATTCAAGGAGGTTAATGCCTTCTTCATTGCTGCAGAAAGTAATTCCTATTAGGCAAGTGTCAACAATAACTGTAGAAAAACAGTAGGCCTGGCTCACTGTTTTATTCATCTGAAAAAGCTTGGCCATGCTTACATGGTGAAAGCATCCATTATTACACACTGGTCTGATTTATCTCTGACTAGCTCAGGGGAAAACAAACAAACAAAATCTAACAATCCTGCTTGCTGCGCATGGAATGCATGACTGGACCCATTCCCAGATACCTGAGGTACTAGTTCACTAAACCTGAGTGGATCAGCTAATCATCCACCAACTGAATTGTGTTAAGTATGGCATCCTGAAATCCCCAAACCCCTTTGAGGTGGGGCAACAGGCATGTGAGGAGGAGAAAATTAGACCCCTGGATATCCAGGATTTTAAAAAAATCGATGTTTAAAAAAGCGGAGCAAGCAACCAGAGGTTGGGTCCTCCACAGAGACACTCTGGCTGCTGGTGCATAAGGGGTTGGGGGGGGTTGGAGGGGGGGAGGGGATCATGGGGGGACCCCAATGGCTCCACCCACTTCCCCAGCCTCCCAGCCCCCTGCCAGCCCCCTGAGGTCCCAGCCCCCTGCTGGAGCTGGCCCCTCCCCCCACCAGCCCCCTCGAGGCCCCTGACCCCTGCTTCCCTATCCCCCCACCCCCACATTTCCTGGCCCCCCACCCCATACTTAAAAAAAAACAAAACACTTTTTGCAGTTGGAGCTGCTGTCTGGCTGACTGGGGCCCCACCCGCACAGTGTGGGGCAGGGTGACAGCCCCAGTGGCCCCCAGCCTGAGCCCTCCTGCCCCTCCACTGTCCTGTGCTGCCACAGGGAGCTCTACCAGGAGGCCCTGGAGCCCACCCACCCCTGCTTCTAAGGTAAACTGAGGGGTTTTTTTTCCATTTTTTTCTGTTTTTTTTTAAAGTCTTGGTGCCTGGGGTTGTGGGGATCATCATGAGGGCCTGGGGGACAAATTGGGGGGCTGGGGCTAAGTGGGGAAACAATTGGGGGGCTGGGGTAGGGCATGTGGTTCTTGCAAGGGGGAGGTAGCCCCTGTGGGGGCCATACCCCTTGTGTGGAGGCTGAACCCTCTGTTGGGGGCCCATACCGATTGTGAGAGTGCTGAACCCCCTGTTGGGGGGCTGAACCCCTTGTTTGGGGACCATTGCCCTTTGGGAGTGCAGCAAAACATGTATTCATGGATTCACGAAACATGTATTTACTTTATTTTTATGATAAGAGACTTGCATTAACACTGTAAAATATGTCAATAAAACATTGTCCAAACTGATCACTGTCTCTTTCTTGCCCTCTGTCTTTATAGTGGCCTTTTGTTTTACTTGTGGAGGGACATTGATTTGGGGGTATTTTACAGAGTGACTTTGGGATTTTCTTATCAGGGATTTTTCAGTTTTCCAATAGAGAACACCAGAATTCCTGCTAGGGAGCCCAGTGGCAGGATCCTGCCTGCTCAGAGCTGGCATCTTGGACCCATCTGGCTGTGGCTGACCTCCTGGCCAAGTGGGGCCAGGAGGACATGCTTTGACAGTTCAAACAGGCCACCACACCAGGAACATCTTTGGGGCGATAGCTGCCCAGATAGCCGGGCAGGGGGCACACATGGTAGTAGTGCCGCACAGAAGCCAACCCTGCAACCACAGTCCACTGGCAGCTGGCCCAGAGGGGCAGATGCCTTTACTGGCTGTGCAGTCCCCATCTGAGTCTGGCAGGTGCACAGCAGGTCACAGCCAAGGAGCAGCCCCCACTGCCAGACTGCTACAGTGGGTGGAAGGTGCAGAGAAATCTCACGGCTGCTTCCACAGTCCAGCTGGCACAAAGGGTAGCATCCCCAGGTACCAATTGCCTGGGCCCCAGGAGCTCCTGAGAGCTAGTGTCCCTGAGCTACTTTCCAGCGGTGGCTTTTTAAACAGCTGGGGCCAGGACAGGGTAGCTTTTTATACTACTGAGGACAGCACTGGTGTTGGCCCCAGGCTCTAGCTCCCCCTGGCTGAAGATCCAGGAGGAACCAGAGAGGTTTATTGTGCCCCAAGTGGCACAATTTGCTTCACAACAAAGTGCATGTCTGAGCACATGCACTGAAGCAAAAAGCCCTGGCTCAAATTTGCACCACTTCTATTTGAACTGCTGCAAGTGCACGTGCTTGCATGTGTGGATGCACTCATAGATACTAGACACATTGCATACATTACTGGTGTTTGGGAAGGGCTTCAAGACGCTGCAGTGCTTTCCCAACTCTAACTTTCATGAGTTCAGCAAGACCACACATGTGAGTCCTGAGTGTCCAGGAACTTAGACATTCTCAGCTAGAACCTAGGAACCAAGGTTCCTCCACTGGTGTTTTGTGTAGACAAATGGCACAAGCTTTTACAATCTGTGAAATCCAGAACTCTGGAACTGTTGTGCTTAAGCACGAGGGTGCCCTTAGGACTGTGCAGCCTATTGATAGATGTCCAGATTTCAGGAAGCTCTGCTTTCTGCTGAGTGGGAACTTCTGGGATATATCACAGGTTGCTTAAGGCAAAAGGTATTGTCCCAGCTGGAGTAAAAAACAATTGATCCTGTAGGATGTTCTGAGTATTAAAAGAATGGCCATTTAGAAAGAGGGTGTTCTTACTCCCCATGAGAGATCCAGCAAACTAGACTCTGGTAGACACACTATTGGTTTGAAATGGCAAATTCCTTTTTAATGCATCTACGGTGTACTGTTGAATGTTCCTGTAATATACGGAGACTGGATGAAAATCAAGCAGAGATGATACCATTGACTTCAATAGATTTGCTGAGCTTTTCAGGTTGGTTGAGGGGACTGAATAACTCCTAACAGATTTGCCATGGATTCTTTTTTGACCATGGAATGCTTTGATGTTGGAGTTAAGCATAAATTAGTGATGCAGCAGGGATACAAAAATATGCATGGACCTGTGGCTCCAAGTTTTCATTGATGACAAGAATATATTATTTTTTATATTCGTATAAAGTATATCAGGTTTTGATAATCAAGCATTGGTTGAAACATGCACAATGAAGGAGCCGTCTTGTGTCTACCGCAATCTAGATCTCATTTACTCTTAACAATCTGCCTACCTAATTATAAAGGTAAAGACCAATGGGATAAGATTACTACAAAATATGTTTCTGAATATGTACTTTAATACTCAAATGAATTCATCTCAGCTATGTCTGTGCCTCTTTTGGATTTGGTTTTTGGTGATTGAGTTTTCACTGGCTGGGAAATACATTGCAAGCTACATACATGAGTATTTATGGAAGCTGTTTTATGAATCTGTTCATTTGAGCATTCTTGCCTGAAGTGCTTATGTATTCATTCAAGCAAGCAACAGAAGCAAAGCTATGTAATTAATCTGACCAATCACATTGCACAACAAATATTGAACATTTTATGGAGAACTGTTCACAACTCAACCTGTGGAGTTAAAAAAAAAATCAAATGATTTCACAGAAATAAATCTGGGGAAACTGTAACATGGTTATGGATACCC
Source organism: Crocodylus siamensis (assembly GCF_052110815.1). Classification (NCBI taxonomy): domain Eukaryota; kingdom Metazoa; phylum Chordata; order Crocodylia; family Crocodylidae; genus Crocodylus; species Crocodylus siamensis. Next base: position 88,021,729 of record NC_143399.1, on the reverse strand, counting down.
TGGGAGGAGGAACGGTGGACAAATTTGTCTGATGAATTTTTGGTATGGATTAGTTACCTACATTGTAATTTTCACTGGGTGTGTCTATGTGTGCAATTAGTTCAAAGCAATTAACTCTCATGCACATTGTGCTGGAAATTATTGCTCCAGGTTGTGCAGTTTGAACATGCACCAGGACCACAGCACATTGAATCAGGTCAGAGCAGCTCTGGCTGGCAGGAGTCATCCCAGGGCTACTCCAACCTGACTCAACATACTGTGGAGGGGTTGGCTGGGGTATGAGGGTGCTCCAGTGCAAGAGTAGGCGGCAGGCAGCCCCTGCACTGAAGCACCCTTGTGCCCCAGCCAGCAGGGTCAGTGTCTACACAAGCATTGCTGCACATGGGAAAAACTGTGTAGCAAGATAGTACTTGTATTTACAAATACTAACCTGCTGAAGAATTTATTAGTTTCCTGTGGCCTAATAGGGCCCCACATATAAGCATGAGATGTTTACTATGGAGCTAATTAGGCAACTGCAGTAAACATCTCATGTAGACATGCCCACTATAACCAAGGTTAGTACTAAGATTGTGCTTATCATGTTCAGGACACTTTATGAACATTAAGTAAGGAATTTTTAAAAAAGCCTTTCACGTAGAGTTGTTAGCATTTTATTTTTAACAATACGTGCGTCTTGGAAAATTCTGTATACACATGTGCTGACAATACAGAAGCCGCTGAGTATGCGCCATGGAAACAGACCTAGCATGTGCCCCCTGTGTGACTTGCTGGCTTCTCACTCAAGCCTGACCTACTTTTAGTAAAGCGCAGGCCCAGTTGTCACAGAGAGCTTGCTGCTGAGCATGCTCAGTAATTGATTGGAATGAGGTAACCTCTCTAGAAAGTTCTGACCGCCACGCAGCCCAGTTGGTTGAAGGACTGCTTTAAAAGATCAGTGAGCCCCTCCCGAGGGGAGAGACTCGCTAAACTGAGGGCGGAGTCTGGTCTCAGTGACTGCCCTTCAGTAAGGCCACATGGTCGTGTTTTGTGTACCGGTTCCCTGGCTTTGGACTTTTGATTTTGATTCTTACCTCAACCTCTGATCGCCCTGACAGTTCAACCCTTGATCCCGGCATTCTACTTACCTGGCTTCCGTTTGACCTTGGCTTTGTGTACTGACTACAGTTCATCTCTACTCACCTCGGCTAGTTGCATCTCGGCTATGTTTCATCGCGATGTGTTACAATTGTCGTGCGTTTGTAACCCTCTGATGAGCTGTTGACCAGCCCTGAGACTATCCAACAGGCAGCCGCACCTATCCCGTCAGGGGTAGAAAGCAAGGGCTTGTTGGGGAACCTCATGGGCCAACAGACCCCTTTGTTGTTTGTCCATTTATCACTGTAACTGAAGAATCACCGTGCCTATGCTCCACAAAGTGTAAATTAATAAACCCACCTTGTTATTCACCAACACGCCTCTGTGCTGCTCAGAACTCCACCACCGTTAATCCCAACCTGTTTGTCGGTTTCCCAATTGCCACCCCGTTCCACCATGCCCCCTGGGACCTTCACGAAGGGGGTATCCCAACAACATGGAAAAGCATTCTCAACTATCCAAGGAGTAAGGCATAGATCAAACCTTTTTTCTCAGAATGTAAGTATGGGGCCAACTCTATTAGGTGGTCAGTGTAATGTAGGCTTGATTTTTGAAGGTGCTTGTTCCCTTGTGAATTGGTTTGTTGGAGCTGAGAACACCAAACAAAGTAGAAAAGATGCACAAAAATTTCAGGAAAAGTCATCCAAGTGAAAAGTGTCATACCAGTTTGATATTGTCACCCTGTATTAGTATTTCACAGGGTCAGATATTAGAAAGAACAACTTTCATTTATGTTCTAGAAAATATAATATTTATAGATTTATGAATGATGTATGAATTAATATTAATAGAATAATGTAGAGAGTATTTGGTCAGTTAGCTATAAATGTTTATAAAGTTGTTTTTAAAACATAGATCTGCTGTGACAATGGAAGATGCTTTAGTGTATTTAGAATATCTTCCAAAGACAGAATATTTTCTTGGGCACTGAAAAGTTGGAACTTAACAAGCCCCCAGTTATGGCAGTAACTCTTATGTGCAAAAATGAGGTGAAAATAATCTTGTAACCACAACAGTGCTAATTTCTCTTCTTTGATTTTTTATATACTTTTCTTTAACCATGTTCAAGTAAAACAAAGGAAACATTGGGAGTGTGAAAGGAGGAAGAGAATGAAACATGGAATAACACAGGTCAATAAGAGTTTGTATGGTCAGTTTATTCACTCTATGCAATGTAGCATTATACTATACAAAAACAATTATTTGTCTGGTCTCTTGCTTTTTTTGTGGGGCTGTTTCAGTTATTCTCTCTACAAGGAAAGCTCCCATTCCCTTAGAGGTTTGTTTTCTTAATGACTTGTCACCATGCCCGGAGACTGGGTAAACATTTTTTTAAAATGTTTAAATTGAGAATGACTACAGTCAAATGTACCTAGTGGACATGAATTTGAAGAGTGTGTTTGCTTGCTTGTTTATAATAAAGATGGTTTACACTGCAGAAATAAAGAAAAGAAGAGAAACACAGAAAGAAGCACAAGAAGAGAACGGAATATATGGAGTGTAAACAAAGAAGACAAATCCACCATAAGAAAAACACCACATCCTGTCATGGTTAGGTAGGAAGCATTGCATTTAGAACTGCGGACACAAGCATTATGGAGGGAAGAAGAGTTGAGACTGAATATTCTGCTCAAAGGGCAGAAAAATTAAAAAGCAAGCATTTTAATAAACTAAAGAGGAAAGAGAAGGGATTTATCAGTGTAGGGATATGCATATATATAATTTTTCCCATACGAGTCTTTTAGATTATTTTTAACTTAGTTCTTAACTCAGCCATTGGTTTACTTGAGATGTGGGTGGTTTTTGCTCAACACCTTTTAGGACCCTAACAGACATCTCTAAAAATACTTATTTTCTTTAAGGGAAAGTCCAGCCTGCATATACTTTGTCTCCACATCTTTCTGTCTTGCTCATGCTCCAAAAGGACCATCCTTGGCATTTATTAAAAGCTTTTTTGCTTTGTGCCAATACCTTACTGACATAAGTCTGACAATTAGTGTCAACTTCTAGTGGTGAATTCAAAATGGGGCCTTAAATATAACCATTGTACACAGATTTTTGGATTTAAAATTTTTTGTTTTCAAAGTTCCTAGAACCCTCACATTCTGACATATATAATAAGCAAACTATGAGCTTCAAAATGGAAAGCATAAAGAAATGAGTAGGACACAATCCACCTTATTAAACAACTGGGCAGGGGGTCACATGCATACCTTGCTTTGTTTTATTGTTTTGGTAATCAGAGTAAGAACAGTCTAAATCTGTTGTTGAAAATTAAGTTAATAGTTGTTGCTTGTTCAGATACAGGAGATATCTGATATCTCATATTCAGTCTCAATTCATGAGATTATTTCAAGTCAAAATACTAGCAAGTGTTAATCAAATTCTGGAGCATTTTTCTGAACCAGGAGACTTATGTGCACTCTACTGTTATTAACTTGCCCTATCAAAACACTTTCAACAGTTCTGATATCATCTAAGCACATGCAACAAGCTTCTGTAGTGTCTCTGTGCTGTCAATGAAATTACCATGTTCAGTACCTGTAGGTGTTTCATATCTGTTTAAATAGAATGGTGGAACTATAATTACAGTGAATTTGCTCAACTGCGTGATCACAAGAAAACAGCTTTCATTTAAGTGAAAAATGAATATTAATCTTTAATATGTATTTGCAGAGACATGACACGCTTCTATCAAAATAAAACATTGTGAAGGAATCTGATTCAAGCAAGCAGTAGTCAAAAAGAAAATACTGAACAATGTTAGCAACATTTAATGAGCACTAATGATTTACTGTATCTAAAGACACTTTGATGGACAAACACTGGCATTTAGAGCAGCACTTCCTATTTCCATGAGATTAAATTTTTATGTATTCTTCCATATAGAGCAATTGAACAAATAAAAAGACTTTTTTGAACACTACAGAGGAACTAGTAGGTACCTTATAGTTAGGGCTGAGTTGAAATATCCATTTTTAGCATGACTAAAAAATTCTTCTATTTTATAGCTTCTTTTATGAATTTGACATCCACATTTTGCACAATTCCACTTCAGAGGACAACTCAATTTTCCAGTTGACTGTCTGGATGCACCACTTTTTGAAGATAAGTTTTTAAAATTTTACCTTAAATACCATACATTGAACAACTGCTATCTCAGAATTTTTAATCAAATGATCTTAATAAAGCAATGAAAGATAACTTTAAACATATAATTAAATCTAGTTGAAATGTTTATAGGCTATTTTGAAGAAATTAGTCATAATTAAGCAAAAATTCAAATGACTAATACTTTGTGTTTTAGGATGATAATCAGGATCATCTCTATATTTCACCTAATTGCTGATTTGTTTCACAATGCTATCAAAGGTAATTCAGCTAAGCATTACCAGTTTCTCCAGCTAATCTGTATAACAAAATCTTACAGGTTATTTTACTTATAGATATTATGACCACTAAGTACACTGAATTATCTTCAAATCTCTCTCCCCTAGCTGTTTAGTGGTCATGTGGGGTTAGCACTCAAAGATGGATCTGTCTGGAAGCCATACATCGGAACAACTGGGTTTATTGAAGCTAAGTGATATCCTCTGTGGAAAGAAGGAGGTTGCTGTTCCTGCCTGGCCTATCCCCCTCCACAGCTGCTGCTTGGCCGCAGCCAAGTGTTACAAATGAGCTGCCCAGCCCTCAGATCCCTGCAGGGGTGCTGACTGGCAGGAGGGCTAGCACCTGCCCCCTGCTGCTGCTCACCCCCACCTGTCTCCTTTGGTGAGGTGCTTCCACCACATGGCTGCCAGTCCCTGGTTGTGCCTCTGTGTCTGGGCACTGCCAGCAGCCATCAGAATTGTAATGACTTGAGTCAGTGACTCAACCTGAGTCAGACTAAAGTCACAATTTTTGATGACTCAACTCAACTTGAGTCACTGTCAACAAATGACTCAACTTGACTTGAGTGCCTGCAAGGAAAGACTTAACTCAACTCAAGGCATTGACAACCTAATCGGTGACCTAGTGATTGATGGGAAGTTGGGTGACAGTGACCATGAGCTGATCACCTTCACCATCTGCCGTAAAGCTGGCAAGTCAGTCAGCAACACGGAAGTCCTTGACTTCAGCCGACTTTGATAAGCTCAAGAGGCTAGTCGGTCAGGCCCTCAGGGACCATGACCCCAGGGAGATGGGAGTTCAAGAAGAGTGGTTGCTTCTCAAGGAAGCGATCCTCAGTGCACAAGCTAAATCTATTCCAACACGGAGGAAAGGCAGCAAGAAGACACAGCAGCCCCCCTGGCTCTCCAGAGACCTAGCGCACCTACTGTGGCTAAAAAGGAAAGCCTACAAAGGATGGAGGACAGGATACACCTACAAGGAGGATTACTCCGCGCTGGTCCGGTCCTGCAGGGAGCAAACCAGGAAAGCCAAGGCTGCAACTGAACTCCAACTAGCTTCAGGCATCAAGGACAACAAAAAGTCCTTTTTCAGATATGTGGGGAGCTGGAGGGAAAGCAAGGGCAATGTTGGACCCCTGCTAAACCAGATGGGGCAACTGACAACTGACGCCCAGGAAAAAGCCAACCTATTAAATAGGTACTTTGCGTCAGTCTTTCATCAGTCACATGGGATGCCCATGCCTGCTATGGGACAGGGAAATCTGGGTGAGGGGGATCCCCTGCCCTCCATCTCTGCTGACCTCATGAAGGAACACCTTGAGAAGCTGGATACCTTCAAGTCAGCTGGCCCTGACAATCTGCACCCCAGGGTACTCAAGGAGCTGGCGAGCATCATAGCCCAGCCCCTGGCACGGATCTTTGAAAACTCCTGGCACTCTGGTGTAGTGCCCGAAGACTGGAAGAAGGCCAATGTGGTGCCGATCTTCAAGAAAGGGAGGAGAGTGGATCCGGCTAACTACAGGCCCATTAGCCTGCCTTCTATCCTGGGGAAGATCTTAGAAAAGTTTATTAAGGAGGCCATCCTTGAGGGACTGGCCCAGGTTAACATTCTAAGGGACAGCCAGCATGGGTTTGTTGCGGGTAGGTCTTGTTTGACCAATCTCATTTCCTTCTATGACCAGGTGACCTATCACCTGGACAAGGGAGAAGAGATTGATGCTATATATCTTGACTTCAAAAAAGCTTTTGATCTGGTATCCCATGATCACCTCTTGGCCAAACTGGCCAGTTGTGGCTTTGGCTCCACCACGATCCGCTGGCTGGGAAATTGGCTCCGTGGTCGGACCCAGAGGGTTGTGATTGATGGCAGTCACTCATCATGGTGCCCTGTGACCAGTGGGGTCCCTCAAGGCTCTGTCCTGGGACCCATACTGTTCAACATCTTCATTAATGATGTGGACATTGGAGTCAGGAGTGGATTGGCCAAGTTCGCCGATGACACCAAACTTTGGGGCAAAGCATCTACGCCAGAAGATAGGCGGGTGATCCAGGCTGACCCGGACAAGCTCAGCAAATGGACAGATGAGAACCTGATGGTGTTTAACACCGAAAAATGCAAGGTTCTCCACCTTGGGAGGAAAAACCTGCAGCACACTTATAGGCTCGGCAGTGCTACGTTGGTTAGCACTACAGAGGAAAGAGACTTGGGGGTCATCGTTGACCACAAGAAGAACATGAGCCTGCAATGCAATGCTGCAGCTAGTAAAGCGACCAAAATGCTGGCGTGCATCCATAGATGCTTCTCGAGCAAATCCCGGGACGTCATTCTCCCCTTGTACTCGGCCTTGGTGAGGCCGCAGCTGGAGTACTGCGTCCAGTTTTGGGCTCCACAATTCAAAAAGGATGTGGAGAAGCTTACAAGAGTCCAGAGGAGAGCCACATGCCTGATCAGAGGTCAGGAAAACAGATCTAACGATGATAGGCTGAAAGCCACGGGACTCTTTACCCTGGAAAAGCGCAGGCTCAGAGGTGATCTGATGGCCACCTATAAGTTTATCAGGGGTGACCACCAGGATCTGGGGGAACGTTTGTTCACCAGACCGCCCCAAGGGATGACGAGGTCGAACGGTCACAAACTCCTGCAAGACCGTTTCAGGCTGGACATAAGGAAGAATTTCTTTACTGTCCAAGCCCCCAAGGTCTGGAACAGTCTGCCATTGGAGGTGGTTCAAGCACCTACATTGAACACCTTCAAGAGTTAATTGGATGCTTATCTTGCTGGGATCCTATGACCCCAGCTGACTTCCTGCCCTTTGTGCAGGGGGCTGGACTCGATGATCTCCCGAGGTCCCTTCCAGCCCTAATGTCTATGAAATACTATGAAATTGACTTGAAGGCCAGGTTGGGGGAGAAGCCCCAGCTGCTGGATACAACTTTGTGTGGGGAATGGGTAAATGGAAATCTGGGGGAGTGTCCAGGGGGCTGGGGGGAAAAGCGTGCATGTGTGTATGTGCACACGCATGTGCGTGTGGCTACCTGCCTGTTGGTCAGTACTGGGGAAAGTGGCCTGGCCTGAGGCTTCACCAGCCCCAGTAGGAATACTGGCTCAGGGATGCCTCCGCCCAGTGTCAAAGCCCACCGCATGCATCGGCCATGGCAGCAGTGGGTGAACAATCCAACCTGCCTGCTGCAGTGCCTGGTGGAGCTAGCTGAGGGTCAGGAGGTGTGGGTGGCTGCCTGGTAGGTGGAGGACATGGCCTGGGAGCAGGTGTTCTGGTCCTGGCTTGTGGCTCTGGAGGAGGAGCTACTGCAGCTTCTGTGGGAACAGATGGCTGCTGACCGCTTGGCAGCAGAGACCACAGAGGAGGAACATTGGGCCCTGGGCACCACCCTAGGCCTGGCAGTTACGTGTCTGCACCCCATTCCCTGGTCCCTGGCCCCTCTGGCCTCCTGGCAGCTGGCCCCTGCCCCAGGTTCCTCAGCACCCACCTGGCCACTGCTCACCCACAGGCCATGCCGCTTAGAACCCAGAGATGCCAGGCACGGCACTTCCAGGGGATGCTGGCCCTGCCCCTGGGCAGTTGGAGGGGGAGCCACCTACCCTGGAACGACATTGGCTGTGATGGGAGAGCCTGCCATCCACTGTGGTCACTCTGGGCCTGAGACCCAAGGGGGAACAGCCTGAGGCTGGGGTGCTGTATGCCTGTCCCTTGGCTCTGCTCCCTATGAACCCCCACCCCGTGGCCCCTCAGTGGCAATAACAGACTGAGACATGGTATATATAGTTTGAACATTGGGGAAATGGGTTTTTTATTGTTGGTGGATGGCCAGGGTGGTGGAGGGGCTCTGTTTGCTGGGATAAGAGGGATATGGGTGGAAGTTTTGAGGGCAATTTTTTTTTTTGTTTAACCCACATATGTGTCCTGAGAGTGGTGCTGGGGGTGGGCAGAGGGTAGCGGGTGTGCGAGTGGTGAGGAAAGTTGGCTGGAGCAAGGAGTGCAGGAGGAGAAAGTCAGCCATAGCTTCCTGCTCTGGCCCCTGCTGGTGGATGTGCAGCTGTTCTGGGACTTGGTGAGTGGGGTGGGGGGGAGCATTCTGGGTCCAGCAGAGCCAGCACCAGGGTCAGCAGCATTGTAGGGTACTGGTTATCACTGGCAGGTGCTGGGCTGGAGTTGTGGGATGCTGGACACTGCTGGCAGGGGCAGCAGCAGGGGCAGCCCTGGTGGAGGGAGGTAGGATGGGCAGGGAGGGAAATGCCACATGCTGCCCCTGCACTGACTGGCTAGGGATGAGAGCTTCCAAGATGGCTGTCAAGTGAATAAGTTTAGTCCCAGTCCTTGGATGTGTAGGCACCTACCAAAAATCACTTAATGAGCATTAGCTTAACACATTTAATTTAATTGCACTTAAATGCATGTGTAGATTCACTCATTGTTTCCATACACAAGGATGGTTCAGAACCTAATGGCAAAATGGCTGCCCAGTCTAGAACAAGGTGGGAAACTATGTAGTAACCAGGAACAGTAATGGCACATTATCAAATGTACCTATCATACATAATGTAGAAAAGTGATGTGGTCCATTAAATGATCATTGAACATAAAATGTGGGGGGGTTTTTAAATTGCCTTTATTTTCCAAAACCCCCTTGTACAAAAGCATAGCATGCATTTAACTTCCCATGTTGTTATAATGATGTGATGTACATAGACTTCATTGTTTCATTAACTAGTAAAAAAATTATAAAAAACCCACAAAAACATTTATCAAGTGATAAGTCTCTTGACAATGCAGCAGGTGACTTTTCTGCATTTATGATACTACAAATATACACAGGAGTAGACCCAATATTAATGCTCATTGTATCTTTTCCATACAGCAGGCTTTTTCCCAGAAAATAAAAGGGCCTATGAACATAGGATGTTTTTCCTATATTTTTTATAATGGTTTATTTTAGTGAACAAGCCACACTTATTGTTTCAGTGATGAAGATCAGTTTCTAAGGTTGTATTTTGCATAGAATACAATTTTTCTCAAATATTTAAATGAGTGAAAAACAAAGGAAGATCTATTGAAAACATGTTAGATCAAGGGTGGGCAATTATTTCAGGGGGAGGGCTGCTTACTGAGTTTTGGCAAGCCATTTAGGGCCACATTATAGGCAGCCAGGGGCAGATAAATATTAATTTTCTAAGTTTTTTAGGGGCCCTGCGTTCCAAATAGAATGGCCTGGTGGGCCACATCCAGCCACAGGCTCCATTTTGCCCACCCCTGTGCTATTTAGAATAGATAATTATTTGAGGATACACAACATACAACTAAATGCAAATCACAGCAAAATTTCTACTCGTAAAGAAAAATTACTATTAAAATACCGAAATACACATGTATGGTGGATACAAAACAAATTTTAACTAGGAAAAAAGGTGTAAAGGAAAACAAAATGAAATAGCAAATTGAGAATGGAAGCTTTTGTGAAAATTTTTTTTGAAGTACAGCACTTCTATTCAAAAGTTCAACATTTGTTAGTAATTCCTAAACAATTGCATCTGAAATACTTCAGATTCCCCATGTGCTTGTAATATATGCCAAGTTTGATATCTCAGATGTCACTAACAACAGCTGTCCGCGGATTTTTTTTTCACTGTCTCCTGGTCTATATACTGAGACATGGTTGAACTCACAATATTTGGTGATTTTTTTCTAAATTACAGAATCATAGAAAAAAGGGCTGGACAGAGCCCCAAGTGTTGTCCAACCTTCCGCTCAAGTTAGGATCATTGTTGGTTAAATCTTTCCAGTTAAGTGTCTGTCTCATCTTGAAAACTTCCAAGGGTGGAGATTCCATAACCTCCCTAGGCGATCTGTTCTAGTGCTTAACCACCCTTATATCAAAATTAAATATCCCTTGTTCCAGTTTAAGAACATTACTCCTCATTCTGAACCCTGCAACCACTGAGAATAGTTTATCAGCATCTTCCATACAACTACTCTTCTGTTTTTGAAACCTGTTATCAAATCCTCTCATCTTCTTTACTTCAGTTGTTCCATTTTTTTCCCTGTAAATCATGTTTTTTTTATAGTTCTAGCCATTTTCATGCCTCTTCACTTGACTCTTCCTAATTTGCCTCTGCTTTCTTGAAGTGAGGTGCCTCAAACTGGACTCAGTACTCAATTCACCAGTGCTGAATAGAAAGGAAGAATCACTTACTTGGAATAGCAAGTGGTCCTTTTTTTAACACAGCTCAATACATGGTTGGCTTTTTTTGAAACAGGAACACACCACTGAGTCACAGTCAACATAGATTTGACTTCAACCACACAGGCACAGGTCATTTTTTGCAATATTTCATCTTACGCCATCCTTCCCCAATCTGTATTTGTGCCTGTTCCATCCTATATTCAGGACTTTGCACTTGTCCTTATTGAATTTCATTTGATCAGTTTTAGATGATTTCCTCTGTTTTTCAAGGTCATGCTAAATCCTAATGCTACCTTCCAGAGTGTCTGCCTCTCCATTTAGCTTATTGTCATCTGTAACTTTGCTAACTTTGCACCCAATCTCATCCTACAAATTATGATGAATATGTTTATCCAGTGTATATATTATCATAATGGATGTATTTGTTCAAATTCAAGATGATTTCACATTTAAGATGATCCTCCATTCAATAATTAGATTCTATACATGGAAAATTATACATTTGTTATAATTTTCCATGTATAGAATCTAATTAGTGGAAAGTCATTTTAAATTTATCCTGCTTCCCCACTGCTATGGTGAGGAAAGCAGTGGTGGGGTGAGAGGTCAGACTCCTGACTCTTGTCCCCTTATGCCTGTGCCTGCCCTCCTGCTACCTCCCTCTTCTCATGCAGCCCCCTTTCATGTTCCTACCTGTCACCCATTCCTCTGTGCCTGTCTTTCCACTCCTTGCCTCCCCCCACTCATCCCCATAGCTTTCCCCATACCTTCTAAACCCTCCCCCCCTGCAGCCTGCCCCCCTTCTCCTACCAACCCCCTTACCTTCTGTTGCAGCTCTGCTCCTGCAAAAGTCAGCAGCAGCATGGCACCAGGCAAGTCTTAGCCCACACTGTCTAGGGAAAGGTGGAGCAGCTCCCAGCCCAGCCCAGTTGGGGCTGGACAGACAGGAGCTGGAGCAGAAGGTAAGGAGGAAGGGGGCAGCTGGAGGGAGAGAAGTAGGAAGTAGGGGGCAGGTATAGGCATGGGAGCCAAGGGGTAGAGGGAGAAGTTTACCCCTCACCCTGCAGTCTCCCACAGAGCTCTCCAGCCATATGTCCTTTGCCCATCAAAGAAGCCATGTTAGAATCATAAAATCATAGAAAATTAGGGTTGAGAGGTCCCTCAGGAGGTCATCTATTCCAACCTCCTGCTCAAAGCAGGACCAATCCCAACTACATCATCTCAGCCAAGGCTTTGTTTAGCAAGTTCTCAAAAACCTCCAGGGATGGAGATTCAACCATCTCTCTGGGTAACCTGTTCCAGTACTTTACTAACTTCCTAGTGAGAAAGATCTTCCTAATATCTAACCTAAACTTGCCTTGCTGCAACTTGAAACCATTTCTCCTTGCTCTATTCTCTGCCACCACTGAGAACAGTCTTGCTCCATCTGCTTTGGAACCTCCCTTCTGGTAGTTTAAGGCTGCTGTTAAATTCCCTCTCAGTCTTCTCTTCTCCAAACTGAATAAACCAGCTCCCACCACCTCTCCTCAGAAGTCATGTGCCCTAGCCCCCTAACCATTTTTGTTGCCCACTGCTACACTCTTTCCAATTTGTCCACATCCTTTCTGTAGTGGGGGCCCAATATCATGTACTGGGACATGGTACTCCAGTTATAACCACACCAGTGCCAAAGAGAGGGAAAGAATCACTTTCCTTGATTTGCTTACAACACTCCTACCAATGCAGCCCAGTATGCCATTAGTCTTCTTCACAACAAAGGGCATACTATTGGCTCATATTGAGCCTACTGTCTACTGTAAACTCCAGGTCCTTTTCTGTAGAGCTGCTGCTTAGCCAGCACCCTGGCCTGTACCAGTAAATGGGATTATTCCATTTTAAGTGCAGGACTTTGCACTTCTCCTTCTTGAACCCAGGAGTAGGGGGTCACAACAGTCCTGGGAGTGGTGGGGAGGCATGAGCACCCTCAGGAGGCCTCAGGTGCCTCTACACCAATGCTCATGGTATGGGGAGCCAGCAGGAGGAACTGTGCCTCCTGATTGCAAATAAGAATCCAGACTTAGTAAGGGTCACAGAAACCAAGTGGGACCCTACCCATGACAGGGTGGTGAGCATTCATGGATACGTCCTATATAGAAGGGACAGGACAGAAAGGATAGGTTGGGGGGGTTAGGCTCTATGTCAAAGAGGAACTCATATCAGGGATTAGCTTCGGATTAGAGGAGGTTTGGGCAGAGACACTGTGGGTCAAACTACAAGGGGAGCATGGTGAAAGGGACCTTATGGTGGGTATTGATTACAGACCACCCAACCAGGGGGAAGAGCTAGACCAGAACTTCTCTGGTAAGCTTATGTAGGCAGTTAGGTCAAGGGATGTCATTTTCATGGGTGACCTAAACTACCCAGACATTTGCTGGGAGGAGCAGATAGCCAGGTCTGACCTCTCACATACGTTCCTGGCTGTATTACAGGACCTTCACCTATCCAGGAAGTGCACAGCCCCACTAGGGATAATGCCTTGCTGGACCTGGTCCTGGCCACTGAGGACGACCTGGTGAGGGGACTGCAGGTCCCTGAACACCTTGACAATAGCGATCATCACCTGCTAAAATTCACAAAGTAGGGGGACAGTGCACACATCCACAGGAGGCCTCAAATGCCACTACACAAACGCTTGTAGTATGGGAAGCAAGCAGGAGGAACTTACCCTCCTACTAGCTGACACCAACCTGGACATAGTGGGGATCACTGAAATCTGGTGGGACACAACACATGACTTGGCGGTGAATGTCAAGGGCTATAGGCTATATAGGAGAGACAGGATAGGAAGGAAAGATGGGGGCATGGCACTTTATATTAAGGAGGAATACACATCCTCGTCAATTAGCAAAGAATCAGAGGAGGGGCACTCTGAAGTGCTTTGGGTTAGAATACAAGGCAGTCAAGGGAAAAAAGACTTAACGGTGGGGGTCTACTACAGACCTCCCAACCAAGGGGAAGAGCTAGACCAGGAATTCTTAAGTCAGCTCATGGAGGTAGTTAAGTCAAAGGATGCGGTGGTCATGGGGGACCTGAACTTTCCAGATGTCTGCTGGGAAGAGCAGTCAGCCAGGTCTGACCACTCACGTAAGTTCCTAGCCAGAATGCAAGACCTCCATCTAACCCAGGAGGTGCATAGCCGCACCAGGGGAGACAGCTTGTTGGACCTGGTGCTGGCCATGGGTGACGACCTGGTGAGGGGGCTGCAGGTGCTGGACCACCTAGGCAATAGTGTTCATTGCCTGCTGCAATTCACCATCCAATGCAAGGTGGCAAAGGCCTGCAGCAAGGCAGCAGCCCTAGATTTCAGGAGGGTGGACTTCAGTGAGCTAAGGAGAATAATCGGGGAAGCACTGAGGTCCCACAGGGGAGGGGAGTCAGGTGTCCAAGGAGAGTGGTTGCTCTTTAAGGAGACGATCCTCCAAGCCCAAAGGGAGGTAATCTCAACAGAGATCAAAGGGAGCAGGAGGGCACATAAGCCCCTGTGGCTCACCAAAAGCATCCAGAAATGTCTCCTAGCTGAAAGGGAGGCGTACACCCAATGGAAGGGAGGGGCCATCACCAGGAAGGATTATAGTGCAGTTGCTCGGAGATGCAGGGGGGCAGTCAGGAAGGCCAAGGTGAAGAATGAACTGGGACTAGCTTCCTGGATCAAGGACAACAAGAACTCCTTTTTTAAATACATAGGGTGCAAAAAGAAGGTTCCGGGTAATGTGGGGCCCCTGCAGGACATGCTAGGAAATTTGGTCATCATACCAGATGACAAAGCCAATGTATTTAACGATTTCTTTGCCTCCATTTTCCTGAGCAGGGACTGGAACAGTCACTCCCCTCTGGGCCCCCCTTAGATCCCAGGGGAGGTGCACCTAGGCCAAGGGTTAGTGAGGAACTAGTTAGGGAACTTCTGGAGGGACTGGATGTATTCAGATCAGCTGGTCCAGATGATCTCCACCCTCGAGTACTGAGGGAATTGGCTGAGGTCATTGCGGGACCCCTGGCACGGCTTTATGAGCACTCGTGGTGCTCTGGTGTGGTCCCAGAGGACTGGAAGAGGGCCAATGTGGTTCCTGTCTTCAAAAAGGGGAGGAAGGAGGACCCAGGAAACTATAGGCTAGTCAGTCTTACCTCTATCCTGGGCAAGCTTTTTGAGAAAATTATTCTGGCACATATCCACAAGGGGCCAGCAGGGGAGATTATGCTTAGGGCAATCAACGTGGGTTCATTAGTGGCAGGTCCTGTCAGACAAACCTGGTGGCCTTCTATGACCAAATCACCAAATCCTTAGATGCAGGGTTAGCAGTGGACATAGTCTTCCTGGGCTTTCAGAAGGCCTTCGACACTGTCTCTCACCCTGTTCTCATTAAGGAACTGGGGGACTGTGGTGTTGACACCCATACAGTCAAATGGGTCACCAACTGGCTGGAGGGTCGCACCTAGAGAGTGGTGGTGGATGGGTCATTTTTGACCTGGAGGGATGTGGGCAGTGGGGTTCCACAGGGCTCAGCCCTTGGGCCTTCACTGTTCAACATCTTCATCAGTGACTTGGACGAGGGGGTAAAAAGCAGTCTGTTCAAATTTGCTGATGACACTAAGATGTGGAGGGATGTGGGCACTCTAGAAGGGAGGAATAGGCTGCAATCAGACCTAGACAGGTTACAGGGATGGGCAGATGAGAATAGGATGGGATTCAACACAGACAAGTGCAAAGTGATGCACCTCGGGAGGAACAACCGGCACCATACGTACAGGCTGGGGAACCCCCTTCTTGTCAGTACAGAGGCAGAAAATGATCTTGGAGTCATCATTGATTCCAAGATGAACATGGGCCGGCAGTGTGGGGATGCAGTCAGGAAGGCCAACCACACCTTGTCATGCATCCACAGGTGCATCTCAAGCAGGTCCAAGTAGGTGATACTCTCCCTCTATGCAGCACTGGTCAGGCCACAGCTGGAGTACAGCATCCAGTTCTGGGCACCGCACTTCAAGTGGGATGTGGACAACATGGAGAGGGTCCAGAGGAGGGCCATTCGCATGATCAGGGGGCAGCAGGGCAGGCCCTATGAGGAGAGGCTATGGGACCTGAACCTGTTCAGCCTCCACAAGAGAAGGCTGAGGGGGGATCTAGTGGCCTGTTACAAACTAGTTAGAGGGGAGCAGCAGGCACTGGGGCCCTGTTCCCCTGTGTACTACCAGGAGTGACCAGGAATAACGGTCACAAGCTGGCAGAGGGTAGATTTCGGCTAGATATCAGGAGGTGCGGCTAGGATCTGGAACCAATTTCCAAGCAAAGTGATTCTGGCTCCTACCCGGGGTGTCTTTAAGAGGAGGCTAGATGTACACCCTGCTGGGGTCAGTTGACCCCCGTAGTCTTTCCTGCCATGGCAGGGGGTCGTACTCGATGATCTGTCAGGTCCCTTCCAAGAAACTATGAAACTATCCAGTGCAGGGTGTCAAGGGCTTATCACAAGACTAAAGACCTTGACTTCAGAAGGGCCAACTTCAATGAGCTTCGGAGATTAGTGGGGGAGGCACTGAGGGCCCAGAAGGCAGAGGAGATGGGAGTCCATGAGGAATGGTCATACCTTAAATGGATGATCCTCCAGGCCCAAAGGATAACAGTCCCTGAGAGAAGCAAGGCGGGTAAGAGTGCTCAAAACCTGCCATGGCTCAGCAAGGGCATTCAGGAATGCCTGAGGACTAAAAGGGTGGCATACAACCAGTAGAAAGGAGGGGCTATCACCAAGGAGGAGTACTCCTCCTTGGCCTGTGAGTGTAGGAGGCCTATTAGGAAGGCCAAGGCAGAGATGAAACTCAGGCCAGCGTCCAGGATTAAGGACAACAAAAGGCCTTTTTCAAGTATATTGCAAGCAAGAAGAGGGCACCAGGCAATGTAGGGCCCCTGCAAGACCCAAATGGTAACCTTGTGGCTACGCCAGATGAGAAAGCCAGTATTTTTATCAGTTTCTTTGCTTCTGTTTTCTTGAACAGGGACCAGGACATCCCTCCTGCCAGAGGTAGGGACAATCTTGGGGATATCTCTGACAGACCTTGGATCAGTGCAGAGGTAGTTAGGGATCTTCTGGAAGGGCTGGACATTTTTAAATCTGCAGGTCCAGATGCCCTCCAACCAAGGATTTTGAGGGAGCTGGCAGGGGTTATTGCAGAGCCCTTGGCTTGGCTGTATGAGCATTTGTGGTCATCTGGCTAGGTGCTGGGGGATAGGAAACTAGCTAATGTGGTCCTGGTGAGATGTGAGCAGTGGGGTCCCCCAGGGGTCAGCCCTTGAGCCCTGTTTAACATCCTCATCAGTGACTTGGATGAGGGGTTTGAAAGCACATTGTTCAAGTTTGTTGATGACGCTAAGATGTGTGGCGAGGTGGGCACATTTGAAGAGAGAGAGAGGCTGCAATTAGATTTAGACAGACTAAAAAAGTGGGCAAATGAGAGTAGGATGGGGTTCAACATAGATAAATGCAGGGTGCTGCACTTTGGGAGAAGGAATCCACAGTGTACATACAGGCTGGGGAGTTCCCTTCTTGAAAGCACAGAGGCAGAAAGGGATCTTGAAGTCATTATTAACTCCAAGATGAACATGAGCCGCCAAAGCCAGACTGCAGCCAGCAAGGCCAGCCATACCCTGTCATGCATCCAAAGATGCATCACAAGCTAGTCCAGAGAGGTGATACTCCCCCTCTATTCAACATTGGTCAGGCTGCAATTGGAGTACTGTGTCCAGTACTGGGCGCCACACTTTAAAAAGGATGTGGCCAGCCTGGCGAGAGTTCAGAGGAGGGCCACCCATTTGGTGAGAGGGCAGCAGGACAGGCCCTATGAGGAGAGACTGAGGGAACTGAACCTGTTCAGCATCTGCAAGAGGGGGCTGAGGGGGGACCTGGTGGTTGCCTACAAACTCATTAGGGGAGATCAGCAGCAAATAGGAAGAGCCCTATTTTCTCCAGCACCACCTGGGGTGATGAGGAACAATGGTAATAAGCTGATGGAGAATAGGTTTAGGTTAGAGATCTGGAGGCAATATTTTACAGTTAGGGTGGCCAGAATCTGGAACCAACTTCCTAGGGAAGTGGTCCTCACCCCTACCTTGGATAAATTAAAAAAGAGGTTAGATGATCACCTGTTTGGGGTCTTGAGAACCCAGCATTCATTCCTGCCTGTGGCAGGGGGTCAGGCTAGATGATCTGTTCAGGTCCCTCCTGACCCTAGCTACAATGAAACTATGAAACCTTATGAGAATTCTTTTGGTCTAATCCTCAATTTGTCAAGGTCTCTCTGAATCCTAACCCTACCCTCTAGTGCATCTACTATTCCCCCCAGCTTTGTAATATCTGTAAACTTGCTGAGGGTGTACTCCATCCCATCTTCCAGGTCGTGGATGAAAATACTGAACAAAACCAACCCCAGGACTAACTCCTGGGCACTCTACTTGATACCAGTTGCCAACTAGACATCAAGCCATTGACTATTCCCTTCTGACCTAGTGCAGGCAATGGCTAAGCTCCAGCTTCCCCTAAGCATCTGCCTACCCCAGGCCAGTACTAAAAAAAGATGAGTTTTTTTTCCCCCCATGCTGATAGGGTGGGGAGGGGGAGGACTTTGTCTTGGATTTGAAAACATATTGAGTACAACTAAGATGTACATAGAAGTGCTCTATGCATGTTTTACAGTGCTGTAATTTAAAGCATTTTTATAGCACTTTAAAGTTACAGTGCTCTTAAAATGACAGAACTGCAGTGTTGGAGGGGGATGAGGGAGGGTTCTGAGCCTCCCTGCACTTTCCAGGCCAGGAGGCAGGGAGTACTCTGCAGCCTCCTGGGACTTCTCTGCTGGTCATAAATTTGACCAGTGTACAGATGTTATTTAAAGCACTATAGATTGCTAAAGTGCTGTAAAATGCAGAGCTTCAAATTTAATACCTCATTTAACAAGAGTTACTTTAAAGCACTGTACCAATTTTGAAGTGCTATAAAGCTGTGCACTTCTGTTAAGTCATAGCAATAAAGCACTATAAATAGCAACAACCCCCACCTCCCCCACAACTTCTGTTCACACCTCCAGAGCACAACTTGAGCCTATGACCCCTTTATCATTGTGCTTAGAGCCTGATATTCACCTTTTATCTGCTTGACTTCACCCTGGGAGTATCATTACTGTACACATGCAATTATAAACAGAGTCAGATAAGTCTTCAGAACCTTACTGGAACATCTCAGCTGTGAGTTCCTGAGACAACATTTCCAGGTAGAAGATGAATGTCTCCATCGCCCAAAGAAAGGAGTTGAAAACTACCATTATCTGTTACTTCCTCTAGGGGAAGTGGTCTCTATCATCACGGCCTTTGGGTTACATGTCATAGTCTCTGCTTCCAAAGGAGTAGTGCCTTCTCTTATGCCAGGGCTGTATATCCATTCTTCACCTGAACATCAGTAGGCAAGATGCCTTACTGCACATTAGAATAATCTAATGAACAATGAAGTGTAACTGTCTACACATGTACAGTACTTACTGCACAGCAAATTATATGAATGATCAGTTTGCTAGTACAAAAAAAATACAGGACTAGATTAACTGCATAATAGCTACTGTGCAGAAGTACATGGGTAGATGCTGACCAGGAACAATTTGCTCCTGGTCAGCCTAGGCAGCAGGGGGCCACAAGAAGTGAGGAAAAGCTGTCTGTAGCCCGGGTACCAAGCTCAGGATCACAGTTTGGCCCTATGGCACTGGCTTGAGGTGATAACCTATGGCTAAGCAGCAGCAGCACCCTGAGCTCTCCCCTCTCTTTGCTTGCTGAGGGTTATGGGGTGGTTCTCTTGTGTGGGATTCTTGTGTCCCCAGTCTCAGTGCTTCTCAGCTCTTGGCTTCCCCATAGAAATCAATAGGATGGGGGAGTTGTCTCCCTGCAGCACCACACTGTGGACAGAAAACTTCCCCATCCCCCCAGCTCTGCTGCTGCTTGTGCAGTGTATACCACAGTCATCTCCTGCTCCCCAACTATGCCTGGGGTGAGCTGGAAGCTAACCAGCACTGGGACCAGGAGAAGCCATGACAGGGGTAAGCAGCACCAGGACTAGAGGGAGATGAGTCTTTCCCCAGTCCCAGCATTGCTTTCCCCCTTCCCCCACAGCTCTTCCCCATCCTGGTACTGCTTTCCCCTCCCCATGTTTCCCCCTTGTCCTGGTGATGCTTACCCCTCACCCATGGCTCCCCCTGGTCCCAGTGGTGCTCACCTCCTGGTTTCCCCCAGGCACGGTGTGGAGTGGGAGCAGACTGGGGTTTGCATTGTGTGGGCCGTGGCAGGGCTGAGGGGACATGGAGGGACACCTGGTCTGGTGTTGAAGGGACAGAGAACTCCCACTCTCTCAGCAAGCAAAGCCACAGGATAGATTAGGGCACTGCTGCTGCTTGGCCACAGGCCATCACCCCAAGCCAGCACCACTGAGCTGGGCTGCAATCCCAAGCTCCACACAGCTGGGAGCTGTTCTCCATTCTGGGACCGCTCTCCCACACTCTTTGGAGCCCAGTGCCAATGCCGCCTGCTAGACTGGGGTTGGCACTGGGGGATGGCGGCTGGAGCTGTCCCTGGATGCTGCAGGAGGGTAGTGCAAGGCAGGGACAGGAGCACCCCTAGACTCAACTTCTCATATTGGAAGCAAATTTGCTTGTGAACTGGGCACACATGTAGACCCATTCCTAGGCACAGTTTACTGTGTCTTGTCTTAATGTGCAGCAACCTTAAGGCACATTAATTGCTTGTGTAGGCATGCTCAGGAGCTTGAGAAATCGAGTATTGTCTGTTGCAAGGCATGACAAGCATGGTCATGCAGGTCTTTCTTAGTCACCATTAGCTCTTCTGCCTGGCCCTCTTCCACAGTTCTGATGGTATTCTTGTATACAATGTCATTTAAGACTTCATATTTGCAGAGCTCAGCCTAGATTCCCTCTCCTGCAGCTTTCTTGAAAGGATGGTTCCTGAAGGAATGTACAACAATATCACTCACACCATGAGTGCTCCCCGACTTGGCTATCTCTGGCAGCATCATGAGGCCACATTCTTCACAGAAACATGCCAGAGCTTCAGAGGGCATGAGTTCACACAGGCACAGGCAGAACAAGAGTTTTGGCAGTGGTGGCGGCTTTGGTTTTATGAAATTTTCCACAAGAAATTCCTTCTTCCTTCTTTACCCTGCTGACAATCAGCAGCTATAGAATAAAATAAAATGTTAAATGCAGATGAGGGAAGCTCTTTCTCCAAATTCCACAGAAAAAAAGGTGGATCTTTGTAAATCTTGGTCATTTGATATATGCCACAAGAAGAACAGTACAAGTAAGAACACATGTAACAGTCTTATATATAGCAGTTTTAGTAGTCTTAGATATTTAACAGGAAAAATGTGCTTTTTCAACAATTTACAAATACTGCTGGATTCTGGCTTCACAGATTTTGTATACTGTTTCTACCAGAATTAATGGTAGGTTTTCCCCATGGAATTAAAAAAATATATATATTAAAGCTAAAGTATTTTCAGCTGAAAATGTTGTGGGTTTTGCCTTTCCATCTTGATTTTCCATTGAAAACAAAGATTTTTTTTTAAATGGAAATGTCAAAATGAGGAAATACTGATGAAGACAGATGCTTAAAACATGGCAAAAATGTTCACCCCATAGGGAAGCATGGGGCTTCGCATGTCAGACTCAACTGCCTATATATGAATGTTAGGAGCTTGGGAAACAAGCAAGAGGAACTGGCTCCTCTCTTATGTGAAAATGACTATGCCCCTGTAGGGATAATGTAGACCTGGTGGGACTCTATCTAAGATTGGTTTGTTGCTTTGGAGGGTTATACCTTGTATAGGAGGGATCATCTTGGGAAGAGGGGTGTGGGTGTTGCTCTTTATGTCCAGGATCAGTTCACTTCCCTGCAAATTGAGTTTTCTAACCAGGAAGGGCATCTTGAGACCCTCTGGGTCAAAATACAGGGAAAACATGGGGAGGGTGACATTCTTGTAGGGGTCTACTATAGATGTCCAATCAAGAGAAAGAATTTGATTGGGAATTCAATAGGGAGCTGTGTCACGGAGCGGGCCCTAGGAGCAGCCGTGATCTCCCTAGTGCCCCCTACCATGCCAAGTTAACTGTTTAGCACCCCCAGTCTTGCCCACCACATCTTGGTGTTATATATCTTACTGTTCCCTATGACACGGTGCTCTGTACATCCTGGCCCCTATCCTATAAGGGGTGACCCGGTGTGCCCCAGCCTTATGGGCTACGCATGCCTCCAACCTCCCCTTTAGCACTCCCCAAGCCTCGCAGATGTACCGGACGTTGACTGGTCAGTTTACTCTCTGCACCCTGACTGGCGCTCTTGGGCTTGCCACGCAACTGGTGCCTCCCGTAGGTGCTCTGGCCTTGTCACTCAACCGGCGTCCTGGCTAATGCCCCTGGGCTTGTCACGCAACCAGCGCCCTTATGGGCATTCCCGAGCTTGTCACGCAACTTGCGCCCTCTTACCGGTTCCCTTGTATTCACTAGCCTACTCAGGCCGGCTCACTATGCTTGCTCCTTTAAGTTTCTCGCTAAGCTCGTCCCTCTGGGCTTGTCTATACACTTGCCCCTGCTGGGCTTCCCAATAAGTTTGCCCTGGCTGGGGCTTCTCCCAGATAGGTAGTTCCCCACTAGGGTCTGTCTCACCACGGTCACCGTGGGTCCCCCACGTAGGGTTTGTCTCCACGCTCCCTGCGTTTTCACCCTGACTGGGCTTCTCCGTGGTCACCGCATGCTTCCCCATGGGGTGCTACCCTGCTGGGGTTTCGTCACCTGCCTCCCACAGTAAGTTCCCCTCACTGGGGTCTCGTGCCTCCTCTGGGGCCTGTCCCGCGCTCCTCGTGCTACTTGCCTGCACTGGGGCCTCATAAAATACTGCCCCGCATGGCCAGGATCACCAGGAACCCCCACACTCTTGGGTAGCTCCCCTGAAATTATCACGCTAGCCACCCCCACTGGGGTTGGGGTCGGGACACCCCCACACTCAGCACTCTCTACCGCACTAATTATCCTGATAGTCACCCCCACTGGGGTTGGGGTTAGGGCGACCCTGATATGCAGCGCTCTTTACCACGCTGGGAGCACCTCCACCTTACTGGGGAGCTCCTAATGAGGCCTCCTCCTTCCCCTACAGCCTCACCTGGTCCTCCGGTGTAATGATAACAAACTAGCAACATAAAGCCCTGAGACAACTGGCTACAACCCAAAAGAAGCTGCCTGGCTATAACCTAAACTGTGCACCACCTAGGTGCCCCCTCACCTCTCTGCCAGGGTTCTCTTCACTCCCTCTCATCATTATATGAATGCTGGAGTGCTCTGGCTGCTTTGCTTAACTCTGGTTCACTTGGCTCTGCTCTGCGGCAGCAGAACTCCTGCTCCTTGGGCTGCCAGAGGGGAACTAAGTCTGGTCTTGGCCTGTCTGATTATAAAGGCCAAGCCCTGCCCCCTCCTGGTCAGCTGACCCAATCCGTCACCCTGGCAACCACCAGCTGTGCTGCCCTGTTGACATACAGCTAAGCCCGCATCGCCATTACTAGCAGCGAGCACCCTAGTGCTCCGCTACAAGCTGGTTGAGGCCATGCACTCCTGATGCATGATTGTCATGGGGGACTTCAACTTTTCTGACATCTCTTGGGATGAACGCATAGCCAAATCTGACAGGTTGTGCAACTTTTTTACTTGCAATGATGACCTCTACCTAACACAGGAGGTCTGTGGGCTAACTAGGGAAGAGGTTTTGCTTGATTTGGTCCTGGCCAAAAGGAAGGACCTGGTGAGTGATCTGAGGATCAGGGGGAAGCTTGGTGACAATGACCATGATCTGGTCACCTTCTCAGTTGACCGAAGATAAGACAAATCCCTCGGTAAAACTGAAATCCTTAACTTTGGGAAGGTTGACTTTTGCAGACTCAGAGATTTAGTTAGTCAGGCCTTATCCCCCACTAGATAAGGGAGTACATGAGGAATGGTCAGCTCTCAAGAACATAATCCTTGAGGCACAGGGGAAAGACATTCCATCTCACAAGAAATGTAATCAATGGGCAAGAAAGCCCCCTTGGCTGAACAAGGAACTGTTGGACTTCATTAAACTCAAGGGAAGCCTACTCCAGTTGAAAAACAGGAAGCATCACCAAAGAGGACTACTCAGCACTCACCCTCACCTGTAGGGAGTGGTCCAGAAAAGCCAAGGCACAATCCAAACTCAGGCTAGCTACAGGGATCAAGGAGAACAAAAAGTCCTTCTTCAGATATGTGGGAAGTAAAAAAAAAGAGCAAAGATAGCTTTGGGCCCCTGCGAGATCAGTCTGGACAGCTGACATCTGATGCCCAAGAAAAAGCCAATCTTCTAAATGACTTTTTCGCATCAATTTTTCACCCTCCCAGGGGGATCACACTGTCTGAAAGAACACAAACCAGCCTGGGAGCTGTGGGCTCAAAATTAATGTGGATCAGGTGAAGGAACACCTTGAGAAACTGGACATTCACAAGTCTGTAGGCCCAGATGGAATGCACTTGAGAGTCTTGAAGGAGCTGGCAGACATCATTGCAACCTCCTTGGCAAAGATATCTGAAAATTTGTGGAGCTTGCATGAGGTCCCAGAAGACTGCTAAAGAGCCAACATGGTCCCTATGTTCAAGAAAGAGAGGAGGGATGACCCGGGGAATTATAGACCAATCAGTCTGACATCCATCCCTGGCAAAATCCTGAAGAAAATTATCAAGGGATCCATCAACACCAGACTAATGGAAGGCAAGCTTCTAAAGGCCAGCCAACACAGCTTTGTGACTGGCAGGTCTTGTCTGACCAACCTCATGACCAAGTGACATGAGCCCTGGACAAGGGAGATGATGTAGATGTCATATATGTAGATTTTAAGAAAGACTTTGACCTAGTTCCCCATGATGTCCTTATGACTAAGCTGGGAAACTGTGGCCTCGATCATCTTACAGTGTTATGGTTAGGTAACTGGGGGTCAGACCCAAAGAGTACTACTTGATGGGAGCAAATCAGCATGCTACAGGGTGACCAGTGGAGTCCCTCAGGGCTTGGTACTTGGGCAGATACTCTTTAACATAGTCATTAGCTACCTGGAGTTGGAAGTCAGATGCTAACTGGCAAAGTTCACAGATGACACAAAATTCTGGGGGAGAGCAGTCACACTGTAGGTTAGGCTGGAGATATAGGCTGACTTGGTCATGCTCTCAAGGTAGTCTGATCAAAACTAGACGGCCTTCAATGTAGAGAAGTGTAAGGTGCTGTACATCGGTAGGAAGGACCCTCAACATACTTACAAGCTCAGCAGTGCTATGCTCACTAGCACCATGACCAAAAGGGATTTGGGGGTCCTGAATGACCACAAGATGAATATGATTCAACAATGCAATGCTGTGGCTGGTAAAGCAGACAATACTCTGGTGTGCATCTTCCCATGCATCTCAAAGAAAACCAGGGATGTCAACCTCCCATTTCGCTTGGCCTTGGTGAGGCCACAGCTAAAGTGCTTTGTCCAGTTTTGGGGCCCCCACTTCAGCAGAGATGTGGAAAAGCTTGAGAGAGCCCAGAGTATGATCCAAGGCCTGGAGGGCAGGCCATACAAGGATAGGCTGAGGGATTTGGGACTCTTCAGTCTGGAAAAAAGAAGGCTCAGGGTGGACTTGGTAGCAGCCTACAATTATGTAAGAGGGGTATATCAGGACCTGAGTGAACAGCTGTTCACCAGAGCTTCCCAAGGGATAACAAGGTCTAATGGCCGTACACTCCAGGAAGGCCAATTTAGATTAGACATAATGTGAGGGAGTGGCGGCTAGGGGCGGCCGTGAACCCCCTAGCGCCGCCTACCGTCACTTTAGGGTGACGTAGCACCCTCAGAACCTCGCCCGCCACGACTTTGATGTTAAGATATATGATGTGGAGGCTGCCAGTTTCCCTAATGGACGGTCTAGTTGTTCGTCCCTATTCCAGACTGGGGATTTTAATAAGCGTCCTGCCTTAAGGGCAATGCGTGCCTCCAAGCCTCCCCCTTAGCACGCCCCAAGCCTCGCAGCTGTTCTGGGGGATGCTTGTATGGTCCCTCGCCCCTCGGGTGCCCTTGCTCTCACTCTCGGGCACCGGGCTCTTCGCCCACCTGGCGCCTCCTTAGGTCGGGCCCCAATCTCTGGCCCGTTCCCACGCCTTGGGCCTGTCCTGCTAGCCGCCAGCTACCTGCTGGCACCTCCTGGGTCGGCTCGCCAGCGCCGCTCACTACCGGCGCCCCCTGGGCCGGGTTCTAGCCGGTGCCTGGCTCACCGCCGGCTCGGCCTTCCGTTTGGAGCGCTCTCGCCGGCCTAGCCTCGGCGCCCTGGGCCGGCACGCTCTCGCCGCCCTAGCCTCGGCGCCCTTGGGCCGGCACGCTCTCGCCGCCCTAGCCTCGGCGCCCTTGGGCCGGCACGCTCTCGCCGCCCTAGCCTCGGCGCCCTTGGGCCGGCACGCTCTCGCCGCCCTAGCCTCGGCGCCCTTGGGCCGGCACGCTCTCGCCGCCCTAGCCTCGGCTCTATCGCGGCCCTAGTCTCGGCGCCCTCGGGCCGTCCTGCTCTCGGCGCCCTTGGACCGGCGCTATCGCCGTCCTGCTCTCGGCGCCCTTGGACCGGCGCTATCGCCGTCCTGCTCTCGGCGCCCTTGGACCGGCGCTATCGCCGTCCTGGCCTAAGCTCTATCGCCACCCTGGCCTCGGCGCCCTCGGGCCGGCTCACTATCGCCGCCCTAATCTCAGCGCCCTTGGGTGGCTAGCTAGGCCGCTCTCGCCGCGCTCTGTCTCCGCCCTGCTCCGGGCCTTGCCCTCTCGGGCTGACTCTGCGCCTCCTGCGCTCTGTCACTGCTCCGCTCCAGGGTTAAACACCGCCCTTCTGGGCTGGGGTCTGTAACCCGCACACTGCGCCTCCCTGGCGCAATACCATGCCCAGCCACACTGACACTAGTGCCCCTGGCACTGTGCCTCAACTGGGCCCTGGGAACCCCCAAGCTGTTGGGGAGCTCCCCTGAGGCCTCCTCGCTCCCCTACAGCCTCCCCGGTCCTCCGGATGTAAACTATAACTAAACACTCAAGCCATCTGGCTATAACATAAGCAAAGGCTCCACACGCCTAATAACTCCAAGCCCCACCAGGGCTCTCAATCCTACCTCCAGTTAGGGCGATCCTGTTCCCTGCATCATTGCAGCCGGTTAGCGCGATGAAGTAGTAGCCACTAACCCCGGCCGCTCAGCTCAGCCACAGAGCTCCTGCTCCTGCAGCAGCCAGAAGGGAACTGTGTCTCAGGCTCTGGCCTGAGCTAGTTATAAAGGCCTGGCCCTGCCCCCTTCCGGTCATGTGACCGCCTGGTTGCCCTGGTAACCCGGCACCTGAGCTGCCTGGGTGATTGGCAGCTCTGCCAATCACCCTCACAATCACGGAGCACCTCTGTGACTCCGTGACACATAATAAGAAAGAAGTTCTTTACGGTGCAAGTGTCCAGGGTCTGGCACAGACTTCCCCAAGAGGTGGTACAAGCACCTACTCTTTCAGAAAACATCAGGATATTTACTGTACTACTAAACTAAGTATTCATAAAGATAAGAGAATACTTAGATGAACACACAAAAATCAACTACCTTGGATTAAATACAGTATTTGGGTGTCATAAAAGCTGTGGATGCTTATCACCTCTGAAAATTGGGCCTGAATTAACTAGTTAGATTTTGAATGTTTAGCCCTTTCCCAGTAGCTGGCAAACAACACAAAAATTCTTATCATTGGGAGAGATAAGAGAGAGAGAATATTTCAAATTGTCATTAATTTTATGTACCATACTTTAGCATCAGGAGTATCCAAAAAGAATGAGACCGAGAGACTGCCTTTCATAAAGCTTCAGGCCAGGCATACTGTCCATACTTTGGTATGTGTGTACTGCAGACTTCAGTGCACCATACAGTAAGCTTTTCATGAAACTACCAAATATACCTAACCTCAGAAGCACAGAGCTGCTCTGCACATTATTCTGGCAGGAAGGTACTCCCACTGCTCATTGGCAGTTATCTTGTGTTTCTCTGCATTATATTGAAATCTACCAGGTAAACATACACTGTGTTTCAGTTCACACCCCTACCAGTCTATTTCTCAAATAAGAATCACCTATGGCCCTGCTAACGGAGGACGAGAAATCAGTTCTGAATATGTTTAAGTACAAAATGAATATGGGAGTTCAGCTATAAGAAACGCAGGCTATGTAGTAAGTAGACTAATGGTTTACTGCTTTCATTCTGATTGAACAGTTGTTTCTGTTTTGGTGTCAGTGACTGTATGTTACTGTGTCAGATGTACTGTCACTTAGCGTATACCTTCCTCCACAGAAACTGAATTGTTATAATCTTGTAATCTCTGCCAGTCAAGGTGTGAGATCCCTGAGTTTTGCTTCATAGAGAAATTGTTCATGTGACTATTTTTTCTGTCTATTCACCTTTCAGATGTACATTTGCCTTTCAGGCAAACATCATGATTTAGAGTCACTTGCCTGTCCTGATCTTACACAAGAAAATAATGTATTTTGGCCAAGCTTCTTGCAAATATGTAGTTGAACTTGTGATACCATACTTGCTGGTCCTGATACTTTGTTCTGGCTGATGCCTAATGAGGCATGCTAACCACCCAGTAACTGAGAGAAGCCTGAAAATGATGCACCAATCCATCCATTTATTTCTAAGACACAAGTTATGTATATCCAATTTTTATGTATAAATGTTTGTAAGGAGTGGCACATGGCTGTCCTTGGAGGCTAAAACCCTCTAACCACAGAGAAGGTATAGCAGCAAAGCATTCTTTCTCATAACAACCACATATTGCCATTTGCCTTAATTAACATAGCTGTCTTGGGGTGAGAAGGCAGTTTGATCACTTTGGATGTTGTTAGGCATTACCTTTCCCACATGCTGAATGCTTTTTAATGGTAGTGTTTACACATTAAGGCAGAAAAGGCTGAGCTGAGTGCCCTCTGAGAGTCTCAGAGTTACACTTCTGTAGGCAAGGATTATCTCCAGCTAGATTTAGGGACTTGTTACACATTGCAAATTGAGCTGCTCAAATGTTAATCAGAGTTAGTGCTAGCTCAAGTTTGAAGCAGTCATAAGGCTAAAAACCTTCTCTGACTGTTCTCCACCTGCACAGCTGTGACTTGCCACTAGAGGGCTTGTGAGCAGGTGCCTGACTGAGCTTTGAGTTGCCACAAGGGGAGTGGTAACCCAGGACAGGTTTCTATCACTGCTGTAGGTGCAGGAAGGAGAAAGGGGAAGATGGGACATGGGTTGGGGTGGGACATGAAGCTTGGAGGCCACTGAGGGATAAAATTTCAAAAAGTTAAAAAAATTAAAAAGAAATAAAGTGGAAGTAAATTAAAGAAGGCCTTATGTTTTAGTAAATTGGGATTTGGGATTGGGGTGTGGAGGGTGCTGCTTCCCAGGGTGGGTGGGAGATGGGACTGGAGAGGGGAGGTGCTTTTGGGGGAGTGCTGCCTCTGTCTTCAGAAGGAAGCCCCATCTCATAGGGACCTGATATGGCCTCCTACTTTGTTCCCCCCACACCTCCCCTAGATCCCTCTCCATACCTGTGACCTGGATAGCTGGTACATGTTTTGCAGGCTGTTTGCATGGGGTTGCACCCCTGAGGGTGGGAAGATCATGTCCCCAGGGGTGGGAGGGAGAGTTGACTTGGTGCCAGAACTGCCCCCTAGGTGATAGAGTTCAGGGGGAACTTAGGTCCTGATCTAATCTCCATGTGGCAGGGACACAGCAGTCCTGGTTGCCAGGACAGCTCAACCAGCCATGTGGGGATCAGGTCAGGACTCAATCCCCAAGCGGTAGTCCCAGCTGCCAGGACGACTTTCCTGGCCATGACTGGACCAGAATGGGTCCCAATTCACATGTGACAAGGAGATAGCTGCCCCTGCAGTCGGCACAGCTTTCCCCCACATTGGGGCTTTCCCCCACAGAGGGCCCCCTGCTGCCTGGGCTGACTGGGAGCAAATTGCTCCTGGTCAGCATCTACAAATGGGCTACTGTGGAGTAGTTAATATATCTTTAATTTTGTACCTGTATTTCCTGGTACTAGCAAACAGCACATTGGCCTAATTTACTGTGCATTAAGTCCTGTCCATGTGTAGACTGTGAGGTTTTACTGTGCAAGTTTAGTCTAATATGCAGTAAAGTATCTCGTGTAGATGCGCCAAACATACAAACTTTAAGACCACCTAACATTCCTTAGAGTTAGCATATGTGAACTGTAACATGGAACAACACCTTTTGCATATCTGTGCCCTTGGATTTTCTCATCCGAGTGGTAATTGTGGTGATTTTTGCATTGTAAGAATGTATTTGTTATGCACTGAGCTGAGACCACCTAGGAGGCTCTGAGAGAGTAACATGGCACCTGCTGTCACTTGAAAGGTAGAATTTTTTGTCAGGATACCACAGGAAGGTGGAACAAAGCTTTCAGTGAGGCTGAGCATCACAAAGAAAGTGCTGCCTTCTAACTTCTCAGTGTACATCAGCAGGAAGAACTACTAGGAGCTCTCTTACTTTTTTGTGATATTTAGGTTTTCCTTTTATCTCCTTTCTTCAGCATTCCTTTGCTTTCAGAGTGAATGGCCAATAGTGAATTTCATCTTCGATGCTAAAGCAAACTAAAATATATTTTTAGAATTGTTGTGATAGTGCTATTCCTATCCATGTGCGGAGGGGGAGGAGGGAGGGCTCTGTCTGTCAGCCTATCTCAGTATGAGAGTCTTGTCAGCATGTTGAGGCTAACAAGAGCTCAGACAAACACACTAAATCTCCTGGCAAGTCTGGGAAGGCAAAGGCTAAAGTCAAGAGACATTCAAACACTGTAGCACCGCTGCTTTTTTCTCATGTTAAGACTTTTTTTTGTCATTTACAAGAGGATAAGGCTCTATCTTTTAAAAAAATAATAATAATAAAGCCCTGGTCTACTGGTGGAGGTCTGGTTCTGGCTTCCTGCCACAAACCTGGCTCAGTGTTCTCTTTATTGGTACAGTATGAAGAGATTAGTTACCTTCCAAGCACCAAGGAAATGGTATAAAAGCATTATTGTGGGGGAGCTGGATGCCATAGTTTAGACCTCAGTTGAGTTTTTCACCTTAAGCAGAATTCAACTTTTTCAGTTTTTATGAAACATATAGCATGCCCTCTTCTAACCTACATGCTGACTCTAGAATTATTTTTGTACATTTCTAAATAGATCCTTTAATACATAACTTTATGCATTAAAAGTGATTATGAGCTGGGCTTTTGAAAAATTGTGTCAGCCTGTTCAGGATCAGGAGCCTAACAGAATAATATGTTGCTTCACATACGTTTTATAAATACATATAACTAAACAAAACTTCTATACAGGTAAATTGAATTCTTGTTCAGGGGAGTATTTTTGAATAAATTAATTTGTAGACAGCTGTTTTTAAGTTTACCCAAATGTTATCATACTATAAACTACTGACAAGTAAATAGCTTGCACAAGTCTTAAGTGGGTATGAGAACAGAAGTAATTCAACCAGCTACCACCTTTCCTTCACAGCTAATTTGTCAGTAAGCATTCTTCTGGTTATAATTGCACAGTGATGTTAGTGAGTCTGGGCAGATGCGGTTCTTATTGGTAAATTAACCAGCCCAAACTCCTCTTTAAATTTTGTATTTCTGTACAGCGTGTGTCAGTGTCTGAAAGACTCCCCATGGCCCTGTTGTCTTAGCTCCACTGCACAATGAAGCAGCATTGCTGGGCAAACTGAGGCTGGAGAAAATGTGGAAATTTTAAAATACAGAGACCTTTACATTCAGGAACTGGGCTCCAACTCTTCCCCCTTTGTATACTGCAAGTCTCACTGGCACAGACTATGCTAAATAAATTAATAAATTGCAATTTGAGAAATAGATTGACTGATCCTGTAGGCCACTTGAAAAAATACTAACTATATTAAAAGCAAAGCCATGTTTGAAAGCATGTGCCTGTAAATTAAGGGTAAAATACATTACTGGGACAGTATAATTATTCCAAAATCTAGCTTTAAAAATCCAGGAAATTCAGAGGAAAGGGTATACTCTAAAACTTCAAAATGTATGAAAGTAAAAATATATATATATAGTTAAGAAACCCAGATAACTTTTATTTTGATTTTTAATATTACATAACATTATATATTTGTTCTAGAATAGAATATTACTATATTATTATAATATTGCTATATCACTATATTATACCATTTAATGTGTCTCTAAAATCAGTTTGTTCTAAATTGAGACCACAGACATTTAAATTACTCAATCATGATAATTTGGCTCCATCTCAGCACCACAGGACACAAGAGTTAAGGATGAGTTTTGGCATTACCTGGACATTTCTGTACCTTACCATATCTGGATTGCTTTTAATTGTAACCTTAACCTTGTTATATTTATGTACTGTTCTGGGGCTTTGGCCTCTAGGGTTATGTCTATACAGCACAATGCAGTGCAATGCAGTGCTGTGAATAGATGTCTGAGCTAACTGCAATGTGCTGTGTAGACATGCAGTAGGCGCGCCACACAATGAATAATAAAAGGTGCTGCAATGATAGAATTTTGGAAGGCTTTTTTCTTGTTCCAACCAGGACATAGAAATGTATCTTAACTGGCCCTGTTAACTTTTTCCCTCTCATCTGTAAGGGTCTTTTCCTTCCTCTGTACTTCTTTGCGTTTCTATTTTCCAAGTGTTTTTTAACTTTGTGACTATACTCTTTCACCCCCTCAACTGGTTTCAAGATAGAGTTTGAGGATTTATTACTCTGGTACTTAACTTTAATTTATCACTGAGATTTTCAAAATGGAATATGTGTAGGGAACACTCTCAAGGTCAAGATGAGAAGTCTGAACTTGATGTCAAAGGAGGTATTCAAGTACTTTGGTGACAGGCAGCATTTAAAAATCAGGACAGAGCATGGAGTTTATGACAGCATTCGAGCAGTGATGTAACATAATGAGAACAAGTAGACAAAAGGTAAAATTTTAGAAATCAAGCACTGTGGTGACAAATAGGAATTAGTGACAATTTGGAATGTCACTGTTTTGTCATAGTTTATTTCATAATTAGATTATATGGTCTAGAGGTTTTATCCTGCTCTTATCTTCTAGGTTCCTAGAGGTCTTTTTCAAATGAGTCAATTATAAATTACATTATATCATGTTTCATTCCATTGCATGCTCTATTGTATGTGGGCTTCCTATGCATTATTCTCTTACATTCCTTCATGGATTGCTGAGACATCAATCATTTTTACTGCTATATCCACAAGCTATTTACTTTTCCATCAGGTCATTATTAAATTTCAGTTTAGTACCCCTGCTATTTCCTGCTCCTATGATTGTTAGAAACAAACTTATGAAATTTCTTCCTGAAATTGGTAAAGATTTTGTACCATTAATGTAATAGCTAAGCCCATCACCAAGTCAGTGGCGTGTTAGCAGTTATCAAACAACTGTTTTGTGCGTGGTTTCCTACCTTAGATGGGTTAGTGGTCTAAGAATAGCTCCTTAGGTTTTCAACCAAGTTGTTATCTCAGTTGGTTTAACTGAAGTCATCTATAGACAAGGGCTTAATGAACGTGGAGGACTATTTCACCACTAGAAGTGGACCTTTCAGGAAAGGACTGAGGCATGCTGGTAAAGAAAGGTAAGTAATCTTGCAGTGCAATCTCTAATCCAGTTTTGTGGGAACTAGACCATAGTTTCCAAGGGAATTAATCTACCACCTTTCATGAGCATGAAATATCATTAAAACAAATTTAATTATACCACCCTCTAAATACACCTCTATACATTGGTATATCAACCCAAACTGCTGAATTGTACTGTATTTACTCAAATCTAAGACAACTTTGAATTGAAGATGACCTCCTAAGTAATTACTGTGTACATGGAATATTTATAAAGTTGTTCTAATTTTTCATGTACAGAATCTAATTATTGGAGGGTTTTTTAAAATCATAAATCCCACTGTTGCAACAAAGAAATCAGTGACAGGGGGACAGGCCACTTGAGTGGGGTCCAGTACCTGTTCCCCCTGCTGCCTGCCCTCCCTTGCTACTTGTTCCATGGCCACTTACCTTCCCAATGCCTGCACCCCCCTTACACCCCTCATGCTGCTTGCCCAGCACTGATGCTTGTGCTCTGTCAGAGCTCTGGCTTCAGCCTTGGTTCTGTCCCAGCTTGGGACATGGAACACAGGCTGGCTCTGGCTCTGGCTCCTGCCCGGCCAGGCAGCAGCAGTTGTGGTGGTGGCAGCAGAGGTGGGTGGGGCAGAGGCATTGGGGAGCAGGCAGTGGAGAAGACAGCAGCAGTGTGCAGCAAAGAGATGGTGAGGGGGCAGGATATGGGGGAGGCAGAGGTGGGAGGGCAGAGACAGCAGGGCAGGCAGTGTGGGAGTGGAGGTGGCTGGGCTCTGGGAACAGGGGGCAGTTGGTGGCTGCAGCTCTGATCCCAAGACTGGGTCATGGCAGAAGCCATAGCCACTCGCTGCTCCAAATCCAAGATGAGGGGCTCCCCCATGTTTCCTTAGATGATCAAGCTGGATTGTTTCTTTGCTTGTCTAAGTTGCCAGGGATCTTTCTGTGGTGGCCATTGACACACGGTTCATTTGGATTACTTTAAGCAACTTATCTGCCTAACAACTGTTTAGTTATCTAGTTGGCTAATGTTTAGATCTAGCCCTTAATATCTTAGTGCACCTCTTTGAAATGGAGATAAAAATGGATCTCTAAATCCTTTCTTTGCCTTGTCTATTTAATAACCTGTTTAGATTAATAAATATCTGCTCTTCATTAATAAACATGTGCCAACTCTTATTTTCTTTCTTTTGTTTCTTTTTTTGTTTCTTTTGTTTCTTTTTTCCCCCTAGCTTCAGAAATCTTGTGTTCCTGCCTCCCTGGTGGCTCAGCTTCTTTAATGAGAGGGATGGAAGGTACCCCCTGTAGTGAGGTGATCACTCTGCAACTATCCAGCCTAATCTATATTCAGATTGTTAGAGGTGCAAGAGATGTGAAAATGAGGCTTTAGGCTATGAAGAGTCTGGAACCATAGCCTTCTTCACAGAATCATAGAATCATAGAAGTAGGGTCGGAAGGGACCTTGTAGATCTTCAAGTCCGACCCCCAATCTGGGCGGGAGAAAAACTGGACTCAAATGAGTCCAGCCAGGTAGACATCAAGCCTCTTCTTAAAGACCACCAGGGTAGGAGCCAGCACCACTTTCCTTGGAAGTTGGTTCCAGATCCTAGCTGGCCTAACTGTGAAGTAGTTCTTGAGGATGTCTAATCTAAACCTATTCTCCAATAACTTCTGTCCATTATTCCTTGTTATGCCAGAGGGCATTAGGGGAAACAATGTCTCTCCCAAACCCTTCTGATCCCCCCTAGTGAGTTTATAGACAGTCACCAGGTCCCCCCTCAGCCTTCTCTTGTGAAGGCTGAACAGGTTTAGGTCCCGTAGTCTTTCATTGTAGGGTCTGCCCTGTTGTCCCCGGATCATGTGGGTGGCCCTCCTCTGGACCCTCTAAATGTTGTCCACATCCCTCCTGAAGTGTGGCACCCAGAACTGGACACAGTACTCCAGCTGTGGCCTGACCAGCATCACACAGAGGGGGAGGATCACCTCCTTGGCTCTAATTGAGATGCACCTGTGGATGCATGATAAGGTCTGGTTAGCCCTGCCAACCGTGACCTCGCATTCTTCTTCCTAGGCAGGTTCTGTAACCACTAGGCTGTTATGCAAAAGATAGACAGTACCACCCTGACCACCATAAGCCCATTAGGTACCCTGGTCAGGGCTGATCCTCTCAAGATTCTTCCCCTTTTGACACAACCAATTGTTTCCCCTTTTAGGTAGTTTCACCTTAGTCTGGCATGAGCTGTTGTTCAAAAGTCCATGTTGCTTTTTATTCCACAATTCTTTTACTGCCATGACTTTCCTTTAAAACTGGTTCTAGAAGTGCATGATATTGAGGTCAGACTGATGGGTCTGTACTAACCTAGATCATACTTCTTTTTAAATACATGTGCTACATGCAAAATGTTTTTTTTTCCCTTTGCATAGCTAAATTACAGTTCTTTTGCTGTTCACCTAGCCACATTTGGTTTTTATTGTGTGCTTTGGATATGTAAGCTTGTCTGTGTGTGAACTGAACATGCACACTATGGCTGTGCAATGGGGGTACTTACAGATGCGCAGCTCCCCACTGTAACTCATGGTGCTTTACAGGGAGTGCCATGAGTTACAGTGATCCCACTGACATAACAGATATTCTCTGTTGGGGTGGGAGGGAGGGGCCAAGCTCCAGTTTGGAGCTGGCTGAGTATCTGTAGCCTCTCTCCCCTAGTTTCCCCCACCCCCACCACATCAGGCCCATTACTGACTTCAGGATGGGAGGGGAGAGAACTTGAGCTGGGGTTTTTCCAGCCTGTGCTGGAGTGTGGGTTGGACTGGATCAGCCCAGTCCTGCTTCTGGCAGGGACTGACAGAAGCTAATGAAGGCACTTGATTTTGGAATGCTTTCGTCTGAACCCTCATTAATGGGAGTTCAGATTGTCATGTGATTGGGAACTTTTAAATCACTCTGCAGCCATGCAATTCTGTGAGGAGATGGCTGTAGAGAGATTCAGGGGGTTGATCCTGCAACACAATGTCGCTTCTGTCAGCATCCTGGGTAAACATATCCTGGAAAAATCCTGTGTAAATCCTGGAAAAATGGACAGGGTAGGGGTGTTATTCTTTCTCCTTCTCTTCTTTCTCCAGAATTTAATCACAAGCTGGGCTTTTGGCTTGTCTATACTCTTGTGACTTAAAAACAGGTATAACCACAAGAAACATGCATACATAACTGCATATGCCCACATCTAGTACATAGCTTACTGTACACATTCAGTCTGTACACTTCTACTTATTCACTCACACTGCAGGGGAAATAAAATTTCAACCTTCACATAAGTGACATTTTTGGCATATGTGTGAACAAAAAACTTGCTATTTAAATATATAAAGACAACTAGAATTCCATCCAACTACAATTCCATTTCCAGTTCTTCAGTCATTGGGTACTTGCCCTAACTTGATAGATTCATTAACAAATATCTGCTCTTCATTAATAAACATGTGCTAACTCCTTCAGAATTTTGTATGGAGATTATCTGGTGCTCCCAGCTTGAGTGAATTCTTTGCAAAATCTAATGCGACTTGATTCTTGACAAATCTCACTTTGAGACAAAGCTTCCTTTGCTGATCAGCCCTTTTTATCATATCATTGTAAACACTCTACTTATTTGGAAAACCTTTATGAGGTAGTTATTTACCTTGTTAGTTCTGAAGCCTTTTCCTTTTGTTCACTTTTACTAAACAGTTTCTCTAATGTATCAGATTTTGTCCCTGTGAAGTACACTTAGGCTATATATAGTATTACAATTGTGCTGAGAAATACACCCTTTGCTTGGCAGAAAAAGATAGTGAGCAGGCAATAAAGTAGCATTTGCAGAATAAAACCAGTTATTCTGTGAAAAAATGTTAGGTCTTTCTTAAGAGCAATTCTTTGGTGTTGTCCAAAGGGTGTTAGGCAGCCCCAATTCCATCCACACCCATCTGTTTTATCAGTCTGCTAAATGGCAGAGTAGGCAGATGGTGGTGGAGAATTGAAGTTAGGGTGAAGCTGGGGCTGGGTCTCTGGCAGTGACACTACTGAGAGTAGCAGGAGTGAGAAAAGCAGTTTGAAACTGCCAGCTAATCATTGACAGCTTTCCCCCTTCCCTGACAGGATAGAGAATAGGCTGTCAATAACTAGGCTTCTCTGGGGGCAGGGTAAGCCAAGGAACAACACACTATCATCAGGTGGCTGGGGAGCTCACATTTGAACTTGAATTCCTGTACACTCCCTTTCTAACCATGTTTTCATTGTGATGCAAGTTCCCTGTGCTTCAATTTAACACCTGTCCATACCCTTCATTACAGAACACCTTTTGTGTGTATTGAAGAAGCAGGCAGAAACAGGTGCCTCAATTCCTGGGTCCTGGCAGGCACAACACCATGTATCAGGGTCCAAGGATGTAGTTTTCCTTAAGCCTCCTGGGGATAACTGTTCTTCTGGTATGGTATGGGGCTAAAAGTCCACTTTATGGAAATGAGAGGCTCCTCCCTACCTTTGTTCTGTGGCCATATGGCTCAGGGCAGGCAAAACTTGGGGGGATCTGAACCCCAAGCTTCTGGGCTTGGGCCTGCAAGTAGGATGCCTGCCAAAACACTTTGGAAATATCTGAAGGCCCTGGTGAAGGTGGAGGATGTTTGCTGGCTGTAGGGCCACTTATGATTCTGGTCTGACTCATGGATTTGGACTTGATTTAGCTGATTTGGCTTGGAACATAACAATGTCTTTAAAAAAAATAAAAACAAGCCAAGTTTATTTTCTATTATGTAATCTAAAATCTGCCCCCTGAAACCTCTTGTCCAGCAATTCTCTGAAAATTCTCAATTGTATATGCAGGCCCCTGTCCTCCATCACATCCTCAGTAACACATCTTGAGTCTAGCATTGTGTCCAGCTATACCTCTAGTCTTTGGATTTTGTCTTCCATGGAATCTGACTCATACACATATAGCTTCCATCAAGATTCCTCCATAGGAAAATGTCTACCCCACAGTTTCTGCATCAGTCACATTCCTTGTCTTTACCATTTCAGGGTCTCTTCCATTGTTGCCATCTTCTTCCATGTCCTAATATAGAAAAACCCTGCCCTCATGTAAACTGCAAGGTCTCCATCACACTTGCTGTACCCTTCTCTCAGACACAAATCCCACAAACTGCAAGGTCAAATCAAACAATCGACCAAACAGCACAGATACAAATGTAATTTTGAAGACTGTTGAAGCAGCATAAATATCTTA
The DNA here is from genome assembly GCF_052110815.1 of Crocodylus siamensis. Lineage (NCBI taxonomy): Eukaryota > Metazoa > Chordata > Crocodylia > Crocodylidae > Crocodylus > Crocodylus siamensis. Next base: position 87,982,941 of record NC_143399.1, on the reverse strand, counting down.
AATTTTATCATGGAGCTATATCACCATTAAAACAATTTAGTGGTACAAGTGTCATGCATACACAATTATCCCAGTATATGCTTTAAATTGGTACTTGGGCGGCATTAAAAATGAAGTGAGAGGTCTCAATCCTGTGCTCTGATGAACATTTTCATCTCCCATTGATTTCTGTGTCATCTTGTAATATTCAGCCCTGTTTGGAATGTTGCCTATATGTACAATGCAATGTACTGCAAATGAAACAATAACTTTATCTACTTCCTTTATATAAATTCCTGTTGATGGCTTATTATAATATCTATTTTTCTGTAAACTAAGTGATCAGGCTTTGCAACATAATATTCCTTGTAGCTGAATGCTATTTTTAGACAAGAGATAGGGAGCAATTACATGAAATTTGCTGAGTATGGTGTCACTACTTGTTTTCACTTTTTTGGAAATGCAATAATTTATTAAACTAGACATTTCCACAAGATGTTAATTTCAGGCTGTTCTGTGGACTCTCCATCTGTGGAGTAAGTGGTCAATAAGTACAGTTCCCAGTGAACACCTGGTTATATCACAAGGATAGTATGACAAATATGGCAGACAGACCATAGAATAAATACAAGGAATCTATAATAGTCATGTTCTTGAGGCGTTCTTTCCAACATGGGATTGAAGCAGCATCATAGCACAGTATGTAGAATATGCCATTCTACTGTCTTTGCTGTACTTGTCCGATGCAGAAAAAATGTATATTGCCTTGCACTGTCATTTGGTGTATTCTAAGCACTATGCTCACTTTGAAAAATTCCATGCTTTGTGAGCAGGGTTATTCATCTAACTGGGAACCTGGCAAAAAGTTTGTCTTCTCGACCCTTCTTTCTTTAGTTAAAAAAACTGTTCTTTATTAATCTGTCCATATTTCAAACAATTGTCAAAAGATATTATTGAGTGAGTGCATAGGTACCTGTCTTAGAAAATGAGTAAGAGTTGGGGGAAAGTTAAGCTTTAAGCTTCTCTGATGTCTTTTAAAGTACTTCCAAACAATGACTTCTGCCTTTAAGGAACTTCTGTATCAATAGGAAAAATTCAGTTTTATCTTTTACAATGGCCTCACATTGTACAGTTGGACGTGGTTTAACAGAAATCGCACAATGTAACCATTGTGGTTTAACAGAAAGTGCACAATGTAACCATTGTGTTAACATGGATTATAGTGATTTGGGATTAAGCACAGGTCTATACTAAAATGGGGCAGTGGAGGTAGCCAAGCTATCTCTGTCCTTTTCGTTTGCTGGATTGCTTCCCTAATCTAGATGCAAATAGTAGAATCCTAACTCCACTGGTTTACCTTTCCATTCCTGAAGCAGGTAGGTCTCGGTAGACCCTGAAACCAAAATTTCATTTTAGATAACATGTCATAAGGTAGATTGTTGCCCTTGCAAATTCATGTCTTTGAACCAGTTAGTGTCTATAGCCATGTCCAGACAAGCGAGTATGTGCCTGTTACAGCATATCAAAGCAGTTTGAGATGCTGGAGGAGGTATGCACAAAAAAAAAAAATTGCACTCTAAATTTGATGCTGGGAAATCCCAATATCAAAAGAAAACACCCTAGAAAAAATGGTGCAGGGTGCAGTCCTGGAGTGTTTCTGGAGGCTACCAGAAGTTTGGTCCCTCAAGGAGGCACTCTAACACCTAACCAGAGTGTTTCTATGCCTGCTGTGTGCCCCTGCTGTGCCAGCATGCTGCCTCAGTATGCTGCAGCAAATGCCTCCTGTTGTAATCCATTAGCAAAGCCAGTCAGTGAAAATGAAAATGGAGGTGTCAGGGGGTGAGGGACAGGCTGGGGTGGGGGGTGGGGGGAGGATAGGGGGATGTAGCAGTGCAGGTAAAAGTGCAGTGGTACCTGGGGAGTCAGATGTCCGGCAGGTTACAGTGTGTGAGAATTCCACTATGTATAGTGAGTCCATGAGTTTCTGTATCTACTACTTAGGAGGCTGATGTAATAAAGTCCAGCTCTGAAAAGTGGTTTATATATTCAAACAAGCACCTAACCTCATCACCAAAACTGAAGCCAACTTCCTACAGCGCAAAGCACAAAACCTACCAACTATCTCCAGTACCCCCACAAGCTGCACACCAAAATCTATCAAAGACAACAATATCCAACTACGTGTGGGGGCACATTCCTCACCAAAAAGATACCCTGCCCCCAGTCTCTCAGGCCAGATCCTGAGAGGGAACAAATTACAAACCGCTTTTCATAGCTGGGCCTATGAACTTGACTTCATCAGCCTCCTAGGTACAGAAACTCATGGACTCAATATAGATTAGACAGTGGAATTCTGGCACACTGCAACCTGCCGGACATCTGACTCCCCAGGTACCTCTGCACTTTTACCTGTGCCACTACATTCCACTTTCCCCCATCTCCACCCCAGCCTGTCCCTCACCCGCTGCTGCCTCCATTTCCATTTTCACTGACTGGCTTTTTTGCCTGTATTACATGTCAGGCCAGCCTCCAGGCTTTTCACTATTCCTTCCATCAAGGACCAGGAGACACACCAACTGCAGATACTTCCTCAGCCTGACAAAAAGTTTTTCAACCCAAAAGCTGGCATCCCAGGCAGCTAAGCTGAGCATACCAGGAGTCTCCCAACTGCACTGCAACCAGCAAGCATCAGGCCTGTCAAAGACGTGACAGGGCTGGGCTTTCCCCAGTTAGGACTCTGTGTGTGTGTGCATTAGCTGGAGGTTATGGCACCTCCTACCCACCTTTCACCAGGGGATTGTTGGTCCTGGCATTTATGGGGTTGCTGCGCCACCACCAGTCCCACCAGGCCTCCCTACCCTGGCAGTTCATGGTTATGACCATGCACCCTGTGGTCATGGCCAGGACCTGGGGCCTTTCCTTTTCCATAACCCCATACCATATCTCCAAGTTCATTCTGGCAGGTGAACAAGCTCAGCTGGGACATGTTCTTCCCCTGCTGGCTGGTGATACAGTTAGTAGCCCCTCCAGCTGAGAGTGGGGCATTACCTGTTTTTTTTAAAAAAATCAAAAAAGGAAATCAGTGCAGATGGAGTGAGGAAGGTTCCCCAAGCTCTGCAGGTAGAGCTTGGGGAACCCCAGCAGTGGGAGGTTCACCTTCAAGAACACCAGCTGCTCCACCAAACCAGGTTCCAAACAGGTGTGGTGGGGTGTCACAACATCCCCAGCAATGCTGAACACCCTCTCATTTGGAACACTGGTTGATGGACAGGACAGGTGTTGCTGGGCAACTGTGGCCAGATCCTGCCACATCTGGTTGTGGCTTACCCAGTATGCCATGGGGTTGCAGTCCAGTGGCTCCACATCCTTGGCGAGATAGGTAGCCACTGAAGCCTCAGCGCTACCTGCCCAAGGTTGGGGTCTGGTGCATTTGGACCCCAGCATTCAAGCCAGGCCCGTGGCCCACACTGGCAGTGGCTGGTGTGGAGGAGACTGGCTGGTGCTGGTGCTGGTGCTGGTGCTGGTGCTAGTGGCAGTGTTGGTGGGAGTGCTGGCATGGGAAAGTGAATCCCCTTCTTCCACATTCCCTCGCCTCTTCCCTTTGGCCTCCCTGTCTTTGTTGACCAGCATCTGCATCCACTGATTGAGGGTTTTGGTGTTGCCAGTACACCTGCTCCCCTTCACCCTTGGGTCACACATGCCCACCAGCATGTGAACCATACTGGACCAGAAGGGATTCAGCTGTCTCCTGATGACCTTCTTCAGCCACCTCACCAGTGCTTGGACATCTGATGACAGCAGCCTGCCCAAGCCAGGAACATTGATCCCCTGGAAGCTCTCCATTTAGTTCTCAAGTTCCCTCACTAGGGGGATCACCTGGCTGAGGAGGGCATTGCCAGCACTAAGGATCTTGGTGGTCTTGAGGGATAGTTTGAGGACCACCAAGATCTGGGAGATGGTACCCCACTCAGCTCTATTTAGGAGGCCACTGATCCCAATCTCCCCAAGCAAGGCCATTTCATGGATGGCCTTCTGTTGCTCCACCAGCCTTTCCAACATTAGGTATGTGGCGTTCCACTGAGTCTCCACCTCCTGCATGATTTTGTGTTATGGGATGCTCAGCTCTGCCTGTTTCTCCCACAGTATCTTGCCCCCCTTGATGCTGTGGTGGAAGTAGCCTGCCACCTTCCTGTATTTTGAAATCAGCCAGCATGCAGCAGTAGTGGTGGCAGTGCCATCACCAGCAGTCCTGTCCCCCTCCAAGGCATCCCTGACTATGAGATACAGCCTGTGTGCCACACAGCAGATGCCAACAAAGTTGGCATCATGGACAGCCTTGACCATATTAGCCCCATTGTCGGTGACCCTGAACTCACGGGTGAGCTTGGCCTGCCCAACAAACCACCCCTGCACCACACGTTTAATGGCTACCATGATCTCCCTTGCCATGTAGGACTCATCCAGCACCTCAGCTTGGAGGAGAGCCCACCAATGGCCTGACTGATCGCACCAGGACCCTGTGAGGGAGAGGTAGGTGTGATTGCCACCCTGGCTGCTCCAGATGTCCAAGGTGAATTGCAAACCTACCTGTGGTCCTGCCTTGCTCAGCTCCTCCCTCAGGTACTTCCTGCATGCCTCATACAGAGAAGGCACCACCATCCTGCTAAAGATGGTGCCTGCAGGCACTTGGTAAGATGAGGCCACAAGCTCCATGAGCCACATGAACCTTGGCTGCTCAACTAGGGAGAAGGGCTGGCTATCCAGAGCAAGCATCTCCTGAATGCTCTGGGTGATCTCACTCACCTTTGCAACTCACCCCCCTTTCTGTCCACCTTTCCCCTACTGTTCCAGGGTGGCCTGCCTCTGCTTTGAGGGGATGGGAGCTTTGGAGTGAGTGGGGGACTTCCCTTTGGGTGCTAGTGTGGCTTTTTCATGAGGGCTGGGGGGATAGGCAGGGTGGGAAGAGGACACCTGGCAGTGGGAGCACTAGGTGTTATGGCAGCAATAGAGATGGGTCCCTCCCTCTGAGGCCTTCGGTAAGCTGGAAACATTAATACAGAAATTTTATGTAAACTCCTGCATCTCCTGCAATTTGTATCCTCATGTCAAAAAGCAGGACTTTTTCCAAAGCTGAGTACCAGTGTGGGGGTGAGCTGAGGTTCTTATCAAAGCTGTTTAAGTTTCCTTTGTTACCTGGGATCCCCATGCCCAGGACAGCTTCCCTGAAAGTGGGGTTGGGGGGCCATGATCAGTCCACTCCAACTCCCCCTCCCCCTGTGATCATCATAGAGTGGCCAGCATGAGCTAACACCCCCAACCCCCACGCAGCAGAGGCATGGTGTGGGTTGAGGTTAAGAAATAAATAGCCCAGGCTCAATGAGAGGAATTGTCTTATCACTTAGTCTATTTACATGTCAGTCTTTTAACTGCTGCATTGGCAGATCATCATGGCCTGCAGTCTTATCCCCCCAGCCTATAACCAGATCCCTTCAATGCCCTTTTCCTTTACCTCCCAAGCTTGCCCCTCTTTTTTGGTACTCCTGTTCCTTCTAAATCTATTTTTGTCCCCAGCAGCATGTCCCTGTACCCCTTGACCACACTCTGCTTGCCATTGTCTGACAGTCATACTGCTGTCTCTATCTGGGAGTGCAGGAGGCTGCAGGTCAGGAGTGAGGGGCACCAGCTGGGCTGAAGGAGAATGGAGCTGTAGGTAGGGAGTGTGGTGCGCTGGCAGGGTTTGGGTGGGGGGAGGGCTGGAAGGGCAGGGAGCTGGAGGTCAGGAGTGAAGGTCACCACCTAGGCTGGGGTGCTGCAGATTAGCTAGGAATGAGAGGCAATGGCAGGGCTGGTGGGGCAGGGGCCTTCAGGTTGGGAGTGAGGGACACAGGTAGGGGTGGCAAGGGGCAGCAGCTTGGCTATAAAGCATGATCATGTTTTCTATGTGATTGTTGAATATTGTGTCCTGTGGAACTGGAGAGGACCATTTCCTATCCCCACTCAGACCATTACCTTAAGATTCCTCAGCAGAACCTGTAAAACTAGTTGAATGACTGGCCAAATCCTGGAGTGGTGAAATCTGACAGGCATTGTTCTATCAGCATTTCACTGTGACCTTATTTGCAAGTCAATTCAGGTTTTCCCCCAACTCAGGTTACATCTCTCTTGCTCAGGTTACATCTCTCTCATCAGTCTGAACCTTGAGGCAGACCTCTGAACCTGGCTTTCCAGGAGTTTGAACAGACACCAGCCCAGTTCAATAAACCATTCTGTGATGTGAGTGTTCTAGGGCCAGCAATATTATTGTTGTATTGTTGCTTACCCCATTAGGAATAGAGGAAGCCATGCCCTAGCAAGCAGTCCACAGAGACAAATCCCCATTCCTGCATTACCTTTTGGTATGCCAAAAGACTATCCCATTATTAATTACTCAGAGCTATCTGACCTGTACCACATGCACCCAATGCTACATGTTAGGGTCCTCTCCCAGAATTGGTAAAAACCAGCCTAGCTATAACTTGCACTTGGCAAGCCATGTACTTTATTTGCTCTGTTCATCAGTCACCATAACAGAATTTCCAGATCAATATTTGGATAAAAATTTTTGTGACATTACCCTTAATTTTTTTTGTGTTTTTGTTTTGTTCGTTTTAAAAAAAAAGTTTCCATCAAATACACAAGAAACTAGGCAAAGCTAATGAAAACATTTTTTTCTTTAGTCCTATAGTCATTAGAATTATATGTGCATCTCACATTCATAAAACAAAATCAAAACTTCTTGAGCATCTTAATAGTGCATTCAATACTTCACTAAATGTTATTTCCACACTTGAGTTAATGCTCACCTGAGTTAATATTTCCATGACTGACAGTGCATTTAGCTAAAGTTAAAAACAGTCTAAACAGCTGAGAAATAGGAGCTACACTACCAGGAGAAGCTAACAGAGAGAAAAATTGCAGAAAAAAATATCTTGATTAGTGAAATACTAAGACAATTAAGGAGATAGGGTTATTAACACCTGTGGAATAAAGAGTTTAGGAAGAATTAAGTAGGTTATAATGAGTCATGAAGTCAAGTTACTCCCTCAATGTTGCCTGAATAGAAATGTTGATGCCACTGCCAGGGAGTCGGTTTTAAACTTTTGGTGGACTAAGAGTGAAAGGGAGGTGTACCTGCACACTCCCCATTTCCCCTCTACCCAATCTTTCCCTAAAGGAAACACAGAACCATCCAGTACTCAACTAATGGGGTTTCTTACTTTAAGGAGGATTCAGTGTGGTACTAAATGCATGAGGGCTGAGGATGTATGGCTGCCATGCAAAGTCTAAATGATATAGTAATTCAACCTACAATAAAAGAATGAACAAATATCTCAAAGAGACAGAAAATATATATGTACAAGTGTTTTTAGTGGCATGAAATCCAGGGTGCCTAACAATATAAATAGAATTTGGACTAGTTAAGAACAACAAAAATCTTACTATTATTTTTCAAATAGATTTCTCCCATGAAGTTGTGTACCCAGGAAAATTCTCCCTTGCACCAGTCTTTTTTTCATCCTCCATATTTGCAAAGAACAATCCTGTCTTGGCAAGATTAAAGAAAAGGCTATTTAGAAGCCCAAATATCAAAAGCACAATTAGGTAACAAAAAATCTGTCATACCAGCATTGAATGTAAAGGACAAATAGGTTTGGGCATTGTGTGTGCAGCACCAGAAACTCAATTTTTGTTGCCAAATAGTGGCTCTGAGAGGTAATACAGAGATATTGAAAAAAGGAACCAGAGGCAAGATAAATCTGAAGGGACATCACAGTGGACACAAATCTGTATGCTTCCAGAAAGAGTCTCTTATCTACTGTCATCATAAATAAACATCAGTATTAAAGGAGTAGGAGTTTCATTTAGATATGGATAGTGTAATACATAACAACAGAACCTCTGAAAACAGCTTATTGTTCTTTGCATCCTTGTGGTTTTCCTACACAATGAGCACAATGTAATTTATAGGGGGGCAATAGTACAGACTAAGGGTTCCATTCAGAGCTGACTGTGACTGAAGATCTGATTTGTATGTACAGAGGTTTGAGAATGCTAAAATAATGTTGCCAAAATCAAGGAAGGCATTGAAAAAAAATAGAGAAACTGGGATAGGAGGGGACTGTGCTGAATCTACTTTGTGTAAAGAGACCTTCTGAATTTTGAGGACCTCATGCTGAATCTGACAGTGAAGAAGGTAATGTTAGAATAAAGTTGTAGTCAAGATGGTCCAGGAATTGTGCAAGGATTTTTAGGAGTGATATCTTTTATTGGATCAAATGCATAACTGGGATAAAATTGGACAAGTTTTCCAATGTAAAACATTTTTCTACAGGGAAGAAGAAACAAAGAGGGAAGAAAAAAGGCAGGCCCGTTACAGTTGCCCCCAAAATAAGGGATTTGCTTGCTTGAAACATCTAATGGTGCTGGGTAGTTACAAATTCTTTGGCTGCAAGAACAGATTTTGTAGGCAGGTAGCAGGATTGGGTTGTCATGGAGCTATAAAAAAACACTATTAGAAAGTATGTGTCATCCCAAGTAGAAGGATGTTTGACAGTCTAATTACGACTTTTTATCTGAAAGAATACTCAGTATCACAAGATAGATCAGTAGAGATATCTGTTGAAGTCTATAGCTAATGTGTAAAAAAAATCTCTTCTGTAATAAGAATTATGATGTAAAAGCACTAAGTAGGTTTTGAGGGATGCATTACTGAGGAAAACCAAAATGAATCTTATCGCTAAAACAAGAGACAGTGGTCGAAAATTCTAAGAAAAAGAAGAGCTAAAACATTGCACTAAGACTCTAGTTTCGTTCCTAATTTCACCATTTCCCAGTTATAAGAATTTCAGTAAATTTCTCTGTGGGCATATCTTATGGGCCAATTTAAGGCACATTAGCTGTTGTAAGGTGCATTAATGTGCCTTAAAAGTGGCAATTTTAGGCTAATTGCATAAAACAGGTATCAAATTTAGGCATGATTAGTTAAGGCACATTAGCCCATGGGTAGACACCTTAAAGCATTTTAACATTGTCTATGTTGACTGAGGAGGCTGGAGCTGAGCCCATGGGACCCTGCGCTGCTGCTGGGTGCCACAAAGATGAAGACATGGTGGGTGCTGTTCTCTAAGCCACAGACACTAGAGCTGGAGCTGGAGTGGTAGTTCCAGCAGCAGCAGTATCTGTTGGTGTGCTGACCTCTTGTGATTAAGTTGGCAGAGGGGGCAGGAGGCACGAGAGCTCCTGTCAAAGCACAAGGAAAAGTCTTCCCATGACTCCCTGCAAGAGAAGGGAGCAGTGAAGTGCAGGCAGGGCCTTTGTTAGCAGCTCCCCTGCGCCTTTCCCACAGGGCAGTTTTACTGCTGGGCAACGCAGTCTTGTGGGGCGGGGGGGTAGGGGGATGCCTTGCTGCCCACCCAGGATTCAGGCACCCTGAGAAGCCTATGCTGGGGCTCTCACCCAGGACAACAGGTGGACTGGGACTGCATCTGCCCATGGTGCCCAGCACGTCTTTCCCTGCTTGACCCACCTCTGTCCTGAGCAAGAGTCTGGCCTCACTGCTGGACACTACTCATGGGAGAGGTGGTGTGAGCTCCTGGGGGCTCTGTGTGGATCAGGCAGGCCAAGAAGAGAGCTGAGCCCCTTCCTGTGTTGCACCCAACCTGCCCAAGCTGAACTGTACAGATCCACCAGGAGCTCTCACCACCTCTCCCATGGGCAGTGCTCAGCAGGGAGGCCAGACATTTGCCTGGGTCAGAGGTGGACGGCATTGGTGGTGGATGCAGTCTCAGTCTGCGTGCTGCCCTGGGCAGGAGCTCCAGTATGGGCTTCTAAGGACACCTGAATCCTGAGCGGGCAGCAAGGCTTCCCACCTGTGCAGAGCTGCATTGCTCAGTCAGCAAACCTGCCTTAAGGGAGAGGCACAGGGGAGCCACTAACAAAGGCCCTGCACATGCTGCAATTGTCCCTTCCCCTGCAGGGACTCATGGGGGGATCTTTCTCTTGTGTTTTGATAGGAGCCCTCAAGCCCTCGCACCTTCTTCCCCTTCTGCTGTTTTAGTCCCAAATTGGTCAGCACACCAACAGGTACTGCTGCTGCCTGAATTGCCACTCCTGCTCCAGCATCTGCACCTTGGAGAACACCACCCACTACTTCTGCATCTTGGTGGCATCTGGCATCAGCATGGGCTCGGCTCTGGCCCACTGTCCTGATGCTGGGGAGGTAGGAACATGGGGAGAAGGTTGGGGCTAGAGCCAGGGCCAGACTGATCACATCCATGGGGACTGGAGGCTCCCACTGCCTCAGCTGGCACTGGGCTGCAAAACCTGACTACCATGGTGTGGGCCTGTGGGGAGGAAGGGGAGTATCCAGGGTGCTGACCAGGGCAGGCTGTAAAACTGTTTGCCCAGCGAGTTCTGTTAAGGTGCCTTAATGTGTGCATGTGTAGATGGGCACCTAAATTGCCTTAATGTACCTTAGGCTAAGGCTCAAATTAATGCTTAGACACACTTGTCTATCTTTCACCTCCTGAACTTAGTATATATTTGTTTTTACTCTGTATACTTTGTATACTTCAGTACCATCTCTTATTTTGGTGTTTGTGTACTTTTTAGCTCAATGTAACTGTACTGCTGGAAATGGTTATGGACTCTACATGCTACTAGAGTACTACTAATATATTTTTCAGCAACAGAAAAAAAACATGCTCATTTGCCTCATGACTGCTTCCAGAAATCTGAGGCTTTATATTGGCAAGGTGGTTTTAAATATCACCTAGAGATCATCTGATACAAGATACTTACTTTTCTATTTAATTGCCTGTCCAGAATTTGACTGACATTTTTATTTTGTACTAGGTTATCAAATTTGGGGAGAATGTAACAAATCTTATTATCACAAAATACACAGCAAAAGATATACGTTGGACTTAGTGCCTGCCACTTTAAGGGCTAGGCCAGGGAGAGGTCAGGTGCCTTATGAGGGTGGCCATTTAATACCCAGCACTCTGTGCTGAAGGGGAGCAGTTTGTGACCAGCCAGCAGGGAAGAAAAATGTTCCTGCTGAGGTCTGCTACTCCAGGAAGACCTTGGAGGTAAGGGCAGGAGCCTATAGGAATGGTTTGGAGGCTCCTGGTCCTGGGGATGAACTAAAACTGCAGCCTGCTGGAGATGGGTGGCCTGTTGGGGCTGTTTATGGTGGGACAGCCCCCAAGAAATGCCAGCCCAGTTACTACCCCTGTGAAAGATGGTCGGGGTGCCTTAATAACCCCAGCTCTCATAACGGGGTGGGTAACCCTGTAGTAGATCCCCAGAAGGTGGACCCATGTAAAAGATTGTGGGCTAGTTGCTCAGAAGTCTGACTTGAGGCACCCTTGACTGGTCAATGCTGGGGCCAGGACCAGAAGGGTCAAGAGGACCGGGGGCTCACCATTAGGGATGCCCAGAACCGGAGGCCTGGGGTTCTGACTGGCCTTGGAGGTGAGGCCAGGGCCTGTGTAGCCAAAGGTTCTGGGGGGGGCACACCTGAGAGAGGGAACAGTGCAGGCAGATAGACAGCCCAGAATGAGGGTGAAGAAGGCCAGCTGATAGGAGGGGTCTAGTTGGAGTCCATACTAGAGGGCTATGGGGCCCAGCGTGGGGCTGGAGATGTTAGGAACTGAGATGCCATCTGTGAGGCATGGGCTTTGGTGTAGGGGAGGTTTCAGAGCTACAGATAATGTCCTCTGGCATCAGGGAAAGAAATGGGCAGCCTCCCACCTGGGTAATACCTTAATCATTTTCCATCAAGGTGTGGCAGAAGAAAGAGGCAGGTGGTTAGCCCAGAAACAGGTGGATGGGCCAACTCATACCCGGCCCTGCAAAGGTCCCCCTGTTACAGACTTATATTGAGGATCTACCCTATCAACTAGTATAGTAAAATGGTATCTTGTGATTTCATATTTAAAACACTCGGTTTACAAGTCAGAATATTTTCCATCCTGCCTGCTTAGTTCCAAGCTCATGTTAGGCTGGGTCAGTAAAGATATCTTCTTTCTACCTTGTATGTCAACAATTTACAAAGCTTTACCAGGCAAAGTGCTTTCCTAGAGACACCTGTTTAATCTAATTGTCTTTACTTTATGACCTTGCTGTACAACTTTTGGGTGAATTTCACATGATGTCCTCTAACTAACAACAGTCAGATGGATTGCAGATTGGCTGAAGGGTCACACTCAGAGGGTGGTGGTGTACGGGTCATATTTGACCTGGGGAGAAGTGGGCAGCGGAGTCCCACAGGGCTCAGTCCTTGGGCCCGTGCTGTTCAATTTCTTTGTCAGCAATTTGGACGATGGGGTGAAAAGCACCCTGTTTAAATTTGCTGATGATACCAAAATTTGGGGTGAGGTGAGCACACTAGTAGGGAGGGAAAGACTGCAGCAGGACTTGGATAGGTTACAGGGGTGGGCTAGCAAAAACAGGATGTGTTTCAATACTGACAAGTGCAGGGTGCTGCACTTGGGCAGTAGTAACCAGCAGCACACTTATAAGATGGGAAACTCCCTTCTTGAGAGCACGAAAGCAGAAAGGAATCTTGGAGTCATTATTGACTCCAAGATGAACATGGGCCATGAATGCAAGTTCACAGTTGGAAGGGCTAACTGGACCTTGTTGTACATCTACAGGTGCATCTCTAGCAGGGCCAAGGAGGTGATCCTCCCCCTCTATGCAACACTGGTTAGGTCACAGCTGGAGTACTGTGTCCAGTTCTGTGCACCCCACTTCAGGAAGGATGTGGACAACATTTAGAGGGTCCAGAGGACGGCCACCTGCATGATCCAGGGACAACAGGGCAGACCCTACAATGAGAGACTGTGGGACCTGAACCTGTTCAGCCTTCACAAGAGAAGGCTGGGGGGACCTGGTGACCATCTATAAACTCACTAGGGGGACCAGAAGGGTTTGGGAGAGACCTTGTTTCCCCTAGCACCCCCTGGCATAACAAGGAATAACGGCCACAAGTTGTTGGAGAGTAGGTTTAGATTAGACATCCGTAAGAACTACCTCACAGTCAGGGCGGCTAGGTTCTGGAACCAACTTCCAAGGGAAGTGGTGCTGGCTCCTACCCCGGTGGTCTTTAAGAGGTGGCTTGATGCCTACCCAGCTGGGATTAATTGAGCCCAGTTTTTTCTCCTGCCCAGGCAGGGGGTCCGACTTGAAGATCTACAAGGTCCCTTCTGACCCTACTTCTATGATTCTATGATTCTATGAACAAACAGGCTTGCACCAGTTTGACATAATCAAAGTTATAAGCATATTGACCCTCTTGACAAGTGGTAGCACACACAAAAAAGTTGCTCCACAAGAGTAACAATGAGCTAACAAGATAGTAAATTAAACATTGATACAATATACAACTTACTGAATCACTTTTTGTTATTTATAACCATAATTCTGACGGCATATTTAGTTCAGCATGCTTTTTACACTTGTGAAGAGAGAATCATGCTCTATTCCAAACAGCTTACAAAACCATTAAGACACATTAAAGATAAGACTCATGTCAATGGCTTAAGAAACTGAGGTAATGTTTAATAAAACATTGCTGAATAGCCTTGAAGCCTAGAATACAGCATTCATGTCACTGAGTCTGGCTTTATACAGAAAACTGATGTCACCAAATCCCCAAGGCGGGTATCTGCTTGGGACCTCCATGGCCTTGTTTGGTCTGTGAGCATTCTCTGAAGCCAGATCAGACATGTCTTCTAATATATTGGGAAGACCTGGCTTCTGATTCTGAGACCATGGCCTTTTGTCCTCTTACCTTCCTTGGTTATCCAAGGCCTTGCCTTTGGGAGCTACCTTCCAGTTCAGGTCTTGAGAGAGGGATTTCATCTGTTCAAAGGGGAATAGAGGACAGACCAAGTGCCAAGTAGGAAAGCTCACAGTTTCTCTTCAGTAAAGGCATTTATTTGGGCACAGTGCTACTAGTACTTCGAGTGCTCTGGGCACTTTCATTAGGCACCAGGGCTCCTGGCATTTGGGGTGCCCTGGGGTCTCCCAATCCCAGCACTAAAACCCCTCTCTCCCCTCTCCAATCTGGAGATTTAATAGAGATTATGTGTGTCAGGGGGTTGGAATACTATGTTTTTAAATTATTCAAATCCTGTTACACTTGGAAATGTTGCAGATATTACATTTGGTTACACCCTTAGAAAAGCATCTAAACTTTTAAAGTAAAGACTTCAAATGAGGAGAGTCTATCATATACCTAGGCACACTATTTCAATGGTTAAATAAGTTGTATCATCAGTTGTATCAATCAGTCTCAGAAGTTGTATCATATTTCTAATCAGAGTTTATCTAGATTCAGTTTTCAACCATAGAATATATTTTTTCTGCTAAATAGCTGACTGTTCTTAGAAATCTTTTTTCTTATACAGGTATGTATACATTTGGATCAGAGTATATGTTAATTCTCTTGGATAAGTGAGATTTACTTCCTTCTGAAATATTTCACTTTAAGGCAGGCATTTGACACATCATTCTTCTATCTTTTTTAACCCTTTGTTTTTAATTCAATATCTATTTAGAAAGCCAAAGTTTATTAGGTGGGAAAGGAGTATAGATTATGTAATAGACGGGGTTTTATAAGAGCTTGAAGGACAATTAACAGATGAGAACAAGTGAGACTTGCAAATTTTGAGAGAAGCAGAAATAAAGGAAGTTTTAAAAGGAGATGAAAGTAGAAGAAATTATAAAGGAATGGGAAAGAGCATGGGGATGAGATGCAAAATATGAAGAAAGAGCTGGGTTACATTATGTCAAGCACAGGCACAATCATAAATTAAAACAAGAAGTTGAGGACAAGAAAGTGTATGAGCAGTAGTATAGGGGTAAGGGGCAACTGAGGCATCATCCCTAAGTGCTGACTTGGAGTAGGAGGAGCCACTGATGCTGCCCCATGTACTGCAGATGTTCATAGCATTCAAGCATCTAGTTACACCTCTGTTTAGCCTTCAGTGGATGGCTCTAAAGACCAGGTGAGGAGTTCAGCTTGGAACAAGAAGCAGAAGGTAGGTGAATTTTGATTAGACTGCAAGGAGAAAGAGGTGAAAAGCTGGAGGTGAGCAGTTGCTTAGAAAGCAAGCATATAGTAACCAGATTGAGAGGAGAGGGGTGCAATCATGATTCTAGCCATGTGGATATGGAAAAACGGGCCTTATATTAAAGAGGAAGAAATAGAGAGAACTCTAAGAGGAAAAAGGTCTTCAAATTATGGCAGATTTAGGGCCTGGGAAACAGGAAGAGAACCTGAAAAAAGAATGAGTGAATACTAATGGAAAGATTTTTTCCTAAATAGAAAATATTCCATGATTTATGTAGATCATGTGGAAAATAGAGTCATCATAGATATATAGGGTATCTGAAAGTAGAATTTAGCCTTCAGTGGTTGAGGTAAATCATGCTACACCTTTTACTTAGAAAACTTTGCTCATCAGCATACCACAAAATTCTTCACAAAATAGGCAATGACATAGGCAATGTTTCAATGAGTACTTACCATTGCTGTGCTGCAATAGGAACTCAGATTATATTTAAATTTGTTCTTTCAACAAAAATGTGGTACAGAATATTAACGGACATATATTGAAATATTTGCTGCATAAATAATTAAAATTTAACTACACTTGTCAAATTATTGAATGAAGTACATTTCTGAGTTACATTATCCTTGTTTTACTACTTGTAAATATTTAATTGTCAACTAATTTACAAAACTCAGTGTCTTACACTAGGTCTTCTAGGCAAGTTGCAGTGAATTGACACCCCAGTTTTTTTTGGCATTCCCTCAGAGTCAAGACTGTTTTATATGATTGTCTTATGTATGTGTACAAAGATGGCTGATAAGGCCTATCTGGGATTGACAGATTCTACTGCAGCTTGGACTTGTGTCTCCATGTCGGGAGGGCAGCACTAGATTCTTGATTTGATCCATGACATGCTGTTTCTGCTGCTCCCATTTTTCCATCTCTTGTTGTCATGAGGCTTCAAAGCACCCCAGTGTCTGAGAATAAAAATATGCCTCCATTAAAAATAGCTGATAGATCTCCAGTATTATTTTAATTAAGACTTCTGTATTGTTGATATGGTCAGTGTGGAATGACCACCTTAATAGTTCATCCTATAAATTTGGTTATGAATGTCATCCCATGTACTGCAGCTCCCATGTCATCCTATAAACTTAGTTATATGTCTGTTTGGTGGCAGCTCATAAGTATATAAGGGGTGTGCATCAGCAACAGGGAGAACATCTGTTCACCAGGACACCCCAAGGGAAGACAAGGTCTAATGGTCACAAACCGCTGGAAGGCCTTTTTAGACTTAACATGAGAAAAAAACTCTTTACCATCCTAGTCTCTGCAGTCTGGAATAGATTCACCCAGAAGTGGCGCAAGCACCTACTTTGGATACCTTCAAGAAATGCTTGGATGCTTATCTTGCTGGGCTGTTCTGACCCTAGCTGACTTTCAGCTCCTTGGACAGGGGGCTGGACACAATGATCTTCTGAGGTCCCTTCCAGCTCTAATGTCTATGAATCTATGAATATTTGTTTCTGAATAGAGGCTTTCATAGATATTGCCAAAAGCTTAGAATTCCCCTGAAAAACAAATAGTGAATTTTTCCCCTTTACCATATATGGCCCCTAACATTTATTGGTTATAATAGATTTCAAATATAATTTCTCAGTTATCAAAAGCCTGTACATAGCAGTTACAAATAACATATGCAAAACATTTTTAAATAATATTATTTATTATTTCATGCTGCTCAGAGCATTTCCTATGTTGTAAGTTGTTTTATATTTTTATAGATTCTGGAGAGAAAGTCATGGATAAAAGCAATTAATTAAATATTTGCTTTTTGGTAGCAATCTCTGTTCACATAGGGGATTCGCAGTGTACAGTCAAGGTTAGAAATAACTTAATGGGATATTATACATCTCATTAGAAAACTCATTTGCTTTCTAAATTCATATAAGATAAGTAGCAATTAGTGCAAGTTCAGGATTTAAAGAGGAATATGTTGGAGTTATTTCCAGAAATGTCAGTATTTCACTTAGAGCCCTGAAGGTGTCAGACAGTATGAGAAAACTGGGAAATTCCTACTGTATATTTCATTGCCATGTTTAAGCCAGAAAATTTGCAGCCTTCTTTCTTTTTGGGATTTGGAAGTGGTGATCATGACTGCCCAGTAAATAAAAGGTTTGAATATCCAGCTTGCACTGGAGGAATGGGCACCCTGCCTCCATTTTTCATAATTATGTAAGAAACGCTATCATTAGCCATACTTCTGCAAACTCTTACTTAGAGTTAATATTTGTATAGGTCAAATTCCTCCTGTTGAGAGGGAGAACATATTACTTTCCATTCATTAAGACGCTACATATAGAATAACAAAGATTGGAAGTAGTTTTATAAATAAAACTGGCCTGTGAAATTCTATGGCTTTATACAGACATGCCTTTCAACCAGAACACATTTTATACTGTTGAAAAATAGCCCAGGAGC
This sequence comes from Crocodylus siamensis, assembly GCF_052110815.1. NCBI lineage: Eukaryota > Metazoa > Chordata > Crocodylia > Crocodylidae > Crocodylus > Crocodylus siamensis. The sequence continues at coordinate 87,965,377 of NC_143399.1, read as the reverse complement.
TGAATTGTTAAATACGAGTTCCTCCAGACCCATGGCTGGAGAGCTTCGCATGTAAGCTCTCTAGTCAGGAGACACTAGGGCTGGAGCCATCTGTGCAGGCACTTTTGGTTTGTAGTGCAGCAAACCTCTTTGTAGTGCTACAAGCTGCACAAGTTGTATGTCTATCCATACGCAGCACTGATAATTTGTAGCACTGAGGCAAAATTTGCTACTGTGATTTCCCAGTGGCATCCCCAGCCCACACACACCTTAAACAAAGCAGTGCAAACCATGCAGAAGTGATGCGCACTGGGACAAATGCAGAGATGGTAGAACAGGCAGCCCAGGGCTGGCTGCTCCCCTATCTTCATGTGCAGTGGAACCTCCATGCTGAGGCACCCTGCACCCCAGCTGGCTGGGGTGCAGGGTGCAGGGTGCCTTGAGATGGAGAGCGAGCAGGAAGCCCTGGACTGGCTGCTCCTTGTCTCCACATGCCTCAACACAGGGGCTGTGCTGCAGAGCCCCACAGTGAGGCACATGGAGATGGGGGAGCAGCCAGTCCAGGGCAGCCTGCTCCCCCTTCTCCAGGCACCCTGCTTAGGAGTGTCTGGGTGGGCACAGTGTGAAGGGACAGGGCTGCCTGCTCCCCCAAGTCCATATGCCAGTCCCTGGCTGGCCCAGACACAGGGTGCTTCAGCACAGGGGTTACCTGCTGGTTAGCCCCATGATGAGACACACTGTGCCTCAACCTGCCCTCCCCTCCCCCCCCAGCAGCACATGGACCAGTGGGACAATGTGTCCCACTGCAAAGCACGCAGAGGGGTGTGCACTGTGGTACAAAGTAGTGGCACAAATTTGTGCTGTTCTTATTTGTGCTTCTGCAAAGGTATGCCCCTGCTCATGTGAATGTGGCCCACATGGCTGCTCCCTGGGCCACCCCTTTCCTTAGGTGATCCCATTAATTGACAGTCACCTGCCTGAGAAGGGGGCAAGCTGTCAAGTGGCAGCTGGCAGTTTCCAAAAAGGAGCAGCTGCTATAGACAGCCAGCTATAGCACTGTCCCCACTTCCTGCCAATCAGCTAATAAGCAAGAGAGGATCAGTCTCCCATGGTGGGAACATTCCTGGCTCTCTTCCCATAAAAGATTAGTTCCTGCTCCTTGTCCTCCTCCAGGCTGAATCAGAAAAGAGCAGAATATGGTTGTAAATATTTGATCATAAATTTAATAGATTTCATAGATTTCACAGACATCAGGGCTGGAAGGGACATTGGAAGATCTTTGAGTCAAGCCCCCTGTCCCAGGGACAGAAAGTCAGCAGGAGTCATAGGATCCCAGCAAGACAAACATCCAAATTTCTTTTGGTGGTGTTCAAAGTAGGTGCTTTAACCACCTCCTCTGGCAGTCTATTCCAGACCTTGGGGGCTCAGACAGTAAAGAAGTTCTTCCTTATGTCCAGCCAGAAATGGTCATGGAAGAGTTTGTGACTGTTCGACCTTGTCATCCCCTGGAGCACTATGGTGAACAGACGTTCCCCCAGATCCTGGTGAGCACCCCTTATAAACTTATAGGCAGCCACCAGATCACCCTTGAGCCTGCACTTTTCCAGGCTGAAGAGTCCCATAACTCTCAGCCTTTCATCATAAGGTCTGTTTTCCTGACCTCTGATCATGTGCGTGGCTCTCCTCTGGACTCTTGTAAGCTTCTCCACATCCTTTTTGAATTGTGGAGCCCAAAATTGGACTCAGTACTCCAGCTGTGGCCTCACCAAGGCCGAGTACAATGGAAGAATGATATCCTGGGATTTTCTTGAGAAGCATCTATGGATGCAAGCCAGCATTTTTCTCGCTTTACTAACTACAGCATCACATTGATGGCTCATGTTCATCTTGTGGTCAGTCATGACCCCCAAGTCCCTTTTGTCCATAGTGCTAGCCTGCATAGCACTGCCGAGCCTATAAGCATGCTGCAGGTTTTTGTTCCAAACATGGAGAACCTTGCATTTTTTGGTGTTAAACACCATCAGGTTCTCATCCACCCATTTCCTGAGCCTGTCAAGATCTGTCTGGATCACCCTCCTATCCTCAGGTGTGGACACTTTACCCCAAGTTTGGTGTCACTGGCGAATTTGACCAGTCCACTTCTGACTCCAATGTGCACATCATTAATGAAGATGTTGAATTAGTATAGGCCCAAGGACAGAGCCTTGAGGGACCCCACTGGTCACAGTGCACCACAATGATTGACTTCTATCAACCACTACCTTCTGGGTCTGACCATGGAGCCAATTCCCTAGCCAGTGGACCATGGTGAAGCTGAGGCTACAATTGGCCAGTTTTGCTAAGAGGTGATCGTGGGATACAAGATCAAAGGCTTTTTTAAAGTTAAGATATACTACATTAATCTCTTTTCCCTTGTCCAGGTGATAGGTCACCTGCTTGTAAAAGGAAATAAGATTGGTCAAGTAAGACCTACCTGCAAGAAACCCATGCCGGTTATCCCTCAGGATGTTGCCATCAGCCAGTCTGTGCCTCTTTTCTAATAATAATAATAATGATAATAATAATCTTTTCTAAGACCTTCCCCAGGATAGAGGTCAGGCTGATGGGTCTGTAGATAGCTGGATCCACTTTCCTCCCTTTCTTGAAGATAGGCACCACGTTGGCCTTCTTCCAATCTTTGGGCACTTCACCAAAGCACCAGGAGTACTCAAAAGTCTGTGCCAGGGGCTGAGCTATGACACTTGCCAGCTCCTTGAGTACCCTGGGGTGTAGACTGTCAGGACCGGCTGACTTGAAGTTATCCAGCCACTCAAGGTGTTCCTTCACAAGGTCAGCATTGATGAAGGTAAGGAATCTCCCTCATCCAGGCCTTGCCATCCCATAATGGGCAGGGGTATCCTTTGGGACTGGTGAAAAACCGATGCAAAGTACCCATTTAGCATGTGGGCTTTTTCCTGGCCATCAGTTGTCAGTTGTCCCAGCTGGTTTAGCAGGGGTCCAATGTTACCCTTGGTTTTCCTCCAGCTCTCCACATATCTAAAAAAGGACTTTTTATTCTCCTTGATACTTGTAGCTAGTTAAAGTTCAGCTGCAGCTTTGGCTTTCCTGGTTCACTCGCTGCAGGTCTGGACCAGTGCAGAATATTCCTCCTTGGATGTGGATCCAGTCCTCCATCTTTTGTAGGTATTTTGTAAGTATTTCTTTTTAGATGCAGGAGGTCTGATAGTTCCCTGCAGAGCCAGGGGGGCTGCTGTGCCCTTTTGCTGCCTTTCCTTTGAGACAGAATAGCCTTTGTTTGTGCATCCAGGATCGCTCCCTTGAGGAGCAAGCACTCTTCCTGAACTCCCCTCCCCTTGGGGTTGTGGTCCCTTAGGGCCTCACTGACAAGCCTCCTGAGCTTGTCAAAGTCAGCTTTCCTGAAGTTTACGACTTTTGTATTGCTGACTGACTTGCCAGCTTTATGGTGGATGGTGAAGGTGATCAGCTTGTAGTCACTGTCACCCTGCTTCCCTTCTGTGGCGGCGACATGCCCCCACAGGGCTTCAAAGGGGTGGAGGTGAACTCCATGGGTCCCAAAACCCTGGAACCCTGGAACCCTGTGGGGAAAACTTACCTTCTGCTGGCCTGGAAGTGCAGGAACCAGGATGACAGCTGCAGCCGCGTGAGCTGGCGTTACATCGGCTGTTTATTCAGCTGTTCCCTGCATGGGGAACAGCTGGAACAATCAAAATGGCTGTTCCAGCTGCTGTGTGGAAGTTTAAAAGCCGGCAGTCCCTGCAGAGAGATGGAGCCAGAGAAAGAAAGAGAAGGTGGGTAGCACCCCAGACATGCTGAGGCTTCTGTGGGGAAGAAGAGCAATACAGCTGGAGCAGCACTGGTGAGCAGGGCAGGGGAAATCTTTGAGCCCCCTGCTGGAGGCAGAGCAGGGGGAACACTTCAGCCCCCTGTAGGAGGCAGAGCAGGGGAAGCACTGCAGCTCCCTGCCAAAGATAGACCAAGGGGAGCGTTCAAGCTTCCTGTAGGAGATAGAGATGGGGCAGCATTTGAGCCCCCTATAGGAGGCTGAGGAAAAGGAGGCGGCTCCATGTCCCTCTCCTCCCCAGGAGAATATTTCTTCTAAGGAAAACAAAAGAAAGTAAAGGAAAAAAAATCAAAGAGCTAGAGAGAGAAGGGTGAGGCATCAAGGTTGGAAGGGCAAGAGCCAACTGAGCCCACTCAGACATGGGTTCCCACCCCTCACCTGAAGCAGGCAGCGAGCAATCCCGTGGGGTTGAAACCACCATCTCACCATCACCTAGCTGGTTGGTGTAGGGGAGGTGGAGCCCTGTGGAACATCGCGCCTAATAATCGTGAGTACTGCCATTGTTGGGAAGCCCTCCCAAGAAGATCACCACTGAACCCCATCTCTAACATCAAAGTCATGGCAGGCAAGTTGAGGGGAGGGGCTACATACCCGACAGGCTATGCTACCCATACGGCCCCAGCGATCACACCTTTGATCACTAGGTCACTGATTAGGTTGTCCCTCATTGCCAGTACGAGGTTGAGCAATGCTCATAGACTTCTTGAATCAGATAGAGCTTATCCACGCAAGTGAGAAAGCTTTGCAACCATTTGGATTTGGCCAAGCTCTCTTCCCACAAGATGTCTGGGTAGTTGAAGTCTCCCATTATAACCATGCACTAGGAGCATGAGTCCTCAGCCAATTCCCTGGTGAACTCCTAATCAAGCTCTTGATCCTGGGTAGGAGGTCTGTAGTAGACTCCCACCATTATGTCCCATGTGCCATGTTGCCCATGGATTTTAACCCAGAGGGTCTGCCATCATCCACCCTGGGCGCTAATATTTGCTTGCAGGGATGCTTAGCTTTCCTTGACATAGACGGCTACACACCCATCCCTTTTATCCACTTGCTCTATCCTTTACAGGGTATAGTCATCTATACCTGTGGCCCCATCATGGGTGGAGTCCAACCAGGTCTCCATTATCCCTACGACATTGTATTTATTTGTGTTAAGCAGGTGGACAAGTTCCTCCTGTTTATTCCCCAAGCTCCTGGCATTTGTGTATAGGCAGCCAAGTGTCCCCTTGGGGGCCCTTGCTTTGCCTACAGATCATTCCAGGGCTGGGGCAGGGGTGGGCTCCCTTAAATGCTTAGGCTTACTGACTTTGCAAAGATTGCTCAGCAGCCCAGCAGTGGTAGTCCCCCCATCCCCTGGTGGGTGTAATTTAAAGCCCGGTGGAGCAGGTCACCCAGTCTGGCTGAGAAGAGCCTCCTCCCCAGTGGAGAGAGGTGGAGGCTGTCCCTTCCCAGCAGCTCACTGCCTTTCTCACCAAAGAGTGGACTGTGGTTATGTAAGCTGAAACCGAAGCCTTCACAATGGCATGAGCACCACAGTCTTTGGTTTACTACCTTGATCTTCCTTTCCCTCCTCAGCCTGTAGCCTGAGACTGGGAGGATCGAGGAAAACACCACCTGTGCCCCCAACCCCTTAATCCCTGCTCCCAAATCCCTGTAGCAATTCATGACTCAGATAGGATTGCTCCTTGCTCATTCAAGCCCACATGGATAAGGAGAATAGGGTAGTGTTCAGTGGGCCGGAGGAGCTTAGAGATCCTCTCCACAAGGTCTTGGATATGGGCTTCTGGGAAGCAGCAGACTTCCCAGGCTAAGAGGTTGGGGCCTCAGTCCTCCTCAGGATGGAGTCGCCCTTGACAAGCACTTTGTGTTTTGTCTTTGGGAGAGCAGAGGCAGTAGCTACAGTTGAGCCTATGTTGCCTACAGGGGTTGGAAGCTTAGCAGGGTCTGCTGGGGCTGCAAGAGGTTCCTACCTGTTGCAAAGCTGTAGTGGGGTGGGGACGTTGATGTGGTGGGCCTTGGGGCCCTTGACCACCTTGGTCCAACCCCTTGGCTAGACATAATGGGAGGTCCCAGAGTCCTCCCTTGTCCTGGAAGGTAACCTTGATCTACCCTCCACCTCCAGGGTGTAAAGGGCCTGGCAGTAGGAGTCTGTCTCCTGCTCACCATCCCTGATGGCACACAGTCTCTGGGCTGTGGCCTGGAGCTCCTGTAGCTGTGCACCAGAGACCCCAAAAGGGCGCAGACCTCACAAGGGGAGGTAGCCATGCTCCTGGACCCCAGAGCCTGAAAAAGTGGCAGGCAGCCCCTGCAGATGAAAGCCAGAGGCTCTGTCTGTGTGGAGCCTGGAACCATAGGTTCCATCTGGGTGGAGGCCTCTGAGGTGCCAGAGGGGGAGGCCGCAGGCTCCGAGGGGACCCGTGGGGTGCAGCGCATACCAATCTGCATTTTACCAGTGGTAGTCTGGCTACTACTGTGACTACTTACCCTGAGGTGCACTGGCAGGGTCGTGGGCCCTCCCACTCACCCTCCTGCATAAATTCCTGCGCTAACTTGCATGCCAGGAAATTAAGCGCACCTGTTTGCATAACCTGTTTGTGAGGCTCCAGTCATTTTTAAACTGTGTGTATGCACAGAAGGGCTTGCTGATGGTGCTGCTCTAGGGCCTGGGGGGGTCCCTGCCCCATGGAAGAAGGGGACAAGTGAGTACCCCCCACTTTGCCCTGAGTGGGACTGGTCACATGGCTCCCTGGGGGCTGGGCAAAGTAGGAGCGGGGGTGGGTGTCCCTCCTCATCTCCAACTCTGCTGCCTCGCAGCTGTTTGGGGTTGGGGTCCCTCCCTCCCTGCTGTGGGCCCCACCTACCTCTGGCTGAGCTAGGGGTCTGGGTCGGGGTCTCACTGGTGGGTCCTGGGGGTCCCTGGGCTCAATAGGGGCACAACAGGCTTCTGCCTGAGCATCTCACGCTGGAGCCAGGGACAAACTGAACAGGGACAAATATATCTTCTGCACTGAAAATTCTGAAAAACAGTACTCAGTTAGATGCTTTTTGTGTTTCCAGTAGGATATGGGGTGAGACTATTAAATTTACTCCCAATATGTTATCAAACAATTATCCTATAGTGGTAGTTTTCAAGACCCTACTGACCTGTTGTGGCAGGGCACCTTTGATGCCTGCCACTTCAAGAGGCTTAAGCAGGATGTGGAGCAGCCATCAGGTGTGGTAACAAGGTAGGCAAATGACTGCAAAAGGGCTGTTGGATTGGAGGATGGGGCTAGGCAGCTTCAGTATAAACCCAGGCCCTCAGAGCTAAGCAGGCAGTTGCTGCAAGAAGCCAGAGAGGTAATATCACTCAGCCAGAGCTGCTGCTCTCAGAAAACCTGGAGGTTAAGTGTAGGAACTATGGGGATGGAGGAGGTTCCTGGTCCTGGGGAATGACCTAAAATGACACCTTGCTAGCGTTGAATGGTGTGGTGGGGCTTCCTGTGGTAGGGTGCTCCCCAGGAAATTCCACATCAGTAGCCTAGTGTAAGGCGAGTACGGGGCACTGTATGGCCTCTGCCCACATGACCTGGTGTGTTACTTCATAGATGGGACAGGTGAGGGGTCCAGGCATGTCATCAGAGGCCTGAAGTCCAAGTGGTATAAGGCCTAGTAGCCCCAGTGAGGGGATGGTGTAGTGGCCACAGTGAAGGGGCATGTGTGACTAGGCCCCATACAGTAGGGTCTACATGGGCAAGCCTGAAGGATTGTGCATAGACTGGCATTAGAGATCGAGTGAGTTGTATTTGAAGAAGTCCAAGACCCGTATGAGAAGGAGAAGGTTACCTGCTCAAGAACGTATCCAGGAAATCCTTGACTGGTCAATGCTGGAGCCAGGACCAGAACAGTCAAAGGGAAAGGATGCCTATAATGAGGCATAGCCAGAGCCAGGGGCCTGGAGTTCTGACTGACCTAGAGGTGAGGCCAGGGCCTGTATGGCCAAAGTTCCCAGAGGGGGTCATTTCTGAGAGGTAAACTGTTCTAGGGAGTTTGCAGCCCCATATGTTGTGAGCCAACATATGGACTGGCTGCATGATGGTTCCCTGTCATACCTGTCCTTTATTTGAAATGGGAAACTAGATGTAAAAGTAAGTTAAGCTTGGAGAAAAGATCCCAGAAATAGTTGTGATTTCCTCTCCTTTCTGTGTCATATAAATTTTTGTTTTGATGTTAATTTTCTGATGAGTGATTCTAGGTGTTAAAGCTTCTATATTCCATTATTGATTTCCTGTTTTCTGGCCACCTCTACATGAAATGCTTACTGTGCAGTAGCTCATTATTACTGTACAGTAGCATTGCGTGACACAACACTACTGAACAGTAGTAATGAGCTACTGAGCAGTCGGTGTCACCAAAAAGCCATTCAGGAATGCTACCGCACAGTAACTCTGGTTATTGTGCAGTCATTTAGTACTTGTGTATTCAACTACTAAATGACTGCATAGTAATAAGTGCTCAGTCAGTGTATCATGTAGACATGGCTGCTAGTTCCCCAATATACCTCTTCTTGGTTTACTGAATACTTTACATGTGTGACCCTCTAGTCCATTATGGCCCTACCTATATAAGTGTTCCTACCAACCTGTGTTCTGAGTAAGGCTAGCAAAAGAGACTATGGCATGGAGGAATGGCAGACAATATTTAATAACACGTTTGTGTAGTCTTTTTGACTCTCTGTGGGAGCCTCCTGCTGCGATGGCCTGAACAAGCTTCTGCAGATATGACTGAATCTTTGTTTTTCCCTTTGACTCATTCTGACAGCTAGTGGAAAGGTGTCATCTATACTTGCAGGGGGTGCATAGCATTTAGTGTGTATAAAGCCTAAAGTAGAAACAGCTACTATTTTGATTTATTTCCACTGCAGATTTCATGTAACAGCATGGCAAATGTCATATCAGACACACTCAAGCTGTCTTTCAAATCCCTTCTGGCCCTAAATATATTTTTTTATCTCTGTTTCAGTTTTGGACTCCTGGTCCTTAGAAAAATGGGCTTGGAGCCTCAGTTGGGGTAAGTTATCACAGTTCCCCCTGAAGAGCAGGGGGAAGGAAGCAGATAAATATGCCTGGTTAGCAAAACTTATTTGACCACTTAACAGAGCAAAGCATTAGTAGTTCACATTATAGTACTCTGTGAGGCTGCTCCATCAAGAAGACATTTCATATTTAAGAGATACTTTGTCAGAGGTAAGGTGGAAGTTTCATAACATACCAAAAGATATAACTTTTTAGGTATGGGTATTCTCAGCTCTACAAACCCCACCAATATAGGAGAAAATCACATCAGGAAAATTGGTATTATTTACTTCAAGTAGCTTTTATTTGTACTGGTATTATTTACTTTAAGTTGCTCTTAGTTTTACTGGGGGAGGGGGTTGGGGGGGGAGGAAAAAGGTCATATGAATAATTTCCAGAAGTTAAACTAATTATTTTGGGAAATCAACATGTCCCATATGTGCCGTGTTATCTAGGTCATTATTTTATAGTGTCTGATAGAGAGAAATGGAATAAAGTGATGTGACATAGAAACAAAGGAAATGAAGACAATTTATTTTCTCTGGGTGTTTGAAATTGGGCATCTCTTTAATTGGGCATGTATGGCTAGGTACAGATATTCAAACAGAGGCAGAATATATCTTAGTTACAAGGTTTTTTGCAAGTGGCATAACTTAGATTAGTAGCAAACAAAACATACATTTGCCCCTTCATGGGGGGCAGAGGGGCAAATCTTAGACTGGGTTCTCGCATTTTTAAACCAGTCCATATGTGCCAAATATCTGTTCTGTTATGTGTATAGACCTGTTCCCAATTACTTATACTGGTAAAAGTGCAGTACCTGTACTTGCTTGTCTAGCTATTTGTGATTCTGAGATAAAGGACAATACAAGAACTACAAAAGGGTTTTCAATTTTTTTTTGTTTTGAGAACTTGATTCAATGTTTACATTTGAACTTGGATTCAGACATCAATATAGCATCATCTTATGTAGAAGTTTGAAGCCCTAAGGAAATCTTTTTTTTTCACCAAGTGCTAAAGAAAAAATCAGTGCTCCTCTTTTTAATAGGATAAGTATTGTTTTATGGCCATTGAATGATAACATACAGGACTCATTTTGTTTCCTGCTTATAGGATTGTAATAAGAAGTAAACACTTGCAGCTTATTTCTAATTTCAGATATACAGGTGCATACGAGTAGGCAGAAACCCCCCTCATATTCTTTGGCCCACATGTTCATAGTAGCTAGTTTTAAATGGCAGATACTTTGAAAAATCTAGACCTAAGGTCCAGTTCACCCTTTAAGGTAAGGGCTGCATGCCTAACATTAGTACAGAGCCCTGAAAGTTTCCTATCAACAGTGTGAATAGAAATAAAAAATACGTATTTTCAGTGATACAAATTTAGGGCTTTCATGTATGTTTAAGCAAATTCAAAGATTCATATTTGTAGACAACATGCAGACAAACTGGCAAAACATTCAGTACTTAATTCAGCAGAGCTACATACATGTGGCTCACTTGCATGATTTTTTTTCAGGATCAAGCCCTATATTACCATTAACATTTTACTTGTTTGATTTTTGGCTTGTTGTTCCTGCAGTAGATATGGCCCATGTTGCAAGGAGAAAAGAAATCCACCCACTTTTCTTTAGAGTAATTATCACAACATCTGTTTAGAAATGGGCAATATTTAATATGTTTGGGAAACAATTAGTAGGTATTTACCACACAAATTAATTTATAAAGCCTGCTATTTACAGTATTGACATGCAGTCTAATTAGTTGGCTTTAAAAAAATTACCTTTTTTTAGAATCAGATGTTCATAATGAAATGACACATCTGGAAATCAAGGCTCTCAATTCATTCATAAAAGAGGTATAGCTCAGAACCTGTCTCTGTAGGTTTTCTCTCAATGGCCTGCCAGTGTTCCCCAGCCCTTACCTTAAAGGGTGAACTGGACCTTGGGTCTAGATTTTTCAAAGTATCTAGGCATTAATTTGCATCAAAAGCAAGAGTTTTGAGAAACTGGACAAGTAAAATTAGGAATGGTATGAGATATTAAAAACACTAATAGTTTTCAGGAGGCTAACAAACCAGCACAAGGAGCTAATGGCATTTAGTCACATGAATGAATATTATTTTGTGACATAGCCATAGTAGGTTAGACACAGAAGTCTCCATTTTCCAACACAAGTTGTTGATATTAAATTATTCTAGTTATAATAAACATATTAATATTTTAAAAAATAAAACCCAAATAAAGCAAATGCTTCCCTTTCATCTGTTCCCATTTTATTTCTGTTTCGTTTTGACGTTTTTCATATGTAACCATTGGAATGGAGGTTGCAGACTAGAGTGGGTGTGTCTACATGACACACTAACTGTGCAGTAGTCGAATAATACTGCATAGCAGTGTGTCACAGCACCAACACTGCTAATACTCCACTGCTAAGTATGATTAAGCTACTGCTCTGTAGTATTACTTAAAAGGCATTTGCCAGTGCTACTGAGCAGTAGCTCTGGTTATGGCACATTTATTTAGTGCTTGATTATACAAGTACAAAATAAATGCTCAGTAACCACTGCACAGTAGCATTGTGTATAGGTGTGCTGACTAAGTCAGGAATTCACCAATGAAATGTGCTTCTTGGCAGGAAAGGTTGTATGTGAAAACTGATTTTTCATATATCAGTTTGTTCCAGTTTCAACAAGGGTGGGATCATTAGGGAGAGAAACAGACAGACCTCAGCTTCTCCAAAACAGCCAATAGCCCACTGTTAAGTGGACTCTGAGAAAAAATCAAAGTTCAAGTCTTTGCTTTCCCCAGCTTGCAGTAGGGACTTGACTTTTGCTATCCTGCATGCTGGATTATTCTAGAGTGAAGCTTGTCCATTCTTTCCTATTGTTGTTGTTCCACTGTGAAGAAATAACAAATAAATAAATTTCCCTCGGATAAAAGAGAATGATTCCCTATTCTGGGGGTTATGGCACTCAAGAAGATTAGTGGAGGTGATTGGACAGAGGTACAAGATTCAACCTCTTCCTCTGTCAATACTTATTTAAAAAGTGGCATAGTTCCAAGAGAAGAGGCTAAGACCCAGCCTAGAATAGAAAGTCAGGAGACATACCTGGGCTGTAGGAAACTCAGGTTCAATTCTCTGATTGACAGCAGGAAGAACTGAGACTTAAATTTTGGTTTCCTGCCCTTGGACTAAGTATCCTAACCTCCTAGCTGTTGATTATTTAGAGACAGAGGGGTAAGGGCTTACTAGACTTGCATAAGACCTTCTGAGAAAACTCTTGGTTCCTAATCTGATCCTGATGTGCCTACATGCCCTGTTATCTGCAGGCAGTTGATCTGTCTTCTATAAGATCAGCCATTCAGTCAATTTTGGCCACTGAATATTTCACCAGCTTGCAGTTATGTCTGGGTTCTTAATGTCAAGAGCTGTTCTGATGCCTGTATTTTCCTACTGGATTTTATCCTTATCCTGACTTTAGCTTGCTGCTGATCATTTCCAGTTCTCAGCTTGGTTTCTGTCATCTACCTGGCTCCTACTTTGGGGGGTCTTTAACACAAAGCTAGACAAACACCTTTCTGGGGTCATTTGACCCTAGTACTCTTTCCTGCCATGGCAGGGGGTCAGACTTGATGATCTGCTCCGGTCCCTTCTGACTCTACCAACTATGAAACTATCTGGGGGTGTCATCGTTGTTTTCCATGCTGATGTATTGTCAGTGTTGTTTCATAGGGTTCCCACTACAGGTTGTGACCCTATGAAAGGGTAGTTTGCCACTTACCAAATCAGCAGTCAGAGTTACCAGTGCAGTCTGGAGTTATTGGTCTTGTCATTGCTGTTGCCCAAATCAGGTGTTATCGATGTGTTGTCAGTGTTGTAGTCCCAGGAACTGCAGTGTCTACAAGTCAAATCCAGGAGATCCCAATGCTAATTTTGTCTTAAAGAATTACCACAGGCTTGGTTCAGTGGCAAGGATTCAGCTACTTTTATTGTCTACAAGCACAGCCTAACACACTGTGGTTCAACAAGTATGTCATACCAAATCTAAGGCATGTGTACCTGTAACAAGATAGTCAGCATAGGACTATGCAGGCTCCCCCAGGCCACTACAAAGTTCCCCTGATTTCCAGTTCTCCTGGCATACACTGATCAAAACAATTTACGTATTGCATTCCATCTGTATTGGGAACATCTCAAGCCATCCTGTACTAGAGGCTTGTTTCACATTCTGACCTAAATGTTCCTGTTTGAGCCTTATCATCCTGGTACTGGACAATCCTATTTTGTACTATCAGCTTTCCCAACCATCTCTTGGCAAAAGTACATATCTGGTCCACATGCTAAGTTTTGTTTATATCAAGAGTGCATGCATCAGCCCACTCTGGTATTACCTGCCAACTATGTGTTCTTGGGGAACCCTGGCACAGTACCCAGCCTGTCTGACTCATGAGGGACTCACACCCTCCCTCCCCCACCTCTGCCTGAACTGGAACTGATCAGAGGAAGGACTTATAAAAGGCAATGAAGATGCAGTGGGAGATAGTCCTAAACCCCTCTGGACAAGGGTGATAGGAGTATGGCAATTCCCCTAGTCTTACATAAAAGATGGGACAGGGAGGTATCTCCATTAGCATTCAGAGTGGAGAACAGATTCCAAGGCAAGGACTGCACTGAACTCTGGGACCAGAGAAGCAGAAGAGCACTTCATGATGGGGGAATCTCTACTCCAAATGCTAATCAACCCATGCTTGCACACACCCAGCTCAGAATTTATCAGACCACCGGAGTGGTCAGATTTATCAGACCACCAGAATGATGACTACTTTATTGGTACCCAAAACACTAAATCTGCCTGTTTCCATTGTGAGCTCCCCCAGAGTAACAGCTGCCCATAGCCAAGAATGATCAGCTCCTTTCTCCAGAATAACAAAACAATTGTGGTACACCCCCTTGAGCCATCATTTACCCATAAATAAACCTAGTGTTCTCCCTTGAACCATTGTTATTTCCCTACAAAAAAACCCTATCCAAGGTCAAGTTTCTGTTTTGGTGCTTGTATCCAAATGCTGCACCAGTTTCACTGGAACTTCACCTCCTCCTTTTCTGCCTGGAATACCTTCACTGATAGTGCTGGGGGCTCTGCCTGTCTCAGGCTCTCTGGACCTGAAACTGAACAGCTTGTCTGCAAGCTCCAACAGACACCTGGAACCTCGACCACTTTAAGCTTCACAGAGTGGTGAGATCCCAACTCTCTCTCTCTCTCTCTCTCTCTCTCTCTCTCTCTCTCTTTAAGCCCACTTTCTAAGCCTCAGACTTGATTTAATCTCTCTCTCCTTCTCTCTTACACTAGGTATTACTTTATAAACCTGACTTTTGTTGATTAGACTTGAGCTAGATTTCCCAAAATACCCAATTGAAGTCATGTAATACTGTAACTGTTTTGTTTGTTTTTCCTTGAATGGTTATTACTGCTGGTATCATCGTCACTTTCATATACCTGGTAATAAAATAACTTGTATAGTCAAGCTGGTTGCCATACTTTCTTTCTGAACCTCCCTTATTCTTTCTTTTCCTCGACCCACCCCACCTCCATTTGCTCTGCAGCAATGCTTCTTTTACCTAAGCCAAAGATCCCTGTAAAGTCCAAAACTTCTGTGAGGTCTGCTCATCAAGGGAGTTACTATCAGAACAATTGGGACCAGAAATTGGTAAGTGCTGAACCATGGCATAGAAGGGTGTCAGCTTGTAAATCCTAGTAACCCTGCCCACTCAGACATGCTCTGTTAACCTGTGTACCTGTGTCTGACTGCATTTTATTATTGCCCTTCTGAACTAAGTTCTCTGCTGAGTCTGTGGCATATGAAACTAAACCCTGCAAGGTAGCTCCATTGAGGATGAGGACTTGTAGAAGGGAGAGAGAAGTCATAAAAACTGTATTTTATTATTAAAGATAACACCTTGGGTAACTACAATTAAATACCTCATTTTAGGGTTTGTTTTTTTTTAATCCAATGAGTTCTTTTTCACTTCAGCTCACAGTCAACCTTGTTCCTAGAGCTATTATGTTTGGATTATGTTTGGATTATGTTTGGGAGAAAAGTCTATCTTAAGCCAAATATATATTTTTTATCTTTTAAATTATTGAAATGTTTCCATTTCTTTTGTAGCTCATGAAAGCCTTTCCCATCCACAATACTTAAACTGATAAAGTCAGTATAAGAATTTTAAATTTACCTGCATCTTATTTTTGCAATAAATTAATAGAAACAATATTTGTTATTAAATATTCATTATAAAAAGTGGATGACATGCAAAACAAACTGAAAAAGGTTTTTTCATTTTCTTTTCTTTTTAAAACTGGTATGGAAGGACACATTTGGCTACTCAGTTGGCCATTAATAATTCAAATAAAATTGCACTGAAGGGAATCATTTTAGGAAGTAGGGTTAATTACCAAATGACAAGTTCACAAGCATAAAAACTGCAAGATAAGTTATATACCTCAATGTATACATTTATTATATAAAAAGCAAATTGTGCAGTTCCGAAGCAGCTGACCAAATATGCTGGAAGGCATCAATGCTAAACTTAAAGTAACCCACTTTGGTATGGTGTGTTCAGTGAGATCAATGAACCAATGAAATATTCCTCCTGTCCAATTAGGACCTCGTTACCTATATGTTACAAGGTTCAGGACCTACTATTCTTACGTCATTACAAAAAAGCACTGTAAGTCATATGTGGTCCATCTGCTTCTTTGCATTTGATAAGCAGTGTTCACTTATTCAAGGCTGTGTTGTCTTTTTGTTGTTACTTGTGTAGCCACTCGCTTTATTTATTGTGCATTCTTTAAAACGGGCTTTGAAGACCATGTGACTTTTATCATGGGCTTTCCAAAGGCACTCATAATAGTATATGAGTTCTTCGCAGGCATTACTTTCAGAGCGCCCCTTTGATATAAGGCCATATTAGGGAACTGAAGCACAGAGATATTAAATTCAATACTATTAGTTTGGGCCATGTAACAGGAGTAACCAAAGATCTGATTTTTAAGAGTATTTGTATGGCCCCTCATACGTTCAAAACACAGCTCTCATTGATTTCATTTGCAGCTGTGAGCACTCAGCACTTCTATAAAAACAGATCCAAGTTAATCATCCAGAAAACGAAGAAAGCACAATTAGTGGCTGCCTGTAAAAAATGTGATGCCTGTGACTTGCATAGCATCATGCAGGAACCCTGGAAAACTACATTCCATCAGTACCACCTTTCTTGACAAGTCACTTAAAACATTTTATATGTGTCCACCTGTGCTGGCCTTAGATGGCTAAATGCAATGTAGGTGCATAACAGACAGTAGCATGGCTAAGGTGGGCTGACTCAGGCAGCAGCCCCTGTTACCAGGTTGCATGAGCAGGGGAATGGAAAAACATCAGATAACACCATGGCCATGAAATAATGTAAGCAACACTATGGCAGTAGGAAGTAGACAGTGTCCCCATGTGTTGCTTCCCAGAGGAATCAGAGCTGCCTTGTTACGCCTCTGATAGCAGAAGTAGAATTTTGTCTTAACTTTTGTATTCTTCACTTTCTGGGTGGCTTAATCTTGGAGTCTGAAGAGCTGCAACTAAAGAAAATACCAACTGTGTTCTGAATACACGAAGTATCGTGTAAAGCTAGACACTAAAAATTTAGTTTGTCCTCATCTCAAATTCAACGCTGCAACTACTGAACTATTGGAAACTATTGAACTTTCTCTCTCTGTGCCTCAGGCTCCATGTGGGACATCGAGGTAATACAACACTCTGCCCTCAGAGGGGTGTGAAGAAGTTTAATGAATATTTGTGAAGCACTCTGACACTATAGTGATAAACACCATAGGCTGGGGGTTAGAATCCCATGAACAAATTCTGTCTTCAAAGCAGTTATGTACTGAATGAGGCAAAACTACAACAAAAAATATAGTATGTGGTTAGGTAATTGTAGATCTTCTCATAATGCATTTGTGCAAAGGTCCAAATTACTGCTGTACAGGAAACCTTAATTCTGAATACTTGTCCTTATAACTTTTAATAACATCTTTATTATGTGTGTAGTTGATGGCTTGAAAATGGTATTTCGAGGTTTGTTTTTGGGAAATGGCTTGTAGGTAAAAGATATATGCATTAGAATAATGGCCCAGGGCAACAGCAAGGGTTAATTGATTTCTAAAGCCTTGGTTCTCACATCATTTCATAGCCTTCAAGGCAGACAGGGTGTCTAACACAGGCAAGCAAGAAGGCCAATGGATATACACCTAGCCTGGGAAATTGTGGGCATATACCACACTGTTCCATAACATGAGATATGGTGGCACCAGACAACAAGGTCCAAGAGTGAGTGGCCTGAGAGTTCCGGTTTTGGGGGAACAGACCAAATTAGGAGAAGACCTGGAAAGCCCAAATAAGGATGTGTGTATCTACTGAAAAACAAAGGTTTGTAAAACAAAGGAATATGCTGATATGACAGAACAGTCCTAGGAAGTTGAAAGTTGGTTCCAGATCCTAGCTGCCCGGACAGTGAAGTAGTGCCTCTTGATGTCTAATCTGAATTTACCCTCTGCCAGCTTGTGACCATTATTTCTAGTCACTTCTGGTAGTGTTTGGGGGAATTCCCCCAATGCCTGCTGGTCCCCTCTGACTAGTTTGTAACAGGCCACTAGATCCCGCCTCAGCCTTCTCTTGTGGAGGCTGAACAGGTTCAGGTCCCATAGCCTCTCCTCGTAGTGCCTGCCCTGCTGCCCCCTGATCATGTGCATGACCCTCCTCTGGACCCTCTCCATATTGTCCACATCCCACTTGAAGTGCGGCGCCCAGAACTGGATGCTGTACTCCAGCTGCGGCCTGACCAGAGCCGCATAGAGGGGGAGGATCACCTCCTTGGACCTGCTTAAGTTGCATCTGTGGATGCATGACAAGGTGTGGTTGGCCTTCCTGACTGCATCCCCATACTGCCTGCCCATGTTCATCTTGGCATCAGTGATGACTCCCAGATCTTTTTCTGCCTCTGCACTGATGAGAAGGGAGTTCCCCAGCCTGTAGGTATGGTGCTGGTTCTTCCTCCCTAGGGTCATCACCTTGCACTTGTCAGTGTTGAATCCCATCCTGTTCTCATCTGCCCACCCCTGTAACCTGTCTAGGTCTGATTGTAGCCATCAGCAAATTTGAACAAGGGACCAGCAGACACTGGGTGTTCCCCTGAGCACTACTAGGAGTGACTAGAAATAATGGTCACTAGTTGGCAGAGGGTAAATTCAGATTAGACATCAGGAAGCACTATTTCACTGTCAGGGTAACTAGGATCTAGAACCAACTTCCAAGCGAAGTGGTGCTGGCTCTTACCTTGGGGGTCTTTAAGACAAGGCTAGACAATCACCTTGCTGGGGTCATTTGACCCCAGTACTCTTTCTTGCCATGGCAGGGAGTCAGACTTGATGATCTGCTCAGGTACCTTCTGACTCTACTAACTATGAAACTATGAAACATGGATAGTGTAACAACCACAGCAAGACCAATAAGCTATAGCCACGGATAGAAGGTCATCAGAAGGGGAAAAGACTACAAAAAAGGGGACTTTGGAGCAGCAAAGGGTTCCCGAAAGGGGAACCCAAGGCACCATGGACAGAGAACATACCACCAGCCCATAACGTCCACCCCACTGGAGGTGAGAGAGTGGGTCTCTGTCTCCAACATCTAGGCTGCTGACATCTGACATTCAAGAGAAACTCACAGTGCAGCTCACATCCTGGCCAGATGTACCTTGACTGATGACAGCCCTAGGACTGGTAGATGTATAGAATTGCTTGTATTATTCTTTTCTGTTATCACTGTGTATCAATACATTTGCCTATTATCGGATGGAAAGGTCATAGAATTATAGACTAGAAAGACCAGAAGGGACCTCTGAGATCTACAAGTCTAGTCCCCTGCCATGGGCAGGAGGTAAATGCGCTCAAACAAGCTCGACAACATGCAGCCTCCTCTTGAACGCCTCCAGGGATGGTGACTGCATCACCTCTGCTGGGAGTGTGTAGATACCCTTACAGAAAATAAGTTTTTCTTTATGCCTAGCATATTTTTTTTCTCAACTAGCTTGTGCCTTGGTCCTTGGCTTCCCAAAGGGTGCCTTTCTGAAGAGTTGTTCCCATAGACCTTGGTAGTCTCACTTGACATACTTGTAGGCAGCTCTCAGTCTTCTCTTAATCAGATTGAACAAACCCAGTTCCCAGAGTCTCTCCTCATAGGGCCTATCCTCCAGGCTCCTAATCATATGAATTGCCCTTCTGTGTCCCCTTTTGAATTTATACACCTCCTTCTTGAAGTGTGGTGCCCAGAATTTGGCACAATAATCCAGCTGTGGCCTCACCAGTGCTGAATAGCACCTCTCTAGCTCTATTGGCAACACATCGGCTGATGCATGCCAGAGTTCTATTTGCCCACACTGTTGGCTCATATTCATCCTGTAGTCGATTGTCGCCTCCAGATCTCTTTCAAATGTGGTGTCAGCCAGTGGTCCACCACCCCTCAGATAGTTATAGTGAAGGTTCTTCCTACCCAGATGAAGGACCTGACACTTGTCCCTGTTGAACTTCATTTGATTACATTCAGCCCATAGGACCAGTCTGTCAAAGTCATCCTGGATCCTAACCATGTCCTCAGATGTGACTGAATTTCCCCACAGCTTGGTGTCATCTGTAAACTTCATCACTGAGCTTTCCACTCCTTTATCCAAGCCATTGATAAAAATTAAAGAGGATGGGCCCAAGCACTGATCCTTGGGGGACACCACTGGAGATAGTCCTCCAGGATGAGGCCATCCTATTGAGTAGAAATCTCTGGGATTAGCCTCTGAGCCAGTTGCCAACCCACCTCACTGTAAAATGGTCTAGGCCAGTACCCTCCAACTTAATTGAGAGAATCTCAAGGGAAACAGTATTAAAAGCCTTGCTGAAGTCTAGGTAGGTGATGTCAACTTCATGTCCTATGTCCAGCTAAGAAATTACCTGGTCATAAAAGGACACTAGGTATGTTAGACATGACCTGCACTCAACAAAGCCATGCTGGTTGCTTTTTAATACCCCACCCCACACTTGCCTATATATAAGTGTGGAGGCTGCTCCAATGCACTGTAGTTACAGCTCATCAGAGTAGACTCAATTAATCAAGTCTTCTGGAGTGTGGTAATTACAGCACTCCAGCCAGCCTCTGCATCTCATGTTTCAGTGTCCTCATGTTTCAAAACAATGGCTGGGACACTTTAACTAAAACTGATTGAATGAGTTTTAGTTCAAGTGCCTCCACAACCATTTTGAAGCATCACATGATGCTGTGGTGCTTTATTTAGAATGGATCTCAGAGCTTCTCTAATTAATGTGCCCTCCACTTCACCCCTGGAGCATGTGTAAAAGTCCCCTTTAGATATAGTAGGGAAGGCAGTTCAAAGAAATCCACAAAAGGTCTATAATTTTGTGTTGGTCTTTATTTCCTGTGGGAATACAATCCAGAGTCCAAATTTTGTCTGCAGAGCTTGTGTGTGTGCCAGAACAAATCCCTTGTGGCAATGAAGAGCAGTAACCAGTTCAGAGCAGAATTTACATTAATGGAAGAGTCTGTCAGAGGACTGACAATATCATAGGCTACATGCAGACATAGGAAAATGCATAACCCTATACATTCTCCCCAAAAGGAGAATTTCCAGTAACATCATACCTTCATGTTCCAGCTCATTGTTAATTGCAACTGAGAGCTGATACTGGTTGGATTAACAGTGTAGTAATTTTGGCTCAGGAGCTAAAACATGTACAAAAAATAAATTCTTATGTCAGAGTACTAAACAGATGTAGGAAAGTGACTTTCTCCAAACAAAGAGGCAGTGGTGATGGTTTAGAAACGGGAAGTCTCTCATAAATGTTATGCACTTCTTTTGGTGTTATTACTGTTAATATATGAAGGAGGTACCTTAAGGACTTGTGGTGGAAGCCTGGACCAACTTTTCATTCTCCATGCTGCTGTGTACCTCCTACTTGGTATCCACCACAGAAGTAATGGCTCTTTATTCAATGATGCATACAGGGTTTTTTAAATAGATACTCAAAAATATAATTGAATACACTTCCAAATTACACCAAATTAAGAATAAAAAACCAAAAATTATATTTTGTATTTTCAATCTCACTGTTATTGGATGAGTACAACCCAAGATAGAACAACGATGGTAATAATGTTCTCAGGCTGACTACGGAAATTTATACTTTTCTCAATTCTGAAGAATTCAGTTTATTTTATTTTTCATAGTGTAATGCCAAAGATGTTTCTTTCAGAGATAAATAGAACTGAAAACTCTTATTGACCTTAAGAACTAAAACAATTGTAGTTGGAACCACTATGTTAAAACTAGCTAAGTAGAACAGAATGAACAGTCAGATTTTGCCATGAAAAGACAAATAAACACATATAAAGGACAGTATTTACATATGATTAAAGGTCAAGAGGAAAGGTGCCATAAATAAAGATCTGACAGGTCAAAAAATTGATTTCTCTCTGTCCAACAGGCAGCCCGATGTAGTTCAGCTGTAAGGGTCAGCCCTATGAAGCATGATGAACAGGGACCTGGTTTTCTCTGATTTAAAAAAAAAGTCCCCAATTTTCGGATTTTAAAAAGCAACCCAAAATCCACATTTTTCTGTGATTTAAATGAAACACCACTATATAAAAATGTATATAAATTAGTGGTGTTTTATTTTAATCATGGAAATATGAATTTTGGGTTATTTTTTTAAATCCCCAAGTAGGGGATTTTTTTAATGACAGATCTCTGATGATGAGAGACAGTGAGTGCCATGAAAAAAAAAATCCACAACTCCATTAATATTCAGTTGCACTTCTAAATGAATTTCATTCAAATATGTTTGTGTAATATTTGAATAAGTGAATTTCCTGCTAGAAATATTTGTAGAAATAAGCTATTATAAACACATATCCCAGCATATTCATAAAACTATGTTTAACATCTTGATAAGAGAAAATGAATTCTAAGAGTTGTGATCACCCAGTCAGGGAATAGATGCATTCCATGTGACCAGCTATTTATGGAACAATAAACCTAATGAAGCCATCATGAGTATGTCATTTTTTCTGTTATTAATTGACCACTAGTAAGTCACTGATATGACCCAAGGGAAAAAACTGGAGGGAAAAAAGAACAATTTCAACAAAATTGAAAACTCCCTTTTTATTGTTGAGAGTCAGTTAATTTTTTTTGTGAGCAAATGTCCACATTAGTAAATGAAAACCAAACCCCAAGTATTTACCATACAATTACAGTATCTCCTTTAGTTGTATTGTCCTTCTGTATTCCACCTACAGTTGTGCACACCCTATGTCCAGAAGGTAAGAGCCTTTTGAATTTCCCCAGTGTCTAGTGGGGCCATGTCAGTGCCCTGTAGCCAGTGATATACCCTGTTCATTGATTGGTTCTTATCATCTTTAACAGTGAGACACCACTGACACTATTTGCATTGTTGCATGCTATGCAATTGCCTTGATTGCCTTCAGTGCCTTCAGTTAATAGTATTCTTTAAAATGGATGAAGAAATCCTGTGAAGGAAGTATTCCAGCACAGAGGAGGGGAGAGGATTCTTTGTGATAGACCTGAAATCCTGAGGATTTCATGTAGTACTGTATTCATGTAGTATTATTCCAGTTCATGAAGTATTTTTATATTAAGTAGGACATTGCTGAAGACAATATAGTCCCTAAACATCCTTTTCAGGACCCTGGACAGAAGCAATTAACTGCAATATAGACTGGATCCAGCTTCTCTCAGAGGCTCCTGCATTTAGGTATCTCAGTGCTTAAGATCCAGGGACCAGATCCTAATCTATCTATTTGTTACTTAAGTGTGATTTTATTCAATTCTGCTTGCATCCCTGAGAAAACAATAGTGCATCTATTTTTGTAACACTATTTTCTTAGATTTAATTTAATAAAATAGATAAAAATCTAACCCCCCCTGCACAAAAATCACCCCACCAGTTTGACCTACATGCACAAAGAATATTTTACAAAAAAGACAGTGCCAAATTGTCCAAGAATTATTTATATAAAAAGATTCACCCTATCAGATATTTTCAGCAAGCTATCTACTTCCAATCCACAAGCTTTCAAAATGTCATGAAAATGTTGTTGGGTTATTACTAATATAGTAGAATAAATTATAGTCTATTCACAAAGGTGCAAAAAAATTGAAAATTTACATTAGTCCAACTAAATATTTTATTTTGAATTATTTGATCACCTGTATTTATTATAAGTATACTATGGGTCATTATTATGGATGGCTGAACATTCTCAGCTATTCAAACTTTATGTAATTTTGGGCAATGGGTTAAACCAACTTTTCAAGCAATTAAAATATTTCAAACAGTTAATATTGTTATGCTAAATGCTAGAAATTAGTCAAATTAAACATTTCTTTACCTGGCCACATTCCAGTTTGATTTCAAATTAATATAGGGTTTTTTATTTTAGAAGTAAAATAGTGATTTTATCTTAAATGTGTATTCAGAACACATGCAGTTGAGTTTTCAGTATTTGTACAATAGCTGGCTGAATCCTGAAAACCCTTCTGCTATTTTTTGTTCCTCGTTATTATTTTCATAAATGGTTTCAGATCTTGATTGTGTGACAGATCCTTGGATTTCTCTGACTTTTGAAGTAGGTGTCATAATACTTATAAAGCTTTGACTCCAGCTCTGTAGAGGGCTCCACATAGTCAGACCTGTGCACTGACAAAGAGACATATTGCCTTCACTGAGAATTCTGGGGGCCTCTTCTTGGAATCTATGGTACGTCTGGGGCATTAGATTGCAAGATGCTGTCTTGTTCTGTCATTTCAGAGCACCAGCTCACAAGTTAATTTTGAGGAATTTCTTTAGCTGGCATTTGAGCTGGAACTAAGCTTGTGGCAGGATTTGGATCCACTCAGGCTAATTTCTTTAATTGTCTTATAGTTCATATTGTCAAAACATTTTATCCCCTCTACTGACTTTTCAGCATGGATCAAATTAAAACACAATGTATGCTGAAGAATAGTTGTAGAATATCTGAACAAAATAAGATTTTTTGTGAATTGTAAGATAATTAGCATGTTTTTGGCTCCCCATTTCAGAAAGGATGTGGAAAAGCTTGAGAGAGTCTAGAGGAGAGCCATTCATATGATCCAAGGCCTGGAGGGCAGGCTGTACAAGGAGAGGCTGAGGGATTTGGGACTCTTCAGTCTGAAAAAGAGAAGGCTCAGGGGAGACTTGGTAGCAGCCTACAATTATATAAGAGGGGTACATCAGGACCTGGGAGAACAGTTGTTCACCAGAGCTCCCCAAGGAATAACAAGGTCTAATGGCCATAAACTCCAGGAAGGCTGATATAGACTAAACATGAGAAAAAAGTTCTTTACAGTGCATGAGTCCAGGGTCTGGAACAGACTCCCCCAGATGTGGTGCAATTACCTACTCTGGACTCTTTCAAAAAATATCTGGATATTTTTCTTGCTGGAATCACTTGATCCC
This sequence comes from Crocodylus siamensis, assembly GCF_052110815.1. Taxonomy (NCBI): domain Eukaryota; kingdom Metazoa; phylum Chordata; order Crocodylia; family Crocodylidae; genus Crocodylus; species Crocodylus siamensis. The sequence goes on along the minus strand of NC_143399.1, from coordinate 87,940,876 downwards.
AGCTGACTTCCTGCCTATGGTGGGGGGGGGGGAAGGGGCTGGACTCACTGATCTCATGATCCCTTTCAGCCCCTAATGCCTATAAAATCTACAAAATAGAGAAAGCACGGTGGTGCAGCTGTTTGGAATAGTTCTTCATGTGCCTGATCTAATAGTTATCTGTGAAAGGAACTCTATTCTTCCACCCCAATGGAATCCAGTGCATTGCTACACAAATACTTGTATTCCCTTGTATAGGAATGGATAGGTTTTACGTCTGATCCTTAATTAGCATAACAAAACAGATCTGAGCTAGATTCTTTATATCAAATCAAAGAATTATAGTAATGTTAGGAGGAATTTCAGCTCTCCTCAGGTATACTGCTAAGAAAGGAAAAACACAGGGAAGAGAAGAGCAATTAAATATCTTCAGTGACTCCATTATTGACTCCAAGATGAACATGAGCTGCTAATGCCAGACCGCAGCCAGCAAAGCCAACTGCACCTTGTCATGCATCCAAAGATGCATCTCAAGCTGGTCCAGAGAGGTAATACTCCCCCTCTATGTGACATTGGTCTAGCCTCAACTGGAGTACTGCTTCCTGTTCTAGGCACTGCACTTTAGGAAGGATGTGGCCTGCCTTGAGAGGGTTCAGAGGAGGCCCACCCGCTTGGCTGGAGGGCAACAGGGCAGGCCCTATGACGAGAGGCTGAGGGACCTGAACCTGTTCAGCCTCAGCAAGCAAAGGCTGAGGGGGGATTTTGTGGCTGCCTACAAATTCATTAGGGGAGATCAGCAGCAAATAGGATGGGTCCTATTCCCCGCAGCAGCACCTGGGGTGATGAGGAACAATGGCCAGAAGCTGCTGGAGAATAGGTTCAGGTTAGAGATTAGGAGGCACTATTTCACTATTAGGGTGGCTAGGATCTGGAACCAACTTCCTAGGGAAGTGGTCCTTGCTCCTACCTTAAGTAAATTCAAAAAGAGTTGGATGAACACTTGTTTGGGGTCATGTGATCCCAGCATGTGCTCCGGCCAGTGGCAGGGTGTTAGACTAGATGATCTATTCAGGTCCCTTCTGACCCCAAACTACTATGAAACTATGAAGTGGAATGGCTTCTTGGGGCTACCTATAGTTTTTAAAGTATACTTATATACATATTTTATTGTTCTAAATATACATGTATCTATCCAGGTAAATATCTTTTTTCTTTCTTTTTTTTACCTTGCACTGCCTTTGACATTTCAAATAATATGGCAATGAGTGCCACACTTGATTTTTGTGTCTTGTGAATATGCGAACTTAAAATTTTGCTGTCTTTCACTTTCACTGAATATCCTTATGTCCTTGTTTTGTTGAAGTAGCAAGCAGAAGTTTCTGATTTGCCTTTTTTTTCCTTTGAGATTATAAAGGGACATAATGCAACTATAAAGTTGCATTATGTCCCTCTCCAAAGTGTGCAGTTCAAATCTTTCCAATTTCTTAAAAAGAGACAGTTTTCCATGCCCCTAATAATTCATTTTCCCCGTGTCTAAATCCCCTCTATTTCTGTCATATCTCTTTTGCCTCCAGAAGAAAATATTCCTTTAAAAATTCCAGAAGAGACAAAATTTTCACCAGGTTGCATATTAATGAGACACAATATATTACTATTGCCAAAGGTGCTCTGTGCTGAATATTAAGAACACTGTAGGACTATTTCTTCAGCCATTCCTCTCTCCTGGTGTTTAATTCTTTCAAAAACTATTTTCCCTCTGAACCTGAAAATTAGAGATAAACAGTTTCAGAAAAATTCACAATATCTTCATATTTAAGTACCTCTGCAATGAATTATTCATAAAGATTACCAAAGGATGTTCTTATGGCTTTTTGACATATCAATCACTATTATAATCTGTCTTATAATTTGAGTAATAGGTTGCAGTTGCTAATGAACTGGCATGACTGTTACTGGAACCTTCAGCTCCCAAACATACTTTCCCCATCATATTCTGCCTATCCATAGGGAATTCTACATTGGTCAATACTGTCACTGGTAAACCTCTTCTTTTTGAAATGTAATTCTGGCTTGTCACAGGTACAGAAAATGGGTTAAGTTTTTGGTCTAGCATCCATTCAAGTCAGTGGAAAATCCATTAACTTTAATGGACTTTGGATGAAGCCCTATGAGATCTAAGTCAAGTTAGAGTTCCTTGAGTGACATACAAGAAAGGAAAAGGTAGGACAAGCCAGTTGAGAAAATTGGTAAGGAAGAGAAAATTGTGAAGACTAACAGTGTTGAGAACACTGCTAGAGGTTTAATAAGGAGAGGACAATTAATAGTACAGTGCATGAAGGATTTCTGTCTAAAGGGGAAAACATGACCAAAAAAGAGAACAACTATAAAAATTACTGCATTAAATTAGTACCTGTTACTACAGGTACTAAACTTGATGCATTGTAATTATGGTGCATTAATGAACATGTAGATGTGCCCAGTGAAACTGTTTATTTCCTGTATTCCATCTTAAAACATGACTCATAATCCAGTAGATGAACACTTTAGTGTTAAGATCTTACCCGCTCAGCAGTGTTCAGCAGTAGTAAGGATTATAATGGTAATCCTGCAATTAACCATATAAATCTTCTCATAATTCTTGCCTCCATTTGGTTGAACACACCATTAAGCATCAGAACCTGTGGTAAATCCCTAGTATTTTGAACAAAGCAGTCTCTTTACTGTTTTACATTAGGGATAGTGAAAACAACAAGTCACAGGGAACTACTTGTACTGAAGTTATGTAATAAGCTGTTGGATAAAAACAGTTTGTCATACAATGTGTGTAAATAGTTGCAATAAAAGGTTGCACTCCTGTGCTAAGAAATTTCGTTGCTTAATTACAGGCTTGCAAAGGAAACACACTGCCTCCATACAAGCCTAGGAGCACTGCCAGGAAGTATACCCTGCCCAGTCCCTCCCATACCATTCATGCCAAATCCCAGAATTTAGTAGTATTCAGAATGGCTTCAGAGTGGCTTTCAGAGTGGTCCTGAGCACATATTAGGCACACGCCTAAAACAGTAAGCTCTGGGTCATCCTAAAGTAGCTACACTGTCTCACTTACAGGATTTTACATGTGCAGAGAAGAACAAGGCATGTTGCTTGATATTGGTTCTAGGCATTGTATGGAGGTAGAGCAGAGGAATCATAAGGATCCATGATGCAAAGGTGGTTCATTGTTTTTACAGAGACCAGGTTGTGCTGCTTGTTGGTGTTTAATTTCATAAACTCTTCTGATAATTACTGGGAAAAAATATATGTTAGCTGCACCTTCTGGTCTTATTGCAAAAACTCAATATGAAGCCGAGAAGCAGCTTTTAAATTTATCAAGAGCTTAATTTTCCAAGGTCCCAATCCTACAGATACTCTGCTGTAACCACATTACCTAAATGAAATCAGTGGGGTTCTATGATCAAGCTCCAGCAGCAGATTGCTCATGTACTCAAATTGTAATTAATCTGAGAAATTTAGAAACACCATGTTATTCCTTCCATAATTTAAATTTTGGTGATCCCTTGTGACAACATGAACTGAAATCCCCTTGTGCTAGACACTATACAAAAACTGAGCAAAAATATGATGCATACCTCTATGAAAAGAAGGGGCGGCCATAAGGCGGTGTCCTGCTACTCCAGGTGGGAGTGGAGCTGCTCCAGGAGGTCAAAGAGGGTGGCCCAGGGCATTCTGAATGCCTCCAGCTACTGCTCATCATTTCAGATGGTCTGGATGATATGTGACTACCAGTCCACCAGCAGGCCCAGAGGTGGTGGGACTGCACGCTCAGGAAGACAAGGGCTGGCCAAATGGAGACATCTAGCAGCCTGTTATTAGTGTCCCTGCCAGGGGGTGACTCACCAGAGAGCAGGGAGTAGAAGTGGCTTTTCAAGATGGCTGCTGGCACCTTTAGAGTCCTCTGGTGGTGGCAGGGACCCGTTGCAGGGCCACAGGAATCATGAGCATTTTGCTGCTAGGAGCAGCAAATCTGCTCGTATATCCCTGCATATGTAGACATCTTCCCGGAAGTGTTTATTCACAAGTAAACTGATCCCGGATCAAAAGCATGTGTAGATACACCCTTTGTAAACACTAAGTCTTGTAAGGCCCTTTACCATTATCAAATGCAAATGAGTTGAATTTACAGAGAAGCAAAGCTAATGGCTGAAGGCCATTCTATAGTGGTGATAAAACCATGAAGAGGAGTCAGGATTCCTTACTCCTATCCCTTTGGTCTGGATATTAAACAATCTTCCTCTTCTTTCTGTATGCACCTATGTATTATGATGGTATATTTCCTTTCTTCTATTTCTCGGATTATATGGTGAAGTTCTTAGAATGCTTAAGTATTTTATAATACACCAAAATATGTAAAGCTAAATTTAATTCTTAAAATTTTCTTTTCAGAAAGAATTCAGATATAGAATCTGGCAGAGATCCCAACTGAGGTGATTTTTGTTCACAAGAAAATATACAATACAGCAACTGCCAATTTTGAAGTGTACTTGTAGTGTGTGACTGAAAAAGCATAGTCATCTTAGAAATGCTGCATTTGTACAAATGCAGGAACAAACTAGGAAAAAAAAACAGTTTTGCAGTTTGTTTTTCTTATTACCTGTGTTTTGTACCCATTTGTTTTCCATTATGCTATAAAATGATGTTAATGCAGCATAAAACTCTGTTAATACTACATAAAATGCTGTTATGAAATACAATGCCTAAGAATCTGCAAACAAAGTTAGGCACTAAACATATCCTTCATACTTGCTATAAATTCAGTCCATTAAAAAAATGTATGACATGAATGTCAAGGTATTTCTCATATCATTTGCATGATCTACTTGTTGGTATAGAAAGCAAACATAAAATGTTAAAAGAAAAATCACTGAGTTATGTCAATAGTGATTTTTTTTCCCCTTATCTATTTACCTATTCCCAAAAAGTATTTAAGGCATAGCTTAAATGTTATGTGTAGCCTCCAGGCAGGCTGGCCCAGCAGGTCCAGAGGTAGCAGGTCTGTAGGCTCAGGATGACAAGAGCAGCCCCAGTGGTGGCCACCATGTGGCTGCTCCTTCCCAGGCCCTCACCCAGCTTAAAGCTGTTTCAGCTTTTGGAATTTAGATGGAAAAGCAGCATTTCACTGTCATCTAAAGTTAATTAATAGAATAATTACAGGCTTTTGGGGTGCCTAAGTAGCTCTGTAAATTGCTAAAAAATGCAACTCAGTTCCACACAGGGCACATGTGCCCATTAGTGTGCAATTGTTACTATACAGTCCTGGCAATGCATGGATTATTTCTGACCCTACTGCACAGTAGCAACATGCTTGTTGCTACTGCACAGTAGCGTCATGGTTTGTGCCCACCAGTGCTACATAACTGTAGCAATGAGCTACACAGCAGTAGCTCGTAGCTATGATGATGTGGCATCTTGTATAGATGCACACACAAACTATGAATTAGTATGATAACAAAGGATGCCCAAGCAGGGACTGCATGATTTTGTTGCAGTTTGGCATGACTGATGTCCAGCAATTTCCTTTAATTAGTGCTCCGCATTTTCAGTTTTTAGTATTTGGGGCAAGTCCAGATGTGTTTCTAAGAAATAAGCCTTTACCTACACATGCCCGTTCTGTATCTGTGTACTTCAAATTAGATAGTACAGATGGTGTGGAAATAGGCCTGAGTAGCTCAGGATCACCCCAAAAGCCCTGTGGCATATATTTAGGCCCTCTCCCAAACAGTCTATACCACCTCATTTGTGGGCATGTGCGGAATACATGGGCTTTGTCAGGGCTTCCTTTGGTGGTCATGTAGGCAAAGCCCTATGTATCTCAGGCATGAGGCCTTGAAGTTAAAGGCTAAACCAGATCCTGTAACAAGCACTGCCTGTCCCCAGATGTTGTATTTCCAACCAGTGCTTTCACCTGCGATGTATAAAAAAAGACATGCATGGAGTACACAGCAATTTTATCTTTCATAGAAAAGTGACTAAAAATCCAGCTGTTGAAGCTGGAAAGACAGACAGTAAAGGAGGTTTTAATTAACCTCTCTGACTGGACATGCTGCATCTAGGCAGCTATAACTCACAATGCTTGAAACTAGTTGCATTTTACAGAAGGTCAAAGCAACACTCCCATGTGGTAATGTACTGAAGCAGCATATTGCTTTCCTTTTAATCTTTCCAACCTGATTTATGGTGAAGACACCTTGCCCCCCAGGAGATATCTGATACCACAGATTTTGAACTGTTAGTTTAAGTGCCCTACTGCTACCTTTGCTTGACTGTAATGCTAACAGCACTACTACAGATGTTAGCAATAATTGCTGACTTTACTAGTTTATCTTTGTTTCTTTCCTATGCAGTTATTTGCAAATATCTGATAAGCTGTTTTAAGGTTCCACTGTGCTGAGGTACTGGGCTTACTCATATCCCCGGGTGTGTGTTGGGGGGAAGTGGGGCTGGGAGTGGAGGAGTTAGGTATTCATTGCCTCACAGGTGATACTGCAGGTGATACTTTATGACTTGCATAAGCAAGCATGAGGGATTTTTTGCACCTTACACTATGGGCACCTAGTGCTTGAATTGAAATTCAGCTCTCTAACCTGTCTCTGTCTAAAAATGGAGACTGAATCTTAAATTCACATGCAGAGTTACATATTTTAACTTCAGAACCCAACTCTTACAGAACATTTAAGAATATTTTCATATTATAGGACACATGTAATTGCCAAGTTTCCTTTCCTCCTCAACCACTATTTTTTGTTAAATCAAAGAGGAAAAGTGAGAAAAGAGGTAGAAATTCATAAAAAATTTTAAAGCAACAATAAATGAGTTGAATTAAAAACTAAATATTCAAAACTTTCAACATGAAGGAGGTTAAAGATGATGTATGTTATGTTATTTGGGTTGTTTATAATGTATTTCAATAGATATTGGGCTTTATCAAGGCTGTGAATCAAAAGTAATTGTCCATTACTGTTTAATTAACTCACCTTTCTAGTTTATCTCTTGTGATATCTTGGACATACTGCAATTTCTATATAAAGACCTTTTCCTTATTGTACCAGACATTAGGATTCCCACCTCCATCCCTCACTGTCTTTAAGGGATGCCGTTATCTAATTCCATATCCAATTCTAGCTTATTTGGGAGCTTTCCCCTTTCTAGAGTGAATGACTGGATGCATGCCACTAGCAACAGTCATTAGCTTAGCTGTTTCTCCCCTCCCTTAGTTTACAATTTACACCTTAGCATCACTCCAAACATAGCTTATTTTCAATCATACAGATACACTCACTGTCCCTGGAAGATTGAAGGTACCTACCATGATATTTTCAGTGGGTAATTACTAGTTCTCACACTCTCCTGTCCCTGATAGGACTTCCAGTCTTGTCAGCCTGTGGAGTCCTGAAGGTTTCTCCCCATACACTCTACTGCAACATTTCACACCATTTTATTATCAAACCCAAGAAGTCCTGCCTCACTGAATCCAAACTTTTTTTTTTTACCTAGGTGTGCAATAATGATTTCAAGTAGCTGCTTCCTGACTATCACAGAGCATAAGAGAAGTATGGTATGAGAATATCTGTCTTTTTCCATATCATGTCTGAATCTTACCACAGTGAGGCCATCCAAGATCCTGCATTTTAATACAGGAAAAGGCTTTGGGTAAGTGTTAGATTTCTTTGTGAGGGATTAAGGGATTTTAAACTGACTGGTTTTAGAATTCATTATGAAAGGTTTGCTTCAATACAATCATCTCATGCAAATACTTCTGTAGCTAGCTACTGCTTCTGATATCTTAACAATGGTTCCCATGCTTACAAACTAAAGTTATAAGCCAGAAGTTATGCTCCAGATCTTCACATGCCAGGGTGAGAAAAAAAACACTTTAAAGATACCTCTTTAAGTGGGGAAGGTCACTAAGTTACTTTATCATTGGACTCCTGAAAGAAGTGACTAGGATTCTTACCTATTTTTAGCAGTGTGTTGACTAAAATGCTGCCCAGGAAACAGTAAAATGAGGAAGGCATACAGAAGTATTTAAATATGGGGAGGGATTTTTTTTCTTCATTAGCCACTATCAAAAAGCTTAGATAGAGGATAACATAGGAGAGAAATTATGACTTCCTTGTGCCTTATGCTGTAGGGACCACTACAAAAACTGTGAAATGTGTAGCTGTTTCTCTAGCTCAACCTTCCTGGTTTTCAGCCAGAATCTCAAGGGTTTAGGGCTACATTGACAAGCACCCATTGTCAGGCTCCAATTTTCAATACTGCTCCCTCCCATTTGGATGTCTTAATCAGGAGCTGAGCTCTTTTGGAAATCAGGCCATATGTTTGTAGCTGTCATGCTGTCTTAGAAAGACCTAAAGACAGTCAGTAATCTGTCATTTCCATGGGTTCCTTGCAGTTTATATTCTTTAGCAGTAATGACATTCTATCCTTTTCCCAAAATTGTAGGCTTCTCAAAAATATAATTAACTTCTTAAAACTTAATTGTTTTAATCCTTCTGTTTTGACCATTTCTCCCCCTCCCCCCATCCTTTAAAGATGCACACATTCTCATTATAGTGAGACTAATTCTCTGTATTCTTATTACCAAAGGATGCTGGATGTGCATGACTGATACAGAGAACAGATTGCATATTTACAAAGGCATTAAAGCTGAGCAGCCTGTACTGCACTTAATACCGTTTCTTACCAGTGAGTTAATAATGTGTGTTATGAAACACAAGACATTCCTTTGTTCAGTACTGACACTGATAAATATGGTTTTCAGTTGATTCAGTCATTGCCTCATTTGGACTCTAATCCTTAGGGGAGAAACAATTAAAATTATTGCCAGCCTTTTTGTCTGATGTTATTGGCTTGTTGTTTGTTTGCTACCACCATTTGGTTCAAATGAAACTAGTGGGAGGAATAGCCTGCATCAGTATGCAAAGCAGTTCCAGAGTTAAAGAGAAATAACACACTGTGGGTGTGTGCTGTTCAGTGTTTACACTTCCATGGCCTGTCAGAAAGAGTAGTTATCTGATGCCATTCATATAAATAACATACTTGCTGAAAGTGAGTTATAATTTCTTACATGGCAAATACAGGACTTCATTCTCATAAAGCTTGTGACTGCAAGGCCTAATTCTGCAAGCTGATTCAGGATTCTTAACCCCTGCTGGTGCCAGAAAACGTTGAAATCGATTGGTATTTTGGAAAGGGCACTAACACCTCTATGGTGTGGTGAGCTTTATATCTGTTTATCACCATGACTCCAGGTCTGCTTGTTTTACTGCTTTGGGTACATCTACATGTACTTCAATGTACATTATCCTATTCTAATGTACATTAAAGTGTCACTTAAAAAACATGCTATTTAGTTAATGTGCATTAAAATAGGCTAATCACATTAAAACGTGAACTTGGTGGGTGCTGCAATAATTTTCATTTCATATTTAATATTTTAATAACATTCACTAATACATCGTAATTGTGGCACATTGAGTTTAGCACCTGTAATTAAAGGTACTACCTTAATGTGCTGTAATCAGTGCTAACTCCGAATAAGGACCAGCACATGGGTTTTTTTGGTGATGTTAATGCACGGTAGACTAATTCTACTGCACATTAGCACAGGTTTTGTTTGCCATGCCAATGTGCAGTAGAATTAGTCTACTGCACTCAAAGTGTCTTGTGTACTCCAGATGGATTCCTGCCCTATTCTTTGGCCTAGGTTTCAGGGCCTGAGAGGTGAGGTTATAAAGGGTATTGGAAGGAACATTTAGCTGCCCTATGAGATACTTTGTCATGTTTTTTAATCTCCTAAATGGAAAAAAAACCTCATAAAGATGAAATAAGTTATTTTGACATAGGGACTTCCAGGAAATACTGAATATTTTTCAGTGCTTGCCTTCTCTGCCCAAAGATAAATAGGACAGATATAATTTAATCTTTTTTGTGGGTACCTATTCTTTAGAACTTTTAGTTCCATGAATACCAGTCCTTTACAACTTTTAATTTAGTGATAAATTTGGTCCCAATGAAGCCATTAAATCCCAGACTATGATGCTTATAAATAGGCTTAAAGTTCACAAAGAAATTACAGGCAAACACATACCTAATTGCTTTTGCAAGATCGTGGGCTAGGAATGTAGCCTATGACTTTGGTAGAATTTGGATATGGTTCTCAGGGCAAATTTTGTCTTTGAACAATAAAGAAAAGAAATAATTTGAAAATGGCCTAACTCTTCAACTGAGGTTCAAAGCTGAAATACAGCTTGTTGCATTTTTAAGCCTGAATCTCTGAGCCAGCTGTAGCAGTAATTTGGCTTTCGGTAGAGTTTGTAGAGTATTTACGTGATTACATAAAGCCCCTTAAATCAAAATTTGTGAGTAATCAAAAGACTAAAGAAAATATAGTCAAGAAGTGTAGCATAACATCCTTCTTCAATTTCCCCTCATTAACTACTTCAGTTTTATGCATTCTGCGTAGTTCTTGATCTCAAGTCAAAACTCATCTACGATCACATCCAAAGTGAACTCTTTCACTGCCCATGTAGTACTTTACCAGATAAATTGCTTCGTTTCCATGAGTCAGGATCCACTTCCAAACCCCACAATATCGCACATAAACTATTTTGTTTATTTTTGCCATAAATACATGTATGCAAAGCGTATTTTCTTTGTGTTTCACTAATTATCTATGGGCTGCAGAAGCTGCAGTCTTATTTCTGTCATATAGTAAAGATTTGTATGAACTTTTATAGATTAGTGTGTTTTTTATGGCAATCTGTCAGGTAATTTAAAAGGATTTGGAAATTATGGCAATCATTGTCATAACTGCTACATATATTAATAGCTTTTATAAAATTACTTTTCTGCATTCTTACCATATTTGAATGTTGTATCCCACTTTACAACATTTCTATTGTTTTTGTTTAATTAAAAATAGATACTTCTCAGGATATTTATGACAGTTATGGTGGAGCGGCTTGTGTGCCAATGACCCTCAGAGCTATGCCATCTGGAGCTTTGTACTCTTAGTAGGGTCTTAGTAGGGTGAACAGATCTGAGGTGAGGATTCAGACTAATCATGATCCAAGCTTCTGAAGACCCAAACAGACGTACTTGAGGACCTGCTGGTTCTCTGTGACGTTGAGGGTGGATGAGGTCTGCAGTGGGATGCAAGTCTCTGGTCGTCTTGGACATCCTTGCCACTGGATTTAGGACTCCCTTCTGTCAAGCTCATGTGGTTGTCACTTGCTCACCAGCTTGCACACATTAAAAGACATCACACACAGGCCTCTGCCAGGGATGTTAACATCTCCCACAAACCAAGTCCTGCATGGAGGAGTGATGGTGTGACAGGAACAGTGATTTCTAGGAGTCTCTAGTCACAATTCTGCATGTGGGTGGTGGTCATGTGATAGCTGTTTTGCACTTACCTAGGCAGAAGTACAATTCAGCAGCTGCAACCATGATTGAACAGTCCTTTTTAAGATAACCCTCTGTTAACCGTGAGTGAGGAAGAGGCTAGAAAGGGTGCCCTAAACATAGACTGTCTTAAACCCCTACTAGTTGGATTGCCATATGCAGTGGGATCACTCTACTTGCAGCCAAAACCAACAAAAATAAGTACTAAAGTTTGCCACATGAAACATCTGCACTCTTATGGACTCCCTGAACAGTGAGTGTCCTGAAAGAACTGCCATAGTAGCTAGAGAACTTGCAAGACATAACATCAATATTGCTACACCTTTTCTTGGAAAGGGAAGTCACCCAGAGTGAGACTCATTCATGGGGTTGGCTTTGCCATCAAGAACAAGATTGTCAACCAGCTTTCAGAACTCCCTGTGGGCATTAATGAATGCCTTATGACTCTTCATCTGAAGCTCAGTAAAATCCAGCATGCTATGGTCATCAGTGCATATGCCCCCACACTTAATGATGAAGAAGTCAACAAGGAGCATTTCTGCTGTGCTCTTGACACAGTTCTGACTGCCATGGCCAAGGAAGACAAGCTTATCTTCATGGGTGACTTCAACACAAGAATTGAGGGACACTCTGAACTCTGGAGTGGCACCGTTAGGAAAGAGGGGGTGGGAAAGTCGACTCTAATGGTATCCTTCACCTCAGCAAATGCACATAGCATGACTTACTCATCATGAATACCATTTTCAGATGGAGTTAAAAATATAAGATGACTTGTAAATATCCACATTCCGATCACTGGAACTTTCTTGAGTATATTATTGTCAGAGCCCCTGACCTACTGATGTCTGTATCACGTGAGTCCCGAGAGGTGCAGATGACTGCTGGATGGACCACCACATTGTCAAATCAATCATGGACATGCAGCTTGCACCACAACACCATAAAAAACTTAAAGGAATGAGGAATAGATTTAACATCAAGGCATTCCAAGGCCAAGCTAGATGCAAGGCTCTTCAGCAATGCCCTCCTGAGAGGCTCTCTGACCTACCTGAATACATCAAGGACATCCAGGAACATTGGGAGGAGCCTAAGAATGTTATTCACAAGGCATGCACTGAATCAATTGGATACTGTACTTACCATTACCAAGATTGGTCTGATGAGAACAATGAAGTAATCCTAGCACTTATCCATCACAAGACAGCTACATTCTTCAGTTTGCAAAATAAACCTTTCAACCAGCAAATACAAGAGACTTTTATCAATGGCTTAAAGCTGTAGTTCAGAAGAGGATATGATCCATCAAGAACCAGTGGTTGCAAGCGAGGCCATGGAGATCCAGAGTTTCACTAGCCAATATAGCATAAGAAGCTTCTTTTAAGTAATAAAAGCCATCTATGGGCCATGTTCCAATGGCCCAACCCCCTTGTAATCCCAGGACATCTCCACCCTTTTCGTGGTCAATGTATCCATCAAACAATATGAAAGGAGCACTTCAAGACTCTACTCAGTCATGAATCTGAGGTCTCAGCTGCCACCATTGAGTTCATCCCTCAACACCCAGTAATAGAACCTTCTTCTGATTCCCTATCCTTCAAGGAAGTCTGGCACGCCATAACTTAGACCAAGAACAATAAGGCACCAGGCCCAGAAGGCATCCCTGCTAAGGTCTTCAAAGCTGGTAGAATAGTACTAGTGCAAAAAATTCACCAACTTCTTGTTAAAATATGGGTTAATGATGAAGGTCTATCTGATTTAAACAATGCCAACATTGTAACCATCTTCAAGTATATAAGTCAGTGTGTGGGAACTACTGAGTCATTGCCCTCCTCTTCATTTCTGGGAAGTTTCTAATTTGTATCCTTCTGAATCGCCTCCTCCCCCATGCCAATAATGTCTTTCTAGAATCCCATCGTGGCTTTATACTATCTCAGGGTACCACCAACATGATTTTTGTTGCACAACAGATCCAAGAGAATTGGAGAGAGCAACACCAGAAACTTTTTATGGCATTCATTGACCTAGCCAATGCATTTGACTCCAGCAATCATGAAGCCTTATGGAAGGTGCTGGCTAGGTTTGGTTTTCCACTGAAGTTCATCAGTGTCCTCAGGCTACTCCATGACAGGATGACCACCACAGGCCTTTGCAATGGATAAGATAAAGACACATTTACCATTCATACTGGTGTCAAGCAGGGCTGCATCATTGCTCCAACCCTTTTTTCTATCTATCTTGCTGTGATATTGATTCTCATCCATGACCACTAAGACTGGCATCACCCACCTTCAGTATGCTGATGACTCTGTTATCCTTGTGCACACTGATGCCTATCTGCAGTCTACCCTTGACCTTTTCTTAGGTGCCTTTCATAGCCTGGGACTTTCCCTTAACATTGGAGCAAGGTGCTTCATCAGTCTGCCCCAGCATAAGCTGCCCCATCACCCCACAAATTACCATTGGTGGAGAACCCCTGGAAAATGCCAAGCATTTTCTATATTTTGGCAGCCTCCTTCCCTGTCAGTAAGTCTTGATGGAGAAATCAAACATTGGATTTGCTGTGCTAGTGTATCCTTCGGAAAGCTGCTTCTCCATGTCTTTGCTGACTGAGATCTGCATGTGGAAACTAAGATCCTGGTGTACAATGCAGTAGTTATCCCAATGATTTATGGGTGTATGATGTGGGTGACATATCAAAGCCATCTTAAGAGCTTGGAATGATTCCATCAGCATTACCTCAGGAAGATCCTTCACATTAGATGGGAAGACCACCAGACCAATGCCAGCATCTTCTCTACAGCTAACATAACTGGCATTGAGGCAAAGATCATGAAACATCAACTCTGCTGGGCTGGCCACTGTGAGTGGATGGCTAACATGTCTCCAAAGCAAGTCATCTTTTCTCAACTATGTAATTGTAAGAACCTGCAGAGGACAGAGGAACATCCTGAAAGATACCTTAAGATGGGTGGCATTGACCCTACAAATTGGGAAGTGTTGGCTGGTAACAAGTCTCAATGGCATTGCACCATACATCAAGCTATAGCCCACTTTGAAGAGAACCATCTTGCTCAGGAAGCTGAGAAACTTGCTCAGAGGAGGAAGGAAAGCACACAACATCCCAGCCAACAGTTGTGCCCTCCCCCTCCAAGGAAACACTTGTCATATCTGTGGAAAAAACTTGAAGAGCAGAGATTGGATTCCTCAGCCACCTTAAAACTCACCATTAAAACTCCCACCACCCCTGGCAGACATCATTCTTATATTGACAGATAGCTGATAATGACTTTTCAGGAATAAAGTAGATGTAGTAGAAATAAAAGTCTTTGTTCAAGTCTTTGAGAATTAAAAATACTTCCATATTTAACTTGAGATATACTTCAGGTTGCTTAGCTTCTGAAAGACCCACAGTTGCTGATAATTTGTCTTTTAGTGACTATACAAAATGTATCTTTGTATGAAAGTGTGTGTTTCAAGAAGGACTTCATTCTATGTACATTATATACATTATAAAAATGAAGCTAAAAATCCTTTATTTTGACTATCAAGGTAAATGATCAAAATAGCCCCACAATTGAACTTTCATTTTATTCCATTATATTTTAATCACTCCTAAATTACTGTGAAATAGGATCATGCTCAAAGCAAACTTAGAGTTTATGACATTTGAGTACTAATCATGGGCTCACAGGTTTGATGTTTAGGTTTGAGCTGTATGGAGAAAATCAGAAATCTTATAAAGGTGTGTCCATTCTCTACAGACCTTGTCATTTACTCATCTTCACCCACACCAACTAGGGATAAAGCATCAGATTCCAGAGTGATTTTAAAAAACTAAAGTTAATTACATCAGGATATGCGATGAAAGATGTGAGTCTTTTGGGGGAGGGTGCCGTAGAAATCAAGCAAATAAACAAACAAACTTAAATAAATGTTCAATTTTCCTCCAAACTGTACCTAGCACTGTACCTCTCCAGTACCTGGAAGGGGGCAGATAATAGCCTGTCTATCTTGATCAAGTTATTACTTTTCAATAAGCTGTGGGTAGAAGGCGCTTACACTCCAATTTTATCCTGGTATACATCTTCAGTGTTGTCACCATGGTTTAGGAGTTTGCTTCATCTGTCCACTCCATGTCCATAGGAATCTAATGCTCATTACACCAGAGTAAATGTCACTGATAAGAGTAATGTATTTTCAGTTTCCTGTTCTTGGAAGCCTCTTCATGGCTTAATATATCATGCCTCTACTTTTTCCTTATAACTGCTTCCTATAAATACACTTTGTTAATAAGTTTCTAACCAGAATTATATATAAAAACAAACAATATTCCTGTCTGGGGCCCAATTCTTAAGACACTCAAGTCAATGGAACTGCTCCAAGAAGTTAAATGTATTCATAGTTAAGTTCTTCATATGTATGTTTATTGCTTTAGTGATAAGATGATGTTAGTGCCGTCTTGTTCTGTCCCATTTCCTGATGTCCTTGCCTTAAGAATTATCTGTGGTCATTTTGTAAAGCACATGTATAGCAAAAAGCCCATACAGTGCCCTGCACAAAGCTTGTATATAAATTACTAGAGTAAATTACCTAAAGGGGTGCCTTTTAGTGAGAGTTTTAGCTGTATACACACTACTGGGTTTGGCCCTGTTTTCTGAAAGTGCATAAATAAGTTACATGCCCTTATGAGAGGATGTTAGTAAAAATTTGTTCTTAAATTCTTTTGAAACCATTTGAATTTCATCTTCTTCCAGATCGCATTTAAGCTGCAAACCTGGTGACATTAATTTATTATTTCTTTTATAGTATTAGTTGAAAATTCACCATTTTATTTTTAAGCATTTCATTTAGGGAAGAGTGATTGAAGTTATTTCTATGCCATAGAAGACTTGTGTCTTCTGCTCTACCAAACGCTTTTAGACATTCTTTTTGAATTATAGTTGTACGCTTCAGTGGTCTTCCCACTCTCCCTCCACCTTGCTGTAAATGAATTAGAGAATTTCAGGATACTTGGAAACCAGGACTCTGTCAAAAATAATTCCTTCTTCATTAAGATAAAGTTGGAAGTCTGCCACAATGCTGCCAAAGATAGAGATTTCAATTTTCTGGTAGGTTGAAGCATAAAACTGGAGAAAAATGCATTCCTAACTTCAATTTTTCTTTTTTCTTCTGAATTAATTACAATAAAAATTATTTTGTGCTTCAAAAGCTGCTTTATAGAAGTTAGAGTAGGACCTGTGATTCTTGTCCAGCTTTGAAGATATGGCACTTCGTTTCTCAGTGTTGTTCTATTTATGAATTTGGCTTCTGCGTGAAATTGAAGGAACGCCAGTTGTTGAATTCTTATCTAGGCTCTTCTCCTCTAAAGACCTGCAATGATTTCATCACATATTTGCTTAATGTACAACAGACCTGCAATGCTTTCATCACATATTTGCTTAATGTACAACAGACCTTAATGTACAACAGACCTAGGTAACTGAAGGATGGTGTCCTTATCACTAGAATTAGGTGTCCAACCTCAGTACATTGGCTTGGGATAGAAATAATCTGCATCATTAACCAACCCAAACTGTATTTCAGGTATGTGTATTTGGAATACAAGTACAGTAGGAAAGGAGAAATTGCAAGCAAATACCTCTTTGAAATATATTTAATGTACATTAATTTTCTGAAAGTAATAAAACAGATTAATTTAAAATATAATAAAATGTAATTGGAAAAAAATAAACCAAAAATATTTCTACTGTTCTAGCTGAGTTTTATACTTGCTAAATTAACCCATGGAGCTATTCCAGATTAACATGTCTATGGGCAGAACTTGGCTACACAAGGCCTGATTCTGATCTCATTTGCCTTTGTGCAAACTCATAGGAACTGTATTTGAATCAATAGTTGCTTCCCATTTAAAGTCGGGTAATTAAGATCCTTTTGAAAATTATTCTGAAATTAATTACACCTTACTGCTTAGCTTTTGCAAACACAGACTGTGACCCAGCAAATATGCCCCTCCTCTTTACCCAGCCACATTGTTTAATTAACTCCTGGTGGGTCTACCTGTACTGTGTAAAGATAAGTATGTGCATATATGTTTGCAGGAACAGAATGTTGAATGAAGGGTGTGGTATGCACTTAATTTTTAGCTTTACTTAATAAAAAAAGTTTTTTGCACAATAATCATGATCTTTATAAAAGTTTAGCAGACAGACCAGAACAAAATAGTTGTCCTGGGAAGCAGGTTTGGATACCACTGGTCTCCCTCCTCTTAAGCTGGCCCCAGGTTGCTCAGATTACTTTTCTCTGGTGTTCATAAATAAGAGGTAAATACATAATTACTCTTTACAGAACTTCATTTTTCAGTACTGTAAATAACAATGGATTATACAGCTGCTATATACTATTTGATTATTTTGTAACACCCATTGGGGTCCAACATGAAACCGACTGCACGCAAGTGAGAATTTTTCAGAGCTCTCTCCTTCTCCCCTCTGCAGGCCACTGACCATAGCCCAGGCATCTCTGCATGCACAGTCCTGCCCCACTCTGCCCCAGCAGGGCAGCCTGCCCCCTCCACCTGACCCCACCGAGGCCTCCTCATCCCTCCCAGCCCCAGAAAAGTAAACAAACACTTTATATGTAAATATATGGAATATGTAGCTTCGAACTCAATGTATTTTTACACTGAATTTGGTACAGATAAGTTATCTGCCTGACTCATCTGACTGAACAGTCTGTAAAGATGTTACTTCATATGCATCCAGTATCAGGATCAGGACATTATTTGTGTAGTAAGGATAGTTATAAAAAGATGTGAATAATGGTAGAGGAATTCATGTCAACATCAGTTAAAGCATAACTGCTTTAACTGATGGTAAACCTAAGCGCCCATTTGGAAATTGAAATGTGAAATGCATGTGGCAGAAAAATGAAAATATAATGTCTCTATAATGACCTAATAATAATGAATATAAGTTTCTTCGGAGAATCAATGGATTCACAAACCAGAGCCCTGATCCTGCAAACACTTGTGCACATCATTTTAAGCACAGAGGTACTGTCAGTGAATTCAGAGGGGTGGTTCACAAACACAGATGGTACCTGCACAACTTGAGCTCACCTTGTTGGTCAAAGAGTGTCTAAAAAGAAGACCGTGTCCTACTTTTTTGACAGTGGGATAAATATTCTGGCATAGAAAAGTAACTAACTCAAAGGCCTTTATACTACAGCCATGAGTGTTATAACTGTAACTGGAGTTCTACTTAAACCTAATACACTAGAATTCACTTATATATATTCTGTGTTTTCATCCAAAACATAACATTATTTTATTTTGAAGTGTCTGAAAAGCTGCCTGAAACATTTTTGAGTTTTAGCATAATGAGTATGTTTTTTTTAGAGTATGTTTATGGATTTTTTAAATTGTAGTTTATGGACATTTTAAAAATGCTAATTATCAAAATTCAGTCATCTTCTAGTTTATAATTCATGGCTATGCTTGGTAGAAAGACTAAAATTGATGAGTATTAGCTTAACTATAAAATAAGCACTGATAGATTTTATTTGTAATGGTCAGTTCCTATATGAAAATGCCCTCTATGGAAACTATTATTATTATTAGGTAGTAGTATAGTATAGAGAATAGAAGTAAGACTAGGGACACATAGAGCTTTTTATTAAATATAAATATACAGATAGAGATCTAGATCTATCTACAGTAAAAGTTCTGTTATCTGGCATCTTATAACCCCCATGCTCCTCTAACCAGCATGCCAGCTTGTAAAAGAAAGTGAAACCGGAAGTGCCCACCATGGCGCTTCCGGTTTCTCTGAGCCCCCATTGCTTGGGGCAAAGCAGTCTGCACTGCCAAGCCCCCACAGCCTGGGGCCATAACAGGCTGCGTGGGGCAGTGCCCTGCGGGAGCATGGGTGAGGCTGCAGGAGGGGCGGTGATGTCGCCAGAGGAGAGGAGGGACGCCCCAGATGCGGTGTGAGAAGCGGTGGCCAGGGCAGCCCAATTAACTGGCATATTTTGTTATCCGACATCCCCCGCTCCTGGGGGATGCCAAATAACAGAGCTTTTACTCTATCTATCTATCTATCTATCTATCTATCTATCTATCTATCTCCATAGATATACTCAGTATTTCTTGTATTCTATGCGTCTGTGTGTATAATATAATTAAATAGATCAGAAAATGGGGGAAGGGCCAGTAGAAATGAAGTGATTTACATAAAAAGGAAGTCATTAGCCAAGACAGGATTAGTTAGAACTCAAGTTTTTTGACTTCCAGTCCAGTCCTCTACCAACTACATCACTTTTGCACGTATAAAATGTGTCCTAGGTGCTATTTCTTTTCAGCGTCTTTTTTATGTTCATGGGTGAGTGGCAGGGGACTTTGGGGTGTAACAGTGCTCTTGCTGGGACCAAAGCCAGAAGTTCCTGGTGAGGGGGTCTTGCTCCACTTTGCAGGGTCAGACCAATCACCAGGGATCTAGATTTTCTCTGTTTAAAAATCACAAATTCACTGATTAAAAACCCCCAAATCCATGGTTTTCTATTATTAAAATGAAACACTGCCATATATATATATATATATATATAGTATCAGTTGAACACATTGTTTTATTGATATATTTACAATTTTAAAGCCATTTGGAAGCCTACCAGTGCCTCAATAATTATAATAAAATAAATTCTAAATACCTATATATTTAGGCATTTGATTTTAGTATTTTTATCATAGAAAATCAGAGCTCCCCCATCCCCTTCACCAGGAGGTATGTCCATCTGCAGCTGCCCCAGACCCTGCATTGTGGCACTGAGCAGCCTTAATGTGCTGTTGCCCATCTCTCCTGACCCACAGCTCTGCCAGTATGGCTCACTCACACAAGCCAGGTAGCCAGCCCCACACTGCTCCCTGGATGAGCTGGTTGTAGCTCTCTCCCACTCCCCAACTGTGCTCTGTGGCTGCACATTCCCACCCCAGGCCCCACATATGGGCACGGCTCAGCAGCATCCCCAGCCCCAGCCTCAGCCATGCCCCGCTCCCTCCCTTTCTCACCCTGGGTACTTCAGTCTGCCTTTCCCCCCCCCACATACAGTTACAGGGAGCTGTGTGAACTGCTCTCCAAGCTTCCTGGCTGCCATGTGCCTTTGTGCGGGCACACATGCACATGGCACCCCCTGCCTGATCACTCTTCTCTCACTCTGCACAGCCCCAAGTAGCCCCTTGCAAGGGCTCTGATGGCCTGCAAGCAGAAACCTGCTGTTTCCCATGCTTTTCCCCCCTTCCCCTTCTAGATCTGCTGCTCCATTTTTTTCTCCTTTAAAGGAGAAAATCCATGTTTTTCTCCTTTAAAGGAGAAAATTTGCATTTTCCATGGCAAATGGAAAACTCCAATCCCAGCTGATCACCATATTTGGGGTCAGGAAAAAATGTTACCCCATGATCACATTCATATGGATTGTGAGGGGTTTTGCCTTCCTCTTTAATTGGGAGCATGGCCTTCTACCTAGGATCTCTTGAGGACATATTGACATTTGACATTTCATAGAAGCAGGACATTGGCTGTCATGGTTCTCCTGCTTTACCTATGGCAGGTTAGGGTGTTAGGACTGTATTGTGTTAGGGTTGTGGGTAGTCTTATGTAGAGTTTAAATTATGGTTTATATGGGATGGTTTGGAGAGGAATAATCCTGACTCAGGCAGGGGGTTGGGCTAGATAGCCTCTAGACCAGTGTTTCTCAACCTATGGGTCCTGACCCAAAAGTGAATTGCAAGAATATATAAGAAGGTCACAGATAAATGTTAAAAATGGATCAACACACTTTAAAAATTGATTCTCTGTTAAAAGAGAAAAACATGGGAAACCATGGCTTTTCCCTTGCAGGCTGGCATAGTTCCAGCCTGCAAGGGGATGCTTGAGGCCCCCCATGTCCCACACACTCACCCCCTGCCCCACTCCGGGGGGAGGGGGCTGGGATAGCGGGGTGGGAGACAGTGAATCAGGATTGAGGGGTACTGGGGTGGGACTGGCCATCAGCGCTTACAAATGGGTTCTGATACAAAAAAGTTTAAGAACCACTGCTCTAGAGGTCCCTTTCAGCCTTACTTTTCTATAATTCTGTTATTTAGCCTCTGTGGCCGTAGTGATTCTAAGGATTTATAATGCAGACAAGACATAAAGTGATATAAAAGTTCAGAGAAATCCCTTCTCATTTCACAATCACAATTTGATCTTCACTAAACCTTAAAGAAAAAGCTAGGCTGGAAAAAATATTTCTTCTATAGGCTGGGGTATTAGGGGAGAGGGGAGTGGAGTGGAGTGGACAGTCTGTATACCAGAGTTTGCTGTCTTCTACCCAATGTAATTTTTAATCATTCTTCCTTAGGGACCAGATAATGCAAAGTGGGGAATGCCTCCTATAATGTGGTGAGTGTTCTCAGTTCTCATTTACATTTATGCATTCACTTACACGTGTGCACGCACACACTCGCATACAACTATATTCCCTAATTTAATTGGGAGTTATGATATTGATCCAGCACCCATATAAGTCAATGGAAAGACTCCTGTCAACTTCTGTGGGGCTGGATCTGACCATATACTTGTGTGGGTGTGTACATTTTTTGGTGGAGTGAAAGAAAGGGGAGAGAAAAGGACGAACTATAAAATCTTTGAACATTTTGAATGAGGAACAATTACATTAGTCCAGACAGGGAATTTATTTGGCTTTCCTGTTCAAATAAATCACTGTTTTATAATACTTAATGTAATGGGTGAGATCACACCAGCAATGCTGCAATCACTCCTGGGAGTCTCTATAACAGAATCTTTTTAGATTAGAGGGATTGATTAATGGGGAAAGATTAAAATGAAGCAAAAATATATAACAATTTATAAGTATCTGAAGGACATTGTCACTGTGGACTGAGAAGAATTATTGTAATACAAGGAGACATAACTAAGTGTAGAGGCATTCAATTAAAAAGAAAAAAATTGAAATACTTTGGAGGGCAAGTGGGGAGAAACATCAGAGAAACCTACTGGACTATAGGAAACTCTCCCGTGTAAACGAGAAGAAGTCTGTTTACATGAGACACTTAAACATTGACGAGGCAAAGCACTATAAAAGGTATCCATTCTTACAGTGGTGGAACATTGGAGTAAACAGTTTAGAAAGTCTCTGTTGCTTTTTCCCTAAAAAAAACCTGTTAGCAGAACACCCTGTTTGTTTTTCATTCTTACAACTGGACAACAGAGTCTCAGTGAAAGAGAATGGGTCATTATGCAAATAAGAGCTGTTTTAAGTCACCCAGCTTTTTTGCCTCATTCTCATCCTTTAATGTCTGCTCCTTTTTAGGATTTTTTTTTTAAATATGAAAGAGAAAAGGTCAGAATAATATATAAATCACACAGAAAAAGTGAAATATTGTGCTGGCCTTTCCATGATTATGAAGGAGTAGAAATTTCTAATTTTTGGAATTGATCATGCTCTGGCATGTGCCTAGAGAGCCCTTTTCCTGGAGCTTCATTTAGTCCTCTATCTTAAGGGCTGAATAGACTGTACTCCACAAGTAAGCTTATTGTAATAAATAAAACCATTGTCACGGGTAAGATATTATTCAGTGGGAGTAAAGAAGGAGTGTATTGGAAAGTATTAGTATTGTTAGTAATTAGATATGTATTTGTTCATCATCATATCTAGGTGCTTTTTACAGGCATCAATCAAAGGAAAATGATCCCCGCTCAAGGAAAAGGTGGCCGTTTAAGGAGCCTAGTCCTGGAAACTTTCACTCATGTATGAAATGGTTCATAAGATTAGGTTTTATAGCTCTTTCCTTTTAATCTTATTAACAGTGAAACAGGAGGTATATGGGTGGGACAACAGCAAACACAGAGTGTTTTCCCACCTTTGTAGAAAGAGAGCTGGTGGCATAGTGGATTGCAAGTTAAATAGAAAACTTCATTCTATCTTTAATGGTGACGCTGTAGCACTGTAGCAGAAAAACAGAAAATCCAGACTTCTTTTTGACAGAATTTCCTTAGCTTTACTGCTGATTGCAACAATCACACAAAATGTTGTTAATGTCCAAATCCTTCACTTTACTGATGATGAATGGTCTTATTGACTACAGTGAGACTGCTTGAAGTAGCAAGGTGACCAGGATTTTGTCAGATGGGGTATGAAACATTCCAGATATTTTTAAATAATAGTCCTATAGCATTCATCTAGTGTGTGAGGTGGGGAACTCCAGTTTAATGGTAAAGTTATAGAATTAGGGGAGATACACCAAGGAAAAACTTAGCCAACAATATTTTAAAATTAGACTTCCTGATTGGGAACATACTACATTATGAGCTTAATCTCACATAGAAAGTTATTACCATGGAACATTTTGACTAGAAATACCTTAGCCTGATTTGTTTCATTCATAAGTTTATTTCATTCCATAATGTATGGGGAATTGATCATAAATTAATAATCATTTCTTCAGCTATAACTACTTACCTCCATCTCCAGTGATTCAACAGGGAGACAGAATTCCATTTCTATATTCCTACTGTAGAATGATCTCTCTCTCTCTCATTTTAATTATCTTGGGATGTAAGAGGTATCACAACCAATAAATGGTCACCAGTCCATGATAGCTAAATTAGTAAAATCTAGAAAATTATATTTGGGTAAAATCATGTATATTTAAAGGCATGAGATTAAAAGCCATATTAAAATGGAGTTCTTAGACACATTCATTTAGCTTTGCAGTTGATTCATACTAAAATTTCAGAAGCACAGTTTTACCATAGTTTATGCTCTTCTGTTGGTAGCTAAGAATCTAGTTCCTGTAGTTTATCTCTTACAATGGGAAAAAAACCCCCAAATCCTTCTACTATATTCATTGGAAAATAAAACAATATGTGTGATCTCCTAGAAGCTTTGTGTCAGACAGGAGCAAACTGCTTTTCTGTTCCCAGTGATTTGGTTAGATACAGGAGCAAAGAGGAGGAAGCCATTGCCCTTTTCCTGGGCTCCATTTGGGCTTTACTCTATAGGCCAGATTATGGTTCCTTTACTGATATTTAATAGACTTTACTTCACAAGTAAGCCTATTATAGTAAATACAACCATTGTCAGAGTAAGATATTCAGTGCAAATAAATAATATCGAAGTCCAGACCTAAAGCACTAAACTCAAGGTCTGGACTAAGCTCCATCACTTTATCAACCTTCCCATATATGGGAGAAAGGCAGATTTGAAAAGGATCTATATTGTGTAAATTGCCTGACCCTGACCCACACCACTGCATGTAGATGTACAAGGACCCACAAGAAGCCATTGCTCTGGCTTTGTCAAACCAGATTTGTTCTGATGCAAAAGGATGCACCACCCTAGTGGAGAAAATCAGGGCATCTGATTTGTCCCGTGGAAGGAGGGACTGTACCCATGACTGGACCATGGGTATAGATGGCTATACCTTGTACAGGAGAGATCGAGTAGATAAAAGGGGCAGGGGTGTAGCTCACTATGTTAAAGAAAGCTATGCGTCCCTGCAAGCTGATGCTGGTGACCAGGGTGGACAGCTGGAGACCCTCTGGGTTAAAAATCCGTGGGGAACACGGCACAGGGGACACAACAGTGGGAGTCTATTACAGACCTCCCACTCAAAGTCACTAGCTTGACCAGGAGTTTGTCCAGGAACTGACTGAGGCTGCATGCTCTAGGACCATGGTTGTCATAGGTTACTTCATTTACCCAGATATCTCATGGCAGGATCACTCAGCAAAATCCGAGATGTCGCAAAACTTCCTATCATGCATGGAAGACCTCTACCAGACTCAAGAAGCCTATGGGCCAATGAGAGGTAAAGTGCTGCTCGACCTGATACTGGCTACTGGGGATAACCTAATCGGCAACCTAGTGATCAGTGAGAAGCTGGGTGACAGTGACCATGAGCTGATCACCTTCATCATCCACCATAAAGCTGGCAATTCAGTAAGCAACACTGAAGTCCTTGACTTCAAGAAAGCCAACTTTGACAAGATCAGGAGGCTTGTCAGTGAG
Organism: Crocodylus siamensis; assembly: GCF_052110815.1. Lineage (NCBI taxonomy): Eukaryota > Metazoa > Chordata > Crocodylia > Crocodylidae > Crocodylus > Crocodylus siamensis. The sequence goes on along the minus strand of NC_143399.1, from coordinate 87,915,367 downwards.
ACCATAAGGGACCATGACCCCAAGGGGAGGGGAGTCCAGGAAAAGTGGTTGCTCCTCAAGGGAGCGATCCTCACTGCACAAGCTAATTTGATTCCATCTCAGAGGGAAGGCAGCAGGAGGGCACAGCAGCCCCCCCAGCTCTCCAGGGATCTAGCAGATCTCCTGAGGCTAAAAAGAAAGGCCTACAAAGGATGGAGGATGGGATTAACCTCCAAGGAGGAATATTCTGCACTGTTCCAGTCCTGCAGGGAGAAAACCAGGAAAGCCAAGGCTGCAACTGAACTCCAACTAGCTTTGAGCATCAAGGACAATAAAAAGTCCTTTTTCAGATATGTGGGGAGCCGGAGGAAAAGCAAGGGTAACGTTGGACTTCTGCTGAACCAGATGGAACAACTGACAACTGATGCCCAGGAAAAAGTCAACCTATTAAATGGGTACTTTGCATCGGTCTTTCATCAGTCCCATGGGACGCCCATGCCCACTACGGGACAGGGAGGTCCGGGTCCGGGTGAGGGAGATCCCCTGCCCTCCATCAACGCTGACCTTGTAAAGTGGTGTTTAACCTTGAGAGGCTGGATACCTTCAAGTCAGCTAGCCCTGACAATCTATACCCCAGGGTATTCAAGGAGCTGGTAAGCATCATAGCCCAGCCTCTGGCATGGATCTTTGAGAACTCCTGGCGCTCTGGTGTAGTGCCTGAAGATTGTAAGAAGGCCAATGTGGTGCCGATCTTCAAGAAAGGGAGGAAAGTAGATCCAGCTAACTACAGGCCCATCAGCCTGACATCTATCCCAGGGAAGATCTTAGAAAAGTTTATTAAAGAGGCCATCCTTAATGGACTGGCAGACACCAACATCCCATCAAAGTAATCTGGAAGCTGTGATGTGTTTCAGGGAAATCCTAAGGACCTATTTATAACTGAAAGAATTATTTCCATGCTGCTTCTGGAGTTTACTCTTCTTTGTTCATTGCTGAGCTATTTCACCAAAGATGACTTACCTTATGGGTTGATGGCCATACTTCTGAAGAGGAAATGGTTGTATTGTTGAGACTGGACCAAATGTTAGGGTTGCCAACCCTGGAAGAGTGTGGCCCAGAATAGCTTACAGTATTTCCACATCTGCCTCTCTACAAACTGCCCAAACTCAACTGAACTTGGTGGTGCTGTTGTATATAAATCTTTTGAGAATCTACTCCAGCACATTTCCCAATTATGCAGTATAAACATATCCAATCAATTTGCCTTCAAATTGGGTTGTTTACAAGTCACATATTCCCTGCTTGCTTACAAGAAAATATATTTCTTGATGTTAGAAAACAGACACATTCTACTACTCCTTCACCCTCCCATAGAAATCACAGGCTGTTTTGGTATTTTTGGTTTAACCAGGGGTTAATAGAAAATATTTTGTGGGATCCCCTTGCTAAACTATTGGGAGTGTCTTCACCATATGAAGACAATGATGCATCAGAGAACAGTATCTGGGTTCACATATAAATATTCATTGAAAACCATCACTGTAATATTGACTGGAATAATGTATCCCTATTGTTAATTTTTGTCATTTAATAATTTTTCATCTCTTTAAATAAATATCTTATTTTTATACTTAAATTAAATGTACCAGTGATATACATTGTCTCATTAAGATACAACATTTAAGAATTGCTGTGAATGTATTAACAATAAGACTCCATATGGAAGTATAAATAATTCACACGTTGTGTGTTTTGTTCCATCTCTTAGGGAATATAAACTTGGCAGCAATCAAGGTGAGTGTCATGATTAATTATAGTTAAAATGCTGAAACAGAGATACTTTTCCTGACAAAGCAGTGCACGCAGCCAAAGTTTAAAATAAGTTTACAGAGGGGCTGGATGGAAATTGTAATCTACTAGTAATGTAGTTGCTGAACACTCCATCAGAAATGAAAGCAAAATCATTGTAAACACTGGAGATAATTTTATACAGCATAACATTGTAAAAGGATTAAAAAAGACATCTGTGCAAATATAGTCCAACTCAGAAAATCAGAGATGCAATCACTTCTAGACTTTATGCTGAAAATATTTTTGCATTATTATGTCTTTCTTTCTCTGCTCAGTCTACGTAACTTTGCTGCAAGTTGCTAAGTGTTTAATAGGAACTTGAAGCATTTTTGAAGTGCTTTCAAACTGTTTGCAGTGAATACTGCTGCAGTATTTAACTTTGCTCTCTAGGTTGTTAACTGTTAATATGGTGCTCAGAAAATTGCCGAGGGTTTTTATTTTTTTTATATCTGCACATCTTTGCTGACTTTGCATATCAGCTGCCAGACATTTCCCTGTCAGTGTAATAGTGTTTGCAATATAATTGCAGGCAAATCTCTCCAGTTATTCTATTTCTGACCATTTTTACTGTCTGAGGGTTGGTTATGTAACCATATTGCAGTTGCTTGGGATGTTTTATTCAACTCAAATAACAGCCTATGTTGTTTTCCTGGTATGTTCCTTAAAACTAAAAGTATCTTTGTCACCAAGCAGATGTTGCAATATTATTATGGGAACTTCTCTTTGAAAGTGCAGAAAGGCAATAAGCGCATCTGTTCCCATCTCCAATCTGGACGCTCAGACTAAATAGGTATGATGCCTTTAGCAACCCTAGCAGCTGGATTAGAACGTTGATATTTTTTCCATCCCCCACTAACTAGCAAAATGCTTTCTTTCTTTTTTCTTTTACAAACATGAGTCTGAAGACTAGGACCTATGTCTGGTTTTGTATGCTGGTATGAGAGACCAACACTAGCAATACAGTGGAACTCATGCTGAGATATGTACTACATACAGAGAGATAACTCTGTAAGCAGGGGATCCTTCCTTTTGAAACCTCAAAAAAGAGGAAATCTGAACAACTAGGAGCTTGTATTTCTTTCCTTTAATCTGTTCTTTTATAAACTCAGACTGTTAAAGGAGCTAGCACTCTCCTAGGAGCTTTGACTTTATTTAACCCATTGTCACTGTAAAACGTCAATAGAGCTTTAAGAAAAAAAGGCATCACTAGGTTTAGTCCAATGCAGCAATGTCCATTTGGTGGCTTTATGGGCCGTTGGGACCTTAGGGGGCTATAAACCATGGTCTTCAAAGACAACTGTGTTAAAGAGAAAATGTTTGGTTGTGCTAAGTTCAAAATGTGTTTCTTGTAGTTTTAAACCATTTCCATCAGTACAACCAACAAATAGGGGAGAGAGCTTCCCACAGCTTCTCTCAGCACCTCCCTGACTGCCCCATGAACCATGCTGAGGCATGTCTGGGTCACTTTGGGCAGCTGCTGTCTCAGCAGTTCCCTGGCTCACTGCCTGATGTATCAGAGGAACACGGTGGGAACCATGTGTTATGTAGGGTTAACTAGACTGCTACCTGTTTGGGCATGTATCCTCCCTAAGTCCCCCGAAGGCCCTCTGAATTGTACTCAGAGCAAATAAGTAAAAACAAACAAACATTGCTTCACCAAACTTTGTACTCATTAGGGAAACTGTACTTCATAAACCAATTAAATCAGAGAAATATAGCATAAACTTTCATGAGCCTGAGCTCACTGTATCAGACGCTGTGAAATGACATGTACAGAGAAGCAGATACAATGGAGGGAGTGATCTGAATACAAAAGACCAGGATGCAGAGACAGTGAAGGAAGGAAGAGTGATACAGGGTAGTGCTGAGAGAAAGAAACAAACAATAAATCCATAGGCTGCATCCAGACAAGTGCAGACATTTGGTTCCCCAGGGACAACTGGCAGCGGCACACCATGTGCTGCTGTTGCTTGTCCCCAGGGAATGCCTGTGCTACGCGTCCTCTGGTACATGGAAGGTTATCCTGGATGGGGTAGGAGAGGCTAAGGCTAGCAACTGTGCTGGCCCCAGTAACCTTATCTGGGATCCTGGAGGCTGGGGAAGCTGCAGCTGCATTGCTCCTGCAGTTGGAAGCCTGGCTGGCAGCTGGAGTGTTGCTCCAGCTGGCCAGGCTCCGGTTTTGGGCAGTGCATGCTGCCTCCACATGTGCTTCTCTGTTTTTTTTTTTAGCAGGTTTATGTGACCCCAGGATCTCCTGAGGTCAAGTAAACCCCCCATGTCACAAGGTAGCAGTGTGGGAAACACCTGCATGTGCAGTGGTGCAGTGCCATACACAGCACAGCTGCACTCATCTGGACACAGCCACAGGGACAAAAGGATCACAAAAATGAATCCAGGTAATAAGATAAAAATCCATAGTCCCCGCTTGCACCATACTTCATGTAATACAATCTGTGGATGTTTTCTTGTTCTATAATTTTCCATTCAAATTGTTTTTTAAAGGTTTACTGTCTAAAAACAGCAACCTGAAGGTCACCATTGGTATGTCCAGGGAGATTAAAGTGCCACAGGCTTGTATATCTTTCTGGAACTAATGTCAAATTGGTGTTTGTTCATTCTAACACAGAGAGTTCCCTATCTGTTCAATGTAGACAGAAGAAGGACACTGTAAGCAAGTGATGCCATATATGACATTGGCAGAGTTGCAGGTGAATGGACCTCAGATATTATAATCTATGTTATTGGTCTGGGGATGATGTGATCTGTATTGATGTGGAGACACGGTTGGTGCCTGGGTTCGTTGCAAAGCCTGATGACCTGGTGAGAACGAGTGCTATATAGCCTGTTGCTTGAGAGACGTTGTTTGAGGTTGGTGGGCTGTCTGAAAGTCAGGACAGGTTTGTCTCCCATGGCTACCCTGAGATAGTCATTCTTTTCCAGGAGGGATTAGAGATCATTAATGATGTCTAAGGTCTTCAAGTTGCGGGCTGTAGGTGACGATCAGAGGGTTTCTTTTGTCCTTGTACTGGGGTTGGTATTGTGGCAGGTTGAAATGAGGTCTAAGGCTGGATCTGTTGATTTGAGTGGCTACAGTTTAGGGATTATATTGTAAGAGTAGGAAACCTTGCTCCAGATCCTTAAGGTATTCATTCCAATTGGTGGGATCAGAGTGATATGGTTGTAAGGTAGAACTTGGCTGTAGATGATGGATTTCGTGATGTGCTTAGGATGCAAGCTGGTAGTGTGAAGGCAGTTATGGCAGTCTTGGTTTTCACTACAATGTGGTGGCACTGTGGCCATTGCAAGTCTTCAATGTGGTGTCCAGGAAATGAATTCACTGGGTTACTTGATGGAGGGGTGGAAGCTGCTAAAGTCTTGGTGAAATTTCTCTAGAGACTCCTATGACTCCAAGTGTTCAGATATTGAAAATATCATCAATAGGGTATGATACCAAGTAGAATAAGAGGGAAGCTGCAGTCACAACAGACTTCAAGATCTGCCATAAATATATTGGAGCCATATGTGTGCCCATGGCAGTGTTATTCATTTGTAGGTATAGGGTATCTCTAAATCTGGAATAGGTATGTGTGAGGCCAAACTGGAAGAGTGTGATGGAAAAGGAAGCAGTATCCTAATTAGGGATACTGTTCTTTATGACTTGTAATATGTCCTCATGGGGGATTTTGGCATACAGAAATGTGACATCCATAGTAACATTATATTTCCTGGAAGCTTGTCAGTAGAGGCTGCTTTTTTAAACAAATCTGTGGTGTGTTTCAAATAGCTGGCAACTACAGTGACAGAGGATAGAGCCAATGCAGCCAGAAACTCTCCCCATAATTCCAAAGACAATCAGGCATCCTGAGTTGCATTTTAGTAATAAATTAATGTTGCCTAGCTTGATCTCCAAGAGCAGTAATACTCTCCTGTATTTCTAGAAGTAGACTGTTTAGGAATTTATCTTCTCCTGGTATTGCGTCATGGGGTCCTCTGTTAGGAGTGCTGTCAAATTTTCTTTATACTTTTTATATATATGCTGTTTAGTCCATGACGCAAATTGCTGCTTTACTGGTCTGTTGTATGATGATGTCTGGATGGTTTTGAAGACTGAGTACAGTTCTCCATTCCACAGGAATCATGTTGTGCTGCAAATGTTGTTTTTTGGCAATCTTAGAGTGAACACAAAGGCAGAAACAGGTTTGGGTCCAGAGTGGGACTGTGGCCCTTGAGTGTCCTCCTTGTTCTGTGTCTTTTGTATTTAAATAAATATCTCCATTTTATGTGCTGCTTTGTGCATGTCCTATAACACCATCTGCTTAAGTGAGCTCAGACTTACGAAATCTTATGCTGTATATTTCTGATTTAGTTAGTATATAAGGGGAAGATCTCTGTCTTACTTCCAACTAATGCAGCCAACTACCTCTCTCCGTGTTAGGGAATTGTCAGCAGTGGGCTTAAGCATGGTGCGGGGGGACTCTCTGTGTGCTGTCTGAACAGCAGAGAAGGAGCAGACAGGACCAATAATTTGGCACAAAATGTATTACATTCCCCTACCCTTAAACTTAAAAGACTAATGCTTACACAATAGATACCTTCCCTCCACCATGTAGATAAGTTCACTGAAGGCATAGACACCTGCTGGCCCCTTCTCTTATAGCATATATGATATGCTCATAGAAGGTGTGTCAGGAGCAGAAGGAGAGGAGGGAGCTTAACTGAATCCTTTACCTTACACCCTTGTATATAAATTAGAGCTTGTCTTATAGAGCTGTGTTGGAATCAGAATGCTGCTGATCAAGGAGCTGATCAAGGAACTGATATCAGTGGCTCCTTTCTCTGCTGTATCTGGGTAAATATCAGTGGAGAACCAAGCTCGGTATTGTCTTGAGGCTGAGAATCTGGACACTAGTGGACTTCAGGAATAACACTGCCATAGAATTTTACCCAGAGAAGCTTAGCCTGAATGATGTTTCTCCTAATTCTATTCTATCTCACTTGTGCTATGAAGAACTTATCTGGTGTCAGTAAGGTGGTAGCAGTTTGGCAATACAGATCTCTCTATCTTTTCTGAAACAAGATTTCTGATACCTGTCAGTCCAAAGTGTTCCTTTTATCACTTTTCTGCTTTTATGAGTATCTTACTTTACAATGCTACAGTTTTATTGCCTTCTAAATTACAGGTGTCCCATGTAATCACGATCACTTTTTGCTGGAATTTACCCCAAGTTAGTTTCTATTTCATTCAGGAAACTTCAGAACTTGGTATTATATGGTGCCTATACACACATGCTCCAATGTATCAAGTGTACTGGAGTGTTCTAATTACAATGCTCCAGTGTGCTGCAGCATTGCATGTATTCAGCATCCTGCATTTCAAAATGGCAACTGAGGTGCTTCAACTAAAATGTTAAAGAAGGCCTACTGAGAGTGCAGGGACAACCATCCTGATGTACAGGAAGACTAGCAAGTATGGCAGAAGACCAGGTTGGCTTATCAGGGAAATCTTCAGTTAACTAAATCACAAAAATGAAGCTTAGAAAAAGTGGAAACTTGGAAAAACAACTAGGAAGGAGTATAAAAGTACTGCTCAGGCATGCAGGGATGAAGACAGGAAGGCCAAAGCACAATTGGAGTTGCAACTAACAGGGGACATGAAGGGTAACAACTATGTCAGTAAGAAGAGAAAGATCAGGGAAAGTGTGGGTCCCTTACTAAATGGGGGAGGCAACCTAGTGACAGAGGATGCAGAAAAGGCTGGAGTACTCAGTGCCTTTTTCACCTTAGCCTTCCTAAGCACGGTAAGGTCTCAGACAACTGTACCAGGCAGCACAGTTTGAGCAGAAGGTGAGCAGCTAACAGTGGTGAATGAACAGGTTATTTCACCTGGAGGAGAAGAATGTGATACGCGTCCCTGCAAGCTGAAATTGGTGCCCAGGGTGGACAACTGGAGACTGTCTGGATTAAAATCCATGGGGAACAGGGCACAGGGGACACAATGGTGGAAGTTTATTACAGACCTCCTACCCAGGATCAAGAGCTTGATGAGGAGTTCACCAGGGAATTGGTGGAAGCTGTGCACTCCCAGTGCATGGTGGTCATGGGAGACTTCAACTACTTTGACATCTCATGGGAAGAACACTTGGCTAAATCAGAGTGATCACAAAGCTTTCTCTTGTGCATGAATGAGCTCTACCTGATGCTAGAAGTTGATGGGCTGAAGAGAGGTAAAGCACTGCTTGACCTGGTACTGGCTATGGCGGACAACTTAATCAGTGATCTAACAATTGAAGGGAATCTGGGTGACAGTGACTATGAGCTGTCAAGTTAGTGAGCAACACAAAGGTCCTCAACTTCAGGAAAGATAACTTGGACAATCTCAGAAGGCTTGTAGGTGAGGCTGTAAGGGACCTTGACCCCAAGGGGAGGGGAGTTCAGGAAGAGTGGTTGCTTCTCAAGGGAGCAATCCTAGATGTACAAGCTAAGTCCATTCTGTCTTGGAGGAAAGGCAGCAGAAGGGCACAGCAGCCCCCATGGCTTTGCAGGGAACTAGTGGACCTCCTGCATCTAAAAAGAAAGGCCTACAAAGGATGGAGGACGGGATCCACCTCCAAGGAGGAATATTCTGCACTGGTCCGGGCCTGCAAGGAGCAAACCAGTAAGGCCAAGGCTGCAACTAAACTCCAACTACCTATAAATATCAAGGACAATAAAAACTCATTTTTTAGATATGTGGGGAGCAAGGGCAACATTGGACCCCTGCTAAACCAGATGGTACAACTGATGCCCAGGAAAAAGCCAACTTGCTAAATGGGTACTTTGCATCATTTTTTCACCAGTTCCAAGGGGCACCCCTGCCCATTAAAGGACAGGAATGCCTGGGTGAGGATGATTCCTTACCCTCCATCAATGCTGACCTCATGAAGGAATACCTTGAGAGTCTGGACACCTTGAAGTCAGCTGGCCCTGATGGTTTATACCCAAGGGTACTCAAGGAGCTGGCAAGCATCATAGCTCAGCCCCTGGCACGGATTTTTGAGAACTCCTGGTGCTCTGGTGAAGTGCCCAAAGATTGGAAGAAGGCCATTGTTGTGCCTATCTTCAAGAAGAGGAAACTACCGGCCCATCAGCCTGACCTCTATCTAGGCTGGTTAGAAAAGATTATCAAAGAGGCCATTCTTAACAGACTGGCTGATGGCAGCATCCTGAGGGATAGCCATCATGGGTTTGTTGTGGGTAGGTCTTGCTTGACCAATCTTATCTCCTTTTACAACCAGCTGACCTATCACCTGGACAAGGGAGAGGTGATTGATGTTGTATAACTTGACTTTAAAAAAGCCTTTGATCTGGTATCCCATGATCACCTCTTGGCAAAATTGGCCAACTGCAGCCTTGGCTTCACCATGATCTGCTGGCTGGGGAATTGAGTCTGTGGTCAGACCCAGAGGGTGGTGGTAGATGGAAGTCAATCATCGTGGTGTCCTGTGACTAGTGGGGTTCCTCAAGGCTCTGTCCTTGGGATATTCAACATCTTCATTAATAATGTGGACATTGGTATCAGAACTGGACTGCCCAAGTTTACCAATGACACCAAACTTTGGGGTAAAACGTCCACACCTGAGGACAGGAGGGCAATCCAGGCAGATCTTGACAGGCTCAGGAAATGGGTGGATGAGAATCTGATGGTGTTTAACACCAAAAAATGCAAGGTTTTCCACCTTTAGAACAAAAACCTGCAGCAAGCTTATAGGCTCAGCAGTGCTACGCTGGCTAGCACTACAGACAAAAGGGACTTGAGGGTCATGATTGACCACAAGATGAACATGAGCCTTCAATGTGATGCTGTAGGTAGTAAAGTGAGAAAAATGCTGGCTTGCATCCATAGATACTTCTCAGGCAAATCCCAGGATGTCATTCTCCCTTTGTACTTGGCTGTGGTGAGGCTGCAGCTGGAGTACTCTGTCCAGTTTTGGGCTCTGCAATTCAAAATGGATGTGGAGAAGCTTGAGAGAGTGCAGAGGAGAGCCACACGCATGATCAGAGGTCAGAAAAATGGACCTTATGATGTGAGGGTGAGAGCTATGGGACTCTTCAGCCTTGAAAAGCACAGGCTCAGGGGTGATCTGGTGGCCCCCTATAAGTTTATCAGGGGTGCTCACCAGGATCTGGGGGAATGTCTGTTCACCAAAGTGCCTCAGGGGATGACAAGGTCAAATGGTCACAAACTCCTTCAGGACCATTTCAGGCTGGACATAAGGAAGAACTTCTTTACAGTCCAATCCCCCAAGGTCTGGAATAGACTCCCACCGGACATGATTCAAGCACCTACTTTGAACACCTTCAAGAGAAATTTGGATATATATCTTGCTGGAATCCTATGACCCCTGCTGGCTTCCTGCCCCTGGGGCAGGAGGCAGGACTCGATGATCTTCCAAGGTCCCTTCCAGCCCTAAAGTCTATGAAATCTATTAAATCTATTTAGAAAAGCTGGACATACACATGTTCATTGGGATGGAAGGGATGCACCTGAGGGTGCTGAAGGAGCTGGCTGAGTACCCAGATGATTGGAAAAGGGCAAACACAGTGCTCATATTTAAGAAAGGAAAAAAGTAGGATCCAGGGAACTACAGACCAGTCAGCCTCGCTTCAGTGCCTGGAAAAATCATGGAGCAGTTCCTCAAGAAATCCTTTTCTAATTACCTGTAGGAGAAGAAGGTGATTAAGAACAGTCAACATGGATTCACCAAGGGCAAGTCATGCCTGACCAGTAGAGCTGTGTGAAGCTTCGGGTACTGATTTGATTTGGAGATTTGGCCCAGTTCGGTGGCTGAATCTCTGAATATGAATTGAATTGGGAGACAATAAAAAGGTCTGAATCAATTTAAAGCCTCTGAATCAATTTGGAAAAAATTCGGGGAAAGATTCAGAGATTTGGTGATTTGGGCAGCGTCTGCTCGCCACTGCAGGGAGCTGGACCTGGACTCTTTGCTGGTAAGTGCGTGTGTGTGTGTGTGGTGGGAGCTGGGACAGTGTGGGAAAGCAGGGATCACCCCCCCCCCCGACCATCTGGCAAGAGCTGGTGAGTGCAGGGCTTTTTTTTTTCCTCTTTTTTTTTTAAGAGCTGGGATGCTGGGGCAGGCAGGGCAGCCATTGGTGGGGCTGGGAGAGTGGGTGGGGGATGGGGCCTGTTTGATTTGGAGATTTGGCCAATTTAGCAGCGGCCGAATCTTCAAATCAAATTTGGCTGAATCAATTTTGGACAGTGATTCAAATCACCAAATCAAATCACTGTTCCCTGAATCAGCTGAATCCGAATCTGAATCCCATACTAGCTGCTTTGCACAGATCTGCTGACCAAGCTTATTGCCTTCTATGTTGAGATGACTGACTCTGTGGATGCAGGGAGACCAGTGGATGTGGTGTACCTTGATTTTAGCAAAGCTTTTGATATAGTCTCCCACAATATTCTCATTGGCAAGCTAAGGAAGTATGGGCTAGATGAGAGGAGTGTAAGGTGGACAGAAAATTGGCTGGAGCATTGGGCTCAGAGAGTAGTAATCAATGGGTTGATATCTAGTTGGCATCTGATATCAAGTGCAGTGCCCCAGGGGTCAGTCCTGGGGCCAGTTTTCTTCAATACAGTTTTTTTTCATCCAGAACCTGGAAGATGGCATAGAGTGCACCCTCAGCAGATGAAACCAAGCTGGGGGGAGTAGTAGATACACTGGAGGGTAAATTTAGGATTCAGAATGACCTAGACAAATTGGAGGACTGGGCGAAAAGGTTTTTAAGACCTGGATAGAAAAAGCCTTGGCTGGGATGATGTAACTGGGGATGGTCCTGAGCAGAGGGTTCATAGATTTATAGATGCTAGGGTCAAAAGGGACCTCAAAAGATTATCGAGTCTGACTCCCCTGCCTAGGCAGGAAAAAGTGTTGGGGGTCAGATGACCCCAGCCAGATGCCTATCCAGCCTTCTCTTAAAGACCCCCAAGGTAGAGGAGAGCATCACCTCCCTTGGAAGCCCATTCCAAATTTTGGCCACCCTTACGATGAAGAAGTTTTTCCTGATATCTAGCCTAAATGTGCTCTCCGTCAGTTTGTGACCACTGTTCCTTGTTAACCCAAGAGGTACCCTGGTGAACAGAGCATTTCCTATTCCTTGCTGTGTCCCTCTAATGAATTTGTAGTTGGTCACAAGATCACCTCCCAGCCTTCTCTTGTGGAGGCTGTAGAGGTACAGGTCCCTCAGGTCCTGTAAGCCCCTAACCATACAAGTGGCCCTCCTCTGGACCCTCTCAAGTCTATCAACATCCTTCTTGAAGTACGGTGCCTGAAATTGGACATAGTACTCCAACTGTGGTCTGACCAATGCTGCATAGAGGGGAAGTATCAATTCCTTGGTTCAATTTGTCATGCGTCTGCTGATGCATGATAAAGTGCAGTTGGCTTTGCTGATGATTTCATCACACTGACGACTTGTGTTCATCTTGGAGTCTACTATGACTCCAAGATCCCTTTCCGCTTCTGTGCTGCTGAGAGGGTAATTCCCCAGCCAGTAGGTATGCTGCATATTTATGTGCCCTAGGTGAGCGCTCTGCATTTGTCCTTGTACTGTATCCTATTGGGTACTGCCCACTTTTCTAACCTGTCCAGGTCTGCCTGCAATTGTTCCCTACCCTCTGGAGTGTGCACTTCACCTCACGATTTAGTATTGTCCGCAAATTTGGACAGAGTACAATTCACATCCACATCCAAGTCACTAATGAAGATATTGAAGAGTACAGGCCCAAGGACCGAACCCTGCTGGACCTCACTACCCACATCCTTCCAGGTTGATACTGACCCATCTACTACCACTCTCTGGGTTCAACCACTAAGCCAATTTGCCACCCACCGGACTATGTAAACTTCTATGTCATAGCCTCTTAATTTATTTCTGAGAATGGGAAGAGATACCTTGCAAGAAGGCCTTGCTAAAATTGAAGAAAAAGACATCCAAGCATCTAAGCATTTTGTGACCCTGTCATTAAATGAAACCAGATTGGTCAGGAATGATCCACCTGCTAATAATCCATGCTCATTCCCCTGCTGCATTATTTTTTCTGCTGGACTCCCACATATATGATCCTTCATAATCTTTTCAAAGACCTTTCCAAGGATGGAGGTGAGACTGCCTGGCCTATAATTATTTGGATCCTCCTTCCTCCCCTTCTTGAAAATAGGGACCATATTGGCCTTTTTCCAGCCCTCTGGGACCTGACCTGAGTGCCACGAGTGCTCAAACAGCCATACCTGTTGTTCTGCTATGACACCGGCCAATTCCTTAACTACCCTCGTATGCAGTTCATCCAGGCCTTCTGACTTGAACATATCCAGTCCATCCAAGTGACTGCACCAAGTCAGCATTGACAGTTGGTGGGCTGGTCTCCCTCCGATGCCCATCTAAGAACCCATTAGGAGACTTATCTTGAGCCCTGTTCAGGAACACCAAGGCAAAAAACTCATTGAATAGCTTAGCCTTGTCCTCCCTGTCTGTCATTAATTGCTCCTTCTTGTTCAGTATGTGTCCCATGATGCTCTGCGCCTTCCTTTTACTCCCTACATACCTAAAAAAATACTGTTTTGTTGTCTTTAATTTGTATTGCCAGCCTCAGCTCTGTAGTTGTTTTGGCTTTTCTAACTGCCTTCCTGAAAATGTCGGCCAAGTAGGTATACTCCTCCTTGTTAGCTTCCACGTGCTTCCACTGCCTATATGCCTCCCTTTTTTGCCCTTAGTCTCCCCTGGATTTCCCTGTTTAGCCAAGGAAGTTTTTGGCTCCTTTCCTCCTTTTCCCTCATACTGGGATAGTGTCCCTCTGTGGCCAAAGGATCGCTTCCTTTAGTAATGGCCACCCTTGCTGGACTCCCATCTCATCAATATTCTCATCCTGCATTGTGTCATTGACTAGACTCCTAAGCACACTGAAATTATCCTTCCTAAAGTCAAACACTTCCATCCTACTAGTTATCTTACCCATCCTATGCCATATCATTTCATTGATGGTCGCTGTCCCCAGTGTGACCACGAATCTGCAGCTCCCCTACCAGGTTCTCCCCCCTAACCAACACCAAATCCAGTAAGGCATTCCTCCTAGTGGGACCGTATACCTCCTGCATTAGGTGAAGGTCCTGCTTGCAGGTTAAGAACCTATGTGTATGGTTGGATTTGGCTGACTGCTCCTCCTGGCAGATGTCAGGGTAGCTTAGGTCCCCCATGACAACCACATCCCTAGATCATACGGCCTCAAGAATTCCAAGTCTAGCTTTTCCTCTTGGTGTGGTGGTTTGTCATTCAACCTCCATATATTCTAATCCACAATGCCTCAACTTTCTCCTCCTTTGATCCCATTTTGTTTAGGGTAGATGTATAATGCTCCTTTACATAGCAAGCAACCCTGCCCCCTTCCCTTCTGTACAACCTGTAGCCCTCAGTGTATACTGCCCAGTCATGGGTAGGGTCCCACCAGGATTCCATTAGCCCCACTAAATCAAAGTTATTATCTGCAAGCAGAAGTGCGAGTTCTTCCTGCTTGTTTCCCAGCATTAGTATAGAGGTATTTGAGCCCTCTGCATGGTGCCTTTGGTGCCCCCGCCCCCCATTCTAATGCCCAATGTGCCCCTTGGTTCTTACTTGGGGTGTACTGCTGCGTGTATCGTAGTTTGTAGGTTCTAGACTCTCTCCAACTCCTGCCTCCCTGTCCCCCATCATACTTAGTTTAAAGCCCAAAGTAGGATGTCAGCCACCCTGTAAGAAAACAGACTTTTACCTTTCATGAAGAGATGAAGCCTATCATGTCTGAGGAGGTCCCTTGCATGGAAATGTGGATTGTGTTCCAGGACTTCTCTGACACAGGTGACATGATGCCTACCATGACCACTGACCAGGAAGATCAATGAGAAGACCACCTGCACCCCCATCTTCCTAAGCCTGGTCCATAGACCCCTTTAGTCACTCATAATACAGTCTGGACTACTCCTGGCCACTTCATTTGTTCTCACATGGATGAGGACCATGGGATAGTTGTTGGAGGGCCAGATGAGGTCAGGAATTCTCGCTGTGATGTCCCTGATCCTGGCTCTGGGTAGGCAGAAGACTTCACATGCCATGAGATCTGGATGACAGATGGGTTCCTCTGTTCCTCTCAGCCAGGAGTTGCCCACAATGATGATGCGGTGTCTCTTCTTCTGCTTACCTGGCCAGCCCTTAGCTCCAGGGCACTTCCCTGTACCACACACTCCTCCAGTGCAGCCAGGACCTCATATTTGTTCCTCAACTGCATCAGAAGAGCTGGTTCTGTGGTGATAAGTCTGGTCCCTGAGGTGACTGTCCTCAGGGTTGGACTATATGACTTCTGGAGGTCCCTTCCAACATTCATTTTCTCTGATTCTATGAATATATGTGACACTGTGACATTTTAATTAAATCAGCAGTATGAGAGCTGCACTAATTAAAATGCCCCTCCACCCCAAAACACATGTATAGACACTGATGATGATTTTTAGATGAATATATATGGGAATCAGGTTGGAATTTTTTTAATTACATAAGTAACATTCATTTTCCATCCACTAAAATGATTGCATACTTGGTCTTATTTTATGGATTCTAAATAAAGCTCTTTAAGCATTTCTAATTACTGTATCCTAACTTTTTTTAAATCTGCAATTTGTAATGTCAAGCTGGGCATTGGCATGTTGAATGTTTACATCCACATAGTAAGAGGTACTGGAATGAGACCCCTGAAAACTGATTGCAAAATAGGCAGTATCTGGGCAGTTGGCTGCCTCAACAATGTTTTACAACCCTTAACTAAATGGGAAACTTGTAGGAATCACTTTCTACTGCTACCATGGAAAAATATGCATGATTTATTTTTAGGATGCTGACCCATGTGTGCTAGCAAGTGGTCTGAGATTACAAACACATTTCACATATTACTTCACTGTTCATTGCATAATGTATTCCTGTCCTACAGAGGCTCAACCTCTAACACAGGGGCAGGCAAAATATGGCCTGCAGGCTGCATCCAGCCTGCCAGGCCATTCTGTCCAGACTGTGGGGCCCCTAAAAATTTTAGAACATTAATATTTATCTGCTCCTGGCTGCCTGCCAAAGATAAAAGGCGGACATAGAGCTAGGACTTGTGTCCAAAATCAAAGATATCAAAAAGTCCTTTTTCAAATATATATGGAGGATGAAGAAAGCACTGGGAAATGTGGGGCAATCTGATGGTTGTGCCAGAGGAGAAAGCAGACATTTTTAACCAATTCTTCACCTCTGTTTTCTTCGGGACTTCCCCACCATGATGGAAGACGGACTAGAGGGGAACGCCTGCAGACCTCAGGTTGGGGAGGACCGGGTTAGAGAGCTTCTGGAGGGGCTGGACATGTTCAAATTAGCGGGTCCAGATGCTCTCCACCCCAGGGTGTTGAGGGAGCTATCAGGGGTTATTGCAAGGCCCTTGGCATGGCTTTATGAGTGCTCATGGTGCTCGGGTCAGGTGCCAGATGATTGGAAGGTAGCCAACGTGGTCCCCATCTTTAAAAAAGGGAGGAGGGAGGACCCAGACAACTATAGGCCCATCAGTCTTACCTCAATCCTAGGGAAACACATTGAGAAGATCATCATGGAGCACATCTGTGATGGGCCGCCTCAGAGATGATGCTCAAGGGCAACCAACATGGTTTCCTTAGGGGCAGGTCATGTCAGACCAACCTGATTGCCTTTTATGATCAGGTCACAAAAGCCCTAGAGGCAGGTGTTGCCATGGATGTAGTCTTTCTGGACTTTAGCAAGGCCTTTGGCACTGTCTCCCACCCCTTCCTCATTAAGAAATTGGGTGACTGTGGCATTGATGCCTACACAGTCAGATGGATTGCAGATTGCCTGAAGGATCGCACTCAGAGGGTGGTGGTGGATGGGTCATATTCAACCTGGGGAGAAGTGGGCAGCGGAGTCTCCCAGGGCTTTGTCCTTAGGTCTGCGTTGTTCAATTTCTTTATCAGTGATTTGGACAACGGGGTGAAAAGCACTGTTTGCTGATGATACCAAAATTTGGGGTGAGGTGAGCACACTAGTAGGGAGGGAAAGACTGCAGCAAGACTTGGATAGGTTACAGGGGTGGGCTAGCAAAAACAGGGTGCGTTTCAACACTGACAAGTGCAGTGTTCTGCGCTTGGGCAGTAGTAACCAGCAGCACATTTATGAGATGGGAAACTCCCTTCTTGAGAGCACGGAGGCAGAAGGGATCTTGGAGTCATTATTAACTCCAAGATTAACATGGGCCGATAATGCGAGGTCACAGTTGGCAGGGCTAACCAGACCTTGTCATGCATCTACAGGTGCATCTCTAGCAGGGCCAAGGAGGTGATCCTCCCCCTCTATGCAACACCGGTCAGGCCACAGCTGGAGTACTGTGTCCAGTTCTGTGTGCCCCACTTCAGGAGGGATGTGGACAACATTTAGAGGGTCTAGAGGAGGGCCACCCAAAAGATCTGGGGACTACAGGGCAGACCCTACAATGAGAGACTGTGGGACCTGAACCTGTTCAGCCTTCACAAGAGAAGGCTGAGGGAGGACCTCGTGACAGTCTATAAACTCACTAGGGGGGACCAGAAGGGTTTGGAAGAGACCTTGTTTCCCCTAGTGCCCTCTGGCATAACAAGGAATAATGGCCACAAGTTTTTGGAGAGTAGGTTTAGATTAGACATCCATAAGAACTACTTCACAGTTAGGGTGGCTAGGATCTGGAACCAACTTCCAAGGGAAGTGGTTCTGGCTCCTACCCTGGTGGTCTTTAAGGGGAGGTTTGATGCCTACCTAGGTGGGATCATTTGAGCCCAGTTTTTTCTCCTGCCCTGGCAGGGGGTTGGACTTGAAGATCTATAAGGTCCCTTCCAACCCTACTTCTATGATTCTATGATTCTATGAAAGGAGCTAGGGGCAGTAGGACCCAGCATCCTAGTCCCACTCTATCCCACCCCTGCCATTCCCCTCCCTTCCTTCCCTCACAATGCTGCAGCACCACATGGCTCCTGGCTGCATCGCCAGACCAGAGAGCAAGGGGCCACACCAGTACCCCTGGGTCAGGAGTCAGAGGGGTGTGTATGTGTTTGTACTGGGATGGACAGAGTATGTGTGTGTGTATGTGTTTGTAGGATGAGTCCCACATGCACACCCCACCATAAACATGCAGCCACACCTCTGTCACACTGCTATATTTCCGGAATCCCACACCCCAGCCACCCTCCCAATCCACACACAGCCCCCCACAAACACAATACCTGCCCACACCTGACTTATTTGCACATACCCACAGGGTCCCTCACCCCACACCCACACCCCCAATACCTATCCACCTCCCCACAACTCCCCACACCCTTCCACATTCCCACAAACACAGAGCCCCACAAACTTGTACCCAGATCCCATGCCCTCCACCCCCCACAATATACAAGAGTAAGACTTAATTTTAAGCTATTGTGCAAGCACTTCTATGTACACTATAGAAATGCATTTAAATCAAGACAAGACTATTTTTTTAAATCAAATTAATGAATGTTGTAGATGTTCACTTTTTAGGATATAATTTGGTATTTTTCTGGTTTCAAGATGGCAAAACCCTTTGCTGAAAGGAGTACTTCTGGGGGCAAGGGAAGGAAAAAAGTTCAGGGGTTAGGCATACTTCTCCCGCTTGTGAGCCCGGGAGTCAGTGAAGGCTTGGCACCGGTTCTCGAAGGGGATGGCTACAATGTGTCATGACTACAATGTGTCATTTAAGGAACATTGGATACTCCAAGTAAATCAGCCCTGTTCTCACACCCCTACATTGATTTCCCATAGAAAATGAGTCCAATCAAGGGTCTTGAAAAGAAGTGGTCTTCCAATCACAAGATGGAGACCAGGGGGCAGAGCATTTGTCAAGGGATGGGGCTACCTATGCAGCCTTCAACAGCTTGCCAAACCTCAGTAAGTGGCCTTCCACCCAAAAGAATTGCCTGCCCCTGCTCTGACCTATTCAGACGTCAGTGGCCAGTTTTTTTAATTACAGGCCTCAGTTCTATTCAATTTTACAGAGCCTTATACAGGCTTAATCACCATGGTATTTGAACATCATCTGGTAGTACTTTAAAGGACATAACTATCAGTTGTCTCATGGTTTGTTTTCTCTTCCCACCCACTCACGAGGAAAATTTGTGTGTACAATGGAATGTTTTATGTTGGTAGTTGTTTTGTTGTTGGTGTCCTTCCATACAGGTTCCTCTGTATTATGTAGAACAAGGTTGATGAAGGGCACCACCTTTTATTTAGAGCAGAAGTGAGTCTTGTGATGGTTCTTGTTACCTGTGGAAGTTCATTAAACAATCTTGGCCTGGCTCCAAAAAAGTTATGTCTTCTGCATAAGCAAGCTCTGCTCACTGTCCCTGTGGAGTTAGATTGTCAACCATAAGTGTAGGTGATCTCTTAGATAGTCTGAGCTGAGACCACTTCTTTTCAAGACCCTTGATTGGACTCATTTTCTATGGGAATCAATGTAAGGGTGCGAGAACAGGGCTGATTTACTTGGAGTATCCAATGTTCCTTAAATGATACATTGTAGTCATGACACATTGTAGCCATCCCCTTTGAGAACTGGTGCCAAGCCTTCACCGACTCCCGGGCTCACAAGCGGGAGAAGTATGCCCCTCTGGCCGACACCCTGAGGGGCCATGGCTACGACATGACGGTGGACGCGCTCATCGTGGGGACGCTCAGAGCCTGGGACCTCAGCAACGAGAGCATCCTCCACACCTGCCGCGTTTCCCGCCACTACGCCAAGCTGATGCTCTGCCTCATGGTGTCTGACACCATCCGCTGGTCCCACAACATCTACGTGGAGCATATCACGGGCCACCGCCAGTACACCAACCCCTCTAGACGAGCTGCCGCCGGACCGGACCCGGAGGACACTGCCACCTGAACCGCCCCCACCCCGCTTCACTTCTCATCGAGAGGATTCCGCCGCCACGGATGACCCCGCCCCACCCGAAGAGGACCCCCGTGATTGGACTTTATGGACTGAGATCCTTTCTCCGAGCCACTTCCTCCAATATTGCGGACCACTGTAACGGGTATGTGTGTATCTATCTCCTTTCCCTCTCAGTGTCGCGACCCCCCTCCCCTTCCCCCTTCCCACCCCCGGGCTTAGTTGGCTAACATTGTATCATTTGAAACCTAGTCGCGTTCCCCTCCTCTCCCCCATCCCTCGATTGTTAGTCCCTCGCTCGGGCATTTTATATTTCCATCTCCACTTTGTCATCTTTTTTTTCTGGATTCCCCATCCAAAACATCTACTAATAAAAGTCAATCTGTATTATTTGGCATTTCCTAAGGATTGATGGCTTCATGCATTGTTGTATATTAGATTGTACTATTGTAGTGCAGATGGAAGGTGACAAAGGCACGTATAACTGAAGCCATTATTCATGGATGTTGCTATCTGAATGCGTTGCATCAGCAAGGAATCAAAGAAACTCATGTAGCACCTAGTCACTGACAAATCACCTCTTCTAAGGTTCCTTCACTTCTGTTCACATTTTTGTTGAGCAAATGACCTTCAGAAGTATTCTTATTTGTAAAATCAAAAAATCATCTTGAGCACATACATTCTGTCTCAAGATTTCTTTCTCAGCCTGAAGTATTACAACTAGCCAGAAAGAAAAGGGAATGAAAAAGGAAGCCTCTGACACAGCTATTGATTCCTGAAATTCAGAAAGGCTTCACAGTATTTTATTTTAGCTTACTTTAGATTCAACTGTGGCAGCCTTCCCCACAAACTTCAATTTGAGACGAAAACGTGACTCAGTTTTTGTTTCCTTCCATAGTTTATGTTCAGCTTTTAGCTTTTCTAACAAGGCTCTTGACATACTTCAGTATCATTAAAAAAAAAGTTATTCTTTAGATCAGAGTTCTCAAACTGTGGTCCATTCAGGTGATACACAGAAAGGTTGCAAAACAATCAAGAATATCTGTACTTGTAAGGTAAGACTTCTGATATTAAAATATGAGTTGTGTGCTTTGATTTGTACAACAAAAAAGTTTATTAAGTGGTTTGCCATGACCCTCAGCCATTTTCAAGTGGTCCACAAAAAAAGTTTGAACCACTGCTTTATATAATATTGAAGGTCTATCTTCAGGCCCATGAATAAAGAAGAACACCTTTCCCCCTGTATACTTGAATTACAAATGGTACAATCACATAGTATAAAAACATACCTAGAAATTTGACTTGTGTGATAGTGAAAATTTCAATTAGGTATTTTCATAGATGCACTTAAAATTCCCACATGATATTGTGCATGTCTCACTTAAGGATGGTTCTTTTTAAGTATAGGGCTCATTTGGATGGATGGGTTAGATCCAGGTTGCAGATCTTCCCACTGGATACAAAAACTGCCTCTGGTGTTGGGTGGGCAGCAGTGGCATTAACCCCTCTGTTCTGTCTGCCACCACCATTTTCCCTGCTGTCAGAAGCCTTCTGCAATGGGAATCTTAGCCTGGAAACTCTGAGGTGAGGGAAGCTGTATCAGCAGTAACAGAAACACAACATAATTTAACTATAAGCAGGCTGCATGTGGTCCATTGGCCACAGACAACACCATTCTTAAGTTAAGGAGTGAGCTTAGGAAGCTTAGGAAGCCAGTTAAGATGGTCTATAGGATAGCATAATTGCAGGGCAAAGAACTCAAAAGCTTCAGGGTGAAGTTCTGGACCACTTTCTTCCTTACATTACATTTCCCTGCAATCCTTAAAGTCAGCTGAGAGCAAATCCCTATAAGTTCCATCTGTGCCTCAAGTCCCTCGATCAAAAACACATGCATAGTTACTCCTCAGCTTTGGAACTCCCACCCCCTTGAGGCCTGTGGGCAGCATCTATATCAAATAAATACATAACTAAAAAATGAATAAGAATCTTGTAGCATTTAAATAGCATCTGTCCAGAACAATTGAAGACTGGGATCAGCAAGCACTTCTTGAATAACTTGATCACATCCCACTACTGAAGTAGAAGTATTCTAGTTTTCCTTTTGTATTGTGAACTATTTTATACTTTATAATGGAAAGGAAATGTGACATAGGTCAGTGTTACAAGACAAACACGATATATTGGGCTTTCCTAAATTTAGGATATTTGCTGAGAGTCAACTCTACATTAACAGTAGTTTACCATTTACTGGCACTAACTGACTACTCTGTTACTTCTATTTTATGCTCAAATTCATGAATTACACCCAGCATGAATTAAACTGACCACCTTGTTTATCATGTGTAATGCTTATAAGGAAATGGGCATTTAATTTCTGCTACATGATTTGCAATCTTAAAGAGGGCATGTTATAAGAATGTTAAAAACCCTAACAAGATTTTTATGGATTACTTTCATTGTCTATTAAACACAGAATGGTAAACATATACTCTTCAAGTTGCAGACCCAATGGAACTGCCCTTGAAGTAAGTAGGAGTTGAATGCATGAAGAAGAGACTGAAATTTACTTTAGTATCTATTTCCCCTTTCAGTTAAAAAGAATTTGGTGGACTTGCACATTATTTCCACTGGTGCTACTGCGAGCACATCAATATTACCTAGATGACATTTGGGAAATATTTGAAAGCTCTGGGATGTTACCATCAGTGATATCTTAATATGAATTGGAATGACAGAAGAATGAATACTAGTGCTGCCACTCAAGCAAGCTCTGCCAGCACTGAAGTATGGCACCAGTTATGTTGGACAGGACATGCCATAAGGATATCTGACAACTGTCTCTGAAATAGGTTCTGTACTCCTAACTCACCAATAGTCACTACTCTAGAGATAAGCAAAAGAAGAGATTCAAGGACTCCTTGAAGGCCAATCTGAAGAAATGTGATATTAACCATAATACCTGGGAGACTTGAACACTGAATCTCCCTCCATGGTGCCATGATGTATGACAAAGTGTGACATGTATGATAATGCTCAATTACTTTGAGCATACTTGCCTTGTAGGTATATAGGCAAGAGAGGGGAAGGGAAAGAGCTGTGACCCAACATTACCAGGACCCATTCCTGCCTCCCAGAACTATTTGCCATTTCTGCATTCAAACGTGGGTTTTGGACCAGTCTTCTCAGCCATCTCCAGACTCAACAATGACTCCCCTATTTATGGGAAGACTGTCCTTCACATATCACGGGACTTGTAACAACTGAGAGCGTAATTTCATATTTTGTAATATATTATCAAATCTATATGGTGGGGCCAAATTCACTCTCCAACATTGCCATCCATCTTCACCTCAAATGGGAGCAAAGAATCTCCAGAAAAAGTAAGCAAAGGGTGTGGTTACACCTTATGCTGTAAGCTGAACAAATTTTAATCAGTTTAGTGTGCTCAACTTAGTGGAGCAGTCACACCTTAATGTGAAAAACCATCTCTGATAAGACTGATTGTCCCATACCTGTACAGGTGTGACTTGTAACTAGAGCCTTGGTGAGCAGCAGCATGACTAGAAGCCTATGTAAAATGTTTCTTAGTGCAAACCAAGTCAATGCTGTTAGCTACGATATCTTCTTGTTTTGTGCATTTCTTTTTTAGTCTGTTGTATTTATTGGCATTGACTGAAATGCCAGTAAATACACTAGGAGCAGGATTGGTTTGCTGCTTCCACTGGACAGAGTGAACACTGCAGCCCCAGAGCTTCTAGTGGCCGTGATTCTTCCACCACTGCCCAGACAATGAGCCCAGACAAGCTCACTGGTTGCTACTCCCACTGGTAGTGGCATGGGTGTCAAGGGGGTTGGGGGAATCTTGGATAAAAAAAGGATTGGTTCCCTTTGAAGCACAGGTGGTTCCTGGCTGGCTGAGTTCCAAGGAGCCCAATCCTTTCTTTGTACAGAGCTCCACTCCCCCTTGCCCCATGCATTGTCACCAAGAGCAGTAAGCAGGTCCAGATGGCAGCAGGAGGTACTACAGACACTGGGCACTCTGTGGCTGCACCACACACTGTTCCTGATGGCCCTGGAGGGTGAGACACCATGCTCAGCTTCACTGCATCTCAATGTCCCTGCTCACCATGACTCAGAAGGGGTCACTGTATCCTGGGATGCTGGAGGGCTTCAACATGGGTGAAATAACTCTGTAGGGAGTAGCCATGCCTTAATGGAACAGGAGCAAAATTAGGCAGATTGGAGATAATTCTGCCTTGGAGTGGCATCATTTTAACTCAAATAATCAGTGCTTTAAACCACTTAAAAGTGTTAATGTGCAGCCAATCCAGGGGTTAAGAGCTTCAGAAGCTGCCTAAATGTACCATGTAACAAGGCCCAGAGAAAACAAACATCCTTCTAAAGCCACAGAAAAATACCAGTCTAATTTCTGAAGTAACTTTTGCAGCCCCTCCAGCCACTTTATACAAAGAAGAAAGACCTTTGTCTTCCTTTCCCCCATCCCTCAGGTCTGCTCCTGTGACAGATTTGCCCTACATACCTCTTTTAGAAAGCCTTTACCTTTTATAATTGGACAGACAAAGTCTTCAAGTCTCTAGAGACGTTTTATTCTATAGAGCTTGCTCCTCCCTCTGCTGAAGTCAACAGAAAGTCTCCCGTTGACTACAGTGGCAGACAGTGCAGGCCCATACTGCGTAAAATATATTGAGTTATGAAATGAATGTACTCAGCCCTTCTGCACAACAGCTATACATGCTGTTTGCATCTTAGCTGAGGATCACAATAAAGATAAAAAAACCATAATTTGTTATGCTTTATATGAAAACATTGTAGCTTTATGTACAGATTTTCTGTTTAAATCTCTGTTTTAAGTTACTAATACCAGCAGCTTTCTTCTATCTAAATCATGGAGCTATCTGATCATTTTCAGTTGTCTACAGGATTTTCATTTATTCATCTCTGCTTTTCATCATAAAAAGAAAAACTGCTTGCATCCTGGAAAATATTCTGCTGCATACAAGTTACAGGATATCTCAACTGTGCAGCATGGAATGTTTTGATCAAATTGATCAAAAAGGTGTGTACATCATAGGCTTTTAGACACAGTTAATTCACTTCCCAGGATCCTATTTAACTATCTGTATGCAACTGCTCATCCCTGGATCAAATCCAGCCTAATTTTTTCAGTTAGTAGAAATCATGCTTGCCAGTTAGAAAAAAAGAAGATAACTTTAAGTGTAATTACAACAATAATAATTAGTTAATGCTTTTACTGTTAAATCTTATCCTTTTTCTTTGGGCTCATGTTTGTTGTTAAGAAGGTAAATTAGAAGACAGTGTTGCTGACTATAGCTAACATTACAGAATTCGAAAAAATGTATGGTCAGTAATTTACTAAATACATCTAAATCATCAACTGATTGACCATAAAGATTAATTATATTATTCCATTATGAAGCCAGGAGTCTTTTTTTCAAGTCTGCATAGACACCATAGCCTGGGAAGACTATACCAGTGGTTCTTAACCTTTTCAGACTCGATTCATCCCTTTTTAGACTCAAGATGTCCCTTCCAAAATACCAGCTTTTAGGTTCGCTCATTTTTTCTACTACAGAAAATAACAGAGCAATTTTCGGTTGCAGAGAACTCAGAAAGACTACAACAGTCAGAATGTTTTAACACTATGGATTTCTATTTGAAACCTCTGGATGTTTCTTATGAATCATGTGTTGGTATTTGCACATATAAGAGTGCTAATATTACATAGCTCTCTTATATGACGTTTAAAGATCTTATCGCATTCCTGTGTGCCACAGCTTCCTGGTTGAGAATCACTGGTTATGCTCTCATGAGAAATTTTATCAAAGCTGGTAAAATCATTTTTATAAGCAAAGAGAACTCCAGTCAGTATGTGAAAAAAATGACTACCTGTCCATCTATCTTTAGATGTTTCTAATTAACTTGCCTTTAAAATGTTTTGGCTCTCCTGTAGGGGTTGAGGAACAAATCCTTAAACCATTCACATGCACAAGGCAGCTGGTTTTTTGTCTAAGAACTTTTATCGGCTGAAAATCACAGTAGACATTAAAAAGCTTTAGAAAGGAAATTTTGAGCAGCCTATTTCAAATTTAATAGAGATTCAGTCCAACTCCTAGGAATCAAAGGTGTCTATGTTTAAAACAAAGCAAAGTAAAAATATTGCCCCAGGTGAGACTGAGTGGAGGTTCTCTACAGAGAAGCCAGCAACTGATTGTATATTGATTTATCTAGTCTTATGTGGCTCTATGAGAGTCTCATATGGCAAGTCACAACCATTAATGATTTACCCCTGGTATCTCTATGAGTTGAGGAAGTACTGTTACCCCTTTTGATGGACTGGTGCCATTTTCACAATTTGTGTGCCTCTATGTGTATTTACATTTTAAAATATTCATATTTTATCAAATATGTTTTACACAAAGTAAACACAGAGGCTTAGACTATGTCTCTATAATAAGCTTACTGGGATAAACCAGTGGTAGCACTTCAGATACTCTACATTTCTCTGTCCTGGTTGCATCCTAGACCAGAAGCTGTAAAGTCCAGACCAGAAACTACATCATGCTCTAGCTGGGTTATTTAGCACGTCCCAAGCCTGCCCCACAGCTACGCTCTTAGGTTTGGACATATTCCTTGCAGAGCAGTGCAATTTGCCCAGAAGTATTGTTATTAGGCACAGTAAGTTTACTGTGCAGACACAGATTTTGAAGTAAAAGTAATGTGCCCAGGTTGTTCAATAAGTCTGTAGCAGAGCCAGGGTTTGGATAAATCTCTCAAATTGTAGTTGAGTTCTTAACCATAAGATCTGTTTTACTCTTTCCTCCTGCTGGGAAACAAAGCCGACCCTAGGGTTGTGCGGGGCTGGTGCAATAGGGGAAGGGGGAGATGAGCAGGTGGAGCATGGAGTGGGGGGCGGGGAGTGGCAAGTGGCTGGAGCATGAAGTTGGCGGTGCGCAGTGGCCACACGGAGTGGTGGTGCCCTTGGGGCCTGTACAGCACTGTCCCTGGGGCTCCCCAAAGCACCAGGCCTGGGGCACTCACCCTGATTTGCCTCCTCCGCCAAACCCCAAGGGACAGCTCTGCTGGGAAAAGACAACATGATGATGAGTATCCAACAGGATTGGGGTGTTTGCACTTGGAATTGCATGTTTATTTTTTGGAACAACAGGACATTTTCTGTTTTTGAGGGGTTTATTCTGTATGTCTACCATGCTGTTTTTCTTCAAGACCTTTGAAAAATATTCTGAATGCCTCATGAAGGACCAAAAAAAAGATGCATTATCTCCTCTAGAAATATTTGAGGCTAGGTTTGACATTTTGTGTGCCAAGGTATGTTTTGGTTTATGAAATGAATATTTTAATAATGCTAAGGTATAGACAAGATACCTTAGAGTCCTCTTAATCAGACAGTCTCCTGAATAGCAAGGGTATCAAACAGTAGGAGATATTACTAGTACAAAAAGACATTTTGTTTCAGGGAGCCAGATGGATGACATGTGGATAGTATCTGTTATCCGAACTGTTTAGAAAAGATTCATTGATATTCAGCACTTGTGTGAATCTTGCCCTGGACTATAGTGTTTTCTTTTAACCACTCCTACCTTTCTTGTCTGTTAAAATCAATACATGATTTTCAATCAATACCTTCAATCTTTCTCTACCAAAGAGACCAAAACAAACAAACAAACAAACAAACAAACAAACAAACAAAAAACCCTGCAACTTGTTTTTATATATTTTACTTCAAGCTCTCTATCTGATAAATATGATAATGTAAGAGTGATGCAGCTGTAATGGTCCAGAAAATATGTGAGAGGCAAAGATTTGTTAGGGTGATATCTTTTATTTCTTAGGGTGAAATAGCAATTGGTCCAATAAAAGATACTGCCCTATGAAATCCTTGCTTTTGTGATAAATGTGTCATACATTATCCAGTGTGTGAAGTCCACTCCCCTCATCTCCTGAAAGACTTATTTCTACCATGCCTTTCACAATAGATCAGACCCCAAGCAATAACTAGGTTTCATAGTTTCATAGTTTCTAGGGTCAGAAGGGACCTAAGTAGATCATCTAGTCCGACCCCCTGCCATGGCAGGAAAGAGTACTGGGGTCAAACGACCCCAGCAAGGTGTACATCTAACCTCCTCTTAAAGACCCCCAGGATAGGAGCCTGCACCACTTCTCTTGGAAGTTGGTTCCAGATCCTAGCCGCCATGACAATGAAGTAGCTCGTCCTAATGTCTAGCCTGAATCTACTCTCTGCCAGCTTGTGACTGTTATTCCTGGTCACTCCTGGTAGTGCTTGGGGGAACAGGGACTCCCCCAATGCCTGCTGGTCCCCTCTGACTAGTTTGTAACAGGCCACTAGACCCCCCTTCAGCCTTCTTTTGTGGAGGCTGAACAGGTTCAGGTCCTGTAGCCTCTCCTTCTAGGGCCTGCCCTGCTGCCCCCTGATCATGCAAGTGGCCGTCCTCTGGACCCTCTCCATGTTGTCCACATCCCTCCTGAAGTGTGGCGCCCAGAACTGGACACAGTACTCCAAATGGGGCCTGACCAGTGCTGCATAGAGGGGGAGGATCACCCCTTGCGCCTGCTTGAGATACATCTGTGGATGCATGACAAGGTGCGGTTGGCCTTCCTGACTGCCTCTCCACACTGCCGGCCCATGTTCATCTTGGCATCAATGATGACTCCAAGATCCTTTTCTGCCTCTGCACTGAAACTATGGTTGGGTTTGAGTTGTTCATTCAGATAGGGGAAAATAAAGGTTTTCAAGTAGCTTGGGATTTTTACTGTGTATGTCTAACTAACCTAAATAATAATGTAACCTTGTTGTCATTATCTTTTATCCCCTTTTCCTTGTAACTTCTTATCCTAGTCAGTTGTATTTTCTTTCAAATCTTTGTGGGATTCTTGGGTCAGGGACCATATCTTTCTCTGTTGTGCATCATCTAGTACAGCGTTTGCAATTTTCAAGATGTGCCCATTCAGCACAGTATAGCCATATTCAACACAAAAATGTGTAAATTGTTTTGACTGACACCTAAGCAAATATTTTATCCCCCAAAATTTCACTTGGCTGTACTGCTGAGTGCTTCCAAATATCATTAGCTCCTCCAACATTTTTTCTGCTCATTTCAGAAATGAGCTTAGGTCTACCTCAGCACTGGCTTTGAAATTCAGTTTCCAGAACAGTTTTAAGAACATCTAGATAATAAACTACACCTGACTTCATTAATATCGATGGAGCTGAGACCACAATAATTTTGGTCCTTGTATGGAAAAGCTTTAAAAATAATCCATTATGAGCTCAAAGTTGACTTGGGGAACAAAGAATAGTGTTTCTTTTTGTTAGCCAGCAAAATAACCAAAGTTCTTAAGACAGAGTTCTGGCTCACTGTGCAAAAATCAATGTAAAAAAAAAGGATTCTATAGTGAAGATTAAGTTCCATTTTTGGTCTTTGAGGTGACTCTAATTAAAGCACCTGGAGGATCTTGTGTATCAGCACCCCCATGCTTCAGCACGGCAGTGGGGGCACTTTATCTAAAGCTCATCAAACAAGCTTTAGATAAAGCATCCCCACTGTGATTTTGAAGTGCAGGGATGCTGATATACGAGATGCAAGAGGCTGCTGGAGAATTGTAATTGCTGCGCTCCAGCAGACTAGATTAATCCAGTCTGCTACAACATACTGGAATTACAGTGCATTGGAACAGCCTCCCTGCTCATGTGTAGGCACCCTGATTTACTAAGGTAAATGCCTAACTTTTAGTACATCAATAGTTGCATTGATTTCAATGGAACAACATACAGGTTTAAAATAAGGAGGTGTTTACATGCCCTATTAAACTGGGTGCAGGTACAGTGTGTAAATACAGAGTAATTATAAATATATTCAATTTTACATAAGGGTTTTATTTCTGCTTTACATGGTTATACCATCAATACCAAATGCTTTTTCCCTCAAGTGTTTGTTATTTACAGTCATAAAATATAGCACATTAATGGAAAGTGTTTCTGCATTAGGATTAATGAGTGCCAAAAGATTTGCCTGTTATGGACAAAATGAATCCAGTAGTTTCCTATTTATATTCTTTTAATATCATTATTGTTCCTGTGCCACGGAGACTCAAAGTACTAAACACAGTAAAATTATGATGGAGGAAAGAACTTCTACTGTTTTATCTTACATCAATTTAAATTTTCTTAAAAATAATATTAATTCAGACTTAATAGGTTAGTACCTATTTCTTTCCTTTTTTGGCTTTCTTTATACAATTTAAATGTAATTATACCAAAGATTTTTGGCTTTCTTTATACAATTTAAATGTAATTATATCAAAGATTTTTTTTTTAACATAAGACATAAGAGAACATTGAAGAACAAAATGTGCCTGGCTTCACCAGTAAACTACTGTTTACTCCTGGGCAAGATTTGCAAAATAAATCATATAGGATCCTGTTGCAGAGCACCTAGGTGCCCTGCTCCTTTTATAGAAGGGAAACTGCTAGGAAAGAGTCCTAGCAGTGAGTGAGGAGCCCCAGCTGCTGGTTGCCAGGGCAACTAAAGTTAGCTAGTGACTCACACCTGCCAGCGGTCAGCTGACCGGAAGGGGCAGGGCCTGGTTCACATTTAACCCCCCTAGGACTGGGCCCAAGATGGCAGTTCCCCGCTAGCAGCCAAGGGGGAAGGAGCAATGCCGGAGCAAACAGAGGGGAGAAGCCTGACTGCATGAGCAGCTCCTGGTTGCTGTTATGGGGTGGAGAATTCCCTGGTAAGGACTGAATGATGTTTAGCCAGATGGCTTAGATTTTATGTTGTAGCCCAGGGGCTTGTGGTTTGTGTTTGCTGTTTAGACCAGGAGGTTTTGGGTGAGGCTATCAGGGGTTGGAGGAGGCCTCATACGAGAGCCATGGCCGCATGGAGACCCCAGCCCCAGAGAGAGGGGGGCAGCGAGAGGCCCCAGAAAGAGGGGCAGCATTGATGAAAGCCCAGTGAGGTGCCCAGCAAAGCAGGACCACGGAGAGCCCAGGGAGGATGAGGGGGCAGGAACAGAGTAAGGCCCAGACTAAGTGATGTGAGTACCAAACGCGAGGCTTGGGCTGCAGTGTAGGGGAGGAAAGGAGCCGCAGATAGCGCCTTGCATCGGGGCAGCAAAATGAGCAGCCTTCTGCTTAATTAACATTTTCTAATTAAGCAATTAACAGCAAGGCATGGCAGGTGAGAAGGCAGGCGGTTGGCCCATAAGAGGTGGGCAGGGACACCAGTGGACAGACCCCAAAGGGGCACACCCGTCACAGATCCCAAATGTTATTCTTTGTAGTTTTTTGAGAGCTATTATTTCAATGCTGCTGTTAGTGAATAATTAAAGTAATACAGTCACTTTAGATTGAAATGTTCGTTTGGCATTCACAGCAGTTTAGGGCTGCAAGGGACCTCATGAAATCATCGGGTCCAGCCCCCCTGCTCTGAAAAGATAAGATTGCTGGGGTTATTTGACCCCAACAGATGTTAGTCTAGTCTCCTGAAGATATCCAGGGTAGGTGCCTGCACCACTTCTGCTGAGAATCTATTCCAGAGTCTGGTCACATGAACCATGAAGAACTTTTTCCTTATATCCAGTCTGAAATCTTCTAGGAGTTTATGACCATTGGTTCTTGTTTTCCCCTGGGGAACTTTGGTGAATAGTTATTTGTGTAGCCCCTGATGCTGATTTGACTAGCCCCTAATTTGCCTAGCCCTGATATATTTGTAAGCTGCCACCAAATCCCCCCGAAGTCTCCTCTTTTCTAGGCTGAACAGTCCTATGTCTGCCAGATTTTCCTCATATGACTTGCTCTTCAGGCCTCTAATCATACACGTGGCTCTTCTCTGCACTCTCTCAAGCTTCTCCACATGCTTCTTGAAATGTGGCACCCAGAACTGGACACAGTATTCCAGTTGTGGCCTCACCAAAGCCGAGTAGAGCAGGAGTAACTTCCCTAGTTTTGCTTGAGACACATCAGTTCATGCATGCCAGTGTATTCTTTGCACTGGTAACTGTAGCATCACACTGGTGGCTCATATTCATTTTATGGTCAATTATGACCCCCAGATCCCTTTTGGATGTGGTGTTAGCTAGCATAGCACCAGTGAGCCTGTACGTTTGTTGCAGATTTTTCCTCCCCATATGGAACACTATAATTTTCAGTGTTCAACAGCATCTGGTTCTGGTCCGCCCATCTAACTACTCTGTCTTGGTATACCTGTATTATAAGCCTACTCTGATGCAAGGCCGCACTGCCCCACAGCTTAGTGTTATCAGCAAACTTTGCCAATATGCTTTTTACCACCACGTCCAGATCATCTATGAAGATGTTGAAAAGCACTGGTCCAAGTACCAAACCCTGGGGGATCCCACTGTCTACTTTCCACCAGGTCAACACAGATCTGTCTATTAGTACTGAGTCCAACCCCACAGCCAGTTCCCTACCCATATGACCATTGAATTGTTGAGCCTATAGTCCCCTAGTTTTACCTTGAGAGCTTAATGGGATACCAAGTCAAGCGCCTTCCTAAAGTCCAAGTAAATGACATTGACTTCATTTCCCTTATCCAGGTGGTGAGAACCTGGTCATAGAAGGACATGAGGTTAGTTAGACATGACCTACCCACAACAAAACCATGCTGGCTGTCATTCAGAATGTTGCCTTCTACTAGCTTATTGCATACGGACTTCTTGAGACATTTTTCAAAGTTCTTTCCTGGGATTGAGGTCAGGCTGATCGGTCTAGTTCTCTGGGTCTTCTCTCCTCTGCGTCTTGAAGATGGGCACAGCATTGGCCCTTTAGGTCTTCTGGGACCTCTCCTAAGCACCACAAATCAAACAGGTTTGCCCGTGGTTCTGTGATGACTTTGGCTAGTTCATTCAGCACTCTCAGATGGAGTTCATCCAGTCCTGCTGACTTATAGATATCTAGCCTCTCTAGCTGTTCTTTCACCAGCTCTTCATTGACGGTTGTTGGTGATCATCCCTACTGTGACTATTATATGTCATATTTGCATTGGGCAGGTTATCACTCTTAGATTGGGGCATCCCCCCTACAGAAGGTACTACAAAACACTTTACAATTATTGATCTGATTAACCACTGAATGAGTGGTATGTTGCCTGTTTTTTTCTGCCTATACCGCAGATACTGAAATGGACCACAATGAAACCAGGTCTGATGATCTGTTTAGGTCACTTCCAACCCTAAATATTAAGATACTATGAAATAGAAGTCTAGGTTTCACTATGGATTTTAATACTGTATTTTTCTAGTTTTTTAAAAAATGATATGATGCCATGTTTCTATCCTTTTCTTTTCAGTGTTAGCATTCTGCACTATGATTCTGCACAGATGATGTCAGCCTTATATTTCTTATAAACTCATTCTGCAGCTTATACACAATAAAGGAGATATTTTCTCCTACTGGCCTGTCATGATGAATGTATGTAATCCTTTCACTTTCTGGCAATCTTCCAGTCCCAACTATAGAGTTTGGAAATATTTTATTTGACTTTCATTGGGAAATCAATGGAGACATTGCTCTTTTGACATCTTAGACCATACAAAGTAGTTTAAACATTCCAGCAGTATGCCAGAATACTGACATTTTAGATCTGTTGTTTTGAAGTTGAAAAAAATAGGGAATGATTGTCCATTCTGTTACACTGTTTTTTCTCTGGCATAAGTCTCTCATCACAGGAAATACATCAGCATAAAACTAGTGTAATGAAAAGGAAATTCAATTCCTGTAATCATTGGAATGCATTTCTTTATTTGTGTTCCATTTTTATTTTTATTTTACACAGTGGGTCATTGATCTTTTTTTTGGGGGGGGGAGGGATTCTTATAACCCCCTTGTAGCTGCTTCATTCAGCACATAACTCCATGCAAAATGTTTTGACTACAAACAATAATTACATTATTTCATTCATCTAATTTCCTAATATATTGTATTAGGGTTTATTTGCTGACTCAGTATCCTTGATTACTTCGTGCCATGGCCAGATAATCACACACATCAAACTTCTTTTAATAAAGACCATCCTTAAATTTTGTCTGGTAAGTCATATTGACCATTTTTCTCCATTCTAGTCCTGCAAAAGATTCTCCTGGATTGATGTACTTCAGTGGAGGAAAAGGTATGGCCTTATTTTCCCCTCAAAATATTGAATATATACTTTTTATGCTGTCAAGGATGGGTTGCTAGCTGAAAAATAAAAGTGTGACACCCCGACTGAAATACAGAAACTGAACTGGCTTTCAAAGTGACTCTTAATGGTCAGTATTAATGGTATGCTAGAAACCAACTGAAATGAAGAATCCAGTTATCAAACTGGGGGAGGGAGTAGAAAATGGGGAGCTAACCCCAATTGGATTGGATGCTTAATAGGGCTGTGTGAAACTGGTTCCTGATTCAATTCAGTGGAGATTCAGCCTGATTCAGTGGTTGAATCTCTAAATCCAAATTGAATCAGGAGACCCTTTAATCTCTCCGAATCAAATTGAACCCTTCAAATTGATTCAGAGAGATTTGGAAATATTCAGCGATTTGGACATAGACGCAGCTTTAAATGTATTTTCTACATACCTCTAGGCATCAGGTGGCTCATGAATGCTGGGATGGATGGAGCATCCCACAGGAGCATGGGGGGCTCCCCAGTATGCTCAGCAGCAGACCTGGAAGTGGACCAGAAGCACTTCCAGTCCATTTCTGGGTCCACTGGGGAGCATGCGGGGCCCCCCTGCACACCCAGATCAGCAACTGTTACCTCCTGGTTCCAGGGGGGCACCTGGGGTTCCCCTGTGGCTGATCGCTGAGCCAGAAGGGGGTGTGGGGGTGGGGGCATCTCATGTGCTCAGCAGTGTTAGCTCCACATCTATACCACCTCTGTGCCACACCAAGGAGCATTCCTTACCCATTCACTCCAGCTGAGTGCATGGCAAATTCTAGAAATGTGATAGCATGACACATTAGATTAGCTTGGAGACTATACCAAGAAGCGTCCATGAAATAGTTTGAGAGCAGCAGGAGAGTACATGTTCAGGAATACTTTAAGATGGCAGCACTGCCTCATTTCTGGCATGTGTTACATGCAATTGAGCATAACAGACATGCTTTTTAGTATCCATACTGTGTATAAGAAGGAGGCAGTATAGACAGGACCTGAGTCTTTCCATTGACTGGTATAGATTAAATAGCTGTTTCTTCTCTCTGCTTCTGAAACTCTTATATTTTGCTGCTCAGATTCAACAGTGTGCTCTCCTAGTCACCTCACTACAGCAAGTGAGCATGGAACCACTATACAAAAAATAAGTCAAAATCACAGATGAACTATTATCTTGAAGAGCCAGTGACTTAGATTATCCAGGATACTATTATGCCTTGTCTAAGTATGAGGAGAGGTTAAGGGAAATTATCTTATTTTCAGTAGAAAAGAGAGGACTGATGTAACCTAATTAAAAAAAAAAGGGAAATGATAACCGAAATCAAACTTCTATATTAAATGTGTCGGAGTGGTAAAAGCTCCGGGTCCTGTAAATATCTCTTCATTGTCCTTGAAGGAAAGACGATGGAGCCAGCTCCAGGAATTGAGATTAGTCACATGAAATGGACATGCAGGATGATGAAAAGAAGGAAAAATGGAGATTTTCACCACAATTATTATCAGCTCTTATTTATTTCTCTGTTACTTCTACTTTGGAAATGACAGGCCTCATCCATGCAGCACAATACAGCACTGTGAAAAGCTACCAGATATAACCCTGCAGGCAATAGCTGTAGCAGTGGGAAGAATAACACCACATTAGCACTGCTATGGTGCTGGGCTAATATACCCACCTTCTCAGCAGAGCTAATCAGACTGGGTGCAGTGTGATGCTATATAGCTTTAATTTTAAAAAAAACAACAGTCTGTAGAGAGCCAGCTCTGGTATCTCTGTGCAGTGATGCCTTGTACCACATAGGCTCCAGTAAAAATTCTACTACATTCTACCATGGGGTATTTGTTTTGAACATGGCAAGTTGGCTTAGCTGGAAGAAATCTGTCAAGTCAAAGTTTAATTCAACAATTTTGAAATGAAGCTATGTGATTTTTCATTTTGAAGCTACATTTTATATTGAAATTTACCCAAATATAAATAAAGTATTTTCCTCCCAAAATGGATAACACCTGGTATTTTGGAATAAGCAAACATTTTGTTCAATTTCTTCTTCCCAGTTTTTTTTCTGCTAAGCAGGGTTCATTTCTGAGTATTCTTTTTCTCACAAGCTTTTGTATTTTGCCATCTTTGCTGAAACACTGCATGTTTTCAGGTCCTTTATTAATATACTCCACATCTTATTATTCCCTACTTTCTGTTGCTCCTGACTCTCATGACCTGAGCTTTATTTCCTCCATATTCTTCAAGTCTTCCAGCTACATGCCCAAAGCATATAATTCTGCTTTTGCTCAGTGTTTCCTCTATTGTTGTCACTTTTTCCTCTGTTTTTTACATGATCTTTGGTGTTGACTCAACAAATCCACTTCAGCATCCTCATCTCCACCATGCTCATGTTAGGCAGCAGCTTTTTCTTCATTATCAACACTGATCCATACAACACCAGCTGCACCACTGTTTTGTAGATTCTTCCCTTCAGACAAGCCACCATTCTTATCACCAACCATTTTACTCACTTCCCTCCATTTCATCTGGTCCTTACTTGATTCTTCTCCTTACTTCCACATCTCTCTTTAAATTGAACAAAGTTGGTACTTGCTGGTCATCCACTGCCAAAATGTGTTTACCTTACTATTGTCTGAAATTACGCATGATGCATATTCCGTATTTTCCCTTTTACCTCATTATGCCTTCCTAGAGTGTTCTTGCAAGTTATACTCTGCCTATTCTCTGATTTCTGCAGCCAAAACCATATCATCTGAAAACTTCACACACCAAGTGACATTTTTCTACATGTCTTTAGAAGAGAACTAGCAGGAACAGGAAAAAGTTTAATGCTGATCCCCCAACATTTACCAGGAAATCTTCTGCCTCTCTACATGTGCTTCTAACTCATATTGTTAGCCTTCTTCATGCATCCTGTATAGTGTTAAATTAGAATCTGATACTAGTTGCTCCTGTATGAACCACCACATCACTTCTCTTGGTGCATGTTCACACACTTTTTCCATACCAACAAACTCCAAGTGAATTTCTCTCCTGTTTTCTCTGTACTTTTCTGTTAGATGTTTCACTGCATCAGTTACAACAATCATTGATTTACCTGGCATGAATGCAAAGTGATTGCCTCCAATTTTGACGTCTCTTCTCAATCTTTGTTCAATGATTCTTTCTGAAGCTATGAAACATGTTCTTCTGCCTGAAATAATTCTTTTGTCCAGATTTTCTTGTTGATAAAAAAATCACGGCAATTCAATTGCCAAACAAAGGACAGACAATTTTAAATCTATTTAAAATGTTGAGCAAAGATGTGTGGATTTAAAAGGACAGTATTAATTTGAATATTGTTAATTGGTTTCTTTTAAAATGTCCGGTTTATTTTATGTTATCTTCAGAATATTATAAAATATTTATATACTGTTTTTCATATTTTAATGTTTTAAAAATATACTTTTTTAATTAATGAAAAAGAATGAGAAACTTTTTGCTCCACTGTTAATATTTATGCATTTGTTTTTTGATTCTTTTTTGGCAAGGGAGAGGCATTTTTCCTGCAAAAGCTTACATGTGTGTTTAATTATGTATATGAGCATTTATTCTGTAGAGGTAAAAAAGGTCAGCTCACATTTATGAAGTTAAGACCACATGCTAATATTTGCAGGATCAAGCCTCTTGTGGTTTATGTTACAGATACGTGAAACATCACAACTGAAATTATGCAAAATTGCTGCCAAAGTAAATTAGAAAAGTGGGTGGGGGGATGGGGGAGGAGGAGGAGAAGCATGGAAATGACTAATCTTAGATGTTACCTTAACTCTGTAACGTTCAAAAGTTTCAGCCAGAAAAGTAATTTTCAACTTGAAGGAGTCCCTTTGAATAACTCCAAAGAAATACATTTTAACTTAACATTTGAAAGTAAGGTCTTCCTTTACTATCTTCCAAATCTTGATTTGGGATTTATGTTATATAAGAAATAGACCAGTGGGCATTATTGGTATATCACTTTGTTAGTAAATTTTCTAGCCATCGGGCAATATCTTACTGCTGTTGTCCTTAAAACAAGTAAGACAGTTGAGGGGAGTATGAGCTGGAGAAAAAGGGAGTCCCCATATATCCTGTAATTGAAAGTACCTTTGTTGAAGTTTAATTTTATCTTTTTAGCAAAATGTGCAGTTAATTCTTTTTAATTAAAATTATTAAAATGAAAAATTGTATCTTCCTAATATTTCGTCCCTATGTTTTAACAGAGACCTCAAAGTTAGAAATGATTCAATGACCTCAAATGGAAACTTATAAAAGACATAGGCGTGATAACAAGCACACACCAGTTTTTGGTTTCTAGTTACTGTATGCAAAATAGCTTTTATAAGAAAGATTCATTATGACAAAAACAAAAGGGATATCTATTTTGAAGCGGTCATAATCTATAATAGAGTCCAACTCATAAAGATATTTCATCCTCTAAATATGATATATATAAATGGCATAGTCCATTTGTCTCTCTGTGTGTGTCTTTAACGCACTTTAAAGGCAGCAGAAGCACGTGGGGGGTATAGCTTCAGTCAGTGATTTAAGCATAGAAGTATCGAGTGGTGGCAGCGTGAGGGGTGGCAGTGGCTGCCATGTGCAAACTTCCTCCCCCCAACATGTTTGGCTGGCTGGGTGGGTCCTGTACAGCCCTCAAAGGAGCACCACTGGCCTTGCCCTTCCTGGCCCTGCTCCTGGGAGGTGGCGGTGGCGCAGGGTGGTGATGCTTTATCCCTGCCCACTTGTGCATACTCCCTGGGACAGTCCCAAGTACTCCTGGGGGTATGTGTACCCCTGGTTGACAACCCCATATCTAATCCAACTTCCTGGAAGTTTAACCAACATGTGAGCAACCCAAAGGAAGATCGGGTAACCAAGCCCGGTGGGATATTGGGTTATCCATCATTCTTGATGGGCAATTTGGTAGTAATACATAAGCAACCTGATCAAGAGAGCCTGATAATATTCCTGAACTGCTGCAGAAGTACAGCAGGTTGGAAATAGGTGCTATGGTTTGATACTGAGAAAAAAAAAAAAACCCTGTTCCCATTCTGCTTTAAAGTTTCTCATAATAAAGAAAGGAAAGAAGAGGTAGCCACTTGAGGACAGCCAATGCATATACGGCACTCACTTGAAGTTATGTAGAAGATGAACTGAAGCCACATTACAGTAATTGAGATTCAGAAAAGGAACCCTGTGGATTTCAGGCACTAGGCTTAGTTAGTCTTCTCTTGTCTAGTAACCCCTAGACAAAGGGGCTACTAGTTGCGGGGTTTGTACAGTATCAGATCTTAATTTACTGATGTTATAACAGAGCCACCGAGTTCTCCTCTCCCACTTACGTTCCTTGTCAGTCATTTTAGCAAGTTTCTGACTTCCTACCACACTTATCCCGTTGGAGTCTTGGTGTCTGGAACATAGCTTGAATGTCCATTAACACTGTGACAGTCCACTTAGCATTCACTCTGTGTGTGGAAAGAAAGTCCAGTGTAACAGTTCACTAATTTTCTGCCCTCTACCATGGGAGAGGTTGCTTACAACTTATGAATCAAAATGAAGGGATGCTCAGCTGGAGGTTTGGAGTGGCTGAGAAACAGTCCTTTTAAAACATGCCCATTTTGTCTGCTAAAAAGTTAACTTCATCTCAGTACCTGCAGCATTGCCTAAACTCTCTTTCTTTATAACAGGAATCCAGTACCTAGCAGCTGTTTTGCATGCTGAGAGAGATTTTTTTTGTTATTGTGGCATATTATAAATATGACCTCTGTATGAAGGACTGTAATAAAAAACACTGATTTGTGCTATATATATTATTTGAATGCACTTCAGAAATGTAAATACTGTATCTCCAGCTGTTTGACATGCAGTGATTAACCCTCATAAGCTAAAGTAGGCAGGATTTCTTATTTTACAGATGTGGAAGAAGAGAAATTATTTGCCCAAGGTCACACATCCAACTGGGGAGATTCAGGAAAAGAGTGCAGGTGTCCCAGCCCCTTGTCTCATGCTCCAGCCATCATATGGTGAAATTGTTATGCTGATGTGATAAACATCACTGGAAACCATGGTTGATTGTGGTTTTAGAAATGATTAGTTTCCTACAGAAGAGGCCAAAGGATTTAGGGTAAGATAAAAGGTTTTCATCCTCCTAAAGGCTTCTCCTTGTTTAATTTGGACTCCCTACCTGTGCATTTCATAAGAAGATCCCAGATTAAGTTACTGAGTCTTGGCCACAAGTGCTGAGGGCACTTTGTTCTAGCAAGCATTTGGGTTGATTGAGAAAGAGGGGAGGAAAATAAATAGGAAAATTCATATGGAGACAAAACATGAAACCTATTTGTCCCAGCATTCCTCCCTCCAACACTTGGGCACTGAGTAGACCATACATGGGATACTATTTTGTTCTTCTATTTGTGGTAAATAAAGTGAACTCTCTATCTTGAACTGGAAGACAGATTCCTAAATCATACAGGAAAATGTCCTGTAAGACTTCTATGGATGTAATAACTGTGACTGCCTGCAAAAAAAAAAAAGCTGCATAGGTCTTGTTGGAACCCACTTTAACTTGACAAGATGCACCTTCAGATACATCTAGGAAACATGATGGTAACTGACAACTACAGCTGTGTAATGGCCTAGAAAGCAACAGGTGGTTCAGATGATTAGGATCACTAACTCTGGCAGATGTTCCCTGTTGGCTCAAAAGCCATAATGATAATTTGTATCTTGCCAGTAATCAGACTTTCTGGTTCACAGTACCTTTAGATACATGGTATTGGTGAATCCTTCTGTATTACTCCCTTATTATCCTTAAGTACCTCAAAGGTTAATAATTATATAATGCTAATATCTGTAATATGTTGTATGATAAAGAAATCAGTTTCCAGCAGTGACTACCATTTTTTTAAAATAATGAAAATGGTAAAACACCTTTCACTCACAAGTAAAATAGTGAGTTGTTGTGTTTAGCTTTAGAGGAGAGTGGCCTGTTATTTTAAGGAGAAATTTTATCCTGCTCACAGAAGAGTGATGGGGGCTATCCGCCTGTAAAAACTTGTAATTTAATGATGAAAAATATAGCACCTTGTTATGTGGGGAGCCTGAGCTCTGCAGCAGATGTAGAAAGCAAATATACTTACTTCAGCTAATGGTTGGAATGCTAACCCACACTATTTAGGATCAGGCAGAGGTGGAGGCCTGGCAGATGTAACATGGTTACCACCTGCAGGTTGATCTTGACTAAGCAAGCCTCCAGATGTACACTGAGTACAGACAGCCACAGTGTTTGGAGGAAAGGAATCAGCTGGTGGAGGCATGGCAGCTACAAAAATGTTCCATGTATCTTTCAAGATAGGACTCTTTTTTTTTTCTTGCTTCCAAAGAAATTCTTTCACCCATCTCCACCTGAATGATTACACCCAAAGTCAGAAACAATGAGAGACATATACTTCAGAATAGACAGCCAGAGGAAGGCATTCATCCTGCTCTGCTGGGCCTCCCTTAAAACTGGAAGCCAAGGGAGGACCAGGGCTGTAACAACCTAGAGCCAGCTTCATTCTGGCCATTTCACAGTCAAATGAAAGAGCTCTGAAGAAAACAACTATTACTGTGGAAGTGCATCATTTTGAAGCACTTCCTGTTAAGCCTGTCTGCTCTATGAGATGAAACCAGGGGTGCACTGCATGAGATACCAACTGCTCGGTAGCCTAATAAAACTGTGCAGTAACATGCTGGGCAAAACCCCATGCTAGTATTAGGCTACTGCAAAGTTTGCATCCAAAAAAACCCGCATGCATTGGTGCTACTGCACAGTAGTGGGAATTACTGTGCATTGATTTCGTATTTGGTTATCCAAATACTAAACTTAACGCGCAGTAACTACAGTGCATTAATGAAATTGTAGACACACCTAGGTACCTCAGTCATCCAGCCCCCCACAGTGCTATAGTCTCTCCCCTTTTTCTCCTTGGAAGGAGTAGGGGAAAGTAGGGGGGGACAATAAATGAAGCTCTTCTGTGTACTTAATTGTCATTGGGCCTATAAAACAGGACTCCCTATGTTTTTCTTTTGCCTTGGGCCTTCCAAAGCACCCCTTTCCTGGAATCAGGAGATTGGATACAGAGAGGCATGCAGGTATTGGGAGCTGGGGACTGTGAGAGGGGGATTCACTTCTGGGGTGCATTCACACATGCAGATGTGTGTTTGGAGCAGCTCAAATAAGAGCGGCACAAATTTGAGCTGCAGATTTTTGCCTCAGCACACATGCCTGGACATGCACTTTGGTGTGAGGCAAATTGTGCCACTTGGGGCAAAATAACCCTGCCTGGCTCCTCCTGGTTCTGCAGCCAGGGGGAGCTAGAGCCTGGGGCCAGCCTTTGTGCTCTCCCCAACAGTTTAAAAACCTGCCCTTGCAAGTAGCTCAGGGCTGCTGGCTCTCAGGAACTTCTGGGTTGACCAGGTCCTGTGCAGTGGTGGTCCCTGCCCCCCCATGTCCTCCAGCTCACTGGAGTTTGTTGTGGGACCAGTGTCTTGTCTGGCTTTGCAGTGCTCCCCACTCCACCACCTAAGCCAGCTGGAAGACACCAGACCAGTCTGCTGGTCAAGTATGTGGTGATCTTCACGGACACGCCAGTCTCTTGCCCCTTTTTCAGGCAGAGGGAGACCCTGGCATACATGACCCCCGAGTGTGCCAGGCTGCAGCCCCTCCACCTCCACCTCCACAACCTCCTCTTGAGGTTCTGGTTGAATTTCACCCCCCACCTTTTTGTTTCTGGTCACCGCATCTGTAGCCCCACCAAGTCCCAGGACCTCCTGGTCAACCTCCTCCTGACCCTGGACAAGTGGGGCCTGCCTCTGCTCAGTGTCCCCTCAGGTGTACTTATTTTCATCTTTTGTCCCTTTGACCCATACAGCACTCCTATCCAGTTTTTTCATTAGCTGTGCCAAGTATTTTGTTGTGTTATCCAGCCAGTGGAGCAGGTTGCCTGTGAGGACCTCAGGGCCCATGATAATTGGATGATACAAATAGGAGCTTCTGGGGTGACCAGGTCCTGCATGGTGGTGGTCCCCGCCACCCCATGTCCTCCAGCCCAAAGGAGTTTGTCATGTGGCTAGCACCTTGCATGGCCTTGCAGTGCTCCCCGCTCTACCACCTAAGCCAGCTGAAGAACATCAGACCAGTCTGCTTTTCAACTGTCCATCACCACCACCTATACATGCTCATGTGCCACATGATCCATCATGGACACCAAGTGGTGGGATGTGCTCAGCGACAGCATGACTGGGACACCCCAGTGGCTGAGTCCGTAGTCCCCCCTCATCCTATGAGCCACTGGGCACCTCAGCTGGTGGCTCCTCCATGGAGCCATTGCCACAGGTGTGTATGTGGCAAGCTTCACAGACACCCCGCTCTCCTGCCCCTTCTGTGGGCAGAGGGAGACCCTGCCACACATGACCCTTTACTGAGCCAGGCTGCAGCCCTTCCACCTCCACCTCCAGAACTTCCTCCTGAGCTTCTGGTTGAATTTCACCCCCACCTTTTTGTTTTTGGTCACCTCATCTGCAGCACCACCAAGTCCCAGGACCTCCTGGTCAACCTCCTCCTGACTTTGGACAAGTGGGGCCTGTACTTGACCAGGAAGAAGGCTCTGGCTAGGAAGGTGCCTGGAGACTGTGAGGCCACTTTCCTCTCATTTGTCCATGCACATTTCTGGGCAGAGCACCGCTGGCTTCTTGGATGCCTTTGAGGACTAGTGGGTGTGGCCTGGGGGGCTCTTCTCAGTGTCCCCCTCAGGGGCACTGATTTTTTCATGTTTTAAACTTTTGACCCACAAGACACTATTATCCTGCTTTTTCGTTAGTTGTCCCAAGTATTTTGTTGTGTCTTCCATCCATTAGCCCCCATATTAAGGGGCTACTAGTTAGCCAAGTTGGCTTTGCCCATGGTAATCAGATAGACAAATAGACAGGAGTTGGCAGTCTGCCCTGCTTTTTCCCCAACACTAGGTGAATTAATAAGAAACAACCCCTTGTTGCACCCTCTGCTTGGAGAACACATTGCAGCCATGACAATTTTGAAGCACTATAGCGGGGGGCAGGGAGTATGCAGTAGAAAGAACGGCAGCTGTGCATCTGCAGGCAACTCAATCACTCCATTATTTAAGCTCTTCAAAGTGCAGCTGCATTTGAAGGGCTTCAGATGTTACATCTGTCCAGGCCCGAGTCATTCAACTGTCTGTTCTCTTCAGTTCCCTAACCCCAAATATTCCTTTCTTTACTGCTTCCACTATTTAACTCTGTTCTTTCCCCCATGAAAGAACTACTGTTCCCTTTTTAAAACTTGCTGTCCATTAATCCATTTTCATTATAAACATCCTACAGGTAAGGGGAACTGATATTAATTTATTTACATTCAGTGGAAACACATTGCACAGAAAATCTAGTTTAGCTCCAGAAAACTATTGAATGATGCTTGTTGTATGGCCAGGCAGCAGATTTAATCTCAAGTGGGTTACAGAGCCATCAGTAAACTGGAAGCAGGGATTCTTTCATTATATTCTTTCATGATGAGGGAATAGGGATGTGGCCACTGAAAAGCTTTGCAAATACTGTGATCTCT
Source organism: Crocodylus siamensis (assembly GCF_052110815.1). Lineage (NCBI taxonomy): Eukaryota > Metazoa > Chordata > Crocodylia > Crocodylidae > Crocodylus > Crocodylus siamensis. The sequence goes on along the minus strand of NC_143399.1, from coordinate 87,870,659 downwards.
TTGCATAGCTCTTGTAAGTGAAAGCTTTAACTGCTCAGCTGTACATGAATCTTTTAGCAATTCATGGGATTGGTTCCATAAAGGCCTATTCCAGGAATTTTGCTTTCAGGATCAGCTCATCTTCCACTGATGCCATGAGCAATGATACCACATACTGATGTTTCCATATTCCAAATGGAGTAAAGATATCTCTGATTGATATGACTCTGGGCTGGCCAGATATTTTAGAAATCCGGCCTACCTCCAAATCATGTGCCCTTATTGTTCTTAATTAAAATAACTTCCACAAAGTGGAAGAGATATATTTTGTAAAGAGATCAGTGTTAAATAATAGGATACACTATCAAACAGAGTCTATCCTTCATAGAACTAGGAGTCTACCCAACTCAAGTAGATGGCCTACCAATTTCATGGGCAGATCTTGGGGCCAGCCACCATTTCTGAGGGCTTATCACGGCTGCACACACCCCCATACACCTGTGATAGGCTGAGGGACTCAGTGGCCCCACCTCCCATTGCTGATTGGTGGATGAAGCTGTCTATCCTACTGGTCTGTTCCTTGTTGTTTATTTGTTAAGAGGGCTGTCCATCATGTGGCCCTGCCCCTCACTGCTTA